>NC_135036.1:2500000-3125000 GCF_051020975.1 Osmia lignaria lignaria
CTGTGGGAAGGAATTAGTATATTACATTATACCTAATGTAGATTCGGTAATAATGATATTGTTATTAAATCTACATTACATATCTAATGTAGATATAGTACTAATGATATTGGTATTAAATGTACATTGATCTGTGGGAATGAATCAGTATATTACATTATATCGAATGTAGATATGGTAATAATGATATTGTTATTAAATGTACATTGATCTGTGGGAATGAATCAGTATATTACATTTTATCGAATGTAGATATAGTACCAATGATATTGTTATTAAATGTACATTGATCTGTGGGAAGGAATTAGTATATTACATTATACCTAATGTAGATTCGGCAATAATGATATTGTTATTAAATCTACATTACATATCTAATGTAGATATAGTACTAATGATATTGGTATTAAATGTACATTGATCTGTGGGAATGAATCAGTATATTACATTATATCGAATGTAGATACGGTAATAATGATATTGTTATTAAATCTACATTACATATCTAATGTAGATATAGTATTAATGATGTTGGCATTAAATGTACACTGATTAGTGGGAAGGAATCAGTATATTACATTATACCTAATGTAGATACGGTAATAATGATATTGTTATTAAATCTACATTACATATCTAATATAGGTATAGTACTAATGATATTGTTATTAAATGTACATTGATTAGTGGAAAGGAATCAGTATATTTCATTATACCTAATGCAGATACGGTAATGATGATATTGTTATTAAATCTACATTACATATCTAATGTAGATATGGTACTAATGATATTGGTATTATATGTACATTGATCTGTGGGAAGGAATCAGTATATTACATTATAGCGAATGCAGATGTAGTACTAATGATATGGTTATCAAATGTCGTTGGTCTGTGGGAAGGAATCGGTATAGTACATTATATCTAATGTAGATATGGTAATAATGATTTTGTTGTGAAATGTACATTACATATCTAATGTAGATATAGTACTAATGATATTGGCATTAAGTGTGCATTGATCTGTGGGAAGGAATCAGTATATTACATTATATCTAATGTAGATATCGTAATAATGATATTGTTATTAAATCTACATTACATGTTAAATGTAGGTATAGTACAAATTGTATTGTTATTAAATGTCCATTGATCTGTGGGAAGGAATCAGCATATCACATAATATCTAATGTAGATATGATAATAATGATATAGCTATTAAATGAACATTTCATATCTAATGTAGGTATAGTACTAATGATATTATTATTAAATGTACTTTGATCTGTGGGAGTGAATCTGAATATGACATTATATCTACTGTAGATATAATAATAATGATATTGTTATTAAATGTACATTGATCTGTGGGATGGAATCAGTATATTACATTTTATCGAATGTAGATATAGTACCAATGATATTGGTATTATATGTACATTGATCTGTGGGAATGAATCAGTATATAACATTATATCGAATGTAGATATGGTAATAATAATATTGTTATTAATTGTACATTACATATCTAATGTAGGTAGAGTACTATTGATATTGGGATGATATGTACATTGATCTGTGGGAAGGAATCAGTATATAACATTATATCGAATGTAGATATGGTAATAATAATATTGTTATTAATTGTACATTACATATCTAACGTAGATATAGTACTAATGATATTGTTATTAATTGTACATTGGTCTGTGGGAATGAATCTGTATATGTCATTATATCTAATTTAGATATAGTGCTAATGATATTGTTATTAAATGTACATTGATCTGTGGGAACGAATCTGAATATGACATTATAATTACTGTAGATATAGTAATAATGATATTGTTATTAAATGCACTTTGATCTGTGGGAAGGAATCAGTATATTACGTTATATCTAATGTAGATATGGTAATAATGATTTTGTTGTGAAATGTACATTACATATCTAATGTAGATAGAGTACTAATGATTATGGTACTAAATGTACATTGATCTGTGGGAATGAATCAGTATATTACCTTATATCTAATGTATATATGGTAATAATAACATTGTTATCAAATGTACGTTGATCTGTGGGAAGGAATCAGTATATTACATTATATCGAATGTAGATATGGTAATAATGATATTGTTATTAAATGTACGTTGATCTGTGGGAATGATTCTGAATATGACATTATATCTACTGTAGATATAGTAATAATGATATTGTTATTAAATGTACATAGATCTGTGGGTAGGAATCAGTATATTACATTATATCTAATGTAGATATGGTAATAATGATATTGTTATGATATCTACATTACATATCTAATATAGGTATTGTACTAATGATATTGTTATGAAATGTACACTGATCTGTGGGAGTGAATCAGTATATTACATTTTATGGAATGTAGATATAGTAATAATGATATTGCTATTAAATGCATATTGATCTGTGGGAAGGAATCAGTATATTACATTATATCTAATGTAGATATGGTAATAATGATTATGTTGACAAATGTACATTACATATCTAATCTAGATATAGTACTAATGATATTGGTATTAGATATACATTGATCTGTGGGAAGGAACCGGTATATTACATTATATCTAATGTAGATATGGTAATAATGATTTTGTTATCAAATCTACATCACATATTCAATGTAGGTATAGTACTAATGATATTGTTATTAATCTACAATACATATCTAATGTAGGTATAGTACCAATGATATTGTTATTAAATGTACATTGATTTGTGAGAAGGAATCAGTATATTACATTATACCTAATGTAGATACGGAAATAATGATATTGTTATTAAATCTACATTACATATCTAATGTAGATGTAGTATTAATGGTATTGGCTATAATGTACATTGATCTGTGGGAAGGAATCAGTATATTACATTTTATCGAATGTAGACATAGAACCAATGATATTGATATTAAATGTACATTGATCTGTGGGAAGGAATCAGTATATTACATTATACCTAATGTAGATACGGTAATAATGATATTGTTATTAAATCTACATTACATATCTAATGTAGATATAGTATTAATGATATTGGCATTAAATGTACATTGATCTGTGGGAAGGAATCAGTATATTACATTATACCTAATGTAGATACGGTAATAATGATATTGTTATTAAATCTACATTACATATCTAATGTAGATATGGTACTGATGATATTGGTATTATATGTACATTGATCTGTGGGAAGGAATCAGTATATTACATTATATCGAATGTAGATATGGTAATAATGATATTGTTATTAAATGTACATAGATCTGTGGGAAGGAATCAGTATATTACATTTTATCGAATGTAGATATAGTACCAATGATATTGTTATTAAATGCACATTGATCTGTGGGAAGGAATCAGTATATTACATTATATCTAATGTAGATATGGTAATAATGATATTGTTTTTAAATGTACCATACATATCTAATGTACATATAGTAGTAATGATATTGTTATTAAATGTACATTGATCTGTGGGGACGAATAAGTATATTCCATTATATCTAATGTAGATATAGTAATAATAATATTGTTATTAAATGTACATTGATCTGTGGGAAGGAATCAGTATATTACATTATATCTAATGTAGATATGGTAATAATGGTATTGTTTTTTAACCGACTTCGAAAAGGAGGAGGTTACTCAATTCGATCAGTATGTATTTTTTTTTTTTTTTTTTTTTTTTTTGTGTTCACCGATTACTCCGAGATGGATGTACCAATCGGAACGAAACCTTTTACATCTTGTAGGGTATGTCTTCCGGTTGGTCCCATTAAAAAAAAATTTTTCATTTTTTCATTGTTATTGCAAAATGCGAGAAGTTTTTAATCTCAACATAGTACGATTTCAAAGACCCTTTAATATGTTGTCGGGGGCATGATTATGAACAACTTTCTCATTATGCATAATTATCGAAAAGCTTTAGTTTACGAGATATTGGTGCAAAACTATTGTTGCTACTACATTGAATTGTACGTATGCCTACGTGTCTCTACCGGTGTATGAGTTACCATGCAGTCGCCGATTCTCTACTGTTTCTATACACATATTGCGTCGACCGACATCCAGTATGCATATACGTATAATAATGACTATTGTTATTGCAAAATCTGATTCTATACTTCTAATCTGTAAGGAATACACCGATTGCGATGAAACTTTTCACATCTCGTACGTCTTTCCACCATAATTTTATTTGCAAAAAAGGTATGTAACTTCTTATTGTTAATAACTATCGTTATTGCAAAAAAACCTATTCTTTACGGTTATTCTGCAAGGAGTGTAGCGAGCGCGATTTTTCAAACTTGTCCCTGCAAGTAAACTTCGTTAGTTTTTTTACTAATTGGTCGCTAATAATAAAACAAATAAACAAAAGGCTTGGCTTGCTTCTTCACATATCACGCGCTGGGAGCTGATTTGGACTATTTCTTTGCAAAAGCAACTGTCGCAATCTTTGCATTTCTGCGAGTGCTCTCTCGTCATGAGGTTTAACGAGGACTTTGTTTGGTGTTAAATCAGATAAAACTAGACCATCTAAACTTTTGACACGACTAAGTGCAACGTAAATTTGGCCTTTTGCAAAATTCTTTTTGCCAAGATCAATTACAGCTTTGTTCAATGTAGTCCCTTGTAATTTGTGCACCGTTACTGCCCAACTTAGAATAAGTGGTAACATTCTGCGCTCGACGTCTCCAAATCCTTTTGTCGCTTGAAACGTTGCTGAAACTGCAGATATTGGAATGTTACCATCAATATCTTTGAATCTATTTCCAATGGATTCGTCGTCAAATTTTATAAGTACTGAATCCGGCAATTCTCCCTGTTCTAGTTGATCTCTTCGAAGTGCCGGCCATGTAAATTTCTTTACTATTCCCATTGCGCCGTTTATCAAACCATCAGAAATTGATAGGTTTCGTCGCAGCATAATTCGCGATCCCTCAGTTAATGTTATTGTATGTAATAGTCCGCCACAATTATTTACATTTACAGGTATGACATTTTCTGGTGGCCTTTTTCCATATGTAGCTGCCTCACGGGACTCATCTATTGAATCAATGACGTACATTCGACGTGATTTTGCTAATTCATCTGTCATTTTTCTGTTATATTCATCCACTAATTTTATCGTTGGGAATATTCTTACTGCTGCACCATCCTCAAACTCTCCGGTTAGGGGAACTCTTCTTCGTTCGCATAGTATTTGTAGTTGAGAAGTTGTCACTTCTCCAAACCGAAGGATATTCAGTAAGTCGATAAACTCAACGTCATCTCTTTGTCGCATATTAATGGTGAGTTCGCAGAATGAAAATTGGTGCCATAAATTAATTTCTGCAGTACACCAATGTGGCTGTTCAAAACACCAGTGTCCTTTTACTGGGGGCAACTGCATGATATCGCCGAAGAGAAGTACATTTACGCCGCCAAATAGATTATCATTGCTTTTGAATTCTTGCAATCTTAAATGAATTATTCGCAAATTCTCATAAGATACCATTGATATCTCGTCAATAATCAATCACCTTGTATGACGCCACTTTCGTCTCTCCTGTTCGAGTCTTTGTCCTGTCAGTCGCCGATACGTCATTGCAGTACCTTTTTCAATAGGCAAGCAGAGCATGGAATGCAGAGTTTTCCCGAATATTTGACGGGCGGCGACGCCAGTCAAAGAAGCTACTTCAATGATAGATGGTTTTATCATCATATCAACTGTAGGATTATAGCACCGTTTAACATGTTCAACAAGTAATTTTAAAATAAACGACTTACCGCTACCAGCTCCTCCGGTAATAAAAAGCAACATTTGTTTCCTATTTTCATCATCATTTTCTTTAATATCTTTCTCAGTTACTGCGGAAACTGATTTCAATAAGTCTTTCTGTTGAATATTAAGACATCGAATACTATTAAGGAACACGTCTTCTGGCATTTCAATTCTTTCTTGCTGTTGATCTTCATATAAATCAACTTGATCGTAATGTATTGTTTCGTCAGCATGAAGTCTGACTGGATCTCTTAAATGGACATTGCTTTCTTCTTCGTGTACAACATTTAAAGCAGCAGCCTGGGCGAGCGCCGCTTCAATAATTTGCTCTGCGTGAGTAAATTGTTCGACGGTTGCGTTACCCATCATAGGTTTCAACTCGTGTTGCCGTCGAAGAAAACATTGTTCCGAAGATTCGTTTTCGGACATAAGTGTACTTTCATCACGAAATGGAATGTGACACACTATTAAGTTATAGAAATATCCTTCTCTGTCACTGTTCAGGGTATAATATCGGTGGCGAAGTACAGCTGGTTTATTTCTTATTCGCATTCGGGTATTGTCCTTTAATTTTATAAATTTCGACCTTGATATTTCTTCATCGTCATTTCTAAGTTCTGCGTCTCCATCCTCTTCTGTCCACATACCACTGGAAACTGTTTCATATCGGACAGCAAATTCAGCTAAGCTCAAATCCTCTAGATTGTCTGGTCTCTTTACGTAACGATCGAATATGTTATTGAAAAATGATGTTTCATATTCTTCGAATCGCAAAATTCTATATCTCTGCTCAGGCCGACAGCTATTTATAAATACAGCTTTTCGCGAGCTCATTTTCAGAGGCAAATGACATAACCGATAAGCACATTCTGGAGCACTAACCACACGTTGAGACAGAATTGCCATAGATACCGAAAATAGTTGATCCCGGACGGTTCCGCTCCGGCGTTTCGCTCGTAAAATGGCTTCTTTAATAGTATTTCCTGTGTCCTGCGGCTCGCATTTACTTGCGTATTTTGCAATATAATATGCGACAGCTGTAACATTTCCGCATGGTTGAATATCCATGTTTGCTTCCCAAAGCTTTAAAAGAGTTGGGTTGTAATTATTCACCATAATTTCATTTTCTCTTCTCTTCAGTACGCAGAAACGTCCATTATTCGCAAGTGTGTCATCTGGACCTAAACACATCGTTCTTTCACTTATCGGTCTGGGGAATCCAAAACGACAACAACGATTATTACGATCTTTGTAACATGTAGCAGAATGTTTATGAATTTGGACTTTTTGAACTATGTCCCTCATATCTTCATTTTCTGCTTCCAACGAACAAGATACAACTTTCTCAATAACGTTGCGGCCTTCGTTGGTAAGGAAATCAGGTACGTTTGCACACCAAAGAAGCATGTGCAAATGTGGACTTCCCCTGTTCTGAAATTCTATTCTATGCCAAAAATCGATAACAACGCCACCTAAGCAATCGGAGTTTCTTAAATACTGCATTAACGCGTTTACACGTAACGTAAATTGTCTTGCAATAACTACAGGATATCTCTGAACCAACTTTAGTCGATCTGCAAAACTTAGGTTTTCAAATTCGGTAATGGGGCGACCATCGGATAGTAGTAATGCTTTCAACATATCTGGCCAGTTCAGATCATTGCAAGAGAACGTAGCAAACCATGTGGGCGGTCCAAGACTTCGGACCATGGCGATTAATTCAGAACAGCACCGTTTCCAGTATGATGCCGATCCTCTTATGTTTCTCATCGTGAGGTGCATATTATCTACTAATCCCTGTGGAGTATGTTCCCCTTGGCGCATTCTACATGATACTGAAACGCTAGCTTTTGCGCGGTAGTATTCAACAACAGATAATGCGAAGAACAAATAATCTGTTCGTTGGAATCGTTTGTCATTGCTCAGAATACGCGCTTGGAAGTAATCCAGTGGTGTAATTGAGATGTCTCGATGCTCTCCGAATCCATTTTTACCATCCGGAAACAGGAAGAACCAACACAGTTCCTCCATCCTTCTCTCCCTTTCTAGGTTCAAAGGAGGCACTGTTTTTCTATGTATATTCGCAAGGTTTATCGGGTCATTTTCTGCGTTATTATTATTATTACTGACAGAGACGATACTGTCGATGTTGGGAACATCTTCGTCAGGCGAACGTAACATGCTTGTGGCGAAAATAATTTCTGTTGCGCCGGATTCTCTACGAGCGGTCGCAACAGATGGTTGTTGTATCCTTTCTATTTCAGCAGATCTATTCCTTTCGGGTGCTATTGTTAGAGGTGTTAGTGAATAGATATTTACCACATTGCTATTGCCTCCTTTAGCATATAAATTACGACGCAAGATGATGTGTAAATCATCAATATTAGTACATTTCATACAGCATGAGACGCCCCGTGACGATGCTTTATATCCTTTTGGACCTCTTGCATGGGAATCAAACAACCAATAGTAGGTAGTCTCCGACTGGTTACCGCATGATACAGCTACTGATGTAAAATTGGCAGTAAGAATTCCGTACGTATACTGTTGGAAAAACGTAATCAAAGCATTCTTTAAATTTGGAAATCCTTCATCGCCGTTATCAATATCAATATGACCATTTACAGCCATTTCATAGCCAATGTTAATATTGACTCTGTTGTTATTAAATGATATGTGTGGCAATAATTCGGTAACAGCTAAATAGTCTACATTGACTTCTCTGGGGTCAGGATTACTTCGCGCTTCAATGCAATCACGGTAATATTTATCTCCAACTAAAAGTATATAATCGACATCACTAGTACACCACGTACTAGGGTCGAGCAAATGAAATGCAACACAAGCAACTGCAGCTATGCCAGTACATTGCTTACCGCGAGATTCAATACTGAAGCGATCGCTAGCTTGATGGCACGAACCTCGTAAAATACCTACATTCTGTCCAACATTCACAAATCTACTGTTTGATTCAGAATTTCTTTCTGCAACTTCCGTTTCGTTTCTTACAATACAAGGCTCTTCAACGACATCAGCTATTTCCAAAATGTTATTGCTAATATTAGAAAAACATGGTCGCACATCTTTGTACAAAGCATTATTTTGTAATAGCCATTGTAAAGCTACTCGAAGTTTGCCAACGTCTATTTCAAATTGTCTTTGTCGATCAAAATTTTCGAGGCTTTCCACTACAATCATTATACCGGTTTCGTTTAATCTAAGTGGAAGTTGCTCGGCTACTTCGAACACATCGCGGGCAAATAGGACTACCTGACCTTTGCACCAATCCTGACTGAAGCGATTTTGAATTTTCATGATTTTAAGAAACGGTACTATTCGGCACAACATTTGTTTCTTGATTTCTGATAAATCTGCTATCTCCTGAGGTACAGACATTAGTTCCATTTTATTCCAGAATGCCTGAGATGGAACTTTGTATTTTTTAAGATGATGTAGGCAACGAGAACATGTTGTCATCTTCTCCGATTGTATTAAATTTGCAGGAATTAGACCACACAAAGGCTGCGTGTGCAAAGCGTAACGTTGCTGCGGATATAAAGTCTTGTAACACACTGCACATGGTACATCAGCAAAAATATTAATAGTCGATTTAAAGTTGTCTACCTGAAGGAGAAGTTCTTTTCTTCGATTTTTCGCTAGTTCACGCATATTCCTTAAACGCGTATTTCGTGATTCGGTACGTTCACTTAGTAGTACTTCTCGCGTACGATTTCTCATAACCATTAGACGTTGCGAACGTTCCTCAGTAGATTCGTTCGCTAAACGCCTACGGATTAATCGGAATCGGCGTGATCGTGCCTCGGCAGATTCGTTCGCTAAACGTCTGTGGATTAATCGGAAACGGCGTGATCGTTCCTCGGCAGATTCGTTCGCTAAACGCCTACGGATTAATCGGAATCGGCGTGATCGTGCCTCGGCAGATTCGTTCGCTAAACGTCTGCGGATTAATCGGAAACGCCGTGATCGTTCCTCCGCAGATTCGTTCGCTAAACGTCTGCGGATTAATCGGAATCGGCGTGATCGTGCCTCGGCAGATTCGTTCGCTAAACGCCTGCGGATTAATTCGATACGACATGACCGTTGCTCGGCAGATTCGTTCTTTAAACGATGAGAAATTATGCTTAGCCGACATTTTTTTTCATCGACCGTTTCGCGCGATAATTTCGAAACAGCATATTTCCGCTGTGCAGACAATCTTGCACGGCGTTCATCAATACTTTCTTGACGCCGTGCCTCTGCGATTCTTTGACGTTTTTTTGAAAGACGTAATTGTTTGGCATCATCTGATTCATTAGCACGACTCTGTCTCATACGGGATGCACTTTTTGTACGTCTACCCATACTTTCATATAGCACACCTACCTGGTTTCAGTGAAGATGAAGGATTGAAAGAAAGGATTTGCTGCGCTTTTTTTATTTTCACAATTACTCGCTTAAAGCAGACCTGTTTTATCAATCAGTCGCGTACAGCGGACTTGTTTCATCGATCAGTCGCTTAAAGCAGACTTGTTTTATAAATAAGTCGCTTGAAGCAGACTTGTTTTATCAATCAATCGCTTAAAGCAGACTTCTTTTAACAATCAGTCGCTTAAAGCAGACTTGTTTTAACAATCAGTCGCGTAAAGCAGACTTCTTTTATAAATAAGTCGCTTCAAGCTGACTTATTTTATCAATCAGTCGCTTCTAGCAGACTTGTTTTAACAATCAGTCGCTTAAAGCAGACTTCTTTTATGCTCCCTTATAGCAGACTTCTTTTAACAATTAGTCGCTTCAAGCACACTTCTTTTATATAAATAAGTCGCTTCAAGCAGACTTGGTCTGTTTGTTTTCAAATACAATTACTTACTGAAAGCAAAATTGGACCCTCTTCTTTATTTATAAATTATTACAAAATAAATGTAAAAAAAAAACAAAAAAAAAAATAGTTGTTACAATTTACCTTACAACAGAATATATTGATAAAAAATTCAATGCAAAGCACCGTTGCAAGGTATTAATTGAAACTGACTGCTGTTCGCCGTTCGTAACTTGGCCGTCGCAAAAAATTTGGGTAGGATTGCTCGTGCCCCGCCTTTGCCCACACGACTTGCAGCCGTAATATATTATTGGTCGAAACACCTACATCTACTGACTTGGCTCGTGTAAAAAATTAAGAAAGCGGCGATGTGTGCAACGGATCCCTCATTTCTCCTACGCTGGCCGATAAAATTGCGTGACATTGCCCTACTGCCAATTTCCTGGAACCCAGCAGAGGTTCGGATCCGTCATAAAAAAGGAAAGAAAATACGTATTACGCGGGAAAACGAGATAGATGCATTCCAAAGGGATGCCGCGAGTAAAACAAATCACCAACCAGTAAAGAACATTACATTTTCAATAATTTTTGTCTTATCTTCCAAAGAATAGTATCAATGAATTCTTCAGATTATTCCGATTAAAATGAGTACCAACACGACATAAATCGGTTTAATTTTACTTTCATTGGCTAGTAATGATTCACCTCATCAATTGAAACTGATTAATACAAAAACTAGTCCGATTTACTTCCAGTTTGGTCTTATTTTCATCAGAAAATTATCACAAAGCTGTTCATAACACTTTTAAACCCAAAAAATTATAAATAAAAAACTTGCATCGTTGCATTAGTATTGTTCTACAGATATACAGTCGATTGTTTTCGCTCCGTCCTCTGATTCAATCGCTATCGTTCTTTACGTTCGAAGCAGTCGCCAAACTTCTAATAATGTAGGAACTAGATGATATTTGTGCATCTATACGACGCAACAGCGAAAATTGTTTGTGTATGTGATCATGGAATGTGCCCCATCAACTGTTTTCCTTTAGAAGACACAGATTTTGTTCATTTTCAATCCGAACGAGCTGCTGTTCAGACGTAAGTACCAAATAACAAGCAATATTTCATTTCTTTATATAATATATATTATACATATAACATATATTAATTTCATCGTTAATGGTTCGTGGTTTCGTTGGGTGTAGTTCGGAAAACCACTCAGCCCCCATTTTTTGGATTTAAACAATAAAAAGATTCTTACGTTCGTTGATACACTGATTACGAATATCATAGCGAAAAATTGGCGACTATTGGGCCATCCTAACGCGGCCGGCACCGCTTACGCGAAAAATAAGAAATTCTTTCAACAACATTATTAGTTACAAATTATTGTGGCGGCGACGCAACAAGATAAACGTACATACGTTTAGTCAATTACTTCAGGATATTAGGATTTGCTGTTTTGCGGCAGTACTGCTTCCGTTTCTGAGAAGCACTTGTATTCAGTGACATTAACGTAAACAAATTTGATTTTTTTTTATTTACAATGAAAATCAAGTTGTCGCCAAATTTCACTATCATATTCATTCAATATCATATATTCAAAAATTACATATAACCGTTCACAGCTCGTAAACACTGTTCGATAGCATTGTCTACGATATTCGTAATCAGCGTATAAAAGACGTAAGATTACTGAATTTTAAAGAAATAGGTGGTGATTACTTTTACGAACTTCATCCACAAATGCCAACGGGTTATTTTCTTTTTATTCAAAAAAAACATTCTTTTTTTCTCACAGAAATATGACCGACATGAACGTCGAAACAAATGAACGTAAGTATAATTCCAACTTCAGTGAAAAAGTAATATACTGCATGATTCAAAAACATGCATGTTACATACCTCCTTTTTGTTTCAGAAAACGAAATTATGAACGCATTGCTGCAGCTGCAGCAACAGCTGCAGCACATGCAGACGCGGCAGCAGGAGAGGGATAGGGAGGTTGCGGCGCTACAGCAACAGCTGCAGCAACAGCAAATGCTGCAGCAGCAACAACCGCCGCAGCAGCAACAAACGCCGCAACAACAACCGCAGCACCAGCAACCGCCGCAGCACCCGGACGAAACTGAGGCGGATGTGAAGCCGCGGCGAAGTGAGTTTCGCAGATATAAGCGAAAAAGTTATTAACACATTTCCGTCTCAAGTAATATAAAAAATTATTCTAAAATGGATGACCTATATTAACATGTACAATTTTACGTTACAGAGAGAGGAACGGCTGCTGGCGTTACACGCCGCCAAAATCGCGGGAGATGGCCGCGGGGCGGGAGGGGTGGCGGCAGGGGTGCCGGAATGGGTGGCGGAAGGGGCGGCGCCATCAACAAATATTATTTTAGTTTATTTTAAATTTCTCTTTCTATAGTTTATTTCACATTTAATTCCTTATTTATTTATTATACTTTCTTTTTTTATTTTTATTTCATTTCTTATTTCTCATTCTTTTTAATTTTTTTATTTTATTTTATCACCATTTTAATTTTTTTTATCATCATTCTCATTTGCATTTTTATATTCTAATTTTTTTTTTTACTTCTCTCATTATCAAATATTTCACAAATAAAAACAAATAAAAATATATTTTAGATTGTTTTCTTTTATTTCCTTACGACATCCTACAAATACTAAACGTACCACTAAAAACAGTGAAATAAAATCTTTTTCAACAAAAAAAAAACCGTCTTCGAAATGCACTAAAAAGTGTAAAATAATTTCTATATCATTTATACCAGTATTTCACAGCTATTCATAAATTCTACTTCATCATTAAATAGGATACTAAATACATTTCAACCTTTTCGGAGGCGGCGCAAAATTATAAATACCAGAATATACGATCCTGCTAATAACGATTCCATTGCGGTATGGCAAAGTTGGTAATTCATCAGTCGTAAGAAATACAATTCCAAACGTTATAGACACGGCACAAAACATTTGTAATTACAACGATTGTATCAGAAGTTGGTACCACTTCTGATGTATGTACTGCTATTCACGACAGACCACACTTCACTCGCTCAATAGGTCTAGGGAGATTTTTAATAACGTGTGTGATTATCTTCTACACCTTGCTTCTTACTATCCAGTCAAATAAATAGTGGACAGAAATATATGACGTACGACAACTGATAACCGATGATGATATGGTACAGATACACGATACAATGAAATTCCTATTATTTTTGTTTCAAAGAAACAATTATATCATCGTACAGAAAAAGCAAGCTGTACAGGGGAATCACACGCGTTATTAAACATGTCCCTAGACCTAGTAACCTGCGTGAGTTAAGTATGGTTTCTCGTGAACTGCACTATACTTAATCCGCAATGGGTATGTTGATTCCCGTTCAATATTGTTTACTTCAAATTATAAAATGGGTCATTTGTTACAGGTTACCGTCGCCTGAACTAGGATCTTCCTAGTAGAGGAAAAGTTTTGCATTTTGCGCCGCCTCCGAAAAGGTTGAAATGTATTTAGTATCCTATTTAATGATGAAGTAGAATTTATGAATAGCTGTGAAATACTGGTATAAATGATATAGAAATTATTTTACACTTTTTAGTGCATTTCGAAGTCGGTTTTTTTTTTGTTGAGAAAGATTTTATACATTAGCTGCTTGCATACTCTCCCGTTGCTTTATTTTGCTTTATTTTAAGGTGCTCACTTTTGGCTGTTCTTGTTGTTGTAAGGTGCCGGTCTCATGCTGCTAAAGGATATAACTGCTGATGGGTTGTGATGTTCATCTCAGTCCGGAAATCTTAGAGCTGCATTCATATATTGCTGTATAATGTCTAGTGCTATTTCTTTCTTTCATTCGCTTAATATGTTAATACTGTTGTGACAGTATGGTAGCTCGGAGTTCTGAACTGATTGATCAAATTCTTGATCAATATCTTGAACTTGATTTAGTTAATCGTATGCCTTGCATTGTCTTAGATTGTTTAGACTACATTCTTCCACCTGCCCATTATTACTTATTCTATTGGCGCTTTAATTTTGGGTGTCAATTTGGGTGCCGCCTTAGGGCTCCAGTTGGGTGACTTGTAATCTTTCTAAGGAGAACGGCTGATTGTTTTTTGGTAGCATGCCAGGGAGAATGCATTGAATCATAATATGTTGCGAGCAGGTATGGGCACTCTCTCCGGTAAGTGTAAGGCGCCATGCGCGTTACTTAATCTTATTTCGTTATTCAATAACTGATATGCTGCCGAGTCTGGGAGGTGGGGTACATGTTTGAGTTTTAAGTTGAGTTTTAATTTGAAGTTTCGAAGTTTGAATGCTAAGATGGCGGATTTGTAGTATATGGTTACTGGTACTAGTTCGCTGGCTCGCCGCTGCGCCGCGTGTCGCTGCTTGTTAAACCTGACTCGGTTTTCTATCTTGCTTGTAATCCTCGTGGACGTTTGTTTATTTCTCCACGTACGCGTGCCGGGGGTTTGGTTGTAATAAGGAGGAGAATTGTGTGGAACGATTTGATTTTGTCGATTAAATGGGATTGAATTATTAATTGACGTGTGAAATTGATTAATTTGTCCGCTAATCCTGTTGATCCTGTTGACTCGTGGCGACTTGTGACGTGTTGACGAGTCTAGCCGGCTGCGATTTCTGTCGCATAGTGGCACGGGACTGCTGGTGCTGCTATTTACGGGGATACCTTTTGATTTTGATATCATTTACTATTTCATATTTCACTACGGTCATATTTAATTTATATATAGATCTGTATCTCTTATTACATATGTTTAATCTAATTTCTCAATCTGCTATTAATGTGGGATTGCCCAATGTGGATTGCAGCATATTGAGGGAGCTATTGAGGATTTATTGTGCTGCAGCTTTACCGTTCAGAATACTTTAACGAATAATTTACAATTTACAAATTTGAGGATGCTCTCTTTTCTCTTTCTTTATCAACATTTGTACCCAGTCGATTGGGTCCGGTTCATATTAGTTAATTACTTAATCCAGTCACTCACTCAATGCGACAGAATTTTGCATGGTTTTGCACGACTCGAATGGCATACATCATTGGGTTGTTTCCAGCGTGCTATCTTCACCGTTTTCTGATCCTTTGATAGAATATTTAGTAACTATTAACTTTCTGTTGTCTCACTATTGACACTCTCTCTTAATTAATTATGCTGATGTTAACCTTAATCCTCACTTTCAGATTGCAAACTGGAGCCAGACTCGATTGTGATTCTGATATTGATTCTGGCTTCAGATATGGTAGGGTAACTGCTTACTCCACTACAATGAAGGGTTTAGTTTTAGTTTAGTTTATCTTAAACTTTATACTTTGGTCTTTATCTATTAATCTTATCTCGTTTATCCGTATCATTTCATTGCTACATTCAATTACTTAATTACTGCTTAGTTACTATTCAATTTTTTCAGCGTAATATATGGTATTGCTCGTACCTCACTTTAATTTTACGTCAATTTACCTCGATTTAAACTGGATGATTTGTTCACCTCTTGATGATTCCTTCTTGTGCCGGTACAGGCTGCATTTCTGCTTGCGGTGCGTTGGGGGCTGCATGGAGCGTCTACGGGCTCATGACGTTGCTCACTTCGGTATTTGCAGGAATGTATTACACACTAGGTGTAGCGCCCGCTTTCTACCTCATTTACGTTGCTTTGAACTGGTTCTACCCTTGAGAGGGTGCAGTTTAGAATCTTATAATTGTCTGTGTAATCTACATTTTGAACTTCATTTTGCATCTAGCGTTGTATCAGATTGGTTCAGTCCCTGTCAATTATATTCCATTGGTACTTTAATTCCGGGTACAGCTTCAAACTTAAACTTTAATTTTGGGATTCCTGTGGGTTGCTAGGGTGGGCGACTGATTGATATGGTGGCGTATCAGTGCAGTCCTCTTTATGGATGTTTAGATATTTACATTGATTTGTATTGACATTTTGATGTCTTATTTTGATTTAATTTTCATGACTCATGGCACATTACATTATAATATATGACAAATTGGTGCCAAACTTGATTGTGATTCTGGTACTGATTCTGGCTTCATATATGGTAGGAAATTGCCTACTTCATCACAATGGAGGGTTAGTTGCAGTTTTAGTTGTAGATCAGTTTAAGTCTCATATTTTGGTCTTAACTTATTTAACTTATCTAATTCTACACAACAAATTCAGGGGTGAGGGGCATTTTGAGTTTGCAGTTTGAATTTCAAGATGGCAGACTTGTAGTCTATGGTTACTAATTATTAGTTTTTAGTTCGCTAACTCGCCGCTACGTTGCGTGTTGTCAAACTTGACTCGGTTTTCCATCTCGCTTGCAATATTCATTGGCTGGGGTTGTGTACCTTCTTTCGGACACTTACCGGATGTTCGGTTCTTATAGTAATAATAAGAAAAGAATTGTACGGACGACTTGATTTTATTGAATGAATTAAATTGAATTGAATTATTAATTGACGTGTGAAATGGATTAATTCATCCCAATCCTGTTAATTCTGTCGACTTGTGGCGACTTGTGGCGTGTTGACGGGTCTGGCCGGCTGCGATTTCTGTTGCATAGTGACATGGGACTGCTGGTGTTGTTATATGCGTTGATACCTTTTGATCTTGATACGATTATCTTATTTTATTTTATTTCTATTTCATTATGGACATACTTAATTTATATACAGATTTGCATCTTATTTTACCTTTACCTACATATGCTTAATTTGGTTCCTCAATTTGCTGTTAATTGGGGTTGTTCAGTGTGGATGGCAGCGGGATGAGGGAGCCGATAATTTATTGTCCTGTATTCAGATTGTTCAGAATATTCCAACGGATAATTTATAATCTAAAATCTGAAGATGCTCTCGTGCTTTCGTGCTCTGCTCTTCTTTTCTTTTTCTTTAACAACATTGTACCCAGTCGGTTGAGTTCGATTCGCATTAGTTAATTGGTCGAATAGTTAATTACGCAGTCAACTGCTCAATGCGACGGAGTTTTGCATGGTCCGATTACCATATGTCACTAAGAAGTTGTGTGCTCTATTTTCATTGTTTTATCCTCGATAGATTTAGTCTGCTACTCATTCACTGCCTACTCGCAACCCACAGCTCACTTATTTAATTATTTAATTGCAATTGACGGTTCACAGATTGAACTGTAGTATTTCGGCTGTTTCTTTCGCACGATGGATGTTTTGCTCATGCAAGTGCCTACGTGGTATGTGATTTTGCAACAGTTATTACTATGGATATGCTGATGTATTGCCTACTACATTTACTTATTGTTTGTATAAGATTTAGTGGTAGTATGGTATTCGGTTGAATTGCACGGTTGATAATTGACCTGATTGATTTATTGGCAATTTATTTATTTTAATTATTGTTGTTTATTTCGGTATCTCATTGGCAATTAGTTTGTTTCCTTGCATTTGCGTGGGCAGATTCATCTATGGGTTGCAGGCATTACTTTCTGCGGTAGTGGTGATAAGAATGGCAACCTCAACGATCAAATTGTTGTGAAATTGTTGTGAAATTCCTATGGAATTAATCCGTGTTAGTTCCCTGTTCTTATTCTTATGCTTCTACTATTATGGTGCGTTATACCTACATTATACTTGCACTGTACTAGACGCGCTTGCCTGCGCATTACGCTTTACAATTGCATTTCACATTTATTATACATTTCGTGTTTATGCTTATCACCTTCACCTTTTCTTTCTTAAACTTCCTTTTCTTTTCTTTTCATGTCGGTGAGTTTTGCGATATTATGCTCATACTGCTTGGTTCACCGCTGCCCCTTTTAGCTGTGGTGACTGTTACGGCTATCATCGACTGTTTGTACATTTCTTTTCCTCCCTATATATTGTACTTCACGCGTAAGGTGTCCTGCAAGTCCAATTATTAGTCCACATGGGCGAATTAAATCAGGTAATATTAATGGTAGGGATGTGATGTCCTTAGGGTAGCGGTTAACCGATAATGGTGGATATTAATATTCCTGATCATAAGTGCTGACAGATGATTCTTACCAGGGATGGGGGTGGTTGGGGATGATTTGTTTGATTGATGAGATGATACCTTCCTTTTCCTTTATGTTAGACCGGGCAAATGCGAGGGCAAATGAATTCTGCGGTAGATTTGGATTCAGATCCGTTGGTAAATGGTAGGCTGAGTCCTATTGTAACATAGTAACTTTGATCGATTCACCTCAATACTTATCCATTGACTCAGTTTGATGTTGGCATCATTGGTTTTGTGGTGAGCTGTCATTCTGAGGGTGCCAGTTTGGATTTGACAGCTTGGTGATTGAATCATACTTGATATCATTTGAATGGATTTGATTGATATAGTTGTATTATGACTGAAATTGCTTATACTACTCATTACTTCCTTACTTACTTATTTATTCATGTATTACTCATCTATTTATGTATTACCTTATCTTATCTCGTTTTTGCGCGGCATGTTATTTATATATTTATGAATTGGCCGGTCCAAGCGGGTGACGGACCATTTGTCTGATTCACTAGCTTCAACTGCTACTTTCCTTATTTTGGTTCAATACTGCCTGTTATATCTATCTTATTGATTTATTTTATTTATTTTTATTTAAATTATTTAATTTACTTAATTTGATTCTTATTCCGAACTTGTATTCGGTCTGGTTATGCGGTGTTTGTTCATGACTCGTATTGGTGTGATGGGCGACCTGGCATCGCCTGATGGAAGGATTTGGTGGTTAAAGTTATCTCCGCCAGATGGCGCCACGTCTCCTTCCTGCAGGGCTGCGTCTTGACGGCGAGGGTGGTCGGGCACCTGCGCCTGGTGATGGGATCTCGTAGCTGTGTGCCGATGAGGCTGGACGATGGGGGTTTTCATAGATGGCTCTGTAAGTTCACTGTATGTTGCATGCTCCATATTCCCCAAATTGTCATATGACCGGGCACCTGTGCGGGCGTATGGAGGGGTGCTGTGCCTGTCTGGCGCTTGCTGAGTCATGGGTTGCCATTGCTTGTCCTTGCTTGTCCTTGCCACTTGTACAGCTGTGAACGACGGTTGAACTAGGGTGGCCGTGTTTTGGCTTGCCTATCATTTGCTCACCATTGGATATCTTACATCTGGTATTAAATGGGCGTGTGCTGGTCAGTCAGGACTTCATTCAGTTGACTCTACTACGGGCATTCGGATGATGGGCGGGTAACAATAATGTTCTTTTGGTTTCCATTTTATCTTCTTCCGGTTCTGAGCGTGTCGATTGTGACTTGGATCTCAATTAGACGCGCCAGATTCTGGTTGGTTTAGTAATGGCCTTGATTCCCAGTCTGGTTAGAGTTTTCTTCTGGCTCTGTTGGATCTGGTTGGATATGACTTAGATTTTACTTTGCCGTGGATCGGATTGGATTGGGTTGAACTGTGATTCTAACCTGACTGACTTTCAATTTGTTCTATGTTTCTTATCTATCCGCGGCCTCATCTTATTAAATTTAACTAAGTCATGTTTTATTCTGGTTAATAATGGATTTAAATTCCAATTCGATTTGTCTTTGATGGGTTTTGGTCCTATTCCCACTCTTATTTTACGTGATCATGAATGTTAGACCCAGCCGATTCGGTTTTAGCTTATTACATTCGGTCCTACTTTCAAATTTTCAGTTTCATTTTACGTTTCACGTATGGTTTGATTCTGATTGCGAGTTGGATTTGACTGTTCTGCTGGAGGGGGTTTGTTTACTGTCACTGTTCTGCTATTTGAGATTATCTCAATGGTTTGATCATGAATTCTCGAATTTCCCCGAATCTCTCGAATTACTTGATGTTGCTTGTCGATTAACTATAAGGGTTTAATTGATTAATAAATTATGCGATGATTATGGTTGTTACTACTGATGGCTTATACTACTATTTGTCCGATGGCTAATGTTTAATGTAACTGGATGGATGGCGTAATTTGGTTTGATTTGATCTGACTGATCTGATTGATTAGATCTGGCTTCCTGGTCTTCTGGTTTGGGCTGCAATGATTAATTTTGATGTTGGTAAGGATATTGGTAAGGCGGTGGTACAGCCGTGTGGGGTGGCTCCAATTGAGTTACGAACAGTATCTCACTCTCGTTTAAATTTTAAGGCAGTATCTGTTTGCTTAATAATGCTATAATTGTATTTACTCGTTATACTACGCCTAAGTGATTCTGGGATGCGACATGTAGATGGGTGGGTGGGTGGTATTGTCTTCTCTGTCTTCATTGTCTTTCCCTCCCTTCCTGCTACCTCCTTTTAGGGGATGGTCAGTTTTTCGATGGGTGGCGTATTGCTCTCTGCGAGGTGGGTGGGTCGGCGATCATCACGAGGAATGAGGGCCGCGGAAGCCCTGGGGGATAGGGTGAGCTGGGGAATCTATGGTAGAGAACCTTTGGCTGCGGGCTCGAGAACGACGCCCTTCATTATCGAGAACGACGTTAAAAGGGGGCTGGTTTTAGGAGATTTTGGGATGCTGAAAGATCGATTCAGGCAGACAATGTCAGCAATGCAAAGAATTACGATAGTGATATTAGTCTTGTCTGATTCGGATCATGATGTGATATGATATGATATGATATGATATGATATGATATATAATTTGCCATGATTTGCCTCGATTTGTCTCGATTTGTCTCGATCCGATTTCGCCTGCATTTTGATCTTATCATGAGTGAACGGAGAGTTGATCCCGATTTAATTAACCTTTATTTCTGTTGGTCTCATTTAATTTTGCCTAATTGAAACAGGATTTTATTCCCACTATAACTTCAAAGTAGTCTCAATATAATTCTTATTCTTCTCGCTCGGGGCTTCGTTCTTGATTATGGTTTAATTTTGATCTGATTTTAACTTTTATCGTCTCTTTTGACCAATTTGATCTCAATTGTTCTAACAATTTATTGAGTTAGGATGTTACTTCACTGTGGATTTGGACTAATCATGATCCCAGAGGCGATGTTCATCTCAATTTAGTGGCGGTACTTTACTTTGCTATTCTTTCATCCATTGCATCTGATATGTTCATGCATATGCAATGTTTGAGGTATTTATTGTTCGACATATTTAATGTGTTCGATGTATTACATTTCTGTAGATTGACAATATGAGTGTCTCTTCTTTCCTTCCCTTTATATAGCTGTTTCTTTGTTCACACTATCTCTAGTGAATTGTTTATCGGTCGGGATCGCGTCCATTCTGCTTGCTGGGGCGGTTTGCATTATGTGGCGTTTCCATGATGTCATGTTATTAGATTTCATCTGGTCTGCCTATTGTTATTGCAGTAATAATATGCAGATCTATGAATTATTTCATGTTGCTTTATTTATTTATTTATTTATTTAGGTTCAGGTTGCTTTATTATGTGACCCCCTCTTCTTCTTCTTACTTTGCCTCTCTACCTATTCAGGACTGCTGTTAGAATTTGTTATTCTGTGCTCTGCTGTAGCCGGATGTTCGCGGTGGCTCGCTGTTCTGGTCGCTTCTCGATCGGCTCGCCGCTTCGCCGGCTTATCTATGGCAGGGTTTAGAAGCCGGTTTTATGGTCAGCTTCTTTAACGTCACTGCTTGCCTTCCGTGTTCGGGATTTATGACCATCTTGGTGCTTGGCTCTACGGCCTTGGGGACCTGAGGCCTGAGGTCTGTTGAGTTTAATTGTCAGCTGAGTGAAGTGCGTTGGCCCTGCTCGCGTTGAGAATTTCGATTTTTACTTAGCCTCGACTCCTCGTTCCTTGCTTTACGTTCATTAGCTTATTAAATTATGATTAAAAATTTTTTCGCTCGAAAGTATAACTGAATTGAATTAACCTCCTTATCTATATTTGTATTCTGCTTTTATTCTTTCGTGGGCTTTGGATTTTATTAACCTCATTTACGATTGTTCTCGTTTACTCAGAACTATAAAAGTGCTGGTTCCAACTCATGTAGTTCTTCAATTTATTTGGTCTTAATTGTAATTGCACCCGAATCTAATTTAATTCCAAAGCCCATTTGATCGGTTCTGGTCGGGACACCAAATTTGAACTTCATTTCGAGGTAGAGTCAATTTTGACTTTCGCCTAGTCTCATTTATTTTGTCTATTATATGGTTTATTTTCCGAAGGGGGCTTCGCCGTGGATCGATGATTGAGGACCCTTGCTGCCATTATCCCTCTGGTCCCGCTCTGCTCTGTTTACTTTACGCATGCGTAAGTGGACTCGTAGAGCTATCTGAATTGCGCGACTTTACTTTGTGGCTTTCTAGATGGTTTCGTCTTGGTCTCATTCCCCTTATCTTGGCTTCGTTTTCAATGGACCTGTTCAGATTTAATTATCGCTGCGTTTGAAACAATTTCGTTCATTCATTTACCCTTCATCCGCCCGATTTTGTCCGTTGGGGCTCGGGGCTCGATTATCTCACATCCCTCAACTTATTTATTTAGTTTTAAACAGATTCTGATGTGATTCGCTAGTTGATTTTGTTCATTACACTGATTCGGTTCGAACTATGGCTTAATGCTTATTCCATTTGTAATTAATTCCTATTTAACGATTAAGTGTGATCTGATTCTGATTTTGATGCTGATCTGGGTTTGGAGTCTCATTTTGACTGAAATTTGATATAATTTGAGACTAGTGCTCATTCTGATTCAGATTTTGATTTTGGATGTTGCCTAATTTTGTCTCACTTAATTCCAATTCAGATCCATGTAAACTGATCGGATTTCTTTCAATTATTTTAATTTCGGTTTGATTATGACCCCGATCATAATCTTCACCTGGGGGTGATTTCGTTTCATCTCGTTTTATAAGACTTAACTTTGAGCGGTCAATCCTAACTGTACCTATTTGGGTCCTGAATTGCGGTGATCACCGCATCTTGCTTGGCTCATCTCCGTGTTGCCATTCGGAATACGATCCTCACTCTAATTTAGATTTTGGCCCTGGTTCAGATTTTGGCGTCATTTTCGATTGATTAAGCTCCATTATAGTTGATTAATTCTCACGTGGTCCAGTTTAAATTTTGATTTTATCTAAGTTGCAATTCATTTAAGTCTGGGTTGGTACAGCTTTGGATTGTAATTCGATTTTCATTCTAATGCCAGTTTCCATTAATTTAAGTATGACCCTGTTTTAAGCTGCGCGACTCTGGTTATTCTGATTGCTGCTTTGGTTTAGTCTTGATTCTGGATGATCTCGCTTTTGAGTATATCTTACCGCTTACCTTGCTCACGCTATTAGCTATTAGCTAAATTTTGTTATCTAATAATTTAGGCCATTATCAAATCCGGTTTAGACGAATTTTACTTTATTTACCCTGATCCTTAATATATTTGTTTCCGTATCTTGTCTCTGAGGACTTAAATTTAACTTGTCTTTAAGGTGGACTTTACTTAATTCATGTTTATTTAAGATCGTTCTTCATCGATTTTAATCTTGATTTGCTCGTAAAACCGGTTAATCCGGCCTTGCCTATATTTGGTCCTGTTCTTAGCCCAATTTTAATCCTTATCGCTACTCCAACTCAATTTAGTTATCCCTTCTTTTTTTTTTTTTTACTCCTCTCCATTATCGGCACGACTCGCGTTGTATATTTCAGTTCTCAAACGTATTGATGCCCGATACATTCCACTCATTTAAATATGATTTGTAGAATACTTCTATCTATTTATTTGCTCATATATTTCGCTACTCCTATCTATCTTCGTTACTCCCCTTCTAGTTTATCCAGTTGCCTAACATTATCGAACATAATTATTTTGCACTGCTATACTCGAGTGAAATAGTGCTTAGCGCGAGATGGGTTTATGCGCGTAACAATTTGCCGGGTGTTCATGGGCGTTCTCGAGGTGCATGGTGCTGCCATCACTGTCTACAACGGGAACGAGGAGAGGAGGAGACTGGTACATACTTGATGTTTATTCGGCGTGCTCGGTGGTTTGATGGGAGTGTCGCATGGGGCCAGCGTTCTAATGGCTGATGGACGGTTGGCAGAGCGTTGAGCAGTGTAACTGCTCCTTTATCATTATTCGGGCATTCTGGCAATTTTGGCAATTTTGGAGGTTGGACAGCAGGACGGGGTCTAGCCTAGTTAATACTTTAGTCTGCTTGGCTGAGACTGGACCTGCGGACAGAGTTCATCTTGCTAGGCGAGGAGCAACATAGGATTGAATCGAGTTGCGATGTCAACTTGTGGGGTGTGTTCGGTGCTTGCGTGATTTCATGTGAATTTGGCCTGCCTCCTGTTAAGGAAATATAGACATCGATTGTAGATGATCGTAACAACTATGGGTGATACAAGTGCGCAGGAGTATTAAAGGGATAACGTAACTGTAAACGGTAATATTGTTTCATATAACCTTACAGCGTTTATATTTTATATTGCGTTATTTCTAACTATATTGCATTTCCTTTCATTTCATTTTAGTTCAGTCTAGTTTATACCATTTATACCATTTCTGTTATTACTTGGACGCTGTTGAGCACTGGTATTGGAAATATTCAAGATGACCGATCCAAATAGCGAACGTTTCGTTCAGGATCTCAAGGAAATTTGTGAAACGGAATGGTCAGCATCCGGTAGCGGTAGCGGTAGTGACTTGGGAGTCGGGATGATAAGTAGTTCCCCTAGGCTTGGGGAATCCGATGCTGGAATACGCGACCTTGCAGACCAGAGGAAAAGTGAGAAGGGAAGGAGGAAGGATACCCCTGTATGTGGTCTTCTGGAGGCACCGATTACCTGTGATCGCAGCGGTCGCGAGAGTACCAAAGAGCACCTCAAACTGGAGGTCGGAATCAAGGGAGGTGGTTCACGGGACAGGATTTTGGGTCCGGTTATCCGAAGGCTTGATATCTTGCGTCCGCCGCGATCTGGAAAGGTGGCGGATGGTGTCACCGTCGGGGGAGGAGGTGATCGAACCAGCTTGGGAGTGCATTCACGGCCAAAACTTCCTAAGCTTTCATCTGGCACGTTAAAGAAACTAAGTGCTTTATCCGAATGCTCGGTGCTTGGTACAGCATCGCCACCAGCGGCATCGTCGGTAACGGTGGCAACAACAACCGCGCTCAGCGTTTCAAGAGTTCCGGGAGTTTCAAAGACGGTGGTCAATCCTGTCATTCCTGTCATTCCAGAAACTCCGGAGGTCGCGACTTGCGCGACGAGTACGAGTATTATGAGCACAAGTATTACGGGTACAGACGTTAGTGCTGGACGTGCGGTAAGAAAGGATTCGGGCCGGCTCTCTATCGGGAAAAGGCTTGAGGAGACTGGAGGAAATGAGACCGGAAATTCTAGAGCTGCTTTCAGGCCCTTGGGAAACAAACGGGCCGGGACGCAGGGATCTGATGACCAGTCCACTCTGGTGGTGGAAATTTTAGACGATGAGGACGAAAAAAAAGGTATTGATATTGATTCCTCCTCCTTGCGTGTGGCGATGTCCTTGGGCTTCGGCAGGGTAGCTGCGGGCCGCGCGACGTCGGACAGCTGCACCATTGAAAGCAGCAGTAGAGACAAAGGCAAGGTCAATGATGGTGGCGTGAACGATGAACCTAGAGAAAGGATGGAGACGGCTGTGCATACGGAGCCTCACAAAACTGCGGCTGGTGCGATATCGTTGCGTGGAGCGAAGAAGACGGGAATGGCATCAAAAGGACAGGAAAAGGAAAGGGAAGGGGAAAGGGAGAGGAAAACGGTCGTACAGGTTGCATGTAACCAGGGATATGGGTACGTTGAATCCGTACGGAAAATTAAGAAGTTCGCCGGTGGTTGCGTAGGAGAGAATAATGTGGTCAGGATTCGTCGTGCGCCGGATGGGGCGATGCTTTTTATTTTCGCGGCAGGAAGGAGAATGGTTGCAGATGAATTTGTAGCAACCATCAGGGCTCGGCTTTGTCACGGATGGAAGGCGTGGATTAAACGCAAGTTCCGGACGATGGAAGTTTTGGAGGTAGATCCTACTGTGAGGGCTGAGGAAGTCCTTCACGCTGTCAGGTGAGTAATAGGTAAAGAGGACGATGGCAATGACATTAGGCTCATCTGCTCCGGAATGGACCGGGCTGGTAGAATTAGGATCAAGCTGGAATTTGCCGAAGAGCTGCTGCAGCGCGTTAACGATTTGGCTAATCTTCAAAATCTCCAGATTGGATGGAGCATCGTGCGGATACGTATCTGCGAAGATCAAAAAACAAAGGGAGGAAGAGAGGATGATGATGATAATGATGCTAGTTCCATAGATTTCTCGGCTGAAGGGAGCCCTGTAAGGGACACTGGAGTGCGAGTAAAATCTCGGCGATACGGGAAAAAGGCGATTGAGGATCGTGCTCGGTATCGTTGATCGGAGCAATCGATCATCTAATAATGCGGGTGTAATATGTATGGGGTGTGTTTCTCTAATATATCACGGTGGTGCAGTATTCAATAGGGTGTATTTAGTATGCTGTACTGTGATGTGTTGTAGCGTATTACATCTCATTGCGTTTGTGTGTTACTGTATGGTAGTACTTATATCTTATATTCGTATTTTATATTTTTATATTTTATATTTTATATTTTATTTCATATTGTTATATCTTATACTTTATATCATTCTTTTACCTATTCCATGGTATTTATAAATTCTTAGGCTTTATAAGCATGTATCACGCTTGCACTGGCACACTCAATGCTGGAATTTAATGCGCTATACTTAACGTTTATCAGGCAGTATTTAACATTTGGAAACTTAATTTGAATTTAACATCAATTTGTAATCCGAGTCCAGTCCTTGTATTGATAGTAGTACTCACATTTATGTTGGTTCGGTCATTCTGATGGCCTCGCACTCGGCACTCGGAAAAATCTTTTGAAATTTTGAATTTTGAATTTTGAAGTGCGTTTGAGTTTTATTAGATGGTTTAAATTTTGCGTTTTTGCTTGGCGTTTCTTCCCTTTCTGCGTTCGATGATTGAGTATGTCAATGGCTCATGCCTCATGCTTGATATGGGATGCTTGGCGTCATGTTGATTTCGATTGACCTCTTGATGTTTTTGGTGCTGATACTATTTGTGTCTGTATTTTATGGTTGTAGGTGATTTGTGTTTCTATGGTAACAATTGGCGTTTGTAGCGTTGTAGCCGGCATGCATAAATGAGGGATGTCAAACCAGGCTTTATTTTGCTTCTTTATACTTTAGCGACATTCTATTTTAACCGGATTGGGCTGGTGGATTGAGGTCGACGCAATTTGCGACATGCGCGCGTTTGATTCGGATGGCCTTAGCATGAGTGCATTTCCGTGGTATGTCGTGGATCCGTTAATTGTTTGAACCCACAGACATACGAAATTGGGCACGGGTTGAAGGTTGATTTAGCGTGGCGTATGGGACATGTTTCGTGATGGTGGGGACGGCTATGGGTGACATGTGTACGGGATCCCATGCTGGTTTGCGTGCAATTTGAAACAATTATGTTCATGTTATGTTTGCTTTTATGTTACTTTCTTTTGTTTTATATTCAAATTAGTTGCTTGTATCATTATTTAGCCCCTGCTGCTGTGTCTACATATTGTCATTAAGGACTAACTTACTTGTCAAGCGGGTAGTTGATCCTGGGTTTGTGTCAATTGTCCGATTGATTAATGTTCCAAATAAATAAGGGTTTTAACGATTCGACTGTTTGGCCAATAAAGTTAGGTATCCTCTCCCGATCACCCGTATGTTAGTTTATTTTAGTTTTTTGCCTAATTTGCCTAATATTCTGACTGCAAACTTTAAGTTGGCTTGGTCTTATGTTATGTCAGCTTATCCGAATATGCTCAGCTATTGTTTAGGCGGTTAATTAGGCTGGCGGCTGCCGTTGGAAGCCGTCAACCTTTCGTCATGCTTACCCATCCTTCACTCTACACTAGATTCCTTATTCCGATTATCTGCTTCTAATGGCCCGGGAGGGCGTAGTTCGTGGTGCGGTACCTGCTCGCTTTTAAGTTGATTTTTGGATGCTACTGATCTTCAGCTACTGCTGCTGACCTTCTCTCTCTTTAGCGAATTGTAGTTGATGGTAGTGGGCGGAATGGTCTAATTTGGGTTTTAATTTAGGTTTAATCCGGTCTATGATTTCGGCCCAATCTAATCAACGAGCTTAATTAGTATTGTTCTGCTTCATTTACACTGAATGGTGAATGTGACGCTGCGAACGGCTGGTAAGGTTGGTTAATGGATTCATTATTACTTTATTTTAACGAGTTACTACATTAAACGGTTGTCCATTATCTCCATTCACTGGATTGCCGCTATTAGCACGTAGTTGTTGGTTTAGCCATGGCTGGGAAAGTATGTTTGAAATGATTGTTCGCTGTGACTTCTCGAATGCGACTGGGAATTCCGCTGGACATGTGTAGGAAGGGAGTGGGAGATGAAGTGCAGGGTTGTGACACATGCCGCGCTCTGGTGGGTCGTGCAAGGTACAGAGTTATTAGTGCCTTGCTACGATTAACGGCCTTACGTGTTATGGAGGCGTAGAATACCTTTTTTTTTTTTTTTTACCTTGTCATGTTGTTCATCTTCCTGAATCTGAAATGGGAATTAGATATTTTATTAGTGGGAATTAGAATTAATAGGGGGGTCCGTCGGTTCTCATCCAGGACACAGTCAATCAGGGTTTCAGGATATAGCACGCCTACTTCCAGTGTTACGCGTGCACGTTCAGCGGCCCATCGGTTACAATGGAACACGGTGTGTTCGGCGTTGTCAACCACGAGTGGGTCGCAGAACCAGCAGTTAGGAGTGCTGGCTCGTTGGATGCGATGTAAGTACGAGCTAAAGCAACCATGGTTGGTTAGGACCTGTGTTAGGTAATAGTTTAAATATAGCGGTCCTTTCTTCTTAACCCATGGTCTCAAATCGGGTATTAGGCGGCGGGTCCATGCACCGTTGCGAGAGGTGCTCCAGTGCTGTTGCCAGATGGCATAGGCCTCTCCTTGCACGGCGGCTATGTATTCATCATGCTCTTCCGCTGTTTCGGCCTCGAAGCCAAAGAGCCGCTGCCGTATTTGTACCACCAGATGCCAGGGCAGACAACCGGTTAAAACGGTTAGGGCATCATGCGATACAGTTCGGTAAGAACGAGCAACGCGTATTAAGCCTAATTTTTGCGTGGATAGCAGTTCTCGGATCATATTCTTGTACCTTATGGCTTCGTGCCACACCGGTGCGGCGTACAGTACAATAGATTCCATGACACGATAGTATAGTATGCGTGGCCGGTATCCGCCTCCGTGTAGATTGGACAGGAGCCATGACAAATGTTGGGCAACGCTGATGGCTTTGTTGGTAACGCGGGTTAGATGACTACGAAAGGTACGAGTGTTGCTAAACAACACACCTAAATATCGCATGGAGGAGATAGTTCGTATGACGGAGGTTTCGTGCTATAGGATTTGACCGGCGGACACTCGACGGCCGGTTAGGAGAACAGCCTCGGTTTTATGTGTTGCCAGGGTTAAATCATTTTGGCGGTACCAGAGGCTAAGTTGGTGTAGGGCTGCCTCGGCTCGTTCACATAATTCATGTATTCTTCCTATTATAATAAGGGCTAAGTCGTCTGTAAACGCGATGGTTATTGCATTGCGGGGCAACGTGACCTCTAGGATGGAGTCGTAAGCTAGGTTCCACAGGAATGGGCCTAGTACCGATCCTTGCGGGACACCACCGAACACTTCCACCTGTATCCACGAGCCATCGGGCATGGTGGTGCCAATGAATCGGCAGCTCAGATAGTTTTGTAGCATTGCTAGCAAAAGGGGAGGGAAATTACGACGGCGGGCTGCAGAAATAATATTCCCCCAACGAACGGTATTAAATGCATTTTTAACATCTAACCCGATTAATAAACAATGGTAGGAGGATTGACGGGCGCGATTCCATTCAGAAATTACCACGTTCATTGCCTGTATCGTGGATCGTTTACTACGGAATCCGAATTGGCGAGTAGACGAATCTCCGGAATTTAATATGGCTTCGTCTAGGTGCTCGCGCAGGGCGTATTCGAAGCCTTTGCCGAGGTTCGATAATATGCAAAGAGGGCGCAAATCGGAAAACGAATTAAAGGTTTGTAACGGGGCGGTCTGGTCGGTGCACACGGCGTTGCGCACCGCGGTCGGTTTCCCCGTGCCAGGGTTCGCTGGGGAACAGGTTCGAGAAATAACGAGGCGGTGTTAATATCAAAAATAGAAATATTTATTCAAGAAAATAATAAAAATGAAAATAACGGCTGCCGGTCTACAACGGCGGAAGGGTTGGGCCGCCGGCTGCGGCCCCCGGTGATGCTGAAGGTGGTCGTGGCGGTATCTCCTGCCGGGCTCGCTATAACAGAGAAAATCTAACGGTGAGCTGGCAATGGAGCCGTGTGGCGCTTAAGTCTAGGTGTACATGACTTACAAACTACGGCGGAACCCGGTCCGTTACAGAAGTTACGCGGTCTTAACCTAGCGCGGTTCGTAGCTGTCGCTACGCGGTCTTACTTGCTAACGGCGCGGAGTGAAGGCGCTGAGCGGAGCGCGAGCGCGAACGAGAGAGACGCGGTGTTACGGCGCGCGCGTGAGACGCGGAGTCGCTGGAGATCGGGAGAAGGGATGGCCCCTTCGGACCGTCGGTCTTTATTTAATATTCGCGCTGCGGTGGTTTGCGCTGCGGTAGAGTTGCTGCCCGCTCGCCTGACGCGGCTGTCTTCTCGTACACCGTGGTCAAACCTAGCAGTGAACGAGTCGACGACCAACCCTGGCTCGCCCTGGGTCTAGCCTCGGGACGGGACGGAATCGATTGCCATAGGCCGGATGCGGTGCCGTGTAAGCTAGCGTTCGCAACCCCGCGGTCAAACCGGCGGATGTTACGGACGCGCACTAGTTTGGTCATCCTGGGACAAACCTCGGGGCTGACAAAGTTAGGCGCCTACGGCTGCTGGACCGGTTGGGAACTGCCAGCCCGTGACGTACGTCACGGTCCGACAGCCGGTGAGCTCTTCGCCTGGACAAACCGCGACGTCGAGCCTGCCGGTGCTCCGGTCCGACCTCCTAGGAGGTCTGCTCAGGGCCGAGGCCCCGAGGCAACTCATCGATCCACGCGTCGATCGATCCTACTTATAGCCTCGTTCGCGGGAGTGGGGAGGCCGCCGCGGTGGGGGCCCGTGATGCGCGACGCCGATCCGCGGCTGTCGTCGCAGGTTTTCCCTGGTTTAGGGATTGGTACTAAGCGCCCGACTTTCCAAGATGATGGAAAGTATCCTAGACGATAGCAGGCGTTGAACAGGTCGCGCACCCACTCTGGGGCTAATCGATATATGGGCCGAAGGGCCTCTCCGGTTAGCCCATCGCGGCCGGGTGCTTTTCCTAGAGACACTTTACCGAGGGCTTTCGTTACGTCATGAATACTAAACGGATGGGGTTCCAATGTTCCCTCACGGCTTTCTCTGGGGACTGGCACGAGATTGGACGGGGAGGGGGGTGCGTTGGTTGGGGTTGCAGTAGTAATTGAAGGATTGATACACGAGATACGCGGAATATTCGAGCTCGTGGAGACTGGTCTACTAGGGTCGGCGTTACTGGGTCCGGGCTGCGGGCTGGGTGACCGAGATCGGGTCCTGGGTGAAGGGGGTGGGTTTGCTATTATCGTTGTGGGGGGCTCGGTTATGAACAATTGGGAAACAGCTGTTCTAAACTCTATCTCGTTGAAACGTGTTAAAGAGGTTTTTCCATTCAGTCGCTTCATTACTTCTTTATACGGTTTACCCCATGGATATCGAGCTATTTCGTTAATCATCTCTGACCATGATGTATCTTTAGACTGACGAATGGCCTTGATTAGGGCGCGACGGTCGCTCACCATACGTTGATGCAGGGGGTGCTGAAGGATGTTCGATACATTGGATAGGTGCGGGGCCACGCGACGCCATATGGCGCGGGATCGCGCAGCGGTTAATCTTAATTTTGATATTTCCTTGTTCCACCAGGTCACATGTCGGCGTTTTCTGGTGGAGCTTTGGATTCTTGGGATACGGGCGCCTTCATACCATGATTCTAACTCTGATATGGCGTTATCTATGTCGGTTGTGGTTTCGAATTGGTAGATTGTGTGTTCACGGACCCACAGGGGAATTTCTGGGGGCAATGACAGTTTGGCAGTGATTATTGAGGCCCACTCCTCCATGTCAGGGGCTTTATACTGTATGTTGCATTCTGAGTTCATGGAGGAAGTCCTGAAGGAGAGTGTAGCGGAAAAACGATGAACGTAGGTGTATTTTCTGGATACGAAGGAATTGCTTAGACGCATTCTTAGTTCATGGCTACACACCATGGCATCGATGCGCGATTGTTGGTGATTTCGGGTGAATGAGGGGCCTCCTTTGCTATTTACAGGTATTAGACCAGTTTGCTCACAAACGCGAAGCAATCGATATCCGCGTATATCGGCTCGGTCGGATCCCCATTGCACGGACCGCGCGTTAAAATCCCCGGCTACTATGGTGGGCTTGGGGGATGACGCTATACCGGTCGTTAAACCATTTAATTGGCCCTCGTACATGGATAGTGTTACAGAGGGGGAAAGGTAACACCCTAGGATTACGAAGTCGCGGGTTTCTAGACCGACGCAGCCGTCGAAAGCGTGAAGCTTACGTATTATGCCCAGCTCGGCGGTCGGGGGCGTTCGCTGTACACACCATATACTCAGAGTCCCGCTCGGATCGGTGTGCCATTCTGGGCGTGGGCGGTGTGGTTCGCTGATTATGACGAGGTCTGCGTGGTAATCATGCACAGCTTGCCATAGGATATCCTGAGCGGCACGACAATGATTCAAATTCGCCTGTAGCACGGTAAAGGAGGACATGGTTGTTCCTGATAATGAAATTATGATATTAATCGATGGTGTTTGATGCGCTTATGTGCGCGTGTAAATCGGTTAACGGGACTGGTTCTATTTTAGTTGCATTCAGGTTACTGAGTTGAATACTTACTTTAAGTCGGGACAATGATTCCTATTCTCTTCAGCTCTTCTTGCCTCTTATATTTTGCTGATGCGTTTTCTTCTCTTCCTTCTTCTTCTCTTCGTTTTATGCAGGTGTTGATGTGTTTCCTGTCGGCAAAAGGAACTTAGGTCCTCTGCATACCAGTGCTTTAAAGGAATACTTTACTATTTGATGAAGGCGGATGAATGAGCAGGAGTTGACGGTGATTGAGGTTGGAATACTAGGAATACGATGTGTTGGGGGCATGACAAGTATGAGGGTAACGGAGGTAGGTTTAGGATCTGATTAATTCTGATTGTCAACGTTAAGGGTAATGTATCTATCAGTCACTTACTTGAAGTAAATTCAGGGCTGTGGTGGGTGGCTCTGGCAGTGCGGTGAGCCTTCACGAACTTTCCTTGATTCTTCCTCAACGATGGCTCGATGGGCTGAAGCTGCACAAAATGGAGATGAACGCGGGTTACCTCATGCTGAAGAGGGAGTCGGCTGGCATATCGGTCATGGTGAATACGGTGGAGGGGGGTCGGGTGTGGCGGGCGGCACGCAGGCGCATGGGTGATGAATTCTTGATACTTTTAGCGATATTTTGATGAATTCTTTTTCCAATCTGTACGTTTAGTTCTGATTTAATTGTTTAACTGTTTAATTGTTAATTGATTTCTAAATTTTAACTTCTAATCGCTAGTATACAAATTTGACCTTTACTTTTATTTCTGTCTTCGGCGATTGACTATCTTTATTATTAAATGGTTGAAGGACTACTGATACCTGAGCGCAGTGGTGCGCGGATTATACGTGTCATTGTACCAATATTAAGTTAACTTTCGGTCCAACTTGGGATATAATTCTGAATTTGGGGGGTCAATAATGGACGGGTTTACGCTTCCTCTAGGTGCATTTATTGTCAATGATGCAGCAATTACGATTACACTGGTCGCCATGAGGGGTTGAGTTGAAGTGAGTTATGGTGTTGTATATTGAATATTAACGTAAGACTGTCGATGTGCGTAGGCGGAATGACGGGCTGTAGCATGCACATAATGGTGTCATCTACTTCACTTGGTTAATACCCTGATCGGTTATGATTGCGGTGATGGTTTAGGTTCAGGTTCTTTGATGGTTCTTTGAAGAACACGCCGTGTCTGACGTGCTCGCCTCTTCTTTCTCCTGCGACATTCCGCGAATAACTCTCGGTAAATCTCTGTAAATTCCTTGCTGGCGGGGCGTCTTCGTTCATTTTGACGACTATTCTGGAGGTCAGCATATTCTCTCATTAACCACTGTGGCCCCCCCTTTTACGCATTCTGTGGTAATAAAGTTTCCATAAATTCCTAATTAGGTCTTGAGCACGGGGTATGCAGTACGCTGTTTATTTTCCTTCTTGTTCGTTTTCTGCAGTTGTCAAGGAGTGCACTGGTTAATACGGAAAGTTTCCCTTGTTTAACTTACACTTAGGGCTTGTGGTTCATACTTTACACTCACTACAACTATCGTCAGTTAATTATTATCCGAAGTTGTCATACAGCTCTTGGCTCTATTATACAGCTCTTGGCTCTACCTGGATGAATATACCTCTCGGTGTGACTCAATGTATAGCACTGAAAGAGTAATGCATTAGTTCTGTGATTGATTGGTGACTATTATTCATTAATACAGAGGGTCCTATTTGGCTTACCAAGACGCTCTTGCAGGTCCTCTGTTTCAAGTTTCCTGATATCGGGCGAGTGATTGTTCTTGCCTGGAAAAGGAGCCTTGGTATCGATCAATATATGAGGAGGTTTTGCCTTTTGTACAATGTATACTACTCCTTTCGTTCTTTACAATAAATTTCTCTTATAGCCTCTTTCTTTTCCCCTTTTCATTATAAGATTGAATCTATGTTATTCACTAGCCTACTATTCTTTGGAATAGATCCTTGGATTTGATCTCTTTTTGATCTCGTCCATGTTCTACAATTAACTAGAAGTGAGCGGCTGTTCGGTGTACGGCTCAATGGTAATCGATTCCTCTATAATTAATACTTATGTTCCATATCGTATACTCACCATTATTGGAATTACTATTATTAACTTGATATATCACCCTCTACATTTGCTATGGTAACTATTACTTCTTTGTACAAGTGCACTTTATGGGGTGGCTCGTTGCGGGGTGATCCAGTGTAGAACGCTGAAATTCCAATGTTGGTCGGGTAATGATTATGATGATTATGATCTAGATTAATATAAGTTTATAGGCTTGCTTGGGATGGGATGGGAAGTGAAGGCAGGACTGCTGCTTTCTCTTTTATATTCCATAAACGTTTTGATACCCTCTCTTCAAGTTCTCTATTGGAATCGTGCGATTGTTGCATCTTTCCCATAATTTCTCTTCAATCATGTTCAACGATTATTATTAATTAAGGGCGAGTGGTGGTGCTGCACATACTCCATGTTATGTATCACAGCTCATATTCAATATCATTTTCGTCAGCATACTACTATTCCATGAAGATTGGCATTCTCTGTAGATGGTTAGAATATTGCTGGTTTTCTGGCAGGATTTCTTTTTCTTTATGTTGTAATGTTTGAGTCGTCGGAAATTAATAGATTTATTTGAATGCATCAATTAACTTAACCTATCTTTAAACGAGTTCTACGCCCTACGTACCGACATATTCTCCTTTATCGGGTTACTGGCCCTAAACTGTTACTTGTTGCAAGGTTTAAATGTATATCTGTATATTTTGCTAGTGGTCCATTGTCCAACTCTTAAACTTCCCTTTAATTTGGACTTTAAACAGCAATAATTCTATTATATGCTATCCCGTTCGTTCACTCGTTTAATCGTTCTGCGGTGCGTTGTGGGTTTACCTTGAGCAGCGGATGCGCGCTCTATCGGCTGCCCTTGGTAGCATAATTCGATTGATCGATAAAGCTCGACGGGGTTGTGTGAGATCCGGCACGATCGACTGCTAGATATCCGGGATGTCCGACTTGAGCTTACACTTCCTCTTTGTAAATGCACCTTATATTAATGCAGTATTAATGCAATATTGCAATATTTCAGAGGCCACTTATGGTAGAGATACAGGTGCAGTGATCGTGGTGTTTATAGAGCGCGGACTCCGTATTGATTTGCATTCTTCATCCTTAATGATTCTTCGTTCTTTTGTCTCTTTCCTTGTCCATATCGTTAGCCGTTAAAATTTTACTTTAAGTACTCTACTTTACCACGAGGATTGTTTCATTGATCTATTTAATTCAAATGTGCTGGGACCGGTGTAGGTGCTATTTCATATTGTATTGGATATTAGTCGTTCAACGTATCATGCCTGTGATGATATGTTGCGATGATATGCCCCAGTTCGCGTTCGCGTAACGAGCTGTTGGTTAATTAACTTTATTTTGACATAACGAAATAAGAAAAGAGCATTAGGATGGCGTGTTCTGGGGTGGTGAAATCAGGTGCACACCCTTGATTGACTAAAGAGGGAATTGAGGCAATCAGATGTGGTTTCAATATCCTTGTTCGAGCGAACTGTTTCCCGAATGTCTAACGCGACTGACTTCTGTCGTATTGCCATCCCTCTCTCATCGGCGCCCGTCTCTCTCACGCCGTTGGCCAGCGGTGTGGGGCGAGGACGCCGGGAGAGAGAGGGAGAGGTGCGAGCCTGTCGTTGCTCTGCGACGGGGCTCACTCTTGTTTCAAGGAAACTCTCGCGAGCGTTTTCGGAGAACTCCTATCAGACAAATCTTTTTTCTTTATAGCGCTTCGCTCGAACCCAGTGCTTCGGCGAACCGCAATAACGCGGATTAGTTCAGTCAACAGAGGATTGAAATATAAACCTTTTTATTTCTAAGACTACCTGTTAATTGATTAAATACAACGAGTTTTGTTAAAAATTACGCAACACGTGGTTGTGGAGTTCGTTGCCTCCGCCTTTTCCAGACTCCTGCGCTTCGGTAATCGCGATCCGGCACCTCGCTTATTTTCCTAAAGATTTCCAATCGCGGGAAATACGCCGCGACGAAATTTGCCGGAACAATCCTTATTGGTCAACTTTATTGGTTTTACTAATTTAAATTTAATAGCCCCATCACCGGAATCGACAATAGGATAGGACAGACGAAGGGGTAGAAGTGGCGCCGCTGATTGTATAAGGTTTTTTACCCATCTGTCTTTCAATCATTTTCGATTTTTCCCTTAATTTCACATTGCACATATATATCTATATTGGGGGTGATGTTGGGATATAATAAGGAAATGGTACGGTTGGAAATAATTAATGAATGAAATTTTGTTTTATATTTTATATCTATATTTACGAGCATAGGAGTACATTGGGCATGGGTGTATATGTATATATATATATTTAATGCTATATTTAAGCCTATATCCCGGCATTTATATCTATGTACTTTTATATCTACATTTATATCTATGTACTTTTATATCTACATTTATATTATGCTGGGGTCCTGTTGCTACTTTATATATTTAAACATAAACATACATTAACCTAAACTTAAAATTAGATATAATCTAGTTAATTTACTGCTACTTCACAACATTATAGCAAGCATTACGTTAGTAGGGGTATGGTGGATAGTGGTATGGTGACATATAGGAAGGTGGAAATATGGATGAGTACAAATGTGGGTGGTCATGTGGGTGCGATATCGTGGAGTAATGTGGTGGATACAAATGGTACATATATGGGTGGGATGACGAGTAGTATGGTCGCAGGGGGTAAGCTGGGGGTCGGTTTGAGGGGGTAGGGGTGATATTTTCCGGAACTGACTGTTGCTCTGGCGGCGGTACTTGCACTCCCATTAAAGGGGGCGGTAGCGGATTGCGTCGTGATGACGGCACTGAGATTGATCTTGTATGCCTTGGCGGTAATTGTTCCTGACGTGACCATCTGTACGGATTGCGGGGCCTCGTGGACGCCTGGCTCAGGTGTACTACGGCAGTGGCGTGACGCATCATCTCCCGCTGAATTCGCTCCACGCGGGCGGATATTGCCCTCTCCACCGACCCCGAGATGACGGCATCCAGCTGCTGCAATAATTAAGGTAGAATTGATTATTGAGAGAGGTTGTGTCTGTGGTAAGGCGCGGTGAATTTTGAGTATTTTGATTTTGGGTTTGTCTAATTTTAGCCGAATTCAAAGGGATTTTGGGTCGGTTTTGAGTCCGATTTTGATTCAGCTTAGATCCATCTTAAGATGATGTGGTTCGACTATGATTGGTTTCGATCTTGACTCTAATTATAGTTTGACGGATCTCGGTTTCGAATCACCCTGCTTTGGCATGATCTAACTCTTGCCCCACCGCACATCACTTTATTCATTTTGTTCACACTCACTCATTCAGTTAATTTATACGTGTTGATTTGTACACGCTGTTTCATCTAGAGTTGATGAATTAATCCTACTTTTCCCCGTTGATTCTAATGGTAGCGGTTACCTGAATTTGGATACTGACCTGGCCTTATTCGCAAATCAGAAATGGCCTTGATTATCGAATGCTTCAATTTGATATATGAGCTGGCCTTGGATCTCAATTTCTATCGATTTTGACATTAATTGCTCGGATTGAGTTAATTTGATTAGACTATAGTATAATCGTCACTCTGCTGCTTTTCTTAGACTTTGCCTAGTTGCTTTAATCTGAGTTATCTTCATATAATTTTTTCGATACTCTAGTGGATGATTTGCTCTACCTTCGATTGAATTAATTCTAATAATTTTTATTAAATGCTGAGCTGATTCTGTTAAACTTGACTACGGCTTTGTTGCTATTTTGATTCAATTCTCATTCTCCCATTCTAATTCTAACTTTTTTCAATTAATGTATGCCAATAATTAATCCCATGTGATTTAATACGGTGCAAGCGGATCTTATTATGACTTAACTCCCGTCTGTATCGATTAATATGATTTGACCAACCTTGACTCCCTCTTGTAATTGTTCCTATTTGATCTGATGATAATAATTTAATGTCAATCCTGACGCCACATTGGTTCTGGCTTGGGTTTCTTAATTCCGACTCATTTTGATTTAGTTTACGAACATTCCCAACTTCATTTTGGTACTGGAGGACATAGGGATGGCTTAAATATTTTGACACCGACCTTGATCTTGAAATTGAGATGATTTAAATCTAAGCTTCTATTTGGTGTTTCTTCGATTTTAGTATTAGTTTCGTTCCATGAGACACTAATTAATATTAACTTAGTTCTAGTTTAATTTCAATTTAAATGAAAGCATGACTTGAGTTTGAGGGCATTATAATCCTCGATACATTTTGTTTAACCCTAAGCCTCGATTACAGTTAAAGGGTATAGCCGGATAAGATGGTCAAAAGTGCCCCCAAACCAAATTCGACTTGCAATGGCTCATTCGATAGCTTATCAAAAAAAACCAGTCTGTGCCAAGTTTCAACCCTGTATGTTATCTGGGAGGGTAGTTACGGGTAAAAATGTAATTGCGAGGTTTTTGGCCAATTTCTCCTATTTAATGACATTCAGAAATAAACACCAGAAATAAACATAATTGGTAAAAGTACGTTACGTCCGTTATATTTCAAAAGATTAAAGGTATTTTCAACGGTATCGGTGGTCCAGTGGTAAAGCGTCTGACTGCTAAACCGCTGGAAACTTCTTTTCGTAGGTTCGAGTCCACTCAGACTCAATCTTTTTTTTTTGGAAATACATTTTTTCAAACTTCTACCTATATGATAATCATTAATATACTTGTGTACAAATGTTTCAATAATATTTTTTAAATATTTTTATCTGTAATATACATAAATACCATTTTGAAGTACTTTCTATTCTACCGTTTCTCTTGTCATGTATTTTGTCAGTTACAGTATTATTTAATATTTTTCATTATCTTTAACAATTCTGAATATGTAGTTTGAAAAAACTGGATAAGTTTGAAATAATGTATTTCCAAAAAAAAAAAAAAATTGAGTTTGAGTGGACTCGAACCTACGAAAAGAAGTTTCCAACGGTTTAGCAGTCAGACGCTTTACCACTGGACCACCGATACCGTTGAAAATACCTTTAATCTTTTGAAATATAACGGACGTAACGTACTTTTACCAATTATGTTTATTTAGTTTAATTCCTATTCTATTCCACTGCATGTAAAAACATTGAACAGTGTATATACCATGTGTGTGATAAATAACAGACGAAAATTCGTCGAATAAGTAACTCTAACACGCAAAAAACAGCGAAAAAATCAGTTTTTAATTTTTTTAACTATGGCGCACCTCTCCAAAAAATCTGAAAAAAATTTGAGGATGATAGTATCAATAATATACACTTATAAAAAAAATATGATCGTAGGACCTCATCTCCTTCAATACAAAATCGCCATTTTTCAGGATTTTTTGACGTTTTTGATTTTTCACGGCTTCAGTTTTCAATTTAAAAATCTGAAAAAATTCTGTAATATGTACCTCGCAAACAGAAATGTCTCTGATTTTTTTCAGAATTTTCGAATGTCATTAAATAGGAAAAATTGGCCAAAAACCTCGCAATTACATTTTTACCCGTAACTACCCTCCCAGATGAGACACAGGGTTGAAACTTGGCACAGACTGGTTTTCCTTGATCACCTATCGAATGGTTCATAGCAAGTCGAATTTGGTTTGGGGGCACTTTTGACCATCTTATCCGGCTATACCCTTTCGAGTATAGGTTGGTATTAGGCTGGCCTTGGGTAAAATTTGACTACAATTTAAATCAAAATTCAGTTCTGATTGATGATGGCTATAAGGTTGTTCACGGCCTAATTACGATTATACTTCTGTATTACCGATTGCTGCTAATTTTCAATTTTCAATTTTAAATTCTTAACCCAATACGATGTTGTTATGACACTGATTTAATACTAAATTTAATTCTATGAATCTTGATACCCGCTAATTCAATAATTTAATAATTTGCTTAACTAGAAGCTTAATTTAGCCCGGTTTAGATGAATAATCTGGAATTGATTTTGCTATTCGACTTTGGCCTCGACGTAGTTTAATTTTATTCAATTTTGATAACACAAAGGAGAGTGATGTTTAAGGGACTATGAAGGTGAGTAGTGTGACGATTGTTTGGTTTGTACTTACGCTCGGATTCACCAGGATTCTTCCTTAGTCCTGACTTGCTGCAGGAGTGGAACGTGAGGTCTCGGCGCTTGCTCCCTGCACGGAACTTGGTTCTCCTTCGTTCGATTCGCCCGTCTCAATTATGGCAGGTAGGAGATCCTTCTTCATATTCTCCATACTTGATTTGGCCTGATTGGATAGCTCGATCTGTGGATCGTTCAATTAATATAGTTAGCTATTCGCGTATCCATTCACTTAGGTATTCGTTTGTCTATTCATTTATTTACTCTAATTAACTACACTTGAAATACTCTTCTTATGTAATTATTCACTTATTTATATATTATACAGACAAAGCATGGATGAGAACACGTGTTACTTCACTTTCTCACTTGCACTTTGCACCTTGTGCCTTGTTAAAGATATTTGAGCAAGGCTTTCTTACTCTCGTCCGTGTACACCGTGTTCTATTTCGTCACTGCTTTCTCTCCTCTCTTCTCACTATGCCCCTTACCGGTCACTAGTGCCTGGCGGTCACAGCTGCACGTGGTTTCTGATGTTCCTTTTCTTCTGCCAGATTAGTGGTCTGTCACACTGTCGGATTATTGAATGATACAGGTGAATGTATGGAACGTATTGATTGGCCACCATATCGGTTTATGTATTAATGGGTTAGGTTGTTGGCTAGTAAGGGGAATAATGTGGGTTGAGCGGTCTGACGTGTTGAGAATTGATAGGGACGGATATATCAACTGACTCTTACCTATCTGGTGGCTGAGATTATTTTGGCGATCACTGGTTTTTGATTTAACTGGTTGATACACGGCGAACGAATGTGCTGGGCGAGCGGACTTTCTCGACGACGCTGTTGGCGATCCCCTCTGCGACTGTTGCAGGAGGGCGGATTTTAACTAGTCTGTTCGGTGATTGGTTAGCAAAGCGATGCGTTCATTGGCCTGGGATGGGCGTATTCCTGCGCGATCGGTGCAGGCTTACGCGCTGGGCTGGGATTATGGAGTGGGAACTGGATGGAGAGGGGCACGCTTCTTTCCACCTGTGTTGTCACCTGGGATGGCGGTATCCTAGGCAGGTTCAGGACGTATTCAGGGGACGAGGAGAAACGGACAGGGGTCTTGATATTAACTCAATGGGAATGCGATGTGGTGCAGTTTTTAACTCAGATAATTACTGCGCCTATAGTGGGGAAATGACAGCAGTTATGCTTATGCTCATCACTCTCTATTCTTTCATCCCTATCTTTTCTAATTCGACAATTTGGAATGGCGGATGCTGCTAGTTTGTAGATCAGGGGCGCGCTGAGATCATATGTTTGTGACAAGGTGGTGCTAAGTTTGATCTATCTCTTTTATTATTACTTTGATTAGTTAATAATTCATTATTATTGTTATCCCAAATTATTTGGTTGCTCTTTTCATCGATTTGACTATCGCCCGAAGTCTTGGTGCACAGCTAAGGTACGCGAGGGGGAGGAGGAGGACTTCTACCAGGGGTTGTTTGTTCACCTATCGACAGGTGGGTTCATCGGCTCATTGATTCTGATTTTGACGTGATTAATTCAACTTGAATAATCGATTTTGATCATGATTCCGGGATGGTTTAATTTTGATTTAAGTCCGGTATGCTAATTAATTTAATTTGATCATCTTCATGGGATTGCGACTTTCATCTCGATCTGAGCGAGCCTATTGCATTGTGATTTGATTATGATTCTGGGACGGTTTTGATGTAATGGTGATCCTGTATTAGGATAGGCGGTGCAGCTCATAGAATACAGGGTTGATCTGACATTCATACGCGTTTATATCAGTGGGATCGGGGTTGATATTATGCACATTTGAATGTGGCGCTTCTTCATATCTGCTTCATATTCTCCCTTTTCTTTCTTCTCTCTTCAACATCAACGTCTTTTGTTGTTTTAATCAATTGCGTATTTGATAAGATTTTATTATTTTCGTTGTGCGGCTCGTGTTCATCGTAATGCGAAGTCTTAGGTTCATGTTGTCTCATATTTACACTACTTGTACTTTATCTCTGCATTTATTCACATGCTCTCACTAATTAATTAACAAGCATATGATATCTCATATCCATATCTATTTCATCCCTTTAGAACTCTTATTTGCCTCAATTTCGGAATTGATTACGATGATTTGGTTAACGTGAGGGCTTTGATTTAAGTGCCATTATAAACGATTAATTTACATAAGGTCATATTTCCAATCTATTGCCCCACTATGATACCGGAATATATTATCTTATCTTATTTTGTATTGTTCCATTGAATTATGTGTAACCCTGGAGGGTCGTTTAAGTATCCCTGTCGTGCATGTTAGTAGTATTGGTAGTGTTCAGTTTCTTATTAAATACTATGCATAATTTCAAGGTACGACGAGTTGTATTTTTTCCTAGTTGTGATGGTACTTTCATTACCTTACTGCCCATTTATGTATACTGCGTGGCTGTTATTTTCTTGTCACGGTCTGTCGGATATGGTCCTTTGTTTGGGATTTTTCGGTTATTGCTTTAAGCCGGTCCATCTGCTCATGGGTTTACAATCAAACGAACACGCTGCCTTGATGTGCTAGTTTTTTGGGATACAATTGCCCGAGTACTTGACTTAATGACCTTGGGCCTGCGGAGATCGTTGACTGTGTAGTAGGGGTCATATTTCATTCAATCCTCATCGGAAAGGCGCTGGTCTAAGTGTTTGTTTATTATCGTTTGGAATGGCGACGTTGGTTGACCGGGTTTATTACGGGGCCTTGAGCACGGGTCTATATCCCTTTCTGAATTACAGCGCGGTACCCTGCTGGCTGGCGGCCGGAGAGACCTGAGAGTGCGTGCACATGTGTTTACCATTGTCAGGCTTGGGTGCGCGGCAAGATTTCGATGCTTGCAGGCAACATCGGGTGCCTGTGGGTGGGCTCTGGGCATGGCCTGACAAGGTATAATACTGACGGTGTTACATGTAATGGTGCTAGGATGCTTTGATTTGGATGGTTTATAAGCAATTGTTCAGAAACGCGTACGGATGGGAGGGAGGCACTGGTATTTGGCTGAGGCGTGGAGGAGTATTGCACGAAGTTGCTGAATTATTGTTTGTGAATTTTGATTATTAATTATTGACTGTCATAGCTGAACGTTCTATGATATGTTAAGCACACATTAAATGCTTAAGGGTAAGGGTGAAGTCGACTGAAGCCGACCGTAATATGAGGGAATTGGCGTGGATTGTAATATTATTGGGCTATCCAATTTGAAACTAATGAAGTGTCGAATTGATTGATTGATTGATGCGTGATTGAACCAATGTCGCTGGGTGTTGAACTGTGGATTGTCGTAGATTGTTGCAATCTTTGTTACATATTGACACATATAGGTCACTGCTAAGCATGGCGGTCGGTCCTTGTCTTGTTATATCATACTGAACCACACTTAGTTATATTATACTTTACTTCCGACTAATGGGATTGGTACCTACATAATGTAGTAATATACTTTGATTTTAACAACTCTGCTAGTACGAGATCATTTCTATTGGACATATCAACAACTACCACATATATGATTGCGTTTATATTCCAATAAGTATTGTCTATTGCTTCGATGTATTAGAGTGGTTATTTCAATTTCTTCTGGTCAACCTTTCTGACAATGATTGGTTGACTTTATTATTCTTAATTGTCAATGCAACGGAGTTGAGTACAGTTTTCTTTAATTGAGCATGAAAGCTTCCTCCAATCTCTACTATAATTCAACTCTATTTCAATAGATCCATGCTTACCACTAAACTTATATGATTGGACGTCCTCATAATGATATTCTATTCATTATTCGCGTAATATTGGTTTACATTTATTTCTTTTATTTCTTCCTTTCTTTCAAGAACACGAAGAAGGCTTACAGGTTCGGGATGCGGTGGATTCGGGAATGTTACACTTTGAGTTGTAGTGTCTATTTGATTTAATGCATTAAGCATAATATTATAGTAAAACGGTAACTTTGAATATTATAATGCCGCTTAAGCAAGATATACTTTGCTTTTATTGTTTCAAGCTGCTCCTTGTGCTGTGTCAACGATATTGTCCTTTCAATTACTGTTGCTTCAAATTCGAATCTGGACGGTTCACGGTTTGGCGGAACGAGTGATTGACTGTTGTAGGATACGGTGAGTGCTTATGGCAATGATATCTCATGTTGTTACCTACAGGTGATGACGAGTGTGGTACAGTGTTATACCCTCGCTCACTTAATGCATTGATCATGCTGTTAGGACGGTACATTATTTTATAGTATTCTTAAAACTCGTAATTGGTTTACATAATTGCATCTTCATTTAAATTTAGTTCATTAGCCCTTGTATTGTATCAGAGTGCATGCGGATTCCGTTATTTTCCTACGGCCAATTAATTTGCTCACGTGTAGGATTCTGGAGGGTATTTTAACTTGTGTAACGACCCGTTAAGAAGACCCAGCACCTTTTTCATTTCGTTGTTGTTGTTATGATTTATTTTTGGTTTAAATATTGTACAAAATAGTTAAGTTAATTTTTACGTTTAATTGAATTTATAAAAAAGTAATTAGTTTGATTTGTATTATACTTCTTATAATAAATAAATTTCATTTAATCGATAATATAGTCTGATTGAATAAGTCGATAAGCGATAAGTCGATAAGCAATTAGTCGGTAAGTCGGTCGGTAAATAGATTATCGATAAATGATCGACAAACGAATGCATACGCGCCAGCGCAACCCCGATGATCTCGCGGTGGGGTGAAATTCTAGAGTAGGGTGACCGCGTAGACTAAGGAGCAGGGGTGCTCGGCCGTCACGTGATGGGGAATTCCAGAAATTCAAAGGAACCCTATAATAAAAAAAAACGCTAAGTCAGCAGAATCTGACTATAAATAGAGGCGTTTCACGCAGAATCAGATCAGATCTTCCCTGGCTTCGGTCAGATGCAGACAATACTCTGGAAGTAGAGGAAAAGCTTGCGCTGAATTGCCTAGGCAACTATAGAGCGCGAGATTAGCTCTATCCTTCTCTTTCAGTAGCGACGTACGAGAGTTCGGATCTGTGGACACCCTACTCATGGTACGCAACGTGTTGAACACGTGCTAATACTAAGCCACACGTTCAAGTGTAAAGAGCTAGCGAGGAGCGGAGCTCCTTGAGCAGGCCTGTATTAGCATAGCTCTGGCTAGACCAGAAACCGATTGCGACCTGTAGGTATAGTCCGCTCGTGTCCAAAGGTATCGTACAAGCTACTAGAATATAGTTTTCCAGTACTTAGTGTAACTTGGCAAATTGTACAGAGTATTGGCTGTATTCGAAGATCAAGTCGCGTTAATACTTACTAACCACTAATCATATATTTTGCACTGTATCTAGGGCGTACCTATTATAATTTCTTATTGTATTTCATTATCTAGGGTGTACCTATTATAATTTCTTATTGTATTTCATATTATAGCCGTACCTATTGTTATACTTAATATTATACTTACTTAGAGCAATTATAGTTAATTTACTTACTTAAATAAAAGATAATTTTTAGTTTGATACATTAATGTTGGATTTCACTCCTTAACCGCACACCACACGAACCTATAATCCCAATTCTCATTCATACGAGTCGCCTTCTTGGGGAACCGTTCTCCCTATACGTCGGTGCAGTGACGTACCTATCACTGGGTCGTTACAAGTAAATAGTTAAGAAAAATTTTGGTGACAGCGGTGGGATTGTTCGAGTGGTAATGAGAAAATCGTATCTCTGCGGACATTAATGGTCAAGCCTAGAATAAAATAAAGACAGATAAATAAAAAAAAAAAAAAAAAAAAAATATAGCAGGGTAGATATAGAGAGTTGTACATATATACATATATTACATTAATAAGCAAACATCAAGATGCCCAACGGAACAGCCGATATACCAGCCGGCACATCAGCCAGCGGATCAACCGAAGGAAGCCGACCGATCAGCATTCGTGATGCAGCGGACATCGTACCAGCATTCAACGGCCGCAATATACCTGTTTATCAATTTGCAAAGAGCTGTTTTAAGGCGAAGAATATAATCTCCCCAAATGCTGAGTACGGATTGGTGCAGCTGATTAAGAACAAATTTTACGGGCAAGCTTCAAGAGTGGTACAAAACGGAGACTACGACACTATTGAAGAATTAATTGCCGTAATAAAGTCTCGTTTCGCCCCGCTGTTCACTTCAATGCAGCTATGTGGCGATATGGCAAGGATGGTACAAGCGCCGACCGAGGCAGTCGTAGACTACGGCAGCCGCGTTTCGGGACTCTTGATACAGATCAAGAGTTGCAACGAGATGGAGTTCCCAGATCAGGTTGAAAGATACAACCAATCCTCGGAAACAAATACCGTCAGAGCATTCCTGACAGGTTTAAAACAAGAGGTATATAGTCGGATGAGAAATCAAAATTTTGACAGTCTTGAAGATGCAATAAGCGCAGCAATCCTAGCAGAAGCTGAGAGCATAGAGAACCTAACGAAGGTTAAATTATCGCAAGGATTCATTACAGCCGAACAATGCAACAATTGTTACGGATATGGGCACAATACCAGTGTATGCTGCAGTCAGAGGTTCCAAAGACAATCCACGTCGAGGGCCCACTGGCCAGCAAAATACTGTCAGCACTGCCAAAGGTCCGGGCACACCTTGGAAACCTGCTGGTTTAAAGACCAGCAAGGAAGACCAGGGGTCCCTCAGGATTTTGCGCAGCCAAATCAAGCCCACAAGAATCAACCTATGCCAAGGCAGAATCGAAATTGGACACAAAATAGAGCGCCAATTTGCGAATTTTGCCAAAACATCGGCCATACGATTCAAGAGTGCCGAAAGAAAGCATATCAGGAGCGTGTCAAAAGTCAAAGACTCCAGCAAACTCCACAAGTACAACAGGTACGTAAGAAAGCGAACTTATACCTGAACTTAGGAGAGATAAATAAGTCTCCCAGTGTCGAACTATTAAGCGAAAATTTCAAAAATCAAAAGGCATTATTCATGGTCGACACAGGGTCAGACATTAATATAATTAAGAAACAAGCAATCTCAAATAAAATAGCTATAAATACAGATATAATTTTTCAATTAAACGGGATAACTAAAAGCTCCATTTACACTACAGGATACATCAAAGTAAAAATACTGGAGACAGAATCCATCTTCCACATTATTGAAGAATTACCAATTGAACAAGACGGAATTTTGGGCACGGAATACTTTAAAAGCAGTGGAGCTAGCATCAATTACGCTAAATCTATATTGATCGTAAACAACAATATAATACCGTTCAAACAACCAGCAGTAGTAATACCATCCAGGACAAAAACCATGATACCCATAAAGGTGTCAAACACAGAAATAAAAACCGGTTTTGTCCCAAAACTGCAGCTTCACCCACAACTATATATGGGGAATGCTGTAGTCACGAACCGGGATGGCATAGCATTTCTATACGCAATCAACGTTGGAGCAGAAGATATAGAAATTGAAATGCCAGCTGTTGAACTGCAACAATATGAAGAAGCACCGCAAGACGAAGATGCAGTCCACCAAGAACCTGAGCGAGCCCAAAAGATTCTAAAGATACTACAGACAGACCATCTAAATCAAGAAGAATTTGCCAATGTAGAGGATATAGTAAAAGAGCACGCTGACAGATTTTATATAGATGGAGATAAACTCCCAGCAACAAATAAAATCTACCATAGAATCATCACAACGGATGAGATGCCTGTAAACGTTAAGCAATACAGGTATCCTCATGCGTTAAAAGATGAAATCAATCATCAAGTAAATGATCTCCTTGAGAAAGGAATAATCAAACATTCATCGTCACCATTTAACTCCCCCTTGTGGATAGTACCTAAGAAACAGGATTCACAGGGAAACAAATTGTGGAGATTGGTGATTGATTTCCGAAAGCTAAACGAAAAAACAATCAGCGATGCCTATCCACTACCCAATATTACAGACATCCTGGATCAAGTGGGAAGCGCAAAATACTTCTCCGTGTTTGATTTGAAGTCCAGTTTTCATCAAACACCAATGCATCCAGAAGACAAGCATAAGACGGCATTTTCGACACCATTTGGGCACTTTGAATTCAACAGAATGCCTTTTGGGTTGAAAAATGCTGCAGCTACGTTCCAACGTCTGATGAACAACGTCCTAGACGGACTGCAAGGACTGGAACTATTCGTGTTCATCGATGACATTGTAATTTATGCAAGTTCGTTACAAGAACACGAAACCAAAGTCAATAGGATGATGGCAAAGCTCAGAGAAGCAAACTTATGCTTGCAACCTGACAAATGCCAATTTCTGAAGAAAGAAGTAGCGTACCTGGGTCACATAATTACAGAAGACGGTGTAAGACCTGACCCAGCAAAGGTTGAAGCGGTCCAGAGGTTCCCCATTCCTAAGACTGTCAAAAACATTAGACAATTTCTGGGATTGTGCGGATACTACAGACGTTTTATTAAAGACTTCTCTAAGATAGCCAAGCCATTATCCGACCTGACGAAGAAAGAACAAAAATTCGAGTGGTCCAGCCAACAGCAGCAAGCCTTCGAATTCTTGAGAAACGTACTATGCGAAGAACCGATCCTGCAATATCCAGACTTTAAGAGACCATTTAATATAACCACTGATGCATCCGGAACAGCGGTAGGAGCAGTCCTAAGTCAAGGAGAGATAGGAAAGGATCAGCCAGTAGCTTACGCCTCAAGAGTAATGAATAAGCCGGAAACGCAATATTCCGCAACAGAGAGAGAATTACTTGCTGTAATATTTGCAGTAAATCACTTCAGACCATATATATTTGGCAGGAAGTTTTATTTAATTACAGATCACAAACCATTGATCTGGCTAAATAGTCTCACAGATCCTACATCGAGACTCATGCGATGGAAATTGAGATTGAGCGAGTACGATTATGAAATAAAGTACAAACCAGGCAAACAAAATATAAACGCTGACGCTCTTTCGAGAAATCCAATCGAAGATATAAACGCCCTGCAAATACATGCTAAGAGGCTGCATTCGTCTACGTCTGGGTCAAAAAAGAAGCGTAAGAAGAAGAAAGAGTGGCACCAATATCCCACTCGCCCCAGACAAACGACGACCACTTCAGAATCGGGCAAACACAAGAAAAGGAAAGAGTGGCACCAATATTCCACTCGCCCAAGACAAACAACAACCACGTCAGAATCAAGAGAATTCAAAAAGAAAAAGGAATCACACCAGTATCCTACCAGACTCAGACCAACAACTACGACTGAGTCTGAAGAACACAAAAAGAAAAAAGAATGGCATCAATATCCTAGAAGACCAAGGCCAACAACTTCATCTAGTTCACGGGATATTAAGAAAAGGAAAATAAGCCATAAACATTTAACACGACCACGAGACGATTCCTCAGAATTCGAAACAAGAAAAAAATATCGGAAAGACAGGATACGAGAAAGAAGTTTTTCTCAAGAGGACAACGCAACAAAGAAAAGAGTAAAAGAGGATTATACAAGCTCAGATGAATCTCAATATTATGAAACAGATGTATCTGAAGAGCCACCAAAACCAAGAAAAAGAACAAATTTAAATCCAAAAATATATTCCTCTGAAGAGATCAAAAAGAAAAGAAGACCTAATGAACAGCAAGTCATTGTAGAAGTACATCAACCACCACAGGATCGAAAATATATCATTCCACAGAAAAGACCTATAAATAGGGAACCAGTAATAATTGGAGATGAAATAGAAGAATACAACGAAGAAACAATTATACCGAAACACATTTTCAGAGAACCACCTAAAATCGATTCTTCTTCAAGCACAAGAGGAAGATCTCCAGTACTAAAAAGAAAAATAGATAAAGAGACTTCAAGCGATACTCTATCAGCTCCGATTACACCCATCAAAATTAAAAAAGAAAAAAATCAACCACCAAAAATTAAACAAATAAAACCCAAAATAATCAGCAATAAACCAATTATATTAAAAATAGAAGAAACCGAAGACCATCTATGGATGAAAAAAAGGCACAGCAATAATATTTCTTAACAAAGAAGGACAACCAGAAGATATACAATCAAGACAATTTATGGAAAATGAAAAGATTAAAATTTCTAAACCACAAAGTAACATCATGCAATATAAAATCAAAAATAGATTAATTTTTGGAATAATAGTAGAATCTAGAGAAACATTACCACAGAAAATTAAAATTCTTCATCAAATATTACTCCAAAAAGGAATCCAGGAGTGCAGCATGCCAAATAGACAGGGTTTAAAAGCAATTCTCCAGATAGTCTTTGCAGACTCTAATATCAACATCACTATCTGCAAAGGAACGGTCCAAATTCCACCTAAAGAGGAAAGGAAAAATATAATTAGGGAAAATCATGAAAGCCCAGTCGCAGGACATAAAGGTATCAGGAAAACTTACCTTAGAATCAGGAACAAGTATTATTGGAAAAACATGAAAAAAGAAATTACCGATTACGTTAGATCCTGTATAAGCTGCCAGCGAACCAAGCTAGTAAGGATGAAGAATAAGGAGCCAATGGTTATCACAGACACTCCTTCAGACGCATTCGATAAGGTGTCCCTAGACATTCTTGGACCCTTGCCAATGACACATAAAGGATACAGTTACATCCTCACTATACAGGATAATTTAACCAAATACTCCGTCGCAGTTCCACTTGTATCAGCCACATCCGAGGACGTCGCAAGAGCATTCACTAATTCATTCATATGCCAGTTCGGTAGTCCTAAAGCTATCCTCACTGATCAAGGAACATGCTTCACATCCTCGCTAATCAAAAAGCTAGCCAAAATCTTCCATATCAAGACGTACCGTACATCATCCTTCCATCCTCAGTCAAACGGGTCCCTGGAAAGAAGCCATCACGTTCTGGTTGAATATTTAAAACACTACATATCTAAACAAGAACATTGGGACGAATGGCTACAGCAAGCAATGTTCTCATACAACACAAGTGTTCACGAGGGAACAAAATTCACACCTCATGAACTGGTTTATGGAAAAAAGGCAAGATTGCCATCAAAATTTATACCATCTGACAGATTAGATACATACCCTGACTACATAGATAAACTATTACAAAACTTACATGAAATTAGACAAACCGCAAAAATAAATCTAGAACAATCAAAATATAGACAAAAATACTATTACGATAAAAAAATACGTCCAATTAATTATAAAACAGGAGAAGAAGTAATGCTCTTAAATCCACCAAGAAGAAGTAAATTACAAAAAGAATACACTGGGCCATACACTGTTTTAAGAAACATAGAAAAAAATAACATAGAATTGCAGATAGGTCCCAAAAAGACTAGGATAGTACACAAAGATCGACTAAAGAGGGCCTATCGACCAATCTACAGCGCGGATCAAAAATAAAAGTCGATACGACAATCTATATAATTTTCGGAACATACGCATGCGCAGATACAGAATTTTAAACCTACCGCCATATTGCGCATAGAACGCAAAAAAAAAAAAGCAAGGCACACGAAAAGAGACGCTACTGAAATTTTTATTACTATAATATTAAAAAAAAAAAAAGGGAAAAAGTTAGAAAAAGATGGATCTGAACGAGGTAGAACATATTTTAAATATAAACTTATACAAGAAAGTAAAACTTTTTTCTTTTTATTGTAGTTTGAAGAAATTGGGCAATATATCTTGGACGCTGTCTGTATCCGCGACATCGGCCCAGTTTTCAATAACAATTTGGCGCACAGAATTGGCCGAACATGTATCGACTGTGCATTTAAAATGGTCCCGGAAGCGAAGGAGATGTGGTTCTTTATGGGATGGCACAACCATGTATCCAAAAATACAGATATCAACTATATCCACTGCATAATATGCAGAAAAGTGCTATGCAGGATGAGACCAGCAGCCTCCTGCACTAGCTGCAGAAGTAGACTATTCGCAGCCGACAATGAACATAAGGAAACCTTTCGTGAAGGATTTATTTTGCCGACTCTAGACCCTAACATTTTTCCATTAAAGGATGTTGTTGTGCAAAATGAAGAGTACAGAGTTATTACTCATAATTAATATTAATCCATGTTTTCTTTCTTTTATAAAATACTTTATTCATTTAAATATATATATAATTATTTTTCTTCTATAAACGAGTGAATTTATTTATTTCAAAACTCACGAACCATATTTATTTCGTTCGATTTATTAATGCGCAGAATCGCAAGTCCGCCATATTAGCATAGAAAGAGATAGAAACAAAGAGCGACAAAGAAAGCTATACAAAGCAACGCTACGCACGCACCGCTACATTCAATTTATAAAGAACGAAAATGGTGCGACGCGCAGGACGACGCGAACGTTTAAAAAGATTAAGAAGAGCATTAAAACAGTTCAGAGAGGTAAAATTATACTTTTAATAATTTATTTCATTTATTAATTATTTGTTTTCTACAAAATTTTCAAAGATGCCAGAGCAAAAAGAAATGATAATAGTAGAAGAAAAAGCACCACTACCACGATGGAGGTTAATTACAATCGACATTCCAGAATTCGACTGGAAAACCTATAGAAAGTCGGAAAAAGGTGACCCGAGAAGAAATCAAGGAAAAATAATTAAATATTTTGGAGTCCTATCAGCATCCCCAAGGAACAGCGAAGAGAAATGCCGCTGCGCCCTTTGCCACCTCAGAAGACGCAACCACAGTCTCTTGAGGACAAGAGACAAACGCACGGGGGAAGCTGTAACGACCCGTTAAGAAGACCCAGCACCTTTTTCATTTCGTTGTTGTTGTTATGATTTATTTTTGGTTTAAATATTGTACAAAATAGTTAAGTTAATTTTTACGTTTAATTGAATTTATAAAAAAGTAATTAGTTTGATTTGTATTATACTTCTTATAATAAATAAATTTCATTTAATCGATAATATAGTCTGATTGAATAAGTCGATAAGCGATAAGTCGATAAGCAATTAGTCGGTAAGTCGGTCGGTAAATAGATTATCGATAAATGATCGACAAACGAATGCATACGCGCCAGCGCAACCCCGATGATCTCGCGGTGGGGTGAAATTCTAGAGTAGGGTGACCGCGTAGACTAAGGAGCAGGGGTGCTCGGCCGTCACGTGATGGGGAATTCCAGAAATTCAAAGGAACCCTATAATAAAAAAAAACGCTAAGTCAGCAGAATCTGACTATAAATAGAGGCGTTTCACGCAGAGTCAGATCAGATCTTCCCTGGCTTCGGTCAGATGCAGACAATACTCTGGAAGTAGAGGAAAAGCTTGCGCTGAATTGCCTAGGCAACTATAGAGCGCGAGATTAGCTCTATCCTTCTCTTTCAGTAGCGACGTACGAGAGTTCGGATCTGTGGACACCCTACTCATGGTACGCAACGTGTTGAACACGTGCTAATACTAAGCCACACGTTCAAGTGTAAAGAGCTAGCGAGGAGCGGAGCTCCTTGAGCAGGCCTGTATTAGCATAGCTCTGGCTAGACCAGAAACCGATTGCGACCTGTAGGTATAGTCCGCTCGTGTCCAAAGGTATCGTACAAGCTACTAGAATATAGTTTTCCAGTACTTAGTGTAACTTGGCAAATTGTACAGAGTATTGGCTGTATTCGAAGATCAAGTCGCGTTAATACTTACTAACCACTAATCATATATTTTGCACTGTATCTAGGGCGTACCTATTATAATTTCTTATTGTATTTCATTATCTAGGGTGTACCTATTATAATTTCTTATTGTATTTCATATTATAGCCGTACCTATTGTTATACTTAATATTATACTTACTTAGAGCAATTATAGTTAATTTACTTACTTAAATAAAAGATAATTTTTAGTTTGATACATTAATGTTGGATTTCACTCCTTAACCGCACACCACACGAACCTATAATCCCAATTCTCATTCATACGAGTCGCCTTCTTGGGGAACCGCTCTCCCTATACGTCGGTGCAGTGACGTACCTATCACTGGGTCGTTACACTTGGAATCATTCGCTAAAGTTTTATTTGATTTATTGTCAAGATACATTATTTCAAAATTTAAATTCTAATGTTAATGTTTATAAATGCTGTTCTCTCTTGCGAATGCGTGTTCTGTTCGCCCAATTTAGTGTGTAATTTATTATTATCCGATGAGTAATTGGATTGTGAATGGGATGAGAGGTGGAGACTCCAAATTTGAAATTCCAAGATGGCGAATTGTATGTTACGTTGCGCGTGCGACGGCGCAACGTAAAAGGGAAAGATAAAAATTGGAGATATAGGTGGTTAAATTTCAATTAATTGGTTGGAATTCAACCCCTAATACCTACTTTCCTATTTTAGCACGATGGTTGGTATCGCTGCCACCAGTCTCGAGCGTGTTAACGCTCTCGACAAATTAAAAGACGAAAGACAAAATTGATAAGATGTTAAAAGATTATAATTATTAGCCTTTCGTTGGGTTTGTTCAACGCTTTGTCCCGCACGGGACCCTCCTTGAATCTGAGTATGTTGGTAAACGTGTTTTAGCTGAAATGTATGAGGTGTGTTTGAAATAAATGGAAACTGTTTAACTAAATAAAACTGGTTTAATTGTGAGTGAAAAATACGGTGAAATGCCAAAGTTAAGAGTTCAACAATTTAGAATTTTCGTTAAATTAGAATTTTCAGTTTTGCAAAAATGTGTACAAGTGTAAAGATGCTTAAAATTAATTAACAAGATATAGGTATATATATGAATATGAAAACACTCTGTTATCACAGTTGAAACATTCGACTAATGTACCGGTCGCGTGAATCGATTATTACAATTTCGCTTCCTATATTTAGCTGATAAAATCGGCGGTTTCCGCCCGCGGTACACCTTAGCCTGAGAAATTCTCATAACTCCCGAAAGAGCTGGACTAAGGTGCCCTTTGGATGATGGAAAAATCAGAATTTCGAAATTGTAATAAACGGAAAAATAATATTGAATATTGGATAATATCGATACCTCGTACAGTGGAACGATCTGACCTGAGAAATTCTCGTAACCCTGAAGGGCTGGACCAGATCGCCCGTTTTGCCAATCAATGAATGTCGTGATCGAAAAATGTAATTGAAACGACTTACCGTTACGCTGTATAATACGAAACAAGATTATAATATTCGCTTGCTAATATCTGTGTGTGTTCGCTTGATGATCTGGAACACCAAAGAAACGGTAAGATGTCGATCACTGCACTTGTCGCGGCGGAAACGGATTATTACGGACGAGTACGTCGACGAGAGACAAACGAATAACGAATTACGAACTACGATTTATTACGGAAACGATCAATATATATAATTTACGCGGAGTGAAGTTAATACGAGAATACGCGCGAGCAAACGGTTTAAAAAAAAAAGAAAGAAATGATAGGTAGAGGGAAGATTTAACGTGCGCGGCTGTGTGTCCTTGTTAAGAATCGGATTATTTCAACTACCACGGCACTCTGCCTCGCTACGCGGAGGACTTTACCGCAGAGGAAATCTATCACGAAATTCCGAACAACTCTGTCTCTCGGACACACGGGCTCCCGATCACGTACTTACGATTGATCGATCAAGAGTAACAAATTTCGTGCGCGATCGATGGCCGAAGGGCCCGTCGCGCGAATATCGTCCTTGGAGGGGACGGTTTGGCGAATCGTAGCCCGTTTTCGGAAGTGTCGCGTGCCCGGTGATTGGCTAAGACGCGCGAGCTAGACGAAGATCTTTCATCCCCTTTCTTTGGTGTTCCTTCCTTTTCTCATTCGTTGCCATGATAGTTTCAACAGTTTTCAGAAACTACGCAGTATTTCTCTTTATACATATAATTAATTAACGGCATTTAATCGAGATATAACTATCAGTTTAGTTGGAATGCAGAATGAGATTTGAAATCGAAATATAGAGGTCTTGACAAGAAACCGTTATCCGTACAACATGATCAAAATTATTCATTCCCAATTTGCAAAAAGACAGTATGATTTAATATGTTTAAAAGCGGATGATGCGCTTACTGTGGTTGTAACGCCGTGGCAAATTATGCAATCTATCGCACATTAAAACTATCGCCTCGATCTATTCGGCATTTCGCATTTTATGAATTTTAAACAATTCTAAATCTGGCGAACGTTCCTTCGAGAACGTTCCGGTGTTCAAAATTTGCCGTTATTGCTAGGCAGTTCTTAGAATTTCGATACAATAGTGTTTATTGCTTCGAACGACCCTTGATTTTCGAACGGCGGTCGAACGTTCGCGACGTTCGCTTTTGTAAGGGTTCTCAATTCTTACTTTCGTTGTTTAAATTTGTTTCATCCATCCACTCTCTCATACTATCGTTACAATCAGGTAAAGATGGTCCTTGTTGGACCGGCCGACGCTTTGTGCAACGGAGTGAGAAAGAGGTTTCTAACAAAAAAGTTATTACGATTTTCCCGTTTCTACGCAGTTACCAAGGGTAACTCCCGAAATGCGAAGCACTGGCTAACTGCGTAGCGCTGATGTTATTGCTACGGCTCTCTCTCTCTCTCTCGAGCTAACCCGAGTTTTTGTGCGTATTACTATCTTATTACAATGGCTGGTGACGATAGTTTCAAGGAGGGTCACGTAAACTATTGAAAAGTAGAAAATAGAAACGGCTTTTCCTCGTGTACCTCGCATGAGGAATTCTCGCAACTCTCGAAAGAGCTTGACAAGATACACGATTCCAGGGTAGAGCAGGTAAAGGAGAGAAAGTGATAGAGGAAGTCAAAAATAGAAAAGAATTAAACTCAAACTCTTCCCTGTACATCCCTGCATGAGAAATTCTCGTAACCTCGAAAGGCTTGACAAGAATGTACAAGGTCGAGGAGGAATGGAAAGATTGGCGGAAAACCGAAACACCCACCTGTACGCCCCTCACATGAGAAATTCTCGTAACTCAAAAAGGGCTTGATAAGGGACGCAAGGCGGATAAATTTCAAATTTTCCGCCGGGACGTAACAATATCGAATGTAGATATAGTACTAATGATATTGTTATTAAATGTACATTGATCTGTGGGAATGAATCTGTATATGACATTATATCTAATGTAGATATAGTAATAATGATATTGTTATTAAATGTACATTGATCTGCGGGAACGAATAAGTATATTACATTATATCGAATGTAGATACAGGGATAATGCTATTGTTATTAAATGTAGGTACCTTGATATGTGGGAAGGAATCAGTATATTACATTATGTCCAATGTAGATATAGTACCAATGATATTATTATTACATGTACATTGATCTGTGAGAAGTAAGCACTATATTACATTATATGCAATGTAGATATAGTATGAATGATGTTGTTATTAAATGTACATTGATGTGTGGGAAGGGATCAGTATATTACATTACATCCAATGTAGATATAGTACTAATCATATTGTTATTACATGTACATTGATCTGTGGGAAGGTATTAGTATATTCCATCATATGTAATGTAGATATAGTGCCAATGATATTGTTATTAAATGTAGGTACATTGATCTGAGGGAAGGGATCAGTATATTACATTATACCTAATGTAGATATAGTTCCAATGATATTGTTATTAAATGTAGGTACATTGATCCGTGGGCAGTAATCAGTATAATACATTATATCTAATGTAGATATAGTAATAATGATATCGCTATTAAATGTACGTTGATCTGTGGGGAGTAACCACTATATTACATTATATCCAATGGAGATACAGTATGAGTGATGTTGTTATTAAATGTACATTGATCTGTGGGAAGGGATCAGTATATTACATTATATCCAACGTAGATGTAGTATGAATGATGTTGTTATTAAAGCTACATTGATCTGTGGGAAGGAATCATTATACCTCGTGTAGATATAGTAATAATGATATCGCTATTAAATATACTTTGATGTGTGGGATGTAATCACTATATTACATTATACCTAATGCAGATATAGTAATAACGATATTGCTATTATATGCACACTGATCTGTGGGGAGGGATCAGTATATTACATTATATCCAATGTAGATATAGTATGAACGATGTTGGTTTAAATGTACATTGATCTGTGGGAAGGAACCAGTATATTACATTATATCTAATGTAGATATAGTAATAAGGATATCGCTATTAAATGTACGTTGATCTGTGGGGAGTAATCACTATATTACATTATATCCAATGTAGATATAGTATGAATGATGTTGTTATTAAATGTACATTGATCTGTGGGAAGGAATCAGTATATTACATTATATGTAATGTAGATATGGTACTAATGATATTAATATTACGTGTACATTGATCTGTGGGAAGGGATCAGTATATTACATTATATCCAACGTACATATAGTATGAACGATGCTGTTACTTAATGTAGATTGATCTGTGGGAAGGAATCAGTATATTACATTATATCTAATGTAGATATAACAATAATAATATTGTTATTAAATGTAGGTACCTTGATCAGTGGGAAGGGATTAGTATATTACATTATATCCGATGTAGATATAGTAATAATGATATCGCTATTAAATGTACATTGATCTGTGGGATGTAATCACTGTAATACATTATACCTAATGTAGATATAGTAATAACGATATTGTTATTATATGTACATTGATCTGTGGGAAGGAATCAGTATATTACATTGTATGTAATGCAGATATGGTACTAATGATATTGTTATTACATGTACATTGATCTGTGGGAAGGGATCAGTGTATTACATTATATCCAATTTAGCTATAGCATGAATGATGTTGTTATTAAATGTACAATGATCTGTGGGATGTAGTCACTACATTACATTATACCTAATGTAGATATAGTAATAATGATTTTGCTATTATATGTACATTGATCTGAGGGAACTGATCAGCGTATTACATTATATCCAATGTAGATGTACTATGAATGACGTTGTTGTTAAATGTACATTGATCTGTGGGAAGGAATCAGTATATTACATTATATGTAATGTGGATATAGTACTAATGATATTGTTATTAAATGTAGGTACCTTGATCTCTGGGCAGGGATCAGTATATTACATTATATCTAATGTAGATATAGTAATAATGATATCGATATTAAATGTACATTGATCTGAAGGACGGGATCAGTATATTTCTATTTTCTATTTCATTTATACCAATATTCCATAGCTATTAATAATATCTATTTAATCGTTAAATAGCATACCAAATACATTTCAGTTTTCGGAGGCGGCGCAGAATTAAAAATACCCGATATACGATGCTGCCAATAACGATTTGACTGCGGTATGGGAAACCTGGTAATTAATAGATACGTCAAAAAACATTCGTATTTGTAACGATTGTATCACAAGTTGGTAGCACTTCTGATGTACATGCACTATACTGCAGTTCACAAGAGACCATACTTAACTCGCGCAACTCACTAGGTCTAGGGACATTTTTAATAACGTGTGTCATTCCTCTCTCCAGCTTGCTTTTTACTTTGCGATCATTTAAATGGTGGACAGAAATATATGATGTACGATAACTGATACACGATGACGATATGGTAAAGATACACGATACAACGAAGTTTCTATTATTTTTCAAAGAAAAAAATTATATCAGACACGTTATTAAAAATGTCCCCAAACCTACTGAGCTGCGCGAGTTAAGTATGGTCTCTCGTGAACTGCAGTATAGTTAATCCGCAATGAGTATGTTGATTCCCGTTGAATGTTGTTTACTTGAAATTATCAAATGGGTCATTTGTCTTATGTTGCCGACCCCTGAACGAGGATCTTCCTAGTAGAAGAAAAGTTTATAATTTTGCGCCGCCTCCGAAAACTGAAATGTATTTGGTATCCTATTTAACGATTAAGTAGATATTATTAATAGCTATGGAATATTGGTATAAATGAAATAGAAATTATTTGACACTTTTTAGTGCATTTCGAAGTCGGATGTTTTTTTTGTTAAAAATTAATTTATTTCACACTTTTTAGTGGAATTAGATGAGCGAAAAATATTTGTAGGATGCCGTTAGATGGTTTTCCGTTCTTAATAGTTAAGTAAGGATCAAATACAGGTGATTAATAATAAAAAAAGCAAGTACAACGAGTACCATTTTTTTTTATATGTGACTAACTTTATTATGTAATTAATAAAAACTTAACTGAACTATATTTCCCCTACCCCCCCTACCCCTTCCCCCGATTCTTCTACTGCCCCTTCCCTTCCAGGGGCTCCTCCCTCGGTTGGTCGCCCTGTCCATGCTGAGGGAGGAGCTCCTCCCTCAGTTGTAGCAATTGTTGCTCTTGTTGTTGCTGCAGCTGTTGCTGCAGCAGCTGTATTTGCCGCTGATGCTGCTCGTTCTGCTGCTGCAGCAACAGCTGCACGTCCCGCACCAATTTTTGATCCGAAAGAGAAATAAAAAAAAAATATGTATATATATTACAGGCATGTTTCTGAATCATGCAATATATGCATTTTCCAGAGTTTCTTTTAATTTTACTTGAACTCTTTTACCATTATTAAAGTTGAAATAATACTTACAATCGTTTCCAGACTGCTCCATTTTTTTTAAAATTTTATTTTTATTATTTTTTATTATTACGTTTATGTTCTGAAACAAAAATATGTAGATGTAATATTTGCAAAAAAAGATATAAGTAATAACAGTTACATTAATATTAATTAATGACTAGCGGTGGAAGATTATCGATTACAGTGGTATAGTTTTCATGTTGTATAGAACGAAAGTCACACGAACGACGACAAGACCGTATATATCGAAACACATCAATACTTTTTAAAGCGTATTAGGATAACTAACATTCAATATGTACTTCTTATATATTTTTTTATTATAATCATTGAATACGAATCCGGAAACTATTTTCAACAGTGGCTAAAATTTTTGATTATTTCAATTGCGAAATATATAAAATATGATGAACTACGTATGTTTAAACGTCGATAAAAGTGATAAAAATGACATTCGAAATGCAGTAGTACTCAAATATTTTTTTTCTTTAAATTCAAGTTGTAAAAAAAGAAATTCTAATTATTATATGCATGTGCGATTTCATACCAAGTTTACTGTCGACTAGTATAAATATATATAAAAAGAAAATTATTCGTTTGTTCCCCTATTTAATTGCATTCGTTATTTAACACCCGAACAACGTTTCTAATAGCGATAAACGGTTCCTACATTCGTATTCAGCGCACATTCAACCGTTAGAAAGCAATATTGAATATAAACATTTTAAATAGAAATAAAAGGTTTTATTGATAATAGAAAAAAAGAAAATATCTATTCATATTTGTTAACATATTTGTATTACTTTTTTATTATAATAATTGTAATAAAAATTTGTTAACAATCCAAAATCTAAAGTTAAATAATGAAAATAATAAGTTATTCTTTGATGTAATAAAAATATTTTTGTTCAAAGTAACTATAATAATACACCAACTAAATAAACCGTACCACCAGCCATTAAGAATTATTAATATATATTATTATATACAACGTATACAAAAATAAAATATTGCTCGTTTCGTACTTACCACTTGTTCGATTCACTGATCGTATGAAACTGAGCAGGAATCTCTGACTTCCAAAGGGAGAGAGGTGGTGGGGCACATTCCAGGATCGCACAAATTGTTCTCTATGTTTACATTCCTATTGGTATGTGCGTAGTAGCTTATATTGAACATAAATATTCGTAAATATTCTATTCACCTCAAATACGCAAAAACCAAACGGCGTACAGTCAATGATCGAAATATTCATACCCTCTTAACGTAGTCAAGAAATGTACAAAGTATAAGTACAGTAAGTGTAGTAAAAAGTGTCTAGTCAACGTTTAAAACAGAATACCTCATTTAAAATTGGACCAAATAACTTGAGGTTTTTTTTAATGAGAAGATACAAATTTATTTATTAAGATATGTGTTTTTGTCGTTTAAAAAAATGACAATTTGTTGAAATTGTGAAAGAAAATAGTAAAAGGCAATTTTTTTCATCTCTTTTCATGTGAGCCTATAATAAGAATTTGAGATATGTCTTTCGTAAATTCAAATAAATTGTGGGTAGGCAGAAAATTTCGTCGAAATCTGCCAATGCACTTAGAAGTTACAAATAATTAAAATTTCTGATAAAATGTGACTATTTATATTCTTAGATGAATAAAAAGTCGCGATTTCCGAAAATTTTAATTACTTGGTAGTGCTAAATACATTGACCGATCTCGATGAAATTCTCATCATACACATAACACACTTAAATTTACAAATGTCATATTTTAAATTTTCATTGCAAACTCACATAAAAAAGTTAATAAACTACTATTCTACTATTTTCTTTCACGATTTCAACAAATTGCAATTTTTTAAAACGACAAAAGCACATATCTTAGTAAATGAATGTGTATAACTTCTCAAAAAAAAACCTCAAGTCATTTGGTCCAATTTTAAATGAGGTAATCTGTTTCAAACTGTAACCGAACACTGTTTTATTACACTCAGTATACAACCTGTCGGAATACGTTTTCTTCGATAAAACGTAATGTGTCGCGATGTACTTTTACAATCCGACTCTGGTAAAAAAGTTGAAGATTATTCAGTTCGAAGAATAATGTAATAATTATAAAATTATACACTGGACATTAAACAATCTTCATTTGAACCCAATGAAGAATTTATTGGCAATATTGAAAAATTTAATTTACATAAGAAAACCTGTAAACAAAAAAAAATGAGCTTCGTGAAGCAAATAAGGCAACGTGAGATAAAATCATAACGATATAAATATACGAATCAGTGCCAAGACACATAAAACGACGCGTGGAAATGTAATTGAATATTAAGTAATGCAAATTTTAACTAAATTGCAAGTATTTCTGAATTTATGTTACATTAGATCCATTTAACATTGTCATGAGTTTTGTACTTATACCTCATTGCTTTACGTATGGAAAACGTTGATGTTCAGCGCTGACATCGTACCGTCGTATTCAATGAATGAAAAACTTATTATTGCCGCAAATTTCATTATTTTCCACTTATCACTCAATGTAACGGAAATCTACTATAAGTTGGCCTATTATTGCGATCGTCCTCACAACATAAACAAACATAGGTAGAACTCATAGATAGATCGCGTACTCAGTTGAAACGAATACATGGCACCGTTATATCTTCAATTGATTGATACTTGATTGAATCATTTGAAAATTGCTCGAAGGTAGTCGTTTTTAACTAATAATATTGAATTTTCGAAAATCCAAAACCGGCCACGTCTGCTTGGAGCAACTGGCAATTGTTTCCAAAATCCAAAACTGACCACGGCGGACAAATAATTGTTGGAGCGACAAATAATTGTTTGTAAAAACAAACCAACCGCGTCTGCTTGGAGCGACCAATAATTGTTTGTAATAAAAAACAAACTGACCACGTCTGCTTGGAGCGACAAATAATTGTTTGTAAAAAAAGACAAACCGACCACGTCTGCTTGGAGCGACCAATTGTTTCTAAAATAAACAAAAAACCAACCAACCACGTTTGCTTGAAGCGATGGGTAGACCTACAAAACATGCATCCCGTATAAGGAAGTATCATGCGAATGAATCAAACGACGCCACGCAATTACGTCTGTACAAAAATTGCAAAAGAAATACAGAAACACGATGTCATGACACTATTAACGAACGCCATTTGAGATTATCTGCAATGCGAAAATATATGCGTTCAAAATTATTGCGTGAAACGATAGAGGAGAAAAAACGTCGCCTAACCATAATTTATAATCGTTTAAAGAACGAATCTGTCGAAGAACGATCACATAGGCTTAGATTAATCAGTAGGCGCCTAGCAAACGAATCTGCTGAGGAACGGTCACGTAGATTGAGATTAATCCATAGACGCTTAGCGAACGAATCTGCTGAGGAACGGTCACGTAGATTGAGATTAATCCATAGACGCTTAGCGAACGAATCTGCTGAGGAACGATCACGTAGATTGATGTAAATCCACGGACGTTTATCCAATCAATGTATCGAAGAACGTTCACATCGTCTAATGCTCATGAAAAATCGTAATCGTAAAGTATTTTTAAGGGAAAGTACCGAATCAAAAACCACACGTTTAAGAGATATGCGCGAACGAGCTAAAAACCAAAGGAAAGAACGTTTCCTCCAGAAAGATTACTTTGAATCGGCTATTAATATTTTTGCTGATGTACCGTGTGCGGTGTGTTGCAAGACTTTATATCCGAAGCAACGCTTTACACACGCAGCCTTTGTCTGATCTAATTCCTGCAAATCTAATGGAATCAGAGAAGATAACAATATGTTCAGATAAATCACAGATAAATCATCTTAAAAAGCACAAAGTTCCATCACAGGCATTTTGGAATAAAATGGAACTAATGTCTGTACCTCAGGAGATAGCAGATTTATCGGAAATCGAGAAACAAATGTTGTGCAGAATAGTGCCGTTTCTTGAAATCATGAAAATTCAAAATCGCTTCAGTCAGGTGCAAAGGTCAGGTAGTCCTATTTGCCCGCGATGTGTTCGAAGTAGCCGAGCAACTTCCAGTCCAATCAAACCATACCGGTGTAATGATTGTAGTGGAAAGTTACGAAAATTTGGAGCGACAGCGACAATTTAAAATAGATGTTGGAAAGCTACGGGTAGCCTTACAATGGCTATTACAAAATAATGCTTTGTACAAAGACGTACAACCATATTTTTCAAACATTACCAGTAATATTTTCGAAATAGCTCATGTCATTGAACAGCCGGCTATGGTAACAGAGGAAATTGAAATTGCACAAAGAAATACTGAACCAAACAGTAGATTTGTAGACGTTGGTCAGAATGTAGCTATTTTACGAGGCACGTTTCATCAAGCTAGCGGTCGCTTCAGTATCGAATCTCGTGGCAAGCAGTGTACTGGCATAGCTGCAGTTGCATGTGTTGCGTTTCATTCCCTTGATCCTAGTACGTGGTGTACTAGTGATGTCGATTATGTGGTTATAGTAGGAGATAAATATTATCGTGATTGCATTGAAGCGCGAAGTATTCCTAACCCCAACGAAATCAATGTAGACTATTTAGCCGCAACTGAATTATTGCCACCTGTAACATTTAATAATAGGCGAGTCAGTATTAACGTTGACTATGAAATGTCGGTAAATGGTCACATTGATATTGATAACGGTGATGATGGATTTCCAAATTTAAAAAATGGTTTGATTACATTTTTTCAACGGTATATGTACGGAATTCTTACTGCGAATCTTACATCAATAGCCGTATCATGCAGCAACCAGTCGGAGACCACCTGTTATTGGTTGTTTGATTCCCATGCAAGAGGTCCAAAAGGATATAAAGCACCGTTACGGGGCACCTCATGCTGTATGAAATTTACTACTATTGATGTTTTACACGCCACTTTGCGTCGTAATTTGTATGCGAAACATGGCAACAGTAATGTATTAAATATCTACTCATTAACACCTGTAACAATTGCATCCGAGAGAAATAGATCTTCACTGGTAGAAAGGATGCAACATCTATCAGTTGTGACCCCACGAAATGAATCCGACGCAACACGAATTATTTTCGAAACAAGCATGTTACATTCGATTGACGAAGGTGTTCCCAACATTGATAATATCGTCTCTATCAGTAATAATAATAATAATAACACAGAAAATGACCCGATACAACTGGCAAATATACATAGAAAAACAGCGCCTCCTTTGAACCTAGAGAGGGAGAGAAGAATTGAAGAATTGTGTTGATACTTCCTGTTTCCAGATGGAAAAAATGGATTCAGAGAGCATCGTGACATCCCAATAACACCATTACATTACTTCCAAGCACGTATTCTGAGCAATGACAAACGGTTCCAACGAACAGATTATCTGTTCTTCGCATTATCTGTGGTTGAATATTACCGCGAAAAAGCTAGCATTTCAGTGTCATGTAGAATGTGCCAAGGTGAATATACTCCAGAGGGATTAGTAGACAACATACATCTCACAATGAGAAACATAAGAGGATCGGTATCATACTGGAAACGATGCTGTTCGGAATTAATCGCCATGGTCCGAAGTCTTGGACCGCCCACATGGTTTGCTACGTTCTCTTGTAATGATCTAAACTGGCCAGATATGTTGAAGGCATTACTACTATCCGAAGGTCAATCAACGACCTAACTTGAAAACCTAACGTTTGCAGATCGACTACAGTTGGTTCAGAGACACCCTGTAGTTATTGCAAGACAATTTACGTTACGCGTAAACGCGTTAATGCAGTATTTAAGAAACTCGTATTGCTTAGGCGGCGTTGTTACCGATTTTTGGTATAGAATTGAATTTCAAAATAGAGGAAGTCCACATTTGCACATGCTTATTTGGTGTGCAAACGTACCTGATTTCCTAACCAACGAAGGCCAAAACGTTATTGTGAAAATTGTATCTTGTTCATTGGAAGTCGAAAATCACGATATGAACGATATAGTTCAAAAAGTCCAAATTCATAAACATTCTCATACATGTTACAAAGATCGTAATAATCGTTCTTGTCGATTTGGATTCCCCAGACCGATAAGTGAAAGAACGATGTGCTTAGGCTCAGATGACACACTTGCCAACAACGGGCGTTTCTGCGTACTTAAGAGAACCGCAAATGAAGTTATGGTGAATAATTACAACCCAAATCTGTTAAAGCTTTGGAAAGCAAACATGGATATTCAACCATGCGGAAATATTACAGCCGTCGCATATTATATTGCTAAATACGCAAGTAAATGCGAGCCGCAGGACACAGGAAATATTATTAAAGAAGCCGTTTTACGAGCGAAACGCCGAAACGATACCATCCGAAATCAATTATTTTCGGTATCTATGGCAATTCTATCTCAACGTATGGTCAATGCCATAGAATGTGCTTATCGATTATGCCATCTGCCTCTTAAAATGAGCTCGCGAAAAGCTGTATTTATAAACAGCTGTCGGCCTGAGCAGAGATATAGAATTCTGCGATTTGAAGAAAATGGAACATCATTTTTCAATAACATATTCGATCGTTACGTAAAGAGGCCAGACAACCTAGAAAACTTGAGTTTAGCCGAATTTGCTGTCCGATATGAAACAGTTTCAAGTGAAATATGGACAGAAGAAGATGGCGACGCTGAACTTAGAACTGACGATGAAGAAATTTCGAGATCGAAGTTTATAAAATTAAAGGACAATACCCGAATGCGAATAAGAAATAAACCAGCTGTACTCCGCCACCGATATTATACCCTGAACAGTGATAGAAAAGGATACTTCTATAACTTAATACAGTATAGACTCGTTATAAGCAAAACGCTCGGGACCGGACTTTTGCTTATAACGTGTAGTTCCACCATTGTTTGATATTTGCCGACTGCTTCGAACGTAGAAAAGGACAGCGAGTGAAAAAGAGGACGGAGCGAAAACAAACCGTTCTATGTCAGTGAGGCAACAACGTAAGTTTGTTATTTATCATTTTTTTTCTATAAAACTTTTTCCATGATATTTCTGACATTTTTGTAATTAAAATGATACCAAACACGATATAATTCGGACCATATTTACTGTGTAAACTAGTTACAACCAAACGCGTTGAACACGTTAAGGGGGTAGACACGGCACGTGACCTCTCCGATTCGGGACGTCGGTATTACAGCAGTTTTTTCGTTGAGCCTGGTGGAGCCACTTGCGTGGTCTGTTACGAATTTGAAAGGTTTAATTCTCAGCTAGCGTGCGCGCAACACGATCTAGGAAGGCAACAGCGCCTCAAGTATTTTTACAAACACATTCAAACGCTCATCTCGCCAGAGGCATCGCGACAATACGGCTGAAGAACAAAATCGAAACATTGACGCGTGTTTAGAGTGAGGTGTACGGTGATCATGCTATCCTTCTTTGAACCTAAATGATAGAATTGTCCCGCTCCGGTAAATTCTGACTGACTGAACGCATGGATTTTATATAGCGCACCGTAGCACCCTTCGCTGCTGAAAAATATATGCCTACTCTGAAGAACCGAAGGAACGTGCAATCTGAGAAATTTTTTAGAAAAAGTTATTAACTTCTTTAAATAAATGTTTTTTAATTAATAAAAATATACAGGGTAAGTCATGCAATTTCTGATGGGTTATATCTTGAATTTGGTAAGAGATAGGAAAAAGCTGTTCATGTAAAAGTTCAATGGTATGATAATGTTTATTTTTCTATGACCTCATTTTCTTCGTGAATGCAACGATGCACTAAAAAAATGCAGATGCCCTTTTTATTTAAATGGAATTGCATTTTTTTCTTTACTCTTATCAACTCCTTGAAACATTCTGCATAAAAAAGTACTATTAGTACTAATAAATGGAGAGGCCTCGGCTCTTTCTCTCCTCTTCCCTCGCTACTATTCCCTCTCACTATTTTGCTGACGCGCCTATATCTAACAGTACAATATTTAAAAAACTAATATTTCGTGAGATATCTCATACTTTTCATATGTCTCATCATTCAACTTTTACATCAATAGCTTTTTCCTATCTCTTACCAAATTTAAGATATAACTCGTCCCAATTGCGTGACGCTTGTATTTTGAGAAACCTATAGTAACTTTGTTTTTACGAAACTAATAAAAAATACAAAGGAGTCAATATTCTGAGTGAATGCAAATAATTTAAATAAATAAATATCCCGTATACAACTTATATAAACGTTTGTAGAATTATTGCAAAGAGGAGGTATATTCTTCTCTTGTTATACCTCCTCTGTGAGCGAGGTTTGTTATGGGGTGCTGTGAAAAATCCAGCCGGGCGTCAGTCAAAATCTAGCGAAAAGGGACAATCTCAACATTCAGAATGAGAGAAGGACAACATGACTGTAGTGCGTCTCACTCGGCGTTGTTGCCTTTTTCGCTTGCTTTCGCTTGCCATACGCTAAAAACGCTCACCTTTACACACGTATAACTTCTGAACCGATGGATTCCGCGCCTTAAAACTAGGATTTTTAGATTCTACTCGTTAAATACTTCAAGAAGATAGAAAAAAAAGGCCATAATTTTTGGGCCTCTGAGGTAAAGTTTACCCTTAATTTGGAATAAAGAATGTACTGAAGATAATAAGGTGTAATATTTCGTTACATTAAACATACTTCCAGATATGTCTTGTAAGAAAGTAACTGCATTCAATTTCCAAATATTTTTCTCTCTAACCATCAACTGTCAAATGTTACAAATAACTATTTGACCTTAGTTATGAGACAAGCGTATTGTTGTTTCATTTTATTCAATTAAGGTGATGAGAACCGCTGAAATCAATTGGAGGCTATAGAAATGGTAGATGTGAATAGATTTCACAGCAATAGTAATATACCTTTAATACACAAAACTATTTACCAAATAATGTTAAGTATATCAAACATTTGATTTTGGCTGCAACTTAATTATTTATTAATAAAACTGTATTATATGCTCCTCTTACTGCAGTAAATAGATAGATATTACTTTGCAATGAGAATGATACGCACCATGTCATGCCGTATTGTCAAGCACTCATGCACTACTAATGAAACAAAGCAAACCAGTACATTTGCGTAATTAGGCAATATTATTGTATCTTTAGTCCTATTACATGCAATACGTGGATGAATGATCCTCTGGTATCTTAATGACCACCATGTAAATATTCCTCTACTCTAACCTATACCTGTCAAACGATATACATAATTTAGTAATCTTACAATTAGTTGTTCTATGAAACAAGTTTTCTACGCACCGTGCTAAGTCGGATTGTCAAAAACTGGACATCTCGTTTCTTGCACTATTTTGTTAAAAAATATAAAAATGTTGCGCACAAGACTCAATAAAAATTCCACGTATACATTAAATCACTTCTAAATTTAATATTTTTGACCATGAATGTAATCACATACTTAAGCATGCATACTCATTGAAATAGCATAGGAATTTGTATCGACGAACGATACCACCATCTGTCGACTCTTATAAGCAACGAATTTAAAACATGCGGCGTCCAAATGGCACGAATCCAAATGTGACGACGTACAAACGGCATCGCGTCCAAAAGGCACGGCATCCAAAAGGAACGCGTCCAATCGGTCCGGCGTCCAAAAGGAACGCCTCCAATCGGCACGGCGTCCAAAAGACACGCGTCCGATCGGGACCGTCCAATCGGTCTACGACCAAGAGGGACACCCCCCATTTCATGGCAACATCATTAGTACTATAACTACATTACATATAATGTAATGTACTGATCCCGTCCCACAGATCAATGTACATTTAATAACAACATCATTCCTACTATATCTACATTGGATATAATGTAATAAACTGATCCCTCCCCACAGATCAATGTACATATAATAACAATATCGTTATTACTATATCTACATTAGATATGTAATATGCATTTAATAACAATATCATTATTACTATATCTACATCGGATACAACGTAATATACTGATTCCTTCCCAAGGGTCACTGCACATATAATAACAATATCATTCTTACTACATCTACATTGGATATAATGTAATATACTGATTTATTCCCACAGACCAGTGTACATTCAATAACAATATCATTAGTACTATATGTACATTACATATAATGTTGTATACTGATACCTTCTCACAGATCAATGTACATTTAATAACATCATTCATACTATATCTCCATCGGATATAATCTAATATACTGATCCCTTCCCACAGATCAATGTACATATAATAGCAATAACGTTATTACTAAATCTACATTATATATGTAATATACATTAAATAACAAATCATTATTACTATATCTACGTCGATAATAACGTAATATACTGACTCCTCCACAAGGATCAATGTAGATGTAATAACAATATCATTGGTACTATATCTACATTACATATGAGGTAATATACTGATTCCTTCCTACAGATCAGTGTACATGTAATAGCAATATCTTTATTACTATATCTACATTAGATATGTAATATGCATTTAATAACAATATCATTATTACTATATCTACATCGGATACAACGTAATATACTGATTCCTTCCCAAGGGTCACTGCACATATAATAACAATATCATTCTTACTACATCTACATTGGATATAATGTAATATACTGATTTATTCCCACAGACCAGTGTACATTCAATAACAATATCATTAGTACTATATGTACATTACATATAATGTTGTATACTGATTCCTTCCCACAGATCAATGTACTTATAATAGCAATATCATTATTACTATATCTACAGCGGTTGTACCGTAACATACTGATACCTTCCCACAGATCAATGTACATGTAATAACAATATCATTGGTACTATATCTACATTGGATATAATTTAATATACTGATCCCTTCCCACAGATCAATGTACATTTAATAAGAATATCGTTTTTATTATATCTACATTAGGTATAATGTAATATTCTGATTACTTCCCACATATCAATGTACATATAATAGCAATAACGTTATTACTATATCTACATTAGGTATAATGTAATATAGTGATTACGTGCCACAGATCAATATACATTTAATAGCGATATCATTATTACTATATCTACATCGGTTGTAACGTAATATACTGAACGCTTCCCACTGATCAATGTACATATAATAGCAATATAGTTATTACTATATCTACATTAGATATGTAATATACATTTAATAACAAATCATTATTACTATATCTACATCAGTTATAACGTAATATGCTGATTCCTTCCCGAGGATCAATGTACACATAATAACAATATCATTAGTATTATATCTACATTACATATAATGTAATATACTGATCTCGTCCCACAGATCAATGTACATGTAATAACAATATCATTAGTACTGTATCTACATTGGATATAATGTAATATACTGATCCCTTCCCACAGATCAATGTACATATAGTAGCAATATCGTTATTACTATATCTACATTGTGTATGATGTAATATAGGGATTACATCCCACAGATCAATGTACATTTAATAACAACATCATTCATACTATATCTTGTAACGTTTTAGTCTTTTGCTACTTTTTACGAAGGAGAGTGAACGCGAGTAGTACGAGCGTACGATTTCCCCTACGATTCTCAAGGAGTGGTTCGCGTTGGCTGCGTGTTCGCGAAGGCAGAAGGTACGGTGAAGTCAGTAATGAGACGTAGGTTTGCGGTGTAACAAAATACTGATTTATTCAACAAAAAAAATAATAGTGACTGGAGTATGGCAAAAGAGCCTATCACAGAATGGTGGAAGCACCGCAAATATTATGGCAGTTTACGCGTTTAAACATCTACTAGATGTTCAATCGACGCGCTTATCATAAAAATACAACATACACTGGACCTGACTAGATTGATCGTCAATAGTTCGTACCAAGCACGCAGATCGGATTTACACGAATCGGAAATGTAATACAAGAATGGTAGCGCAAAAGAAAATATTTCAACCAGTCGAGCGACTTTAACGCGACTCAAAAAAAAACTCAGTCTTCTTTTATACGGAAAAATGACTGATTGAATAACGCACCTTAAGAGCCGCGGAATAATTATTATTGAGTAAAATATAATCTAAGAAAATAGAAGGAAATATAACGCAAAGAAAAGATCTCAACCAGTCGAGCGACTTTAACGCGACTCAAAAATTTCAGTCTTCTTTTATACGGAAAAATGACTGGTTGAATAACGCATTTTAAGAAAATATAAGAAAATATACGAAAATATAAAAGAATATACCAAAAAGTACCAGAACGCAATACCGTGACTCTAATCAAAATGCGAAAGGTAATATACACACGACGGTTACAAAATTTCGTCGGTCGTCTACGATTTAAACGCCTTTCACCAAGGACGAGTTATTGTTCGCTCGATTCGTCTTGAAAACATGCACTGAAATCACGACGCACGAAGGTCGCGTGATCGTGCAACGCGTAGGCAAAAAAAAGAACGTTTAAGTTTACTAACCGTACAGCGAAATATTATCTTTTACGCGCCTCTCAAATCGCAGAATGGCGAGCCAGTGGATTCCGAGGATACTTCTGGTCCAGCGAGGTTTTCACCTGCGAACCTCAGATCGACAGGGGCACTGACTTCACGATTTCACTCACAATCAAAGGATGAGAAGGTCGCGCACTAAGTCCGACCCTCGACTCCTTTGCAGATTGAAATACGTGACTTTAAGAGTATCCGATAACGGTGGATTTGCCGGAATCCGTCAACGTTCTTCCTGTCGTACACGGCGTACTCAAGGAAGAAATTAAGACTGCCAAGAGCGAGATCACGGCCCTCCAAATTGCAATGTAAAATTGCCAGAGCACAAGCAAAACAATGATGACACGACTAGGTTTCCCTAGGAATCAACGACGTCTCGGATATGCCTGTGTAGAGCGATCTTTCGAGGGTGCTGAGTCCCAAGATAGAAGGCCACTACTAAATGAAAGGGAGAAGTCCAAGCTCGGGCTCTAGTCACGACTTGCTGGATCGCAATCTTAAGACGGTTGTCTCTAGGAAGAGAGCCGTAGACGAAAGCGTCCGTTCTGCTTGTCGTTTGGGACCAGAGTGTCGATTGATGGATCGACACTGAACTCCTTCGATCCGGCGTTCGAAGGAGGCGATGCGCGCACGCGCTCCATTATCATGAATAAGTGGAGATAGCACGTACCCAAGAAAAAATCTATGCTACTTTGTACTGTACTATGTAATTGTACAAATGTACGGTTACAATCTACATTGGATATAATGTAATATACTGATCCCTGCCCACAGATCAATGTACATATAATAGCAATATCATTGGTACCATATCTACATTGGATATAATGTGATATACTGATCCCTTCCCACAGATCAATGTACATTTAATACCAATATCATTAGTACTATATCTACATTAGATATGTAATGTAGATTTAATAAAAATATCATTATTACCGTATCTACATTAGGTATAATATAATATACTGATTCCTTCTCACAAATCAATGTACATTTAATAACAATATCATTGGTACTATATCTACATTCCATAAAATGTAATATACTGATTCCTTCCCGAGGATCAATGTACATATAATAACAATATCATTAGTACTATATCTACATTGCATATAATGTAATATACTGATCCCTTAATACAGATCAATGTACATGTAATAACAATATTATTGGTACTATACCTACATTTGATATGTAATGTACATTTAATAACGAATCATTATTACTATATCTACATCGGTTATAACGTAATATTCTGATTCCTACCCAAGGATCAATGTACATATAATAACAATATCAATGGTACTATATCTACATTACATATGATGTAATATACTGATCCCTTCCCACAGATCAATGTACATTTAATAACAACATCATTCATACTATATCTACATTACATATAGTGTAATATACTGATTCCTTCCCACAGAGAAATATACATATAATAACAATATCATTAGTACTATATCTACATTACATATAATGTAATATACTGATTCCTTCGGACAGATCAATGTATATTTATGAACAACATCATTCATACTATATCTACATAGGATATAATGTAATATACTGGTTTGTTCCCACGGAGCACAGAGATTTAATAACAATATCATTAGTACTATATCTACATTAGATATAATGTAATATACTGATCCCTTCCCACAGGTCAAGGTACCTATATTTAATAATGTTACGTCCGGGTTCATTTTCATAAACCCGACCTTGCGTTCCTCATCGGGTGCGCTGCACTTGGAAACTCTCCACGTGAGGGGCGCAAGGAAGGGCCTTACTAATTTATTTTTTCTCCTGGTTACCTGTTAGCGCTCCTCCGATCTTGTGCTCTTCCGTCGGGTGTGTGTGCACTTGGAAGTGATTCCTCACGGAGAACACAAGAAAAGAGTTTGAGATTAAAATTATAATTTTCCTTTTTCTTTTCTCTTGTTAGTTTCAATAGTTTAACCGTCAATATACCAAGTTTGTGTACCTCGCCAGTGCGAAGCACTTGGGGATAATCCCAGGCGAGGCACACAAAGGAGGCTATATTTACTTCTTTCAAATAATACGAGTCAACCTTTACTTGGGATGATTGCCTAGTCGAAACTACGCAGCGACAAAAACTTTGGAAGTCGAAACCGTTTAGGGAGAGGTATCATAAACATCCTTCGCCGCGCGGTTAAGCAGTGCGACGCAGTTGGAAATTTCCCAACTTAACTGTGCAACATAAAGAAGAAGTTTCTTCTATTTTATTAGCGAGGTACCTCTCATACCTGCGAAGCATGCGTCAGCCGGTCCTTCCACCAAAGAATGAATGCAATTAAGAACGAAAGTGATTGGAATTGAACGAAATGAAACTGTTTGAATGATATTGGAATGCGAGGGTTTGCGTGACAACCGCTGTAGTTCGAAATTGTTCACGAATGTTCGAGACAAAGGGTCGATCGAGACAATAAACATCGTCGTTAAACGTTAAACGTAAAACGTTTCGAATATACGTAAATCGTCGAGATACGAATAAGAATGTTAATAACTAATAAGCGCGGAATGAATATTAACTAAATGCGACACGCATGTATCCGCAATTTGTCGACGATTATAAGACACCGGTTGCATCTCGCGTAAACCGCTAAACAAAGAGATTAATAGAATAATTAACGAATGAATAATAATTAACGTTATTCAACTAATGGTCATTCAAACCAGTAAAGCAAATATTTGTAATAAAACGAAGACCCCTTTCGATACCGGAAACGTCATTGTAAGAGCCTCTTTAATTAGGAAATTCGAATGAATTAAGTCGTAATAGATTTTGAATATTCCAGAACTTTAGAATTGCGACGCATGAAATCCGTCGTAGCGTTAGAAGGGTAGAAAGAAATGGACAACCTTAAACGAAGGTAGAAAGAAAAGTCAAGAAGGGATGAGAGGACTAGGAAGAGCGGCCAACTAGCCCAACACGCGCGGGATTTCCCCTCCGACACGCACCCTGATTTGCCAAATGATGTCCGCACTTTGGGCCCATGATCGCGGGTCGAACCCTGAGACACGATCACTTGACTGAGGCAAATCACTCTTCGTCGGAAAATCGCAAGGTGCGTGACGGGGAGCCCGTGTTCGCGTAGAGATAGAGTTGTTAGCAAAATCGCATAATTAGATTGCTCGGCAAGTCCTCTTCAAGGCAGAGTGTCGAGAGTGTTTCGGTTCGCGGTTTTGTGACAAGGACTCAAACGAATACGTTAAATTCATTTCATACTTTTCAATTTCTATCTTTTCTCTTTCGTTTTTATATCGTTCGTACATTAATTATTTTTCTTTCTTTCTCCGCGTCGCGTCGTTTTCCAAATAGTTTTGTATTCGTCTCGTAACACTGTAATAAAGGCCGATCGCGAATGTGTAGTGTAGTGGCAGTTTTCTCACCTCTTCTTTGACTTCCAGATTTCTAGACGACACCAGCAAATGAGCAAATAATCAAAACTATTATCAGATACTATTTCACATCGATTCCTGGTAAGTTGTCCATTTCATTTTATCCAATACGACGATTCTGGATGTAGTGAGGCAAAACGAGCGATCTACGGAACAGGGCGTTCCGGAAAATATCCCACTAGATCGTGCCGTTCAACGTTACGATTTAAGGTATCGAACATTAATATTCTTGAATAAATTCCGATTCACACGCAAAGAGGACGGCCCCACGAAACCGTGGCTCTGGTAATTTACCCTCTGGGACCGTTCTTTCTTTCTTTTCGCGCTTAATTCTTCACAGAACATCGTCGCTCGAATCATCGAATCATTTAATCAAACTTTAATTAACCAGTAATCAATAGCTTCAGTTTCATATAATTTAAACTTTTCTTTATAATACATTTATTTTCTCTTATATTTCAAACAGCTCGTACTTTCTGTTAACCAACCACTTTTATTGTCTCGATTATTTTTCCGAAATTATATTCTTGTTACACCTAACCAGTTTTAATTCATTCACGTTTCAAAACACTTCCTTTCCTTCATTTTCACGCCTACCATCTTCGTACAAATTCACACGAGGGGCCCGTATGGGACTAGAGCATTGACGAACCCGATTAATCTTTCAATTAATCTATTAACTTATTTAACAACTCTTTTATTGTTCTAATCGTGAGTGACCCAACATCGTCACGCGCGATTAGCACTGGTGGCAGCGCTAATACCGTCCTCAACCGCGTATTGTTAACCATTTTATTAATTATTAATATTTTTTTTTTATTTTGTACGTCGCGCGCCGTATCTGGCTCGCGACGTAACAAAATTTCTGGTGACAGCGGTGGGATACTTTTCAATGCTCGTTCGTTGAATTTGTGCGATTAGGAAGTGTAAAAATTTTCAAAGTGTCAATTTCAAAATTTTCTAATTGATTCGCGCCACGAGTGTGGGTGAATACGGAAAGATTACGAATAAAGATACCCCTTTTGCCACACTTCACTACGCATTGTGCCTATATATTTATATATTATTGCAAATTTACGGTGTTATATTTTGTGTTACAATTGTCTATTTCATTTATGTGTGTTATGTGTGATAATTGCTCATTATTGAACCTATAATTGATTTGATCTGATACCAATATCTTTGATTAAATTGTATTTTGTCATTATTTATTTATTTATTTATTTATTTATTATTTTCTGTTATTTATTTATATTTATTTATTTATTGTTTTCTGCTATTTTGTGTTCTGTTAAAGTTTCATTTTTCCCAAATTACTGATTTCTGGATTTTTCAATTCGATTTTGTCGATTTATCGTAAATCATATATTTCTAACTATATATTTGTCTGATTGGTCAGCAGTTATCACGGAAATTTAATATTACTTGTTATATTGATTTTTTGTTGGTTATTTTCATATATTTTCATATATATTGTGTATACTTTTGCATTTTGTATATTTTTGAATATTGAACATTTTTCGCGAAAATGCCTAATCCGACTGAGGCAGGGCCCAGTAAAAGCACGGGTATTGTTAGTCTATTAAGCAGAACTAATACCAGGGAGGGTAACGAATCGGTTTTCACAGCTTCGGTAGTAGAAAGCTTTGCCGTTCAGCAGGCCGTTCAACATGTGCCAGTTTTCGACGGGAAAAATATACAATTAAGGGATTTTCTTGCGGAAGTAGAATTCAATGCGGAAAGTCTCCCGACGACATCGACACGCGGCTTCGTACGCCTCGTAATTTCCAAATTAAGAGGGGAAGCTCGCGATAGCGTGCACGGGTTAAAGTTTGAAACTGTTTCGGAATTGGTGAAACATCTAAAACGTCGATTTACATCGGACCGAACGTATAACGATTACTATTTTAAAATCGCCAATATTTGAATGTACCGAGACGAATCCGTCTACGCGTTTTACGACCGTATTCGAGCTTTATTGGTCGGGATAGAGGACTTTATCAAGATCGAATACCGAGGCCGACCATCCGATATTATGGAACCTGTAACGGCCACCGCGTTAAATGCATTCCTTGGCAGTTTATCGGAAGAAGTAGGTCGAGCCGTTGAAGCTCGAGACCCGAAAAAGCTAGTAGACGCGTTAGACATCGCATTGAGAGTAGAAACTCGTTTAAAGGATAGACCGTCCACGTCGTACGATTATTACCGTCCGTCCCATGAACGTGCCGACGATTATAATTACCGATCGCGTTACCATGACAGTTCGAATAGGAATCGTAGCTATGCGTATCCTAGATACAGTTCACCAATACGAGTGCCGGAAGCACCTCGTTATTCTTCGTATTCGCGAGACCGAACACCAAGTCCTGTTAGATTATTGCGTAGAAAAGAACCGATCGCAGAGGAGCGAACGTGTCCGTGTTGCGCGCATCCTCAACACATGCATACAAGACCGAGTACGCAAGTGGGCGATAAACGGGAGAATTCACCTGCAAGATCACGAGATTCGCGGTCATTTACACCTCCTTCACGCGAGCCGACGGCCGGACCATCGGGCCGAAGGTCACCGTCACCGGAGATAAGGGAACGTTTAAACTTGAATACGACTCGTCGTACCGATGCGACGACGAGCCGCCAATCTCCGTAGCGTCGTCCACAGGTGAAATTCCAACAGAGACCGTATTAGCGATAGAAACAAAACGCGATACCCCGATAGTAAAATTATCGTCTAAAGACTTCCAAACGAAAGTCGCGGATTTCTTAATGGACACCGGTGCGGAGATCAATTTAATAAAATTAGATACGCTAATGACAAATATTCCGATAGCTACGCACGAGGCTACTTTAATAACGGGCATTACACCGCAGAAAGACAGAACAATCGGTACTGCAATAGTTCATTTACAAGAAAAACCAGTCCGTTTTTATCCGACTTCGAAAAGGAGGAGGATACTCAATTCGATGTGTATGTATTTTTTTTTTTTTCTTTATGTATGTTCACCGATTACGCCGAGACAGATGGACCAATCGGAACGAAACCTTTTGCATCTGGTAGAGTATGTCTCCCGATTGGTCCCGTTAAAAAAACATTTTGCATTTTTTCATTGTTAACGATTTTTTTCCAAAAAACGTAATGCTTGACTTATATTTTTCACCGATTACCGCGAGACGGATGGACCAATCGAATAAAAAATTTTGCATCTTGTAGAGTATATTTCCCGATTGGTCTCGCAAAAAAATGTTTGTATTTTTTCATTCCTAACGACTTATGTCGCAAAAAACGTAATACTTCATTTATATCTTCTGGCGTTTATGCTGCAGGGAATGTATCGATTGTGATGAAAACTTTCACATTTAGTAGGAGGTATATCCGCGATGATCTCACTTGCAAAAATTTATTGAATTTGTTAATAACTACTATTATAGCAAAAAATCTACGCCTTCATGTTACTCTGCAAGGAATGTATCGTTCCCGATGAAATCTTTCATATTTGGTAGGAATTATAGGGTGTCAGGCGACTACCTCGACAGCCGTAGAGGGATGATTGCTAAGGGGATTCTAAACAACTTTTTCCTTTGCCCAATTGTTGGTTAAGGCTTGGTTTGCGAGTTAATAACAAAAAACACCGACCAATCCGAGCGCGGATAGAGCGCAGTCCCAGGAACTGCAGTGTCGGGTACGAAAACCGGGCCTGATGTTGGTCGCGAACGAACGGCTTGGCACCCCGTTGGCATAGCACAATAAAAAAACTGAACTGGTAGAATATTTTTAGTCGCTGTTTAGAATGAATATGGAACCTAATCTCTTATTGCCTGTCATAATGTAAAAAAGGCAATTCTAAGGATTTTAAACAACAAATAAAAATGTTTGAAGTGGTATAATTAATAAACGTTTGAATTAAAGACTACACTAATGATGCAAAATTTGAAAACAATTTAAATGAAACTTACCCATTCGTTTCTAAATTAACTTGCTACGCTGAAAGCAAACAATTCCCACTAGATCACTGTGTCGATTCTGGACATTGGATGAGCAAACACCTCGCCTATTATTCACACCTAAGTGCAATAAATGAGGGTAGTTCACTGGCCCGATCATGAAAATTGCTGTTCTACCGAACGTGTTTCCTCAATTCCCAGTGACAATTATTTGTTTTCAGCGTAGTAGGTTAATTTACGAACGAATGCGAAAGTTTCATTTATATTGTTTTCAAATTTTTCATCATTAACGTGGCTTCCAATTCAAACGTTTATTAATTATTCCATTTCAATCATTTTCATTTGTTGTTTAGAATGCTTAGAATTTCATTTTTTACATTATGATAGGCGACAAGAGATTAGGTTCCGTATTCATTTTAAACAACGACTAAAAATGTTCTACCCGTCCCATTTTTTTATTGTGCCATGCTAACGGGGTGCCGAGCCGTTCGTTTGCGACCTACGTCAGGCCCGGATTGGTCGGTGTTTTTTGTTAATAACTAGAAAAATAAGCCTTAACCAACATTTTGGAAAAGGAAAAAGTTGTTTAGAATCACCTTAGCAATCATCTCTCTTCGGCTGTATATCCGCGATGACCCCACTTGCAAAAATTTATGGAATTTGTTGTTTATTAACCATTTAAATTTGGCCAATATTTTTTAGGTTTATGGTTATTAGCTAAGTAACAGAAACCCAAAATCACCTTACACTATCCTAAAAATACTACTGGTTCCACTAAAAAGTGTGAAATGAAATAATTTTTAACAAAAACAAATCCGACTTCGAAATGCACTAAAAAGTGTCAAATAATTTCTATTGCATTTATAGCAATATTCCATAGCTATTAATAATATCTACTTAATCGTTAAATAGGATACCAAATACATTTCAAAGTTTTCGGAGGCGGCGCAAAATTAAAAACTTTTCCTCTACTAAGAAGATCCTAACTCGGACGTCGGCAACCTATGATAAATCACCCATTTGATAGTTTCAAGTAAATAATATTCAACGGGAATCAACAAACCCATTGCGAATTAACTATACTGCAGTTCATGAGTGACCGCACTTAACTCGCGCAGCTAGTGACCTACTGTGGTCTAGCGAGATTTTTAATAGTGCATGTGATTCCCCTTTACAGCTTGCTTCTTACTTTGCGTTCACGTCATTTTTTTCTTGCGACAAATAATAGAAATTTCATTGTATCGTGAAACCTTACAATATCATTACCGGTTATCAATTATCGTATGTCATATATTTCTGCCCGCCATTTACATGGTCGCAAAGTATAATAAGAAGCAAGCTGTAGAGGGGAATAACACACGTTATTAAAAATCTCTCTAGACCTAGTGAGCGGCGCGAGTTAAGTATGGTCTCTTGTGAACTGCAGTATAGTGCATGTACATCAGGAGGGCTGCTAATTTCTCATACAATCGTTACAATTACAAATGTTTTCAGCCGGACCTATAATTTTTCTCTTACGACTTATTAATTACCAAGTTTGCCATACCGCAATCAAATCGTTATTGGCAGCATCGTTTGTTCGAGTATTTTTAATTTTGCACCGCCTCCGAAAACTCTGAAATGTATTTGGTATCCTATTTAACGATTAAGTAGATATTATTAATAGCTATGGAATATTGGTATAAATGAAATAGAAATTATTTGACACATTTTAGTGCATTTCGAAGTCGGATTTGTTTTTTGTTAAAAATTATTTTATCATGTTATACGTTCAGACTTTCCACTAAGCACAAACGGAATCTTTGGGCAGGAATATCTTCGCCAAGAGCAAGCCGAAATCTCGTTCGCGAATAATACACTCGTTACGAGCACAGATCCGGTTCGTCCAATCAGATTTGTCGATCAACGTTCGCTAGATTATCATGAACGGCGTAAATTAGAACCGCGTACATACGTAATTAAAGCTCGTACAAGACAATCCATCGCGATCGACGTCGTTAACAACAAATTAAAAAAGGGCTATTTGCCGCGTTTAACGACTGTTGACGGCCTGTATGTCGGCGAAGCTGCTGTGACGGTTAACAACCAGGGTGTATGCCATGTATTAGCAATAAACTCGCTCAATGAAGACTGTACCTGCACAGGAACTGATACCGTTTGATTATCATTGTTTTCCAGAAGAACGGGACGATTCTGATTCCGATAGTGTACCTAATGTAACAGCTGATAGAGTTACCGAAATCCTAAGTAAACTACGTTTAGACCACTTGAATGACGAGGAACGTGAGCACGTAGAAATGATAGTTGAAGAATTTCCTGAACGTTTCCATTTCCATCCGATAAATTACAAGCTACAACCTACATAAAACACAACATACCAACAATAGACGACATACCGTTAAACACACGACAGTACAGATTTCCACCAATACATAAACAAGAAATAGAACGACAGATTCTAACCAAATTATCCAACGACATAATCACACCTTCAAATTCTCCTTACAACTCTCCTCTGTGGATAGTGCCCAAGAAACCAGATTCCAAGGGAAACCCACGTTGGAGAATTGAACGAAAAGACAATAGGTGATACATACCGTTTACCGAACATTACTGAAATCATAGATCACATCGGAGACGCACAGTATTTTTCTGTCTTTGATTTAGCAAGGGGGTTTCAACAAATCGAAATGGACCCCAAGAACCGCCATAAAACTGCCTTTAGTACACCAAACGGGCAAATTCACACGAGGGGCCCGTATGGGACTAGAGCATTGACGAACCCGATTAATCTTTCAATTAATCTATTAACTTATTTAACAACTCTTTTATTGCTCTAATCGTGAGTGACCCAACATCGTCACGCGCGATTAGGACTGGTGGCAGCGCTAATACCGTCCTCAACCGCGTATTGTTAACCACAATTTTATTAATTATTAATTTTTTTTTTGTATTTCGCGCGCCGTATCTCGCTGGCGACGTAACAATAACAATATCATTATTACTATATCTACATTAGATATAATGTAATATACCGATCCCTCCCCACAGATCAATGTACACATAATCGCAATATCGTTATTACCATATCTACATTAGATATGTAATATACATTTAATAACAAATCATTATTACTATATCTACATCGGTTATAACGTAATATTCTGATTCCTTCCCAAGGATCAGTGTACATATAATAACAATATCATTAGTAGTATATCCACATTACATATAATGTAATATACTGATTCCTTCCCACAGATCAATCGACATATAATAACAATATCATTAGCACTATATCTACATTAGATATGTAATGTACATTTAATAACAGTGTCATTATTACCATATCTACATTCGATATAATGTAATATATTGATTCATTCCCACAGATCAATGTACATTTAATAACAATAGCATTATTACTATATGTACATTAGAAATGGAATATACATTTACAAACAATGCCACTATTACTATATTTGCGTTGGACATAATGTAATATACTGATTCTTTCCCCCAGATCAATGTACATTTAATAACAATAGCATTAGTACTATATCTACATTAGATATGTAATGTACAATTAATAACAATATTATTATTACCATATCTATATTAGATATAAGGTAATATACTGTTTACTACTCACAGATCAATGTGCATTTAATAACAATATCATTAGCACTACATCTACATGAGATATAATGTAACTGACTCATTCCCACAGATCAATGTACACTTAATAACAATATCATTGGTACTATATCTACATTCGATATAATGTCATATTCTGATTCATTCCCACACATCAATGTACATTCAATAACAATATCATTGGTACTATATCTACATTCCATAAAATGTAATATACTGATTCACTCCCACAGATCAGTGTACATTTCATAACAATATCATTAGTACTATATCTACATTAGATATGTAATGTACATTTGACAACAAAATCATTATTACCGTATCTACATTCGATATAATGTAATATACCAGTTCATTCCCACAGATCAATGTACATTTAATAACAATATCATTATTACTATATCTATATTAGATTTGGAATGATGACGGCTAATGATAACAAGAAAGAAGGACAGGAAAAGAACAACAGATGAAGTAGGAAAGAAAAGAAAAGAAGATAGAGACAGAGCGAAGGAAGGAAGATCGGTAAGGGAGTGCACGATAAGAGCAAGCAAGGGAAGAGGAAGAAAGGGAAGGGGAAGAGAGGGGCATGGTAAGTAGTAGAAATATAAGAAGCGGAAAAAACGAGGTTGGCACCACTGGAAATCAAGTGGTGTAAGAAAAGGTGTAGTGGCAACACAAGAAAAGATAGGTTGGCAAGACGGGATAAGTGCGTGGTAAGAGAAGAAACACGTGTCGAAGAGAAAACAAGGGCAAAGAACAATAAAGGAACTTGGCGAAGCTGTACAAGGGAGAAAGGAAGGAAAAGTCTAGAAAAGAGAAAAGTTAAAGGCAGGACAAGACTAGTAAGGAGGGAAGGGGAGGCACTGAGGTGAAGAAAGGTTAAAGATATGGAGAATCAAGAGGAAGTGCTGAGGGAGCTGAGAGGAATCAGAGAAGAAGTAAGGAACCTGAGAGAAGAAATAAAAGAATGGAGGTTGGAAAGAGGAACAAAGAGAGAATGGAAGGAAAAGCAGGAGAGTGCAGAAGAGATAGAGAAGAGGGGAAGAGGATTGGGGGAAGAAGGATGCAAGAAAGAAGAAGAAGACGAAGCAGAAGGAGGAGGGTGGGAAAGACAGGATGAGGGGAATGAAAAGGTAGTAAAAAGAGAGAGGGAAGTAGGCAGCAAAGAGGAGGAGACAGAAGGGCAAGAAAGAAAGAAGGAAAGAAATGGTGACAGAGAGGGAGAAGAAGAAAAGGATGGAAGAGAAACAATAGAAGAAGCGAAGGAGAAAGGGAGAAGAAGATCAGAGGGAGACGCTGACGAGCTGGAAGGAGAAAAAGAGTGGAGGAGAAGAATGGAAACAGAAGGGACAAAGAGAAGAGAAGAAGAGTGGGAAAAGATATGGGAGGAAAGAATGGAAGAAATCAGAAAGGAAAGGAGAAAAAGAAGTCTGATCTGGAAGGCGGTAGAAGGAAAAAATCTAGAAGAAAGATTGAGCTATATTAAAAAGATTTTAGAAAAGGAACTGGGACAAGAAGTGGAAATAAAAAGAGCAACAGAAAGGGTGGGAGAAGGGGGGAGAAACATAGTGTTAACTGAATTAGAAGAGGAAGACCGCAAGAAGGAAATGGTTTGGACGAAAAATGGGATCTGGGACAGATGGAGGGTTGCAGTTGACGAGGATCTGTCAAAAGAAGAGAGAAGGATGAAGTGGAGGATAAAAGAGAAGGCGAGAGAAGAAAGAAGAAAGGGGAACTGGGTGGAGTTCAATAACAGAAGAATATGGATAGAAGGAGAAGAATGGAAATGGAACGAGAGGGAAGAAAAATGGGAAGCCAGCAGACAGACGGATAGGAAATAAAGAAGTAAAGCGAGCAAGGACAAGAAGACAAGAGAGGAGAGAGAAAGATCAGCGCCAAGCTCAGGAGGGAAGAATGAGAAGTGAATCAAGTACAAAAACATTTAAGTTTGAGTTTAAGTTTAACAATTTTAAATGAACAATAAAGAAGGCCAAGTTTAGTTTGTTAGATGGCTACGTTTATTGATAAGGCAAAGAATCATAAGAGGATATAAGGCTGAAAACAAAGCAATAGTAAAGGTAGAGCAGAGTTAAAACTAAGAAATTTAAGTAAAATAGAGGAAAAAATTACATTATCCTTATTTATTATTATTATTTTTATATTTTTATTTTACTTTTATTTTATTCTTATTAAGTATTTAATTTTTATTATAGGCCTATAACTGTAAGTTGATACAAGGGCAATTCTTGAATTAGACGCGGAATTGGTTTAGTTTTGGATTAGGATGATTAAGGATAAGAGCAACAGTCAGCATATTTTGTTTGTATAGTGTTTTTGGCGGTAATTTTGAGGTTGAGCAATAAGTATTCTGGTATATTTTAGTTTAATTTATATTATATTATTATTTTGTATTATGAAGGAAGAAAGAAAATTGTTGTAAACAAGGTTGGGGAACGCTCCTTGTAAGCAAAAAAGCGCCTTGCAATCCCGAGAGGGAAGCCAATAAACTTTCATACATACATATTAGATTTGGAATGTACATTTAAAAACAATATCATTATTACCATATCTACATTAGATATAATGTAATATATTGATTCCTTCCCACAGATCAATGTTCACTTAATAACAATATCATTGGTACTATATCTACATTCGATATGTAATGTACATTTAACAACAAACTCATTATTACCATATCTACATTAGATACAATGTAATATACTGATACCTTCCCACAGATCAGTGTATATTTAATAACAACATCATTAGTACCATATCTACATTAGATATAACGTAACATACTGATTCATTCCCACAGATCAATGTACATTTAATAACAATACCATTAGTACTGCATCTACATTGGATATGTGATGTATATTTAATAACAATATCATTATTACCTCATCTACATTAGATATGATGGAATATACTTATTCGTCCCCACAGATCAATGTACATTTAATAACAATATCATTACTACTATATGTACATTAGATATGTAAGGTACATTTAAAAACAATATCATTATTACCATATCTACATTAGATATAATGTAATATGCAGATTCATTCCCACAGATCAATGTACATTTAACAACAAAATCATTATTGCCATATCTACATTAGATATAATGTAATATACTGATTCCTTCCCACAGATCAAGGTACATTTAATAACAATATCCTTATTACCATATCTACATTAGATATAATGTAATATGCAGATTCCTTTCCACAGATCAATGTACATACAATAACAATATCGTTAGTACTATATCTACATTTGATATAACGTAATATACCGATTCATTCCCACAGATCAATGTACATTTAATAACAGTATCCTTATTACCATATCTACATTAGATATAATGTAATATACTGATTCCTTCCCACAGATCAATGTACATTTAATAACAATATCCTTATTACCATATCTACATTAGATATGATGGAATATACTTATTCGTCCCCACAGATCAATGTACATTTAATAACAATATCATTACTACTATATGTACATTAGATATGTAAGGTACATTTAAAAACAATATCATTATTACCATATCTACATTAGATATAATGTAATATGCAGATTCATTCCCACAGATCAATGTACATTTAACAACAAAATCATTATTGCCATATCTACATTAGATATAATGTAATATACTGATTCCTTCCCACAGATCAAGGTACATTTAATAACAATATCCTTATTACCATATCTACATTAGATATAATGTAATATACTGATTCCTTCCCCCAGATCAATGTTCATTTAATAACAATATCCTTATTGCCATATCTACATTCGATATCATGTAATATACTGATTCATTCCCACAGATCAATGTACATTTAACAACAAAATCATTATTGCCATATCTACATTAGATATAATGTAATATACTGATTCCTTCCCCCAGATCAATGTTCATTTAATAACAATATCCTTATTGCCATATCTACATTCGATATAATGTAATACACTGATTCATTCCCACAGATCAATGTACATTTAAAAACAATATCATTATTACCGGACCTACCTTAGATATAATGTAATACACTGATTCCTTCCCACAGATCAATGTACACTTAATAATAATATCACTAGTACTATATCTACATTCGAGATTTAATGTACATTTAACAACAAAATCATTATTACCACATCTACATTAGGTATAATGTAATACACTGATTCCTTCCCACAGATCAATGTACATTTAATAACAACATCATTAGTACTATATCTACATTAGATATGTAATGTGCAATTATTAACAATATCATTGTTACCATATCTACATTAGATATAATGTAATATACTGATTCCTTCCCACAGATCAATGTACATACAATAATAATATCGTTAGTACTACATCTACATTTGATTTAACGTAATATACAGATCCTTTCCCACTGATCTATGTACATTTAATAACAATAACATTATTACTATATCTACATTAGTTATAATGTCATATAGTGATACGTTCCAACAGATCAATGTACCTACATTTAACAACAAAATCATTATTACCATATCTACATTAGATATAATGTAATATACTGATTCATTCCCACAGATCAATGTACATTTAATAACAATATCATTAGTACTATATCTACATTCGATGTAATGTAGTACACTTATTCGTTCTCACAGATCAATGTACATTTAATAACAATATCATTAGTATTATATCTACATTAGATATGTAATGTACATTTAATAACAATATCATTATTACCACATCTACATTAGATACAATGTAATATACTGATTCCTTCCCACAGATCAATGTATATTTAATAACAATATCCTTATTACCATATCTACATTCGATATAATGTATTATACTGATTCATTCCCACAGATCAATGTACACTTAATAACAATATCATTAGTACTATATCTACATTCGATGTAATGTATATTTAATAACAATATCATTATTACCACTTCTACATTAGATATAATGTAATATACAGATCCATTCGCACTGATCAATGTACATTTAATAACAATATCGTTAGTACTACATGTACATTAGATATGTAATGTACAATTAATAACAATATTATTATTACCATATCTACATTAGATATAATGTAGTATACTGATTCCTTCCCACAGATCAATGTACATTTAATAACAATATTATTATTACTATATCTACATTAGATATGGAATGTACATTTAAAAAATCTTTTTCAACAAAAAAAAAACCGACTTCGAAATGCACTAAAAAGTGTAAAATAATTTCTATATCATTTATGCCAGTATTTCACAGCTATTCATAAATTCTACTTCATCATTAAATAGGATACTAAATACATTTCAACCTTTTCGGAGGCGGCGCAAAATGCAAAACTTTTCCTCTACTAGGATGATCCTAGTTCAGGCGACGGTAACCTGTAACAAATGACCCATTTCATAATTTGAAGTGAACAATATTGAACGGGAGTCAACATACCCATTGCAGATTAAGTATAGCGCAGTTCACGAGAAACCATACTTAACTCACGCAGGTTACTAGGTCTAGGGACATGTTTAATAACGCGTGTGATTCCCCTGTACAGCTTGCTTTTTCTGTACGATGATATAATTGTTTCTTTGAAAAAAAAATAATAGGGATTTCATTGTATCGTGTATCTGTACCATATCATCATCGGTTATCAGTTGTCGTACGTCACATATTTCTGTCCACTATTTATTTGACTGGAAAGTAAGAAGCAAGGTGTAGAGGATAATCACACACGTTATTAAAAATCTCCCAAGACCTATTGAACGAGTGAAGTGTGGTCTGTCGTGAATAGCAGTACATACATCAGAAGTGGTACCAACTTCTGATACAATCGTTGTAATTACAAATGTTTTGTGCCGTGTCTATAACGTTTGGAATTGTATTTCTTACGACTGATGAATTACCAACTTTGCCATACCGCAATGGAATCGTTAGTAGCAGGATCGTATATTCTGGTATTTATAATTTTGCGCCGCCTGCGAAAAGGTTGAAACGTATTTAGTATCCTATTTAATGATGAAGTAGAATTTATGAATAGCTGTGAAATACTGGTATAAATGATATAGAAATTATTTTACACTTTTTAGTGCATTTCGAAGTCGCTTTTTTTTTTGTTGAAAAAGATTTTATTTCACTGTTTTTAGTGGTACATTTAGTATTTGTAGGATGTCGTAAGGAAATAAAAGAAAACAATCTAAAATATATTTTTATTTGTTTTTATTTGTGAAATATTTGATAATAAGAGAAGTAAAAAAAAAAATTAGAATATAAAAATGCAAATGAGAATGATGATAAAAAAAATTAAAATGGTGATAAAATAAAATAAAAAAATTAAAAAGAATGAGAAATAAGAAATGAAATAAAAATAAAAAAAGAAAGTATAATAAATAAATAAGGAATTAAATGTGAAATAAACTATAGAAAGAGAAATTTAAAATAAACTAAAATAATATTTGTTGATGGCGCCGCCCCTTCCGCCACCCATTCCGGCACCCCTGCCGCCACCCCTCCCACTCCGCGGCCATCTCCCGCGATTTTGGCGGCGTGTAACGCCAGCAGCCGTTCCTCTCTCTGTAACGTAAAATTGTACATGTTAATATAGGTCATCCATTTTAGAATAATTTTTTATATTACTTGAGACGGAAATGTGTTAATAATTTTTTCGCTTATATCTGCGAAACTCACTTCGCCGCGGCTTCACATCCGCCTCAGTTTCGTCCGGGTGCTGCGGCGGTTGCTGGTGCTGCGGTTGTTGTTGCGGCGTTTGTTGCTGCTGCGGCGGTTGTTGCTGCTGCAGCATTTGCTGTTGCTGCAGCTGTTGCTGTAGCGCCGCAACCTCCCTATCCCTCTCCTGCTGCCGCGTCTGCATGTGCTGCAGCTGTTGCTGCAGCTGCAGCAATGCGTTCATAATTTCGTTTTCTGAAACAAAAAGGAGGTATGTAACATGCATGTTTTTGAATCATGCAGTATATTACTTTTTCACTGAAGTTGGAATTATACTTACGTTCATTTGTTTCGACGTTCATGTCGGTCATATTTCTGTGAGAAAAAAAGAATGTTTTTTTTGAATAAAAAGAAAATAACCCGTTGGCATTTGTGGATGAAGTTCGTAAAAGTAATCACCCCCTATTTCTTTAAAATTCAGTAATCTTACGTCTTTTATACGCTGATTACGAATATCGTAGACAATGCTATCGAACAGTGTTTACGAGCTGTGAACGGTTACATGTAATTTTTGAATATATGATATTGAATGAATATGATAGTGAAATTTGGCGACAACTTGATTTTCATTGTAAATAAAAAAAAATCAAATTTGTTTACGTTAATGTCACTGAATACAAGTGCTTCTCAGAAACGGAAGCAGTACTGCCGCAAAACAGCAAATCCTAATATCCTGAAGTAATTGACTAAACGTATGTACGTTTATCTTGTTGCGTCGCCGCCACAATAATTTGTAACTAATAATGTTGTTGAAAGAATTTCTTATTTTTCGCGTAAGCGGTGCCGGCCGCGTTAGGATGGCCCAATAGTCGCCAATTTTTCGCTATGATATTCGTAATCAGTGTATCAACGAACGTAAGAATCTTTTTATTGTTTAAATCCAAAAAATGGGGGCTGAGTGGTTTTCCGAACTACACCCAACGAAACCACGAACCATTAACGATGAAATTAATATATGTTATATGTATAATATATATTATATGAAGAAATGAAATATTGCTTGTTATTTGGTACTTACGTCTGAACAGCAGCTCGTTCGGATTGAAAATGAACAAAATCTGTGTCTTCTAAAGGAAAACAGTTGATGGGGCACATTCCATGATCACATACACAAACAATTTTCGCTGTGGCGTCGTATAGATGCACAAATATCATCTAGTTCCTACATTATTAGAAGTTTGGCGACTGCTTCGAACGTAAAGAAGGACAGCGATTGAATCAGAGGGTGGAGCGAAAACAATCGACTGTATATCTGTAGAACAATACTAATGCAACGATGCAAGTTTTTTATTTATAATTTTTTGGGTTTAAAAGTGTTATGAACAGCTTTGTGATAATTTTCTGATGAAAATAAGACCAAACTGGAAGTAAATCGGACTAGTTTTTGTATTAATCAGTTTCAATTGATGAGGTGAATCATTACTAGCCAATGAAAGTAAAATTAAACCAATTTATGTCGTGTTGGTACTCATTTTAATCGGAATAATATGAAGAATTCATTGATGCTATTTTTTGGAAGATAAGACAAAAATTATAGAAAATGTAATGTTCTTTACTGGTTGGTGATTTGTTTTACTCGCGGCATCCCTTTGGAATGCATCTATCTCGTTTTCTCGCGTAATACGTATTTTCTTTCCTTTTTTATGACGGATCCGAAGCTCTGCTGGGTTCCAGGAAATTGGCAGTAGGGCAATGTCACGCAATTTTATCGGCCAGCGTAGGGGAAATGAGGGATCCGTTGCACACATCGCCGCTTTCTTAATTTTTTACACGAGCCAAGTCAGTAGATGTAGGTGTTTCGACCAACAATATATTACGGCTGCAAGTCGTGTGAGCAAAGGCGGGGCACGAGCAATCCTACCCAAATTTTTTGCGACGGCCAAGTTACGAACGGCGAACAGCAGTCAGTTTCAATTAATACCTTGCAACGGTGCTTTGCATTGAATTTTTTATCAATATATTCTGTTGTAAGGTAAATTGTAACAACTATTTTTTGTTTTTTGTTTTTTTCTTTACATTTATTTTGTAATAATTTATAAATAAAGAAGAGGGTCCAATTTTGCTTTCAGTAAGTAATTGTATTTAAAAAACAAACGGACCAAGTCTGCTTGAAGCGACTTATTTATATAAAAGAAGTGTGCTTGAAGCGACTAATTGTTAAAAGAAGTTTGCTATAAGGGAGCATAAAAGAAGTCTGCTTTAAGCGACTGATTGTTAAAACAAGTCTGCTAGAAGCGACTGATTGATAAAATAAGTCAGCTTGAAGCGACTTATTTATAAAAGAAGTCTGCTTTAAGCGACTGATTGTTAAAACAAGTCTGCTTTAAGCGACTGATTGTTAAAAGAAGTCTGCTTTAAGCGACTGATTGATAAAACAAGTCTGCTTTAAGCGACTTATTTATAAAACAAGTCTACTTTAAGCGACTGATCGATAAAACAAGTCCGCTGTACGCGACTGATTGATAAAACAGGTCTGCTTTAAGCGAGTAATTGTGAAAATAAAAAAAGCGCAGCAAATCCTTTCTTTCAATCCTTCATCTTCACTGAAACCAGGTAGGTGTGCTATATGAAAGTATGGGTAGACGTACAAAAAGTGCATCCCGTATGAGACAGAGTCGTGCTAATGAATCAGATGATGCCAAACAATTACGTCTTTCAAAAAAACGTCAAAGAATCGCAGAGGCACGGCGTCAAGAAAGTATTGATGAACGCCGTGCAAGATTGTCTGCACAGCGGAAATATGCTGTTTCGAAATTATCGCGCGAAACGGTCGATGAAAAAAAATGTCGGCTAAGCATAATTTCTCATCGTTTAAAGAACGAATCTGCCAAGCAACGGTCATGTCGTATCGAATTAATCCGCAGGCGTTTAGCGAACGAATCTGCCGAGGCACGATCACGCCGATTCCGATTAATCCGCAGACGTTTAGCGAACGAATCTGCGGAGGAACGATCACGGCGTTTCCGATTAATCCGCAGACGTTTAGCGAACGAATCTGCCGAGGCACGATCACGCCGATTCCGATTAATCCGTAGGCGTTTAGCGAACGAATCTGCCGAGGAACGATCACGCCGTTTCCGATTAATCCACAGACGTTTAGCGAACGAATCTGCCGAGGCACGATCACGCCGATTCCGATTAATCCGCAGACGTTTAGCGAACGAATCTGCGGAGGAACGATCACGCCGTTTCCGATTAATCCGCAGACGTTTAGCTAACGAATCTGCCGAGGAACGATCACGCCGTTTCCGATTAATCCGCAGACGTTTAGCGAACGAATCTGCCGAGGAACGATCACGCCGTTTCCGATTAATCCGCAGACGTTTAGCGAACGAATCTGCCGAGGAACGATCACGCCGTTTCCGATTAATCCGCAGACGTTTAGCGAACGAATCTGCCGAGGAACGATCACGCCGTTTCCGATTAATCCGCAGACGTTTAGCGAACGAATCTGCCGAGGAACGATCACGCCGATTCCGATTAATCCGCAGACGTTTATCCAACGAATCTGCCGAGGCACGATCACGCCGATTCCGATTAATCCGCAGACGTTTAGCGAACGAATCTGCGGAGGAACGATCACGGCGTTTCCGATTAATCCGCAGACGTTTAGCGAACGAATCTGCCGAGGCACGATCACGCCGATTCCGATTAATCCGTAGGCGTTTAGCGAACGAATCTGCCGAGGAACGATCACGCCGTTTCCGATTAATCCGCAGACGTTTAGCGAACGAATCTGCCGAGGAACGATCACGCCGTTTCCGATTAATCCGCAGACGTTTAGCGAACGAATCTGCCGAGGAACGATCACGCCGTTTCCGATTAATCCGCAGACGTTTAGCGAACGAATCTGCCGAGGAACGATCACCCCGATTCCGATTAATCCGTAGACGTTTATCCAATGAATCTGCCGGGGCACGATCACGCCGATTCCGATTAATCCGCAGACGTTTAGCGAACGAATCTGCGGAGGAACGATCACGGCGTTTCCGATTAATCCGCAGACGTTTAGCGAACGAATCTGCCGAGGCACGATCACGCCGATTCCGATTAATCCGTAGGCGTTTAGCGAACGAATCTGCCGAGGAACGATCACGCCATTTCCGATTAATCCGCAGACGTTTAGCGAACGAATCTGCCGAGGCACGATCACGCCGATTCCGATTAATCCGTAGGCGTTTAGCGAACGAATCTACTGAGGAACGTTCGCAACGTCTAATGGTTATGAGAAATCGCACGCGAGAAGTACTACTAAGTGAACGTACCGAGTCACGAAATACGCGTTTAAGGAATATGCGTGAACTAGCGAAAAATCGAAGAAAAGAACTTCTCCTTCAGGTAGACAACTTTAAATCGACTATTAATATTTTTGCTGATGTACCATGTGCAGTGTGTTACAAGACTTTATATCCGCAGCAACGTTACGCTTTGCACACGCAGTCTTTGTCTGGTCTAATTCCTGCAAATTTAATACAATCGGAGAAGATGACAACATGTTCTCGTTGCCTACATCATCTTAAAAAATACAAAGTTCCATCCCCGGCATTCTGGAATAAAATGGAACTAATGTCTGTACCTCAGGAGATAGCAGATTTATCGGAAATCGAGAAACAAATGTTGTGCCGAATAGTACCGTTTCTTAAAATCATGAAAATTCAAAATCGCTTCAGTCAGGATTGGTGCAAAGGTCAGGTAGTCCTATTTGCCCGCGATGTGTTCGAAGTAGCCGAGCAACTTCCACTTAGATTAAACGAAACCGGTATAATGATTGTAGTGGAAAGCCTCGAAAATTTTGAGCGACAAAGACAATTTGAAATAGACGTTGGCAAACTTCGAGTAGCTTTACAATGGCTATTACAAAATAATGCTTTGTACAAAGATGTGCGACCATGTTTTTCTAATATTAGCAATAACATTTTGGAAATAGCTGATGTCGTTGAAGAGCCTTGTATTGTAAGAAACGAAACGGAAGTTGCAGAAAGAAATTCTGAATCAAACAGTAGATTTGTGAATGTTGGACAGAATGTAGGTATTTTACGAGGCTCGTGCCATCAAGCTAGCGATCGCTTCAGTATTGAATCTCGCGGTAAGCAATGTACTGGCATAGCTGCAGTTGCTTGTGTTGCATTTCATTTGCTCGACCCTAGTACGTGGTGTACTAGTGATGTCGATTATATACTTTTAGTTGGAGATAAATATTACCGTGATTGCATTGAAGCGCGAAGTAATCCTGACCCCAGAGAAGTCAATGTAGACTATTTAGCTGTTACCGAATTATTGCCACACATATCATTTAATAACAACAGAGTCAATATTAACATTGGCTATGAAATGGCTGTAAATGGTCATATTGATATTGATAACGGCGATGAAGGATTTCCAAATTTAAAGAATGCTTTGATTACGTTTTTCCAACAGTATACGTACGGAATTCTTACTGCCAATTTTACATCAGTAGCTGTATCATGCGGTAACCAGTCGGAGACTACCTACTATTGGTTGTTTGATTCCCATGCAAGAGGTCCAAAAGGATATAAAGCATCGTCACGGGGCGTCTCATGCTGTATGAAATGTACTAATATTGATGATTTACACATCATCTTGCGTCGTAATTTATATGCTAAAGGAGGCAATAGCAATGTGGTAAATATCTATTCACTAACACCTCTAACAATAGCACCCGAAAGGAATAGATCTGCTGAAATAGAAAGGATACAACAACCATCTGTTGCGACCGCTCGTAGAGAATCCGGCGCAACAGAAATTATTTTCGCCACAAGCATGTTACGTTCGCCTGACGAAGATGTTCCCAACATCGACAGTATCGTCTCTGTCAGTAATAATAATAATAACGCAGAAAATGACCCGATAAACCTTGCGAATATACATAGAAAAACAGTGCCTCCTTTGAACCTAGAAAGGGAGAGAAGGATGGAGGAACTGTGTTGGTTCTTCCTGTTTCCGGATGGTAAAAATGGATTCGGAGAGCATCGAGACATCTCAATTACACCACTGGATTACTTCCAAGCGCGTATTCTGAGCAATGACAAACGATTCCAACGAACAGATTATTTGTTCTTCGCATTATCTGTTGTTGAATACTACCGCGCAAAAGCTAGCGTTTCAGTATCATGTAGAATGCGCCAAGGGGAACATACTCCACAGGGATTAGTAGATAATATGCACCTCACGATGAGAAACATAAGAGGATCGGCATCATACTGGAAACGGTGCTGTTCTGAATTAATCGCCATGGTCCGAAGTCTTGGACCGCCCACATGGTTTGCTACGTTCTCTTGCAATGATCTGAACTGGCCAGATATGTTGAAAGCATTACTACTATCCGATGGTCGCCCCATTACCGAATTTGAAAACCTAAGTTTTGCAGATCGACTAAAGTTGGTTCAGAGATATCCTGTAGTTATTGCAAGACAATTTACGTTACGTGTAAACGCGTTAATGCAGTATTTAAGAAACTCCGATTGCTTAGGTGGCGTTGTTATCGATTTTTGGCATAGAATAGAATTTCAGAACAGGGGAAGTCCACATTTGCACATGCTTCTTTGGTGTGCAAACGTACCTGATTTCCTTACCAACGAAGGCCGCAACGTTATTGAGAAAGTTGTATCTTGTTCGTTGGAAGCAGAAAATGAAGATATGAGGGACATAGTTCAAAAAGTCCAAATTCATAAACATTCTGCTACATGTTACAAAGATCGTAATAATCGTTGTTGTCGTTTTGGATTCCCCAGACCGATAAGTGAAAGAACGATGTGTTTAGGTCCAGATGACACACTTGCGAATAATGGACGTTTCTGCGTACTGAAGAGAAGAGAAAATGAAATTATGGTGAATAATTACAACCCAACTCTTTTAAAGCTTTGGGAAGCAAACATGGATATTCAACCATGCGGAAATGTTACAGCTGTCGCATATTATATTGCAAAATACGCAAGTAAATGCGAGCCGCAGGACACAGGAAATACTATTAAAGAAGCCATTTTACGAGCGAAACGCCGGAGCGGAACCGTCCGGGATCAACTATTTTCGGTATCTATGGCAATTCTGTCTCAACGTGTGGTTAGTGCTCCAGAATGTGCTTATCGGTTATGTCATTTGCCTCTGAAAATGAGCTCGCGAAAAGCTGTATTTATAAATAGCTGTCGGCCTGAGCAGAGATATAGAATTTTGCGATTCGAAGAATATGAAACATCATTTTTCAATAACATATTCGATCGTTACGTAAAGAGACCAGACAATCTAGAGGATTTGAGCTTAGCTGAATTTGCTGTCCGATATGAAACAGTTTCCAGTGGTATGTGGACAGAAGAGGATGGAGACGCAGAACTTAGAAATGACGATGAAGAAATATCAAGGTCGAAATTTATAAAATTAAAGGACAATACCCGAATGCGAATAAGAAATAAACCAGCTGTACTTCGCCACCGATATTATACCCTGAACAGTGACAGAGAAGGATATTTCTATAACTTAATAGTGTGTCACATTCCATTTCGTGATGAAAGTACACTTATGTCCGAAAACGAATCTTCGGAACAATGTTTTCTTCGACGGCAACACGAGTTGAAACCTATGATGGGTAACGCAACCGTCGAACAATTTACTCACGCAGAGCAAATTATTGAAGCGGCGCTCGCCCAGGCTGCTGCTTTAAATGTTGTACACGAAGAAGAAAGCAATGTCCATTTAAGAGATCCAGTCAGACTTCATGCTGACGAAACAATACATTACGATCAAGTTGATTTATATGAAGATCAACAGCAAGAAAGAATTGCAATGCCAGAAGACGTGTTCCTTAATAGTATTCGATGTCTTAATATTCAACAGAAAGACTTATTGAAATCAGTTTCCGCAGTAACTGAGAAAGATATTAAAGAAAATGATGATGAAAATAGGAAACAAATGTTGCTTTTTATTACCGGAGGAGCTGGTAGCGGTAAGTCGTTTATTTTAAAATTACTTGTTGAACATGTTAAACGGTGCTATAATCCTACAGTTGATATGATGATAAAACCATCTATCATTGAAGTAGCTTCTTTGACTGGCGTCGCCGCCCGTCAAATATTCGGGAAAACTCTGCATTCCATGCTCTGCTTGCCTATTGAAAAAGGTACTGCAATGACGTATCGGCGACTGACAGGACAAAGACTCGAACAGGAGAGACGAAAGTGGCGTCATACAAGGTGATTGATTATTGACGAGATATCAATGGTATCTTATGAGAATTTGCGAATAATTCATTTAAGATTGCAAGAATTCAAAAGCAATGATAATCTATTTGGCGGCGTAAATGTACTTCTCTTCGGCGATATCATGCAGTTGCCCCCAGTAAAAGGACACTGGTGTTTTGAACAGCCACATTGGTGTACTGCAGAAATTAATTTATGGCACCAATTTTCATTCTGCGAACTCACCATTAATATGCGACAAAGAGATGACGTTGAGTTTATCGACTTACTGAATATCCTTCGGTTTGGAGAAGTGACAACTTCTCAACTACAAATACTATGCGAACGAAGAAGAGTTCCCCTAACCGGAGAGTGTGAGGATGGTGCAGCAGTAAGAATATTCCCAACGATAAAATTAGTGGATGAATATAACAGAAAAATGACAGATGAATTAGCAAAATCACGTCGAATGTACGTCATTGATTCAATAGATGAGTCCCGTGAGGCAGCTACATATGGAAAAAGGCCACCAGAAAATGTCATACCTGTAAATGTAAATAATTGTGGCGGACTATTACATACAATAACATTAACTGAGGGATCGCGAATTATGCTGCGACGAAACCTATCAATTTCTGATGGTTTGATAAACGGCGCAATGGGAATAGTAAAGAAATTTACATGGCCGGCACTTCGAAGAGATCAACTAGAACAGGGAGAATTGCCGGATTCAGTACTTATAAAATTTGACGACGAATCCATTGGAAATAGATTCAAAGATATTGATGGTAACATTCCAATATCTGCAGTTTCAGCAACGTTTCAAGCGACAAAAGGATTTGGAGACGTCGAGCGCAGAATGTTACCACTTATTCTAAGTTGGGCAGTAACGGTGCACAAATTACAAGGGACTACATTGAACAAAGCTGTAATTGATCTTGGCAAAAAGAATTTTGCAAAAGGCCAAATTTACATTGCACTTAGTCGTGTCAAAAGTTTAGATGGTCTAGTTTTATCTGATTTAGCACCAAACAAAGTCCTCGTTAAACCTCATGACGAGAGAGCACTCGCAGAAATGCAAAGATTGCGACAGTTGCTTTTGCAAAGAAATAGTCCAAATCAGCTCTCAGCGCGTGATATGTGAAGAAGCAAGCCAAGCCTTTTGTTTATTTGTTTTATTATTAGCGACCAATTAGTAAAAAAACTAACGAAGTTTACTTGCAGGGAGAAGTTTGAAAAACAGTTTTTTACAGTTTTTTTGCAATAGCGATAGTTATTAACAATAAGAAGTTACATACATTTTTTGCAAATAAAATTATGGTGGAAAGACGTACGAGATGTGAAAAGTTTCATCGCAATCGGTGTATTCCTTACAGATTAGAAGTATAGAATCGGATTTTGCAATAACAATAGTCATTATTATACGTATATGCATACTGGATTTCGGTCGACGCGATATGTGTATAGAAACAGTAGAGAATCGGCGACTGCATGGTAACTCATGCACCGGTAGAGACACGTAGGCATACGTACAATTCAATGTAGTAGTAACAATAGTTTTGCACCAATATCTCGTAAACTAAAGTTTTTCGATAATTATGCATAATGAGAAAGTTGTTCATAATCATGCCCCCGACAACATATTAAAGGGTCTTTGAAATCGTACTATGTTGAGATTAAAAACTTCTCGTATTTTGCAATAACAATGAAAAAATGAAAAATTTTTTTTTAATGGGACCAACCGGAAGATATACCCTACAAGATGTAAAAGGTTTCGTTCCGATTGGTATATTCATCTCGGAGTAATCGATGAACACAAGAAAAAAAAAAAAAAAAAAAAAAATACATACTGATCGAATTGAGAAACCTCCTCCTTTTCGAAGGCGGTTAAAAAACAGTGGGTGATAATGGATGTAGCAACCAAATGTACTACTGCAACCACAATCATAAATCTAACTAAGAAAGTGGACTCCTCATTGCAATCAAATAAATAGTATATTTAAAGATAATTATATTTAAATGATGATTATAACAAAAACTACAACCGCGCACCATCAAAGCATTTGGGCGAACAAAGCCATTCCAAACCATTCACCCTAGAAAAGAAATACACTGAGTGAAATTAAATGAGACAAATCATATCATAACACTTGTGTCCTCAATACCAGGACTGATTAAATAACAAATGAATAGATAATGAATAATAAATAAATAAACGAAACTAAACTACAACTAAAACTAACACCAACACTGGAACTAATATAGAAATAAAACTGAGACTAGAACTGAAAACTGAGACGAGAAGCTTAAAACTTAAGGTGAAAACAACGGTCAAAACTGTGACTAGAACTAAAACTGAACGAAAGCTTAATTTAAACTGCAAACAACAACCAAAATTGTAACTAAAACTAAGACTGATACTGAAATTAAGAACTGAAGACGAAAACCAAAGCTGAACACTGGAAACTGAAACCGAAAACTGAAAAACTGGAAACTGGAAACGCTGAACACGCTGAAAACTGAAACACTGAAACACCGAATACTGAAAAACTGAAAGCCTGAAAATGTGAAAACCTGAAAACCGGAAGGTAGTTAATTAAATTAAATTAAGGTAAACTAAAATAAACACATAGACACACGTTCAATCGCAATGGCAATAAATCAACAAATCAATAAATCAATAAGTCGATAAATCGATCAATGGTCACGTACTCAGAATTGTTCAATTCATTCATTTAAAGACATTAAGACACATTTAATCTCATTGCATTGCCGCCTCGTCGCGAATAGGGAATAAATTCAATACCTCGAACAAAATAGAATATTATTAAAAGGAGAACAAGAAACAAGAAACACGAAACTAATTATAAATCGCGAACTGAGAAAAATCAGCGTGGCGAATAATCCAAGAAATCAAGAAATCGAGATATCGAGAGACATGTCAAAACAATACAATATGCGAACCAAATGGCCAATCACGTTGTACCATTGAATACAACAATAAGAATGACAAGACAATTAAACACAGTAATATGATAATGAGTGAAACCACAAATATAAACAAATGTTAACACGCTCAATGCAGTACCGATGCACCTAACAACCGAATAAATGAATAAATAAATAAATAAAATGAATAAGTAGTAAATAATTAATAAATTAGAACTAGTAAAAGAATCACAATACTGTAACGTCAGCGTCGTGAATATGAAATATGAAAGTATGAAATATGAAATATGAAAATGTGAAATTGTGAAATATAAAAATTTATGGATTTATGGAATGAAGTTGAGAAATATGAAATATGGAATATGAATGTGAATACGAAATATGAAATATGGGCTGAAATGAAGCCAAAAGTAAAACCGAAGGTGGAGTCAATACAAATATGAAATATAAAATATAAAAAATGCGACATATAAAATACCCTCACGACGAACCGACAATGTTGCAATGCAGCCATGCAATTTGTCCTACTATATTTCTGCTATCAAGCGGCCAAAACGAATCACAAAACGAAGCAAATAAAGACTGAAGAATAAAAAATAATGGATAATGAATAAAGAATAAATAGCAATATATAGCAAATTGAAGCATGGCGAAAAAAAAAAACTCGCAGCACGAAACATCCGCAGTAAACATGTCAAAACGATAATAAACGATAAAGAAATAAATAAATGAAAAATAAATAAATTGAACAACCAGCCAACTAGACAATTAAAGTTAAGACATTGATCGCAAAGGCCCATCAAACGACACACAATAATGATTATGATCGCGAATAGTAATTAAAATAAATAAAACGAATAAAATAAAATAAATAACATAAAACAATACAGTACAGCACGATACAATACAACCGAACAACCGAACACTAGTAAATGATAAGCTAATAATAATATTTAATCTAATAATAGGATTAAGCTAAGGTAAAATGAATATCAAATATAAAATATAAATCTATAAATTTATAAATTTTATAAATTTCAATTATCGAAAGAAAACATCAATGCACTTTATAAATCACTTAATGAACCGTCGCAATAAACAGAAACAAATCAAATAAATCTAAAGCAAAATAGATATCGCAATAAATAAGTATAAACAAGTATAAACTAATACGTCACCAAACCGTAGACCGAATTTCATATCGTCTGTCCTCTTCTAACCAAGCTCCGAGCCGCGCGTGCAGGTTGACTATCCTTGTCTAACCACGGCAACCATGAAAACCTGTCCGATCCTGCATCCGTTGTCTTCATTAATTAATCGCGAAAAGTCACAAAAAACGCGGAATTTTAATGCGAAACGTTCCCGATTAATCAAAATTATCCGCAAATTATCCGTAAATAATGTCAAATGTTTATAATTAACGCCACAAATACCGGGAACACACCGTGGAAATGCCGCCTGACACGCACATCGCATTATCGAGATTTAACAATAAATTAACACAATTTAATCAAAAAACACACGGCAGCACTCCCGAACACGTAATAAACACTAATTTGCAAAAAACGCGAATAAATAAACCGCTTTCCACCGCGTTGCGAAACTAACCACGGAGCGACCACGAAACACGTCCACCCTCCTCGACGCGTCGAGCGGGAATCATTAGTACTATATCTACATTACATATAAGGTAATATACTGATCCCTTCCCACACATCAATGTACATGTAATAACAATTACATTGGTACTATATCTACATTACATATGATGGAATATACTGATTCCTTTCCACAGATCAATGTACATGTAATAACAATATCATTAATACTATATCTACATTACATATAATGTAATATACTGATTCCTTCCCACACATCAATGTACATGGAATAACAATATCATTGGTACTATATCTACATTACATATGATGGAATATACTGATTCCTTCCCACAGATCAATGGACATGTAATAACAATATCATTCGTACTATATCCATAATTACATATAATGTAATATACTGATTCCTTCCCACAAATCAATGTACATTTAATAACAACATCATTCATGCGATATCTACATTGGATATAACGTAATACACTGATCCCTTCCCACAGATCAATGTACATATAATAGCAATTTTTTATCCGACTTCGAGAAGGAGGAGGATACTCAATTCGATGTGTATGTATATTTTTTTTTATTTTTTTTTTTATATATGTTCACCGATTACGCCGAGACGGATCGACAAATCGGAACGAACCATTTTGCATCTTGTAGAGTATGTCTCCCGATTGGTCCCGTTAAAAAAATATTTTGCATTTTTTCATTGTTAACGATTTTTTTGCAAAAAACGTAATGCTTGACCTATATTTTTCACCGATTACCGCGAGACGGATCGACCAATCGTGTCAACAATTTTGTGTCTTGTAGAGTATATTTTCCGATTGATCTCGCCAAAAAATGTTTGTATTTTTTCATTCCTACCGACTTATATCGCAAAAAACGTAATACTTCATTTATGTCTTCTGTCGTTTATGCTGCATGGAATGTACCGATTGCGATGAAACCTTTCACATTTAGTAGGAGGTATATCCGCGATGATATCACTTGCAAAAATTTATTGAATTTGTTAATAACTACTGTTATAGCAGGAAATCTACGCCTTCATGTCACTGTGCAAGGAATGTATCGTTTGCGGTGAAACCTTTCATATTTAGTAGAAATTACAGGGTATCTGGCGACTACCTCGACAGCCGTAGAGAGATGATTGCTAAAGGGATTCTAAACAAGTTTTTCCTTTGCCAAATTGTTGGTTAAGGCTTGGTTTGCGAGTTAATAACAAAAAACCCCGACCAATCCGAGCGCGGATAGCGCGCAGTCCTAGGGACTGCAGTGTCGGGTACGAAAACCGGGCCTGACGTAGGTCGCGAACGAACAGCTTGGCACTAGGGATGGGCGATGTTCGACAAAAATATCGATGTTAAAATAATCGATTAGTTACACGATCTTTCTTATTTAAGTTTTCCTAAAAAATATAATTAAATCAGAATCGTACATTCAATGTTAACTTCGAAGAATATTAATGAATATCCCCAAAGTAGTAATAGTATTTTGCGAGGTCTTGAGCTGTAAGTGCAACAGGGTTGACTTCGTGATTAGAAAAAATGTTTTTATTAAATCTAGGAAATGGGGTATTCTAAGCATAGATATGCATAAGCAGCATAAACATCAAAATATTATGCGTACTGTTACGTCGCAACACTTCCACACGCGTTCGTTTTATTAAATTAATAATTGAATTTCGGACAATGGTTCAAATCTCGCACAAGAACTAACTATTATTAAGCGATCGTGACCCTTGCTATGAAGTCGCCTGGCGCAGAATGGCCACCCGGGTGTGGTTTTTTATTATATATATGAATATGTTGCGCAGTTTCGTTCGCGAAGAAACAGCCCAGTCGTCGGATTCTTATGTTTCTATGGGTCATCAGTTTCTGGGCTGCCGTACCGTGGGAATAGGGATGCAGGGTGTTATCTCTGCTAGTCAAGCTAGCAGAGGTTCTTGCCTAACAGTACTTTATAAAAAGTCACTGTACCTGCAATAGTAGAACAGATGCAAAAGGATTGAGATGATAAAGAAAATTATAGATGGAGCATTTGGATAAAATAATTTAAATCTAAGATCATAGATTAAGAGTCACAAGAATATAATACCACAAATGCGTAAAGCGTTCTTATTTAGTCGCGTTCCGAAATTCACTACCACTGCAGGAATCTAATTACGTATTACAGATTTTCAGTGCTGGCAATGAATTTCAGAACACGACTTATACCCAATGAGCATACAACATTTCTCGAAAATTATACGCTCATTGAATAGTGCGCGTCGAGTTATCATACCATGCTGTTCAGTTTTCTCAAAGAGATAAAAAATACCGATGTTATGTAAAAAAGTATCGATAATCGATTAATTAATTTGTAGAAACATCGACAAAAATAATCGACTATTAGGAAGAAAACTATCGATATTTAATTAATCGAAACATATTGCCCATCCCTACTTGGCACCCCGTTGGCATAGCACAATAAAAAAACTGAACTGGTAGAATATTTTTAGTCGCTAATTAGAATGAATATGGAACCTAATCTCTTATTGCCTGTCATAATGTAAAAAAGGAAATTCTAAGCAGCTTTCGGAGATCAAAATTCTATAACTTCGGTTCTATTGGAAATAGTTTAGTGAAATTTGGGAAGCTTTTGCCTACATGTTACTTAAGTTGTATCAATATAAGTCATATTGAACTACAGGGTGTCAAAATATTCACGTATAAACTACACTTGTCAGACATATATTATATTATTTAACAAAAATTTGATTTAAAACTGTTAATAACTGTAAGAGAAACGGATTTAATAATTAAAAAAGGATTATCGCTATCGTTAAATTACAATCACTGTAGAAGGGATCGGCAAGTTAATGTCGACATATTGACTATTTAACTGTGGGATTTAGTTTTGAAAATCTCTTACGGGATATGTAATTAATATCAAGCAGTGACGAATATACACGTCGAATGCAGTTAACTGGTTAATAATCGTATCTGGTACTGCTTTTCCATCATCGCGCGCAGCGGCCAAGATGGGTGTAATTTATTTCAATTGTCATTTTCTTGAACGGAGGCAAGTAGGGTTCACTAGGGGCAAGGTTCACTATTTCCTGCAGTAATAATTAAACCTGTGGCAAGTTGCGGAATTTTTTTTTTAAATCCACCACAAACTCAAGATTTTAGTTAAATGTACTTCGTTTCAATCAGATCCTTTATTTAAAAAGTTGTTAACATTTTAACTTACTTTATGCACTGAATAGAATCTATACTAATCTAGTAAACTTTATAATTCATTTGCGTTTCGTTCTGACGAATTTTTACTGACTTTGAGTGCGGACTACAGCAAAACGGAAGCAAATATGAAAAAACGGATTACACTACGTTAAACTACAGTTTATTTTCTATGCATGTACGCACTCGGAGTTGCCCAACCCCAGCAAGGGGCGAGGGGGACCAGGTCGACTTCGGTCGTACCAGGCTGAGCCCCAACCGAGCGCGTCTCCGGGTGGCGGATGGGAGGACTACCGGAGCGTGAAGCGGACCCCGTGTAATGTGGAACGGTTCGCCTCAGGTGACCGGGACACGTGAAAGGCGTGTCCGTGGAATGCTCCGGCCAGCGGGCGCTATCAGGGACCCCCTTGGGTCCAAAAACCCCGTCGAGGACCAGCTCCCCAAGCTGAGGTGTAAGCAATCGTGCCGAGAGCTGGATGGCACCGGGGTAATGGTGTCACGAACGATGCCCTTGGGGTACCAGGCGAACCCCCATTGTATCTAGCCTTACCTCTGCATGCGGGCTCTGCAGGGGCGGACCTATACTTCCCAACTAAGTGTCGTGGGACATTTATGGACACAGAAAATACAACACAAACCACAAAATCAAACACAGAGACACCCAAGGACGAGGTGTCTGAAGAGGTTAGGGGCCCACTCACGGGAACCGCCTCCGAGAAACCGTTGTTGGGTAGAAATACAGAGGGTATATCCGCAGCGGGCGAGAATTCAATCTTGCCGGCTCTGCATACACTCACCCTCAACGAGAAACCTTCCTCAGGTGCTGCCGGGGCTGGGCAGGGAAACATCCCAAACCCGGAACAGGCAGTGCAGGAGAAAAAGAAAAAACTCGGTGCGGCAACCAAGCGGAGGGCCCGTAGGGCGCGTGCAGCGCTGGAAGGGAACACCAGCGGGGCTATCCCCACCGTGAAAGCAGGCGTGGTTGGGGTGAACCCGACGACGACCGCTGTGCGGGGGGGCTCGCAAACCGGGCTACCCCCTGCGGTGACGTCGAAGGAAAGAAGGGGAGAGGCGGACAGTAAAGGGCTAAAAAGGGCCCGACCTTCCACCTCCCCGAACACCTAACCGCTCGCCAAAAGAAGACAAAAGATCTTCCCAGCGCCAGTAAGCTTCAAGGAGGCGTTGACTGTGGAGAGGAGGCTGGCAATTGTGCCGGCCAACTATCCGGAGTCGACACTCAACGAGGCGCAGGCCTCCGCCGTTGAACGGGCGATCGTGGAGGCGCTGTGTGGGGCCCACAAGGAGGGAACCATGCCGCGCTTTGACGAGTGCCGGTTTGGTGGCGGGGTCCTTCTGGTGACGTGCGCGGACGTAAAAGCGGTAGAATGGCTGAAAACCACGACGACCGCTATTAAACCTTGGGAAGGCGCGCAACTCCAGGCGCTGGACAGCAAACGCCTCCCAAAGTTAAAGAGGATGATGACGGTCATCCCGGGACCCCCGACCAAGACGGAGACCATCCTTAGGATGATGGAGGGACAAAACCCGGGACTCCACACCAACCTATGGAGGGTGTGGAGTAGAAGGGAAGGACCAAATTCGGTCACCCTTGTACTGGGGGTTGATCCTGATTCCCATCGACTCATTGAGAGGCAAAAGTTTGAGGTCCACGTGGGACTGCGGAAGGCCCTCTTCAGAGAGGGACCGGCCGGAACCACGGAGGAACTCAAACAAGCCTCAGAGGAAGCCGGGCACGGAACGGCAACAACGGTCCCGGGGGGAGAGGAAGGAGAAGGGTGCGAGGAAGTGAAGAACAACGAGGGGGATATCAGGGCGTCGTCAGGGATGCCCTCGGAAACCCCCATTACCCGCACCAACACCTCCCCACCCCGGGGGAATAAAGAACAAGTGGCGGCCGCTGGATCCTCCTAAGGAACAGAGGACGTCACCATGCGACTTCCGATAAGCGGGAGCATCCCCAGGACAGCGACGTCCAGGGAAAGGCCAACCGCAGCGGAGGCAACGAAAAAGACCGGACTCTTGGGGGTGAAGAAGGGTAATCAACGTACCCTCCCGAGCACCATGAAGGCCGGTACTAAAGTATGGAGAGGGAAGGGCTCTGGTAAGGGCCCCCCTCAAAGGTAGGTGTAATGGGCCCCTGGGGGGAACATTCTTCACCCACCAAAAATAAGCGAGACAGGACCAACGCTGGCACCAATAAGGTGCCAGATGGTACCAAGATCTCGCAGATCAACCTGCAACATTGCAAGGCGGCGACGGACATTCTCCATCGCCGCATAGCGATGGGGCAGACAGACATATCCCTCATACAAGAACCTTGGATCCAAAAGGAACGTGTAGGAGGGCTAAACACGGGGTGCGGCTCACTCTACTAAGATGCCACATCCACAAGGCCTAGGGCCTGCATCTTCGTCAAGAAGGAGATAGCGGCCCTGAAATTCAATGAATTCTGTACAGCTGATCTTTCAGCGGTTAAGGTCAAACTTAACCTCGGCGGGAACACGTCAGAGCTAAGGTCCCAGGACCATAGGAGAAATTGAGCAAGCGGTGGAGCATCTGAGCTCCGCCATTACTCAAGCCTATGAAGCAGCCTGCCCGGCCAAAATCAGGAACAGTAGCAAGAGGGTCCCCTGGTGGAACAAGAAATTAGACCAAGCCAGGAAGGATACCCGCAAACTACTGAATAAAGCCATGAAGGCAAATACGGAGCCAGCTTGGGACAAATACAAAAAGTCCCAGCAAGCTTACAAAAAGTTAATAAGAACCAGCAAGAGGATGGCCTGGAAGACCTTCTGCAAAGAAACCGAGGCACTACTTGTAGTTGCCAGGTTAAGGAAGGTCTTCACGATAGGCCCCTCACCGAGGTTGGATCGCCTTAGACTTCTAAACGGAGGTCTAACGAACAACCACAGGGAAACATTAGAAAACCTTATTCAAACACACTTCTCAGGCTCAGTAGCAGAGGATCGGGAGCAGCGCCGTAGCGATACCGCGCGCATCGACCCTGCTCCAGCGGACAGGGGAATAGCTGAGAAGGTGATAAACACGGACAGGGTGAGATGGGCCATCGGCTCCTTCAAAAGATTCAAGAGCCCAGGCACTGACGGGATCTTCCCAGCACTCCTACAAGAGGGCGGGGAGGACCTGTACAGGCGCCTGGGCCAGATCTTCAAATCCTGCCCAGCGAAGGGCTACGTACCCAAAGCCTGGAAATACTCCAAGGTAGTGTTCATCCTGAAGCCAGGGAAGGACAACTATGACCTTGTCAAGTCGTACAGACCCATCAGCCTCACCTCTTTCTTGTTTAAAACGCTGGAGAGGCTGGTTGACAGGTACATCAGAGATGAGGTTTTGGCCAGCAAACCGCTGCACCCCTCACAACACGCCTACCAAAACGGCAAATCCACCGAGACGGCACTTCACAAACTGGTAGGTTTCATTGAAGGCGCGCTGTCGAACGGTGAATCCGCCCTCCGGCAACAACCGCCGCCCCCGCAGCAGCCCGCCTGGCCACCGGAGGCAGCCAAACCGCCGCCACAACCAGCCGCCCCGCCGACGCAGCAGGACCAGAGGCCGTGACCGTCACCACCGGCAGGACGGACGAGGCCGTCCTGCGTTGCGAGGGCCTCTCGCGGCGACGACCCACGCAGGTCACCCTGGCCAACGGGGTTACGTTGGCCATCCGGCGGCTCCGGACAGGCCGCGTCCGGGTACGAGCCGTCCTCGGTCCCGCACCGCCACAAGCCCCGCCGGGCCCCGTCACGCCGGCACCCGACGCCGGACCGTAGGATAAGGCGCTAGTATTAAGTAGGTGTAAGTTTTGAATAGGTAAATAGTTCACCTTTCTCCTCCTTTTTTTCCTTTCCTTTTCTTTTCTAGGTTAAGTCGTAGTTGTAAGTTTTGGGGGTACGACCCCCCCCCCCCCTATATAACACCGTCACCGTTCTCCGCCGGAGATCCCCCCCTTCAGGGGTTTCGTGGCCTAAGAAGGGAGGGGGAGACTGTAAGGAATGCGAGGCCGCGAAACCGCGGCCCCCCGCCAGCGCGCGCTAGTACCGGCGCCGCCGACAGGTGGCGACCGCGCGCACCGCGAACTCGCGAGGCAGCCGGCAGATCGACACTCGGAAGCGAGTCACTTTGATGAGCGATAAAGAGGCGATCAACTACGATTTTTGGGCTCCTGCTAATTCCTCCAGCAGCGTTCGGCAGGACGGGTTGTGTCTACGACCGTTCTCCGATACTGTCTGCTGTCTCCTTGGTCACGGCCGAGAGAGTTCTCTCTCGGCGGCTTCCCGACCGCCGGACCGGGCGTGTACGTCTCTACGGCGTCCACCGGATCACGGTCTTCTTACTGCCTGGGTGAGGACGGGTTGTGTCTACGGCCGTCCGCCCATGAAGGCATCGAACCGCCGCTCCCGACATTCCCGCTACCGTCCCGCGACCGTAGATGTAAGCGACCATAGAACTGAGTACCGCGCCGTAACCGTAGAAATACTAGCCGTAAGTACCGCGCCGCCGTAGCTCTTAAGTACCGTAGACTGTTAGGACCCCAGAGCCGTAGTTATAAGTTAGTTTGTATTTAGGCTAAGGAAATATATTTCTTCTTATACCCACTAACCACCGACTTCTATTCATTCGTTCGCCTGAACCCCGGACTTATCGGCTGAGCCGGCAAACCCCCGGCGGTAACCCGTTACACAGTCAAAGGCAGACACCCGTTGGATTTAACGAGAAGATTGCAAAAAGCGATCACACTCGTAAAATCTTGGTGTCGATCACACTCGCTCTCGGTGAACCCGAGCAAAACGGAGTTGGTCCTATTCACAAGGAGGCGACACTTTTACTTTAAGGCTCCTCATCTCTTTGGGACGCAACTACTACTCACAGATGAGGTAAAATATCTAGGTGTAATACTAGATAAAAAACTCACCTGGAAGAACCATGTGAATAGACAGAACCAGAAAGCAACCAGCACCTATTGGGCCTGCCGCAGAACGTTTGGCCCCACATGGGGACTCAAACCAAGGATGGTCAGATGGATATACCGGGCCATCCTTGAACCCATCATAACATACGCCTCGATTGTGTAGTGGACCTCCATGAAGAGGGGAACACACAGAAAGGCTATAGAAAGAATATACCGAATAGCGTTGCTGGGGATAACAGGAGCGCTCCCCACCACGCCCTCCATGGTAATGGATGCGCTGCTCGATATCAAGCCGCCCCATCTAAAAGTGATGGCAACGGCTTGGAGTGCGGCCATCCGCCTCCATCTAGCTGAAGAATGGTCCCCGGCGAGCGGCGGGCACACCGAGATCCTCAGGGATATGGGATCGGAGTTAATTCTGACCCATGGTGGAGACCGCTGCAAGACGGGGTACCTCTTCCGACAAGAATACGATGTAATCATCCTGGATAGGGAAAAATGGCTGGAGGACCCTAACGGCATTCTGACTCCGGAGGGGCTGGTCTGATTCACAGACGGCTCCAAGACCGGATCTGGCACCGGAGCCGGGATTGCGGGGGAGAGCCCAAGGGTCGAAATGACCCACAAGTTGGGCCACCACGTTACGGTCTTCCAAGCAGAAGTGTTTGCCACCTGGGCCTGCGCCAAATATAATTTGGAAAGGGCCCACTCTGGAAAACACATATATATCTGCAGTGACAGCCTGGCCGCGCTCAAAGCCCTCAACAATGTGGAAATTGGGTCGAAGATGGTCAGGGACTGTGCACGGACTTTGAGACAGTTATCTCTGAACAACAGAGTCAAGCTGCTATGGGTACCAGGTCACGCTGGTATCCCAGGCAATGAGAGGGCGAACGAACTGGCACGACTGGGAGCTACAAGCTCCCAGCCATGCCACGAGTACCCCATTGGTATCTCAACCTATGCGTTGAAGGGCCTGGCTAAGGACTGATTAAACCAGGAATTCACCAGGCTCTGGCATAACGCTAACGGCATGAGACACACGAGGGCCCAACTTGAGGGACCGTCACAAATGCTGGGGGACACGTTAATCCACCTGGATAGGGCGCAATTGCTCTTGCTCATGGGCCTAGTGACAGGACACTGGTACACGAGGAAACACCTTGCGCACATGGGTCTCATAGAGAAGTCGACGTGCCCGAGGTGTGAGGAGGAGGACGAAACACCTCTTCACGTACTTCTAAGATGCAGGGAACTAAGGGCCCTGAGAGGATCAATCCTGGGGACCTTGGAACCCTCTTCATTAAGCATTTCGGCTGGCCTGGTGCCGGTGCTTCTAAATTTTGCAATAGAAGCCCAGCTGCCAAGGAACAGCCAGTAAGGAGGCCGCCTAGCGGCCCGGGTACAATGGTCCCCTAGGACTGAGTGCCCGGCTGGCCTCAAATAGACAATAATAATAATAATAATAATAAATGCATGTACACAAATAGTTTTTCAATGTTTGAATTCACGAAAATCGACTTTTGATCGCCGAAAGCTGATTTGTCACCCTGTGCGCCGGTCCGTTTGGACTCGTGCCAGTTGGACGCCGTCAATTTTAAATTTCATTGCTTTTGGAAGTCTGCTGTTGGTGGTATTGTCCGTTTATTCACGTCGGCAGGTTATTTTTCAGTTTGCATGTTTGATGAAGTATATGGTTAAATATATGGTGGAATATATTATGGGGGTAGACACGTGTAATAGTAGCGCGTTGACTTTACCGGCAAAAATGGCCCTAAACATGGGTTTACGGGATTCGACTTTTCGTCCTTATATGAGAGAATTTCGGGCTGGGTGAGGGCTTATCCCAAAGAGGAAGGTCCAGTGCAGTACAGTCAACTCATGTTTCAGTGAAATTATATTGATGTTTAGTAATATAAGCGTCCATAGTAGAGGAAAAAATCGACAAAATGCAGTCGCGGAATCGAAGCATTTTTCGGCCATTAAAAGAGTGCTGTGATTGAAATCATGAGTTGACCGTACTGCACTGGACCTTCCTCTTTCAAATAAGCCCTCACCCAGCCCCAAATTCTCTCATATAAGGACGAAAAGTCGAATCCCGTAAAACCATTCCTACAGACCAGTTACGCCATTTTGTGGATAATACAGAGCAAGTCACGTGACAAATTCAGTTCAGCTAGTAGTTATAAGGTGGCGTCTAACTAAGAAGGCTGTCGATTTGGAATCGTAGCCAAAATCAGGCGTTAGCTCGGTTACGTCACTCGACTGTGCTAACGGAGGCAAGCGAAAAAGGCAACAACGCCCGAACGCTGAGTGAGACGCACTACAGTTATGCTGTCCTTTTCTCATTCTGAATGTTGAGATCGTACCTTTTCGCTAAGTTTTGACTGACGTCCGCCTGGATTTTTCATAGCGCCCCATAACAAACCTCGCTCAAAGAGGAGGTATAACAAGAGAAGAATATACCTCCTCTTTACAATAATTCTGCAAATGTTTACATACATAAGTTGTATATGAGATATTTATTTATTTAAATTATTTGCATTCACTCAGAATATTGACTAACACTCCTTTGTATTTTTTATTAGTTTCGAAAAACAAAGTTACTATGGGTTTTTGGAAATACAAGCGTCACGCAATTGGGACGAAGTATATCTTTTTAGTAAGAGATAGGAAAAAGCTATTGATGTAAAAGTTGAATGGTACGACTTATGAAAAATATGAGATATCTCACGAAATATTAGTTTTTTAAACATTGTACTGTTAGATATAGGTGATAGGTAATAGTGAGAGGGAATAGGAGCGAGTGGAGAGAAGGAGAGAAGGAGCTGAGGCATTTATTAGTCTCCATTTATTAGTTCTAATACTACTTTTTTATCCAGAATTTTCCAGAGAGTTGATACGAGTAAAGAAAGAAATGCAATTCTATTTAAACAAAAAGTGCATCTGCATTTTTTTAGTGTATTGTTGCATTCGCATTTGAATGTGTTTGTAAAAATACTTGAGGCGCTGTTGCCTTCCTAGATCGTGTTACGCGCACGCTAGCTGAGAATTAAACTGCTGTAATACCGACGTCCCGAAACGGAGAGGTCACGTGCCGTGTCTATCCTCTAAGGACGCGCGCTTTCTCCGTATTCACTCCACTCTTTGTCGACGCTACCTCGCGACAAGTCGATGCGCTTGCCATCACTCAGCCGAGCTCTACGTACACTCTTTTTATTACATTCATTTTTACACATCAACGTTTAGTAGTTTATTTCATTTTTATAATAAAGTTTTATGCTTATCTACATAATCGTTTTTGTGTTGTTCATTTGTGTTTCAACCCCCTTTACACAAGGTGTAACGGGGTCGGTCGGTTCGGTGCGCACGGCGTTGCGCACCGCGGCGGTTTCCCCGTGCCAGGGTTCGCATGGGAACAGGTTCGAGAAATAATGAGGCGGTTTTAATAGAAAAATAGAAATATTTATTCATTAAATTGGGCGTTGGTTATCCTAGCGGCGGCTATTCCCGCCGGGTCGGTCGGGCGGTGTTCTCCTGCCTCGGGAGCTACAAGCAAATGTATTATCTGCTGGTTAGACGCGTGGAGCCAATCTTAAATCTACTGTACATGACTTAAGAGCTACGGTCGGAACCCGGTCCGTCACAGAAAATACGCGGCCTTAATTCTAGCGCAGGTTGTAGCCATTGCTACGCGGTCTTACAAGCTAACGGTGCGATGTCGGAGCGCGGAGTGAACGCGCTGAGCGGAGCGCGAACGCAAAAGACGCAAACGCACGCAAACGCAAGAGAACGCAAAGTCGGGATAGGATTGGCCCGATTGGGCCGACGGCGTTTATTAAATCGCGCTGCGGTGTTTCGCGCTGCGGTGGAGTTGCTACCCGCTTGCCTCACGCGGCTCGTCTTCTCGTACGCCGAGGTAGAACCGAACAACGAACGAGTCGACGACCAATCCTGGCCAGCCTGGGTAGCGCCACAAAGCTGGACGGAATCGGCTCTCTTACCAAATTCAAGATATAACCCGTCCCCATTGCATGACGTATCCTGTATAGTTTTATTAATTATTTAAACATTTATTTAAAGAAGTTAATAACTTTTTCTAAAAATTATACTCAGATAGCACGTTCCTTCGGTTCTTCAGAGTAGGCATATATTTTTCAGTAGCGAGGGGTGCTACGGTGGGCTATATAAAATCCACGCGTTTGTTCAGTCAGAATTTACCGGAGCGGGACAATTCTATCATTTAGGTTGAAAGAAGGATAGCATGATCACCCTACATGTCACTCTATCCACGCGCCAATGTTTCGCTTTCGTTCTTCAGGCGGATCGTCGCGATGCCTCTGGCGAGATGAGCGTTTGAATGTGTTTGTAAAAATACTTGAGGCGCTGTTGCCTTCCTAGATCGTGTTGCGCGCACGCTAGCTGAGAATTAAACCTTTCAAGTTCGTAACAGACCACGCAAGTGGCTCCACCAGGCCCAACGAAAAAAGTGCTGTAATACCGACGTCCCGAATCAGAGAGGTCACGTGCCGTGTCTACCTCCTTAAGGGGTTATACCTAGTCAGGTCACCGACAAAAAGCGATTTTTCAAGTATATTTGTTGAAAGACGTTTGCATTTATATTAATGAATCTTTTTACATTGAATTAAGTTGATCTTCACGTATACACTCATATTTTTTTTTACAAAAATATTGATTTATCGAGCTGCTAGGGCCGATCTCCGAGAGCACCTCCAAAAGAAAGCGTCTTGCGGTGAGCAAGATATCTTTGGATTGATTCATCTGAAATCCAAAAAAATGTGGATTTAGTTAATATAAGGTAACATCTTGTGTTTAATTGAGGGAATAAGCAAAATATCAAGTTGGAACAAACTGGCGGCTTTTGTCATTTTCAGCAACAAAATTTCGTTTTAAATTGTTTATAAAATGAATAATATTGATCAGATCGAAACAACCTTCGATTGAGGACACGATTTTACCTTATATTAACTAAATCTTCATTGCTTTTTGATTTCAGATCCAGTCCAGATATCTTGCTGACCACAAAATTGGAGGTGCTCTCGGAGATCGGCCCTACCAGCTCGACAAACCAATATTTCTATAAAAAAAAATATGATGTATACGTGAAGATCAACTTAATTCAATATAAAAAAATTTATTAAAATAAATGCAAACGTCTTAAAAAAAGAACTTGAAACATCGCTTTTTTCGGCGTCCTGACTAAATATAACCCCTTACATTTGAATGTGAATTAAATTTTTACGTGCAGCTTTTTGGTGCTTGTGTGCGACCATCTAATATGTTTTTAAAAAAGAGCGTAAGAAACAGAAAATCTTCCGTGTCGTTGTGTATCAAAATGTATAGAAATGATGTTTATGTATGCATTTTTTAATATAAAGCAACTTCAATGTCCATTTTGAGCAAAATCAGTAGCACTGTATATTTGTCATTATTTGGTAGGTAGTTTTCGACATTAGAAGTAGAGCAACTACGGTTGAAAAATTGCATACAGTGTGTCCGGTAACTAGTGTAAGAGCTAGAAATAGGGCGTAGCAGAGATTTCGTTTTTCGTTAATAAATCGACACGTTTGCAAAGGAAATTGTTGTTCAAAATTGTCTCAGCTACCCCCTACTTCCGGCTCGTACACTAGTTACGGAACACCCTGTATATCGTTTGACAGCTATAAGTTATGGTGAGAAATACCTGGAAGCTGGTTGTTAATACAATGCAAGAAAATTTCACAAGGTATTGCAAGAACAGCTACAGACGCCCCAACTCAAGTGTAACGTTCACTTATTAATGAAACTTTGCCACCTTGTAGAGCTCGTCGAGCTAGATATGCCTATACCACATTTGAGGGTAGACGGCTAATTGTTTAAAAGATATTAACAATTAAAGTTAGTTACTCCTTACATCGAGAAGTATGACAAACTCACACATACAAACGGTTAGCTCTCATTCCAATCATATACCACACGAAGAGAGTAAGAGGCAGCAATACTTTATTATATAACCCAAAAGAAGTGGCGAGGACCAAGGAACTGCTCATATTCAGCACGGATCTTCGTGCAAAGGATCTTACACCGGAGTCTCACGAATACAAGAGAGAATTGCCCTGGAACGATGAATCCTGAACTAGTCCTCACCAAGGATGGTCTTTCCTCAAAAAAGTGCATTGAAAAAAGCTACAGGATACTCAATTGCGTTCCTAGCTAACGAATATACTCTTAAAGACTTGTTTATAAAAGACTTGTTTCTTAAAGACTAAAGTATTCTATGGAAGTCTACAACGGAGCCTGTACATATTTTAAGTGTCAAAAGAATCATAGCTATTTCGATTAGCTGGCCTGTTAATAAGTGCCTAAATAATTACTCTAAGGTTGATAGAGTAGGGCTAGAATAAACTTAAATAAGCAAAATATAATTATCTCAACAAAGCTTTATTAATGGTATTACACATGGACTATTTGTTTTGATAATAAGGACTTAGTATACCAAGTTTAATCGTTATTATTGTATTATAGTCTTCTTTTCTTTTAAGTTAGTTGTTTTTGTTGTTGCGTTATTTAGTAAGTAAGTTTTCCTATTAGTATCTAAGTCGCTGTATCATTTTCGCATACCATAATTCCTTCTTTCATCATCTTCTGATCATTCACTCACTGTTTCTATTCATCTTTTTCTTCTTCCTTCTTCGCCCATCCATCGCCTGGAACAAACAAATTCAGTTTTTATTTAATCAACAACATTTCCTTTTCTGAACATTTTTGTATTATCAAGTTATTACTAAGCCAAAAGCTTTATGCATTAATAAGCGTGTCCTAGAGAGGCTCAGTTGCGCGCCATTAGGATAAGTCACTAGTTATATACTCAACTCAGTCGTTTATTCTGGCTCTTATGTGTACCTGTAATACAAGAAAGACAATGATGCGAGCGTCGAGGCCGAACTTCGAATTCCGCGTCGGTAAAACAGTCAACGTTGCATCGAAGATTAGACCGAACAGAAACTGATTTCAGCACCACCTCAGTTATTGCATCCAACTGACGGCATGCTATTCTACATCACTTTTCGCATACATCTAAATGACACACGGATGCTACGATAGCTATATTATGTATGCCACCGCCAAAGTATAAAATACGATACTGCATACATCACCTAGGAAATGTATGAATGACATAACACCTTCACCCAAATATTATATATACATTTCTTGTAATATAACATAACCAAGGGAAGAATATTCCTACAAATCGAATGCCTAAGGTTATTTTTTTTTTTAAATAATATGTCCCGATATGGTACTCCGATATATACATATAAGTGGTATCAAATGTTTTTCCGAAGTACGAATGTGTATTAATAAGAACTATATAAATGTGATAGGAACGCAGGATATTTGTTTTTGAATAACATGAATTCTAATACTATGAAGGAAATAAAAAGAAACTGATAAATTATAAAATAAAATTGTTGATAATTAATAAATTGCAAATGCATTTACTTTATTCAATAAAGAAAATAAAAGATAACATAAACATTTGTCATGTAACCAGTATATGTACATTTATATACAATCTTCGTCATGATCTGATTGTGAAAAATGAATGTATATACACATAATTCACACTTTTCCTTTTTGGGGGGATATAGGAACGGGACGGGTATTAAAATAACTGTAAACAAAATATATAATAAAAAATAAAATATTTTATTTGACTGATGGCAGTACACAGGATAAGGAGTATGAGAATTGTACTCTGAATTCCTACAAACCGAATTCCTACACCCTAATGCAGTTGCTTTAAGCGGTAATGTAGGCGGGACGCCGAGGAAACGTCCTGACGCGGAGCGCCACTGTCGGTACTTCGTCTCCCGCGAAGCTATTTCACTGTCTGGCTTGATAAAAAAATCGATATTGCAACTTTCTTTGGGTGGTTTTTCAAGATAAAAATCTGCTCTATCGCGTGGTATAATTTGATTTTACGCTGGACCTCTAGTTTTTCAGATAAATTGAAAAATATCCTAAAAAATTGGTGCCAATTCGGGGTCCCTCCGCGTTCAATGACCGTTTAAATATACTTAAACATTTATAATGTATTAAAGATAGGTATCGATGTATTCAGGAAAGTCTACAGAATCTTTCAGTGTAAATAGAATTTCAATATCTTTTATAATTATGTCAGACAATTTGTTTAAATCTGAAAAATATGTTTTTTCTTCAAAATCAAATTTCTCAAAAACTGTACGTATAGGAGCAAAACGGTTTGCAGATTCGTAATCAGCGTGCAAAACACTATCAGAATCACCTAGTAGAGATCAGAACACAAATAAAAAGTTAAAATTTGTTGCACAGTGTAATAATAAGAAAAATTTAAAAATAAAAAGCTATGTTGCGGCCATTACAGCCGCGACCACGACCGCCTCCACTGCTATTCCCGCGACCGCGGCTGGACGGTGGCGCTGTTTCGCGCCGCAGCCGATTCATTTTTCTCCTGTACTGGCGAATGAGCTGCTTTTTTGCTCTGTATGACTGGAAAAATAAATATTATGTTATTATTCATAAACAATGAATACCAGAAAAATCGTACGAACAGGAAAGTAAAAAAACTACTTACGTTTTGCACCTCAGGCTCGTACAGCTCGTTCAGCTGTGACATACTCTCATACATTATTAATAATTTCATACATAATAGTACCTTTATATATACCACAATAGTGTATATTTCTGAAAATTATAAACACTTCCAACGATTAAAGATTATGTTATGTGTATGCTGAAAATTTCATTGAGATCGGTCAATGCAGTGAGAAGTTACAATTTCTGAAAATCGTGGCTTTTCATCTAAGAACGTGACTAGTTATGTTCTTAGATTGCGATTCTCGGAAATTTTAATTGTAACTTCTAAATCTATTGACCGGTCTCGATGAAATATTAAAACCATGCACATAACTCATTTGAATCTACGAAAGACATATTTTAAATTTTCATGTTTATGTTATCTTTTATTTTCTTTATTGAATAAAGTAAATGCATTTGCAATTTATTAATTATCAACAATTTTATTTTATAATTTATCAGTTTCTTTTTATTTCCTTCATAGTATTACAATTCATGTTATTCAAAAACAAATATCCAGCGTTCCTATCACATTTATATAGTTCTTATTAATACACATTCGTACTTCGGAAAAACATTTGATACCACTTATATGTATATATCGGAGTAGCATATCGGGACATATTATTTTAAAAAAAAAATAACCTTAGGCATTCGTGTTATTATTCATAAACAATGAATACCAGAAAAATCGTACGAACAGGAAAGTACTCGCTCGACCCTCGTTTCTAAACAGAAAAGTGGCAACCAATCTGACGCATATGTATGCTGTCAGAGATCAACAACTATTGGCAGCTTTTTGCGAATATCTCGGAAAATAAGCGAGACGGCTCCTTATATGTATAAGAAAAAATTGTTCAAAATATCGACTTTTCTAATATATCCAAAAATCATCGAAATCGGGAAGGAGTATTTGTTCTGTAGTTTCAGCAATAAAAGAATAATAATAGCAACAAAAAATAATGATAGTACGTCTTGTGACACATGGGTTGAAAATCACTATCCTAGTCGATTGAACGATGCGTGACAAAAAAATTTACGCGTCGGAGTTCATCGCCTCTTCGAGACTCGAACTTCCCATTCGCCACGATACATTGTATCGTCGTCGACGTTTCGATTGACGCACACATATTCACATATACGAGCTGCGAATGAGCGCGCGGTCGAGCACAGAAAACGAAGAAACTGCACCCTACAGAAAAAACGAGGAACTAAATTTATGGTCTGTTTTACCTTTCTGACGTCTTTCGCGAGTGAAAAATCAATGAAATCGTAGTTTTCGGTTTTCGTCTAAACGAAAGCTTGTACACCATCCCCTGGGTGCTCGTTTTGCTCTATCCGACCCAAAGAATGGCGCTCTGGTCTCTATTTGGACATTCGTTTCGCAAAATTGTTTATATTACAAATAAATTAATGCAGGTGAGTCCGATCCGCCATTTTCTTCACTGTGGACAGACACAAATTTCAATATTTTATAACTTTTTGACGATTTGGGTAAAATAAGGACCAGAGCGCCATTCTTTAGGGCCTTCTGGACACGTCCCTCAAATTTTTTTGCATTCTGTTTAGAAATGACGACGAAAACCGAAAACTCGCGTCTAGGGATTTTTCTAGGGACTGTCGGTAAAGTTTTCGACGCTCGCATCGCCTTATCACCAGCGTTGAAAACTTTACCGACAGTCCCTAGAAAAATCTCTAGACGCGAGTTTTCGTATTACGTCGTCATTTCTAAACAGAATGCAAAAAAATTTGAGGGACGTGTTCAGAAGGCTCTAAAGAATGGCGCTCTGGTCCTTATTTTACCCAAATCGTCAAAAAGTTATAAAATATTGAAATTGGTGTCTGTCCACAGTCATGAAAATGGCGGATCGGACTCACCTGCATTAATTTATTCGTAATATTAACATTTTTGCGAAACGAATGTCCAAATAGAGACCAGAGCGCCATTCTTTGGGTCAGATGGAGCAAAACGAGCACTCAGGAGATGGTGTACAAGCTTTCGTTTAGACAAAAAGCGAAAACTACGATTTCGTTGATTTTTCACTCGCGAAAGACGTCAAAATGGTAAAACAGGCCACAAATTTAGTTTCTCGTTTTTTCTATAGGGCGCAGTTCGTTCGTTTTCTGCGCTCGACCGCGGGCTCATTCGCAGCTCGTATATGTGAACATGTGTGCGTCGACCCAACCGTCGACGGCGATACAATGTATCGTGGAGAATGGGACGTTCGAGCCTGGAAGAGGCGATGAACTCCGACGCTTGTATTTCTTTTCCACGCGACGTTCTATCGATAGTGAAACTACGATAGCGATTTTCAACCCATGTGTCACGAGATGTATTATCATTATTTCTTGTTGCTAATATTATTCTTTTTTTTGCTGAAACTACAGAACAAATACTCCTTCCCGATTTCGATGATTTTTGGATATATTATAAAAATCAATATTTTGAACAACTTTTTCTTATACATGTAAGGGGAGGTCTCGCATAGTTTCCGAGATATTCGCAAAAAGCTACCATACAGATGCATTGAATTCTGTCTATAGTTGTTGATCTGTGACAGCATACATGCATATGCGTCAGATTGGTTTCCACTTATCTTCTGTTACAGGAGAATGGTGAAATGCTGATTACTTAAGAAAAGCACCCCGAAAATAAATCTGTTGCCAGATTTATTAAAATTTTTTTAGATAGATAAGTTAGTATATTTTTTCAGCATAGAATGTGATATTATGCTGGACTCTCTGATTTTGTGTTACGCCCAAATATTGGATGAATAACTAACGAAAATGTGATGCTGGAAGAACAACACGGCTGGAGCGAGTTCTTCAATGCTGGCGAACGTAGAAAAGGACAAATAGCGAAAGAGGAAAAGGTTCGAGAATTAAAGGGCCCGAGAAAAAACATTTGAGTGAAACAATATTAATTCAACAATAACTTTTTTATTTTTTATTTTTGCTAAATGAAACTTTTACCAATATAATTGTAGGGTTCTTCTGATTAAAATAAGACCAGACACTATATAATTTGCATTATTTTTATCCGACTTCGAAAAGGAGGAGGATACTCAATTCGATGTGTATGTATTTTTTTTTTGTTTTATTATCCGACTTCGAAAAGGAGGAGGATGCTCAATTCGACGTGTATGTTTTTTTGTTTTTTTTTTTTTTTTTTTTTTTTATGTTCACCGATTACTCCAAGATGGATGGACCAATCGGAACGAACCATTTTGCATCTTGTAGAGTATGTCTCGCGATTGGTCCCGTTAAAAAAACATTTTGCATTTTTTCATTGTTAACGATTTTTTTGCAATAAACGTAATGCTTGACTTATATTTTTCACCGATTACCGCGAGACGGATGGACCAATCGAATCAAACATTTTGCATCTTGTAAAGTGTATTTCTCGATTGATCTTGCAAAAAAATGTTTGTATTTTTTCATTCCTAACGACTCATATCGCAAAAAACGTAATACTTCATTTATGTCTTCTGGCGTTTATGCTGCAGGGAATGTACCGATTGCGATGAAACCTTTCACATTTAGTAGGAGGTATATTCGCGATGATATCACTTGCAAAAATTTATTGAATTTGTTAATAACTACAGTTATAGCAAAAAATCTACGCCTTCATGTTACTCTGCAAGGAATGTATCGTTCCCGATGAAATCTTTCATATTTGGTAGGAATTATAGGGTGTCAGGCGACTACCTCGATAGCCGTAGAGGGATGATTGCTAAGGGGACTCTAAACAACTTTTTCCTTTGCCAAATTGTTGGTTAAAGCTTGGTTTGCGAGTTAATAACAAAAAACACCGACCAATCCGAGCGCGGATAGCGCGCAGTCCCAGGGACTGCAGTGTCGGGTACGAAAACCGGGCCTGACGTAGGTCGCGAACGAACGGCTTGGCACCCCGTTGGCATAGCACAATAAAAAAACTAAACTGGTAGAACATTTTTAGTCGCTGTTTAGAATGAATATGGAACCTAATCTCTTATTGCCTGTCATAATGTAAAAAAGGAAATTCTTAGGATTTTAAACAACAAATAAAAATGTTTGAAGTGGTATAATTAATAAACGTTTGAATTAAAGGCTACACTAATGATGCAAAATTTGAAAACAATTTAAATGAAACTTACCCATTCGTTTCTAAATTAACTTGCTGCGCTCAAAGCAAATAATTCCCACTAGATCACTGTGTCGATTCTGGACATTCCATGAGCAAACACCTCGCCTATTATTCACGCCTAAGTGCAAGAAATGAGGGGAGTTCACTGGCCCGATCATGAAAATTGCTGTTTTACCGAACATGTTTCGTCGATTCCCAATGACAATTATTTGCTTTCAGCGTAGTAGGTAAATTTACGAACGAATGCGAAAGTTTCACTTATATTGTTTTCAAATTTTTCATCATTAACGTGGCTTCCAATTCAAACGTTTATTAATTATTCCATTTCAATCATTTTCATTTGTTGTTTAGAATGCTTAGAATTGCATTTTTTACATTATGATAGGCGACAAGAGATTAGGTTCCGTATTCATTTTAAGCAACGACTAAAAATGTTCTACCCGTCCAATTTTTTATTGTGCTATGCCAACGGGGTGCCGAGCCGTTCGTTTGCGACCTACGTCAGGCCCGGTTTTCATAGCCGACATTGCAGTCCCTGAGCCCGCGCGCTGTACGCGCTCGGATTGGTCGATGCTTTTTGTTAATAACTAGAAAAACAAGCCTTAACCAACATTTTGGAAAAGGAAAAAGTTGTTTAGAATCACCTTAGCAATCATCCCTCTACGGCTGTAGAGGTAGTCCCGTGACACTCTGTATATCCGTGATGATCCCACTTGCAAAAATTTATGAAATTTGTTGTTTATTAACCATTTAAATTTTGTCAATATTTTTTCGGTTTATGGTTATTAGCCAAGCAACAGAAACCCAAAATCACCTTACACTATCCTACAAATATTACAGGTTGCACTAAAAAGTGTGAAATAAAATAATTTTTAACAAAAAACAAATGCGACTTCGAAATGCACTAAAAAGTGATAAATAATTTCTATTTCATTTATACCAATATTCCATAGCTGTTAATGATATCTACTTAATCGTTAAATAGGATACCAAATACATTTCAAAGTTTTCGGAGGCGGCGCAAAATTAAAAATACCCGAACAAACAATGCTGCCAATAACGATTTGATTGCGGTGTAAAGTCGCGGAGTTCTCTCTCTCACTGAGTCCTCGGCGTACTTTATGAAATTTGATCTGCGTTGTCAGGTAGATAGAGGTTCTCACTTACCTTTCGCTGGATGAGTAGAACCTATCTATGGACAGACCCTGTGGTGGTGTGTCGTAACGGATGTTGGAACGGTAGGGTAGATGTTTCGAGTGAAGATCACGCACTTCCGATCACAATGAATGTTTATTCGTTACTGGTACAGTTCTTGATTCGCGCACGTTTACAATCGAGTCTTACAGAATCTTGCTCTGTCGGAGCCCTGAGCTTCGTAGCAGAGTCATAGACGTTAGACTTAGTTAATTTATTGATATTACCGGGATCTTGCTCTGTCGAAGTACTGAGCTTCGTAGCAGAGTCGTGTAGATTCTAGAGTATCGAACTCTGAGCGGTACTTCGCGGATTATCTTCGCAGATTTAATGATTTACAGATGGTCTGAGTGATTTAGTCTGATCGCGATACTTTCGGTTTCGTACTATGTTGATAAGTCGATGAACCGTTTAGATGTACTGATAAGAACTGCGCCCATGAGAACTTCTTACAAGAACTATTGGTAAAATTTGACTGCGTGCGGGCGGGCCCGATTTGGTTGCGGTATGGCAAACTTGGTAATTAATAAGTCGTAAGAGAAAAATTATAGGTCCGGCTGAAAACATTTGTAATTGTAACGATTGTATGAGAAATTAGCAGCCCTCCTGATGTACATGCACTATACTGCAGTTCACAAGAGACCATACTTAACTCGCGCCGCTCACTAGGTCTAGAGAGATTTTTAATAACGTGTGTTATTCCCCTCTACAGCTTGCTTCTTATTATACTTTGCGACCACATAAATAGCGGGCAGAAATATATGACATACGATAGTTGATAACCGGTGATGATATTGTAAAGTTTCACGATACAATGAAATTCCTATTATTTGTCGCAAGAAAAAAATGACGTGAACGCAAAGTAAGAAGCAAGCTGTAAAGGGGAATCACACGCACTATTAAAAATCTCCCTAGACCACAGTAGGTCACTAGCTGCGCGAGTTAAGTGCGGTCACTCGTGAACTGCAGTATAGTTAATTCGCAATGGGTTTGTTGATTCCCGTTGAATATTATTTACTTGAAATTATCAAATGGGTGATTTATCATAGGTTGCCGACGCCCGAGTTAGGATCTTCTTAGTAGAGGAAAGGTTTTTAATTTTGCGCCGCCTCCGAAAACTTTGAAATGTATTTGGTATCCTATTTAACGATTAAGTAGATATTATTAATAGCTATGGAATATTGCTATAAATGCAATAGAAATTATTTGACACTTTTTAGTGCATTTCGAAGTCGGATTTGTTTTTTGTTAAAAATTATTTTATTACTTATTTAGATATAAATAAGTAAATAAATAATTATAATTCAAATTATGTCATGTTTGATCTCGTTTTAATCAGAAAAATCTCACAATTACGTTAGTAACATTTTCATTTAAAAAATTCAAAAATAAAAAGGTTTTAATCTTAAATTTTGATTGCGTTAGTAGTGTCTCACACGTACACGGGTATTTAAACTTGCTTTTTTCCCTGTACGCTGCTTCGATTCTCGGCTGTCACCACATCAAAGGCGAGCCGAACTCGCTCGAGAAACTGTGGTTTCTCCGGCGACACGCAAAAATTGGTCTGATTCATCGTACATAATACATATAGCTATCGTAGCATCCGTGTGTCATTTAGGTGTATGCGAAAAGTGACGTAGAATACCATGCCGATAGTTGGATGCAATAACTGAGGTGGCGCTGAAATCAGTTTCTGTTTGGCCTAATTTTCGATGAAACGTAGGCTGTTTTACCGACGCGGAATTTGAAGTTAGGGCTCCACGTTAGCATCACCTTAAAAAGAAGAATAGAGGATGATTCACGCTACACCGTGCCCGAGACGGACCGTGCCGGAGCCGAACCATTATCGCCAGGCATCGTCCGGGCATACTATGCATGCTACGCCATTACCGGCTCAGATACGTGTCTTGAAGCATCTTATCGTTGCGCCACAATAGACCCGTTCGCAAGTACGTTCATGTTACACCGTGCCTCTACCAAACCGAACCGGGAACGGAGCGGCGATGGCGAAACAATATACACGGACGTTTCGATGCCGGGGCACGGCCGACATACGACCGAAGCTCGGGCTCGACTCGGTGTAACATGAACAGATTCATATAAAACGTATATGAAGATCTTTGACCGTGTCCCGTCCGAGATACGGCTTGGACCCGTCACGGTGTAGCGTGAATCATCCTTAAAACGGCCAGCTTCGCGGTAAAACGCATGACTCCCAATCTAAAAGTCCACGGTTCAAATCCATGGTTCTCAGCTTTTCATTTTTTTTAATTATAATTTATCTCGTTTTGAATAACTATTATAGCTGTGCTATAATCATTGCATTTATTAATAATTAATTAGATACGCTGCAATTTTCATAGAATTTAAGTTGGGTTTTCCATCCAGTATGTTCATTTACATCCTTACCGCATTCGAAATTTACATGCGTTTATTTGTTTGTTCTTACACACACAGATAATTATTTCTTACAAGTTCAATTTACTCAAAAAGGGTACATTCATTTATACTACCGTGCCAATTTATAATTCATATTTACAACTATTTACAAGTAGTAACAGTAATATGTAGTTATTTGCAGCTATGTAACGTCCCAGCGGTACCCCAATTGAAGAATCAGTCGTAAGGGTCGATAAATGTCTAGTCGGTAAGTCGGTCGGTAAATTATGATATCGATAATTGATCGACGTGAGACCACGTATGCGCCAGCGAAACCCCGATGATCTCGCGGTGGGGTGAAGTCTTAGAGTAGGGAGACCGCGTAGACTAGGGAGCAGGGATGCTCGGTCATCACGTGATGGGGAATTCCAGAAATCGAAAGGAATCCTACATTGAAAAAAAGCGCTAAGTCAGCAAGATCTGACTATAAAGAGAGACGTGCCACGCGGAGAAAATCAGTTTGGTTTCGACCATGCTCAGCTCGACTTCGACTTCGGTCGAGTGCAGCTACCACTCTAGTAATAGAGGAAAGGCTACGGTTGCTCAGCGCTGAACCACTTAGGTTGGGATATAGCGACAGAGTAACCCGTGCCAAATTAAATTCCTTACAGCGATAAGTACAAGTTTCTACAGATCTACAGACCTTCTACTCATGGTGCGCAACGCGTTCACTACATGTGGGTTTAGAGTCACCTATCAAGTGTAAAGAGCTAGCGAGTAGCGGAGCTCCGTGATCTCGGCCTATACTACACATAGCTCTGGCTTGCCCAGAAACCGATTGCGACCTGTAGAGTGGTCCGTTCATATCTGAGGGAATAGTACGAGTTGCTGTCGTTGATAATTTCCGATACTTAGTGTAGTTGGTCATTATTCAGAGTGTTGGCTGTACCTATAGTCAGAGCCGCGTACTAATTTTAAGTACTAATTACTAATCATATATTCTTCATTGTATTTTCTGATCTAGGGCGTACTTATTATAATTTCTTACTGTATTCCACATTCTAGCCCGCACTTATTGTTATACCCGCATTATTATTTTATATTATATTGAAAAGAATTACATTCAGTTATTAGATATTTACTTACTTGAATAAATCTTTAGTCTAGCACATAATTGTTTGGATTGTACTCCTCAACCGCACACCACACGAACCTATAATCCCTAATTCATTCATACGAGTCGCCTTCTTGGGGAACCGATCTCCCTATACGTCGGTGCAGTGACGTACCTATCTCTGGGTCGTTACAGTTATGTACAAGTACTTGTATCTATTTACAATAATTGTGTGTGTGTGTAATAACAAATAAAGACTTGTAAATTTCGAATGCAGTAACGATGCGGATGTTCCAGGAAGAGCAAATTGAAGGATGAATCGCTTATTTCATGAAGCAAATACAGTCAGGGAAACTATGTATAACTTTTGACAGGTATAGGTTAGAGTGAATCACATCTTGAAAGTACCAACCGCATATTGCATGAAATAGAATGCAAGATGGAATAACGTTGCCCAGTAATAAATACGTGCAAGTTTATTTGAGTTTATTTGAACTTTATATGTTGTTGATAATACAGCATGGCAAGGTACATACATTCATACATACTCTTGCTACTCTTTTCATATCTTTTCATATCAAGAATAGGAGCATATAATAGAGGCCTTTCTCTAATTGAGTATGAAAATCAAAATCAAAATGGGGATATATTTGCCATTATTTGGTAATTAATTTGGTAGATTCCAAATATTGGTGCAGTTGAATATAATGTATCAATATATAATAACATGATTTCTTTTTTTTTATTTGCAGCATTTATTCAGACATTGATGAGGAAATTACAACAAAGAAATTATGGAGTATAAAAATATAATAGATATAGTGAACAAATTATCTAAAGAAGAGGATTATTAAATTAGATAAGTTTGTTTTGCAAATCATCGACTGTAAAAACAATGTAATGCCAGCATACTTTAAGTAAATAAATTAATAGGAGAAAATGAGACTCTTATAATAAATTGTAATTTCCTGTTCCAATCATATTATAATGCAGAAACATGTACGTGAGTGAGGGTGAGACGTTGTACGCATGATCGAAAACAAGGCAGAAAAATATTATATGTATACTCTTACAATGATAGTACAGTAAAACCCTTATTAAGGAACACTTTTTAAGGGATACATAAAAACTAATTACGTCATGATTGAGAGTGCTGCAGCTGCTTTCTCTTTGATTACTTTCTCTGTAAAAATTTACTGCGCATAGACATGTAAGAGATAGACATCTCTTACGGTTTAGGACTGCGCAGGGGGTCAAGGTTCTCATGAGATAACCGCGAATCCTGGGCAATAAATTTTCGAACAAATCAAAATTCCTCCAATTTAAAAACTAATTACGTCATCATTAAGAGCGGTCCATTTGAACTTTCTGGGTTGAGCCTCTTTGTAAAAAATCTACTGCGCATGTCTACCTTTTACGGTTTACTACTGCGCAGGGATCAAAGTTTCCATAAGATTGTTCGAATTTGCGTCTCGAGCACCCCAGCGAGCAAACACGCGGCTCGGGAGAGATTCTAGCAATGTTATGCACGTGGGTGCTGAATACCTTTGCGACGACAGCCGCGGTTCGGCGTCACGCATCATGGCCCCCCACCGCGGCGGCATCCCCACTCCCGGACGATTAGAGTATAAGTAGGACCGATCGATGCGCGGATCGATGAGTTGCCTCGGGGCTTCGGCCCCAAGGGGACCTCCTCGGAGGTCCGGACCGGAGCACCAGAGCTCTCGACGCCATGGCTGACCTGGCGAAGAGATCTCTGCCCAACGGGCCGTAGCATTGCACTACGCTACGACCTGGCAGCTCCCATAGGTCCAGCGGCCGTAGGCGCCTAGCCTCGTCAGTCCCGTGGGTGACCCGGGGTGACCAAGGTAGTGCGCGTTCATAATCTCTGCCGGTGCTTCCGCGGGGATTCCGAACGCTAGCTTACTCGGCACCGCATTCTGCCGTTGGCAGCCGATTCCGTCCAGCTTTGTGGCGCTACCCAGGCTGGCCAGGATTGGTCGTCGACTCGTTCGCTGTTCGGTTCTACCTCGGCGTACGAGAAGACGAGCCGCGTGAGGCAAGCGGGTAGCAACTCCACCGCAGCGCGAAACACCGCAGCGCGATTTAATAAACGCCGTCGGCCCAATCGGGCCAATCTTATCCCGACTTTGCGTTCTCTTGCGTTTACGTGCGTTTGCGTCTTTTGCGTTCGCGCTCCGCTCAGCGCGTTCACTCCGCGCTCCGACATCGCGCCGTTAGCTTGTAAGACCGCGTAGCAATGGCTACGACCTGCGCTAGAATTAAGGCCGCGTATTTTCTGTGACGGACCGGGTTCCGACCGTAGCTCTTAAGTCATGTACAGTAGATTTAAGATTGGCTCCACGCGTCTAACCAGCAGATAATACTTTTGCTTGTAGCTCCCGAGGCAGGAGAACACCGCCCGACCGACCCGGCGGGAATAGCCGCCGCTAGGATAACCAACGCCCAATTTAATGAATAAATATTTCTATTTTTCTATTAAAACCGCCTCATTATTTCTCGAACCTGTTCCCATGCGAACCCTGGCACGGGGAAACCGCCGCGGTGCGCAACGCCGTGCGCACCGAACCGACCGACCCCGTTACACCTTGTGTAAAGGGGGTTGAAACACAAATGAACAACACAAAAACGATTATGTAGATAAGCATAAAACTTTATTATAAAAATGAAATAAACTACTAAACGTTGATGTGTAAAAATGAATGTAATAAAAAGAGTGTACGTAGAGCTCGGCGGAGTGATGGCAAGCGCATCGACTTGTAGCGAGGTAGCGTCGACAAAGAGTGGAGTGAAAACGGAGAAAGCGCGCGTCCTTAGAGGATAGACACGGCACGTGACCTCTCCGATTCGGGACGTCGGTATTACAGCAGTTTAATTCTCAGCTAGCGTGCGCGTAACACGATCTAGGAAGGCAACAGCGCCTCAAGTATTTTTACAAACACATTCAAATGCGAATGCAACAATACACTAAAAAAATGCAGATGCACTTTTTGTTTAAATAGAATTGCATTTCTTTCTTTACTCGTATCAACTCTCTGGAAAATTCTGGATAAAAAAGTAGTATTAGAACTAATAAATGGAGACTAATAAATGCCTCAGCTCCTTCTCTCCTTCTCTCCACTCGCTCCTATTCCCTCTCACTATTACCTATCACCTATATCTAACAGTACAATGTTTAAAAAACTAATATTTCGTGAGATATCTCATATTTTTCATAAGTCGTACCATTCAACTTTTACATCAATAGCTTTTTCCTATCTCTTACTAAAAAGATATACTTCGTCCCAATTGCGTGACGCTTGTATTTCCAAAAACCTATAGTAACTTTGTTTCTCGAAACTAATAAAAAATACAAAGGAGTGTTAGTCAATATTTTGAGTGAATGCAAATAATTTAAATAAATAAATATCTCATATACAACTTATGTATGTAAACATTTGCAGAATTATTGTAAAGAGGAAGTATATTCTTCTCTTGTTATACCTCCTCTTTGAGCGAGGTTTGTTATGGGGCGCTCGTCAGCCAAAACTTAGCGAAAAGGGACGATCTCAACATTCAGAATGAGAAAAGGAAAGCATAACTGTAGTGCGTCTCACTCAGCGTTCGGGCGTTGTTGCCTTTTTCGCTTGCCTTCGCTAACACAGTCGAGTGACGTAACCTAGCTAACGCCTGATAGACGCCTGAGGTTAGACGCCACCTTATAACTACTAGCTGAACTGAATTCGTCACGTGACTTGCTCTGTATTATTCACAAAATGGCGGAACTGGTCTGTGAGAATGCTTTTACGGGACTGCACTTATCGTCCTTATTTCGCAACAAATGAAGACAAAATAGATCATAATTTGCAGGTAAGGGTTGTGGCTACACCGCTGCACTCATGATTTCAATCACAGCACTCTTTTAGTGGCTTAAAAATTCTTCGATTCCGCGACTACATTTTGTCGATTTTTTCCTCCACTTTGGACGCTTATATTACTAAACATCAACATAATCCTACTAAAACATGAGTGCAGCGGTGTGCATTGGACCTTCCTCTTTCGAATAAGCCCTCACTCAGCCCCAAATGTTCTCATATAAGGTCAAAAAGTGAAGTCCCGTAAACCCCTGTTTAGGCCCATTTTTGCCGGTAATGTCAACGCGCTACTATTACCGCCCCTTAAGGGTGTAGACACGGGTAATGCAGCGAGGTGACATTACCGGCAAAAACGGGCCTATTAATGGGTTTACGGGAATCGGTTATTTGTCCTTATATGAGAACACATAGGGCTGGGTAAGGGCTCATTTGAAAGAGGAAGGTCCAATGCAGGGCGGTCAACTCATGGTTTAACGAGATTATGTACATATTTAATAATATCAGTGTCGAAAGTAGAAGAAAAAATCGACAAAATGCAGTTGCAAATTGGAAGCATTTTTAGGCCACTAAAAGTGTTTTGTGACTCAAACGGTGAGTTGACCGCCCTGCATTGAACCTTCCTCTTTCGAATGAGCCCTTATTCAGATCAAGATCTTCTCGTATAAGGACGAATAACCGATTCCCGTAAAAGCATTCCCAAAGACGAGTTCCGCTATTATCTGGATACTACAGAGCAAGTCACGTGACAAATTTAGTTCAGCTAGTAGTTATAAGGTGGCGTCTAAGTAGAAAGGCTGCCGATTTGGAATCGTAGTCAGAATCAAGCGTTAGCTTGATTACGTCACTCGAACTGTGCTACGAAGGCAAGCGAAAAAGGCAACATCGCCCGAATGCTGAGTGAGACGCACTACAGTCATGCTGTCCTTCTCTCATTCTGAATGTTGAGATTGTCCCCTTTCGCTAAGATTTGACTGCCGCCCGCCTGGATTTTCCACAGCGCCCCATAACAAACCTCACCCCATTCAAACTATATCGTGTTTGGTATCATTTTAATCAGAAAAATTTCACCAATGCGCTAGTAAAAGTTTCAGTAAAAAAAAGTCAAAAATAAAAAAGTTATATAATTGAATTAGTATTAGTTACACCGATACGTTTCGGCTCTTTTCTTTGATCATTAGACCGCTCTCTCTCTCCTCCACTGTCTGTCCCTTTCTACGTTCACGCTTGGCTGGTCGTCGCATCTAATTCGAGATTTGACATCTCGGCTGAATATATGGGAGGTCCCTCCATTTATTAGTTCTAATAGTACCATACTTAGTACTTTTTTATGCAGAATGTTTCAAGGAGTTGACACAAGTAAAAATTGATGCAATTCCAGTTAAATAAAAAGTGGATTTGCATTTTTGAGTGCATCGTTGCATTCACGGAGAAGATGAAATCACAGAAAAATAGACATTATCATACCATTGAACTTTTACATAAACAGCTTTTTCCTATCTCTTATCAAATTCAAGATATAACCCGTCAGAAATTGCATGACGTATCCTGTATATTTTTATTAATTAAGAAACATTTATTTAAAGAAGTTAATAACTTTTTCTAAAAAGTTTCTCAGATTGCACGTTCCGTCGATTCTTCAGAGTAGGCATATATTTTTCAGCAGCGAGGGGTGCTACGGTGCGCTATATAAAATCCACGCGTTCAGTCACTCAGAATTTATCGGAGCGGGACAATTCTATCATTTAGGTTGAAAGAAGGATAGCATGATCACCCTACATCTCACTCTAACCACGCGCCAATGTTTCGCTTTCGTTCTTCAGGCGTATCGTCGCGATGCCTCTGGCGAGATGAGTGTTTGAATGTGTTTGTAAAAATGCTTGAGGCGCTGTTGCCTTCCTAGATCGTGTTGCGCGCACGCTAGCTGAGAATTAAACCTTTCAAGTTCGTACCAGACCACGCAAGTGGCTCCACTAGGCCCAACGAAAAAACTGCTGTAATACCGACGTCCCGAATCGGAGAGGTCACGTGCCGTGTCTACCCCCTTAAGGGGTGAGAACAGTGCGTACGTAAAAGCGCTAGAAAGTCGCACGCGATACGAGAGTTTGTTTCCGCTCATGGTGCTGCCGCCTGCCGGACGGCAGAGCAGGCTCCATGGACTGTGGCGTCTCAGACGAGGGTGCCACAAGATAATAGCGGATCCTGCGCAACAAATTTTCTAACAAATCAAATTGATGCATTTTTACAACACAATGTAGTTTGCAACGAAGTTTTTAATTAAAAGTTTCATTTGGTTTAATATCATGGAATTGGAGCTTGGAGTGGATGGTGGGCAAAGTCAAATTTATATTTTAACTGATTTAAAATATGCATAGCACGGGGCGTTCCACTAGTTTCCTTAATATAGAGTTTAATTTATGGTTCGCATTGCAAATCTACTTGCAAATAAATACTTTTGTAGAGTAAAAATTCATAAATAAAAAAAAGAAGTCGTATTATCGCAGTTGTTACTTAACTATTCACTTTTATCTATTTTGTATCACTTGTGTTTCCAAATTTCAAATTCATCTCATCCGACTACAACAGTCCAACTGAAATATTCCATTGTTCAGACCAATCAGAAAAAGTATTAAAACATCTAGAAACAATATTGTTCAAAGAAGACCTCTGGAGAAAAGATAGAAAAAGATATTCAATTACTGTGAATTAGTTTTATACCACCATAGGCAAATATAACCTAAAATCTCACAATACGGAATTCACTGTAACGTGAACGTGTAACGTGTTATGGCGACACTGCCATGGGAATATTTATCGGTAGTCTGTAGTATCGATATGTCTCGAATATCAGACAAGGACCTTTTGTATCGAAGGTCATAAATTAAGAGCGAAATTCAAACATCATCTGTGCGTACACTTATATAAACAGACAAAGATTATATTGTAAACCCTCGACGTGGGTGATCGAGCTGATATAAGGCCGGAAATCCAGAGAATGGAATAGTTTCACTTCGAAAATTCCTAAAAGACTAATTTATGATAGACCATAGCCAATTCGTTGTTTTCGACCAAGTCACGAACGGTCCTTAAAAGTTACGAAGTCTTTTTCGATATCCTGTCTATTCATGCACTCTAAGAGGGTTGTAAATTTACTCAAGAGTTGCTTTGGCAAGTACAAGGTCTTGTCGTTTCCTAATTTCTCTGGGTCCCACGCTTTCTCGTAGCACATGTGCGCTGCAACGTTCTCGCGTCTTGGCGGAGCGCCTCCACTTCCACACGCCTGAGGGTGGACCATGGCCAGGAGAAGAGGCCTACGCAGGACGGAGTGGACTCCTCCACCATTGGACGAGGAATGATCCTGAGGGAGGATCCAGGATCCATCAAGGAAGGGGAATCGGTCGACGACGCGCGAAGATCTCCTCCGCCAAGCGTAGAACGTTCAGAATGATTTTGTCGCTCAATTTACAAAGTCGTTCTCACGGTGCAAATTAAACGCATTATTAAACCAAAGTTTCACGATTTTAATAAAGAGTTGAACTTATCAATAGTAAATAACGGTTTTGTTAAATTCATTTTCGCACCTTGCGAGCAGGATGCTTTAGCGCTCCACGGGTACCTTACCCACGTTCTTTTGCATCTCAAATATCCCTAAATATCCAAGTCCATACGCAACATCACTAAATTTCTTGAACAATTGTACTAGATAATATTAATTACTGTTGGTAGCCCTAGTAATTCCGTACAGGGTTGGTAATATTCGAAAAAGAGAGAGCTATGTGAATAGAGAAGCGTGGTATAAGACACGTGTGAAACCGGAAAGAGAAAAGTAAAAGACAAATTAAAAAAGAAGACTGATCTATTTTATATATATCGTAATAACTTTAAGTTATGTACAGTTTATTTCATTTCTTTCGTTTTTCTAAATATAAATATATATTCGTTTAAACCATACGAGGAGTTTTGATTATAACCCATAGTCGAACACGTGCAAACAACAATTACATGTAGTCCGACAATATATTGTGTCAATTACATTTCTTTTTCTTGGTAATCTCTGGTACTTCACAATTTTTTGACAAAACACGGCGCACATAACAAAATGTAACACGTTATGCAGCTAACGCGATAAAACTGTAAAAATCGATAGAAATCGATAATTCCACTATTTTTCCACGCATTTTCATGATCAACCGCTTTTTTTGCTGATAATCACGAGCACTTTCCAATTTTTGAACGAGGAAAAGTGCTTATTGTTGATAAGGTCGGGTTGTTGAACAAATGTGTTCGGATTTGTAATTTGATAAATGGATTTATTGAACATCTAGAAATACTGCGTAACTGAACTTGTAACAGAACATAACGGTATATGAGAATAAATTTGAAAGGTAAAACAAAAGAGCGTATTATTTAGAGGTAGAAACATAATAAATCTAATAACTAAGGAAAAAGGCATCACTTAAAGTGAGGAGGTCATATTTTCAGCAAACCAGCCAATATTACAACACTCCCATTGTTTGCCAAAATATGAAAAGTCTCTCAAAGTCATGACAAAACATTATATATTCAGTCTTTTTATCTCTTCGTTTATCTTAGCGTCGCATATGTTGCTCCGATGCTGTTGGAATGCCGGACGTGGCAATGGTTTAGTCAGAATGTCTGCAGCCTGCTCGCTGGTGTTGATGTACTTTAATTCAAATACCTTTTCGACGTATTTTTCTCTTACATAATTGTAACTCATGTCTATGTGTTTTGTTCTTTTGTGGGAAACGGGATTTTTGATTAGTTGTATAGCGCCTTGATTGTCAACGTGCATCACTATTTTAACTTCATTCGCATTGTACAAATCTCCAAGAAGTTTACGTAACCACATGATTTCTTTTGCTATCTGACATGCTGCCACGTACTCGGCTTCAGTTGTAGACACTGCCACAGAGTCATGGCGCTTAGAATTCCACGATATCACACTGGAGCCCCATTTGACTAAATATCCAGTTGTAGATCTTCTTGTCTCCAGTTCTCTACCGAAGTCAGCATCGCTATACGCCACCATGAGATCCAGTTTGCACCTCTTGAACATTAATCCATACTCTTGCGTACCATTTAAATATTTTATTATTCTCTTTACAGCATTCCATTGTATTTTTGTAGGTTTGTCTAGGTATCTACTTGCTTTATTCACAGCGTAACAGATGTCCGGTCTTGTACATGTAGACAGATACATTAGACTCCCTACTTGATGAATAAAGATTGACTTATTCTCCCTTTGCTCCATTTGTATACCCAAAAAGGTTCCAATAGGTGAATGCGTGATCTCAAATTCTTGTTGTAAATCTTTTAACAGATTGATAATGTCTTGCAGATTCTCCGCAGCGACTAGACCATCATCAATGTGAATGGCTAAAATTAACCTTTTTCTTTTATCTGTACTATAAAATATGCATGGATCTGCACTGGTAGCTTTCAATCTGTGTTTCTTTAGAAAATATGTAAACTTCTTGTTCCAACATCTCGATGACTGTTTTAATCCATATAAGCTTTTAATTAGCTTGCACACTTTATCGGTGCTATTAGAGAAACCTTCTGGCTGATTCATATATATGACCTCTTCTAGGTCGCCATTGAGGAATGCCATCAAACTGCCTTAGGATTAATCCCTCACTGGCTGCTATAGTCAATAATAATCTATTGGAACTCATTCTTACCACTGGGCTAAATGTTTCTTAATAATCAATTCCTGGTTTTTGTTTAAAACCCTTCGCAACCAACCTTGCCTTGTATCTGAGTATGTATCCATTTGCATCTCTTTTAATCTTGTAGACCCAACGGTTCTCAATCACTGGTTCTCTTTCTGGTTTGTTTACTAGTTGCCAGATTTGGTTTTTATTTAAGGCTTCGGTTTCTTCTTCCATCGTTGCCTCCCATTGATTCAGTGTAGTGAAGTGGTTCTCCTTTTTCGACAATAAACGTGTCCTCGATGTTCACGTAATCTTCATGCCAGCCAGGCCTTTTTAGTAGGCTTCTATCCCTTAGGTTTCTTCCAGGTAGGTTGCTCTCTTCTTCTTGCAGGTCTCTCTCGGCATCTTCTTCATGCGGTTGCTCCTCAGGTAAGTTTTCTATCAAATCATTTTCGAGTTCACCTGGTTCTTCTTCGGGCTCAGTCACATCCGCATCATTTCTTTCTTCTTGTTAGCGGAAGATCTAGTAAAATAGAGTCCCTAGTTTCAAGCTTGTCTATAGGTTTAGCTATTCCACTAAAGATCACATTTGGTACTATTTTAACCGTGCCTTCATCTGGAAACCATACTCTATAGCGTTTTGAAAGCTCTTCATAACCAAAAAAGCGACCTTCTTTGGAATTGCCATCTAACTTTTGTCTATGCTACTTTGGTATATGAGCAAAGACAATTTCGCCAAAAATGTGTAAATCTTTCACTTGTCGTTCTTTACCACACCATAACTCATATCGTGTTAGGCCTTTTACAGAGCTTGTGCCTGTACGATTCAATACATATACTACTGTATTTACTGCTTCAACCCAAAACTTTTTCTCAAAACCCACTGAGTGCAGGACAGTTCGAGCTGCTTCCACCACTGTCCTGTCCTCTCTCTCCGCTGAACCGTTTTGCTCAGGGCAGTAGGCCACTGTCCTTTGATGTTGAATACCGTACTGACACAGTAAATCTCCTACTTTCTGGTTTGCGAATTCTAATCCATTATCTGTCCTGAGATACTTGATTCCCCTTGGGCAATGTTTTTCCGTTTTCTTTATAAAATCTTCTAAACAGTTATATACATCTGATTTGCCCACTAAAAAATATATATGTCGATAGTGAGAGTAATCATGTTTGAGCAATAAGAAATACTTATACCCTCTCATGGACTTTACGTGGATGGGGCCGCATACATCTGCATGAATTATTTCTCCAATGTATTTTGTTCTAGTCTCACCTTCTGGAAATGGTAGCCCGTGGCTTTTACCTATGGTACAGGCTCTACAGAAAGGTTCACCCACATCCCTGACCTTGATATTGTTATATTTCAAAACTTCTTTAGTCCTTGCAAAACTCTGGTGAGCGAGCTTCTGATGCCAGCTTTCCAATGAATCTGCGTCAGCCATCGCAGCTGTTGTGGTGGCTGTGTATCTTTTATCTGAGTAAGACTTCAACCCTTTATCCAGAGCGGCTCCAGAAGAAAACAAATTATATTTCAGCTTTGGTACATATAATACATTTGATAAATGGCTTTCTTTCCATCCTTCCCCATTATAAGCGAGAATATTAATGTCACCTCGACCGTAGGCTCTCAAGTGCGTGCCATCTCCAAGTCGAACCCAAACTTGTTCTTTTAATGATTCATAGGATACGTACCATTCGCTCTTGTGTGTCATATGTTGTGTTGCGCCATAATCAAGGTACCAATGATTCCCAACTTCATTCTTTTTCTGCATGGAGATCAGGGCTTTACTCAACAACGCATCACCATGAGGGGTTCCACTCGCTTGACTATTATGGTTTCCTGTTTTATTCTTGTTTTCTGTTTTGTTCCTATAGCAATCTTTTGCCCAATGTCCAGGCTTATTGCAAACGTTGTACCTTCCAGGCTTCCATGAATTTTGACTGCTGTTTTGACCTCTGCCTTGATGACGACCTCTTGCTCTATTATTACTATTTGTCCTTCCCTCTGCTTTTCTCTTAATTCTTCAATGCTCAGCCTAGCAATAAGATTTGTTTTCGTACGCTCTGTTTCTGAAGTCGACTCCCAAGCACTTACAAAATGGCTATAGCTAGAAGGCAGAGTTAGTAGGATTTTTGTGATTATCGTCTTATCAGAAATTGTCTCACCTGCTGCTTGCAGCTTGAAGGCCAGATTTTCTATCTTGGCAATGTGAGTAGCCATATCATCTGACGACTCTTTACTCATGGTAAACCATTTTTGTTGAAGGATGTGCACTGATATTTCAGACTTTTGTTCATAGATATCCTCAAGTTTTGTCCACATCTCCTTAGCATTATGACAGTTTATAATGTGTAACATGGATTGCTTTGAAATAGTAGTGACGATCACCTTTTATGCCGTTGTGTCTGCCTTGTGCCATTCTGCACACAATCTATCGTGCTCCTTTTTCTCTGTTTCTGTGACTCCTGCTGTTAACGCTGCCGGGAGAACTTTTGTTCCTTGAACAATCTCCCAAGCTCGTTGGGCTTTCAGTATAACACTTACTTGGAACTTCCATATATTCCAATTTTCTGAATTCTGTAGTCGTTTCACAGACAGCAACTCTCTATCTCCTACTTCCATTGTGTTTCTTGGCTGCGAGGATATCTTTTCACTATTGCACTTTTGGCGGGAATAACCGCTCTTGCACTGAACACGTGTTGTTAAAAAGGTTTATTAAAATACTTGATCTTTACGAAAAATACACACCTAACCGCGCCTCTGGGCCCATGACCTGTTAATGAGGCCGGGTCGTTGAACAAATGTGCTCGGATGTGTAATTTGATAAATGGATTTATTGAACATCTAGAAATACTGCGTAACTGAATTTGTAACAGAACATAACGGTATATGAGAATAAATTTGAAAGGTAAAACAAAAGAGCGTATTATTTAGAGGTAGGAACATAATAAATCTAATAACTAAGGAAAAAGGTTGGCATCACTTAAAGTGAGGAGGTCATATTTACAGCAAACCCGCCAATATTACAACACTTATCATGAAAAATAAGTTGTTCTAAATATGACGCAATAAAATAGTAAAAATTAAAAAATTTAATAATTCCGCTATTTCTCCATATATTTTCATGATTGATGTCTCTTTTCTCCGGTGTAACGGGGCGGTCTGGTCGGTGCGCACGGCGTTGCGCACCGCGGTCAGTTCCCCCGTGCCAGGGTTCGCTGGGGAACAGGTTCGTGGAATAACGAGGCGGTGTTAGTAGCAAAAATATAAACGTTTATTCAATTAACGTGGCCTACAGGGGTGGTAGAGGTGGTGGGCCGCCGGCTGCGGCCCCTGGAGATGCCGGAGGTGGTGGTGGCGATATATCCTGCCGGGCTCGCTACAACAGAAGAAGCTATCGGTGAGCGGGCGATGGAGCCGTGTCGCACTTAAGTCTAGGTGTACATGACTTACAGCCTACGGCGGAACCCGGTCCGTTACAGAAGTCACGCGGTCTTAATCTAGCGCGGTTCGTAGCTGTCGCTACGCGGTCTTACTGGCTAACGGCGCAGAATCGGAGCGCGGAGTGACGGCGCTGAGCGGAGCGCGAACGCGAACGAGAGAGAGACGCGGTGTTACGGCGCACGCGTGAGACGCGGAGTCGCTGGATATCGGGAGAAGGGATGGCCCCTCGGGCCGTCGGTCTTTATTCAATGTTCGCGCTGCGGTGTTTCGCGCTGCGGTCGAGTCGCTGTCCGCTTGCCTGACGCGGCTGTCTTCTCGTACACCGTGGTCAAACCTAGCAGTGAACGAGTCGACGACCAATCCTGGCTCGCCCTGGGTCTAGCCTCGGGACGAGACGGAATCGATTGCCATAGGCCGGATGCGGTGCCGTGTAAGCTAGCGTTCGTAGCCCCGCAGTCAGACCGGCGGATGTTACGGACGCGCACTAGCTTGGTCATCCTGGGACAAACCTCGGGGCTGACGAAGCTAGGCGCCTACGGCTGCTGGACCGGTTGGGAGCTGCCAGCCCGTGACGTACGTCACGATCCGACGGCCGGTGAGCTCTTCGCCTGGACAAACCGCGACGTCGAGCCTGCCGGTGCTCCGGTCCGACCTCCTAGGAGGTCTGCTCGGGGCCGAGGCCCCGAGGCAACTCATCGATCCACGCGTCGATCGATCCTACTTATAGTCTCGCTCGCGGGAGTGGGGAGGCTGCCGCGGTGGGGGCCCGCGATGCGCGACGCCGATCCGCGGCTGTCGTCGCACCGGAAATCGCAATACTTTTCAGTTTCTAAACGACGGAAGGGGCGTATCATGAAAAATAAGTTGTTACGTAAACGGCGAAATAAAATTGTAAAAAGCATGCATTTCCATAATCGATCATTCTTTTTACTGGAAATTGCGAATTATTTGCAATTTTTTAACGACAGGAGGTGCTCATCGTGGAAGGTAACCGCGATTGCTAGTAATAAGAATGGTCGATCATGAAAATACATGGAAAAATAGTGGAATTATTGATTTTTTCGATTTTTTACTATTTTATTGCGTCGTATTTAGAACAACTTATTTTTCATGACAAGTACCTTCTCTCGTTGAAAAATTGGAAAGTACTCGTGATTTTCGGCAAAAATGGGGTTGTTCATGAAAATGCATGGAAAAATAGTGGAATTATCGATTTCTATCGATTTCTACAGTTTTATCGCGTTAGCTGCATAACATGTTACATTTTGTCATGTGCTCCGTGTTTCGCCAAAAAATTGTAAAGTACCAGTCACACAATATATTGTCGGACTACATGTAATTAATATTATCTAGTACAATTGTTCAAGTAATTTAGTGAATTCCGTATTCTGAGATATTAGGTTATATTTGCCTATGGTGATATGAAACTAATTCACAGTAATTGAATATCCTTTTCTATCTTTTCTCCATAAGTCTTCTTTGAACAATATTGTTTCTAAATGTTTTAATATTTTTTCTAATTGCTCTGAACAATAAAATATTTCAAGTGTATTTGGATGAGATAAGTTTGAGATTTAAACACAAGTGAAACAAATCTAATTTTTGACAAAAATAATCCGACTTCGGAATGCACTAAAAAGTGTAAAGTAATTTCTATTTTATTTATACCAATATTCCATAGCTATTAATAATATCTACTTAATCGTTAAATAGGATAACAAATAAATTTCAAAGTTTTCGGAGGCGGCACAAAATTAAAAATACCCGAATATACAATGCTGCCAATAACGATTTGATTGCGGTATTGCAAACTTGGTAATTAATAAGTCGTAAGAAAAAAAATTTGAAAGGTTATAGATACGGCGGAAAACATTTGTAATTCTAACGATCGTAGCAGAAGTAGGTAGCAGTTTTGATGTACATGTATACTGCAATTCACGAGAGACCACACAACTCGCGCAGCTCACTTGGTCTAGGGACATTTTTAATAACGTGTGTGATTCCCCTCCACAGTTTGCTTTTACTTTGCGATCATATAAATGGTGGACAGAAATATATGGCGTACGATAACTGATAACCGATGATGATATGATGTGATACACGATACAATGAAATTCCTATTATTTTTCAAAGAAAAAATTATATCACACACGTTATTAAAAATGTCCCCAGACCTACTGAGCTGCGCGAGTTAAGTATGATCTCTCGTGAACTGCAGTATACTTAATCCGCAATGGGTATGTTGATTCCCGTTGAATATTGTTTTCTTGAAATTATCAAATGGATCATTAGCCATAGGTTGTCGACGCCTGAACTAGGATCTTCCTAGTAGAAGAAAAGTTTTTAATTTTGCGCCGCCTGCAAAAACTTTGAAATATATTTGATATCCTATTTAACGAATAAGTAGACATTATTAATAGCTACTGTGGCCATTCCACGCAAAGTGATCACACTTTTTCCCGCATGGTCTTGGATTTTTGTTAAATTTTGTAGGCTTGTAGACCCCAATGTACGAACAAAAAATCGATGCTTCGTTCCTCGATATTGTTTAAACTTTCCGAGTTATAAGGACTGAAAATTTAGGGTCACTTTTTTTTCAAAAAATCATAACTCGGAAAGTATTATAGATATCGACATGCATGAACCGGCATTTTATAGGTAAAACTTCAAAGTTTAATAAAAAAATTACTACATGTGTCAACGCAATCTTCAAATTGTTGTAAATAATGTTTATAATTTTCAAACTTGAAAATAACCCCAAGGGGGAGCACGAATCGGTCTGAAATTTTTTCCGTAAAATCTTTAAAGAGTTTCCTAAATACTCTGAAAATTTCATGATGCAACACGCAGAATTGCCGGAGTTATAAAATTTTATTGCTGCGTATGACCTGATTTTACAGGTTTTTACAGGTTTATCTGGTATTAATATATAAACATTTGGTTGTTCAAGAGGTATAAATGTAGCGTCTATAATTTTGAATACGGAGAATGGGCATGTGTTAATTTTGTTTTTGTTGTTAACTAATTTACTATGCGTGGGTTAATTAAGTTTACAAAGATGAACTAAAGGTGTCCTTTTACAGAATTTTTGAATATATCTATAGTCAGTAGCAATATATTGTTCTTGCGTAGTAAATATAACTTCATGTTCGATTACTGGAGCCACAAAAATTTTGTCTCTCTTTGAGGGAATTGGATAAATGTTAGTGACCTTCCACTCTGTATCGTCCAAAAGAGGAGCTATTATTGTATATACAATTTTTCCATTGTTGATCCAAAGTTTTAAATTACTAATATCAAGTAGCGTTTGAAAATTTTCGAGAGTTGGTTGAATATGATAATAAAGAAACAGTTGTGGCTTTACAACCTGTGGATTAATTATTCCTTGTTTACCTAGTTTAATCGTGTTGATTAGTTCATCGAGATTTACATGTAATTCGGAAAGGGCAAATTCTGTGTGTATAATTAAAGAGCTGATGATTTCTTCGTTTTGTACATTGTCTTGAAGTTCGTCAAGTTTTATTTGAATTTGATGGATGGATTGAATATGAGAATCGTCTAATACTTGTTTAATAAGGGCTGATTGATTAGAAACGATGATTTTTAATTTGTTATTCGAGTCAAATAGTTTGTCCATGTTTTCGTTAATTATCGTTAAATCGTTTTCATCTAGAGTACTGTTGCCGATATTTCACTAGACAACGAATAATTGGCGGTCTCTTTTTCTCGATTAACTCCGCGTATTTCCACCGCTAGGTATGGGAGTAAAAGCAAGGAGGAACACTTCACTTGAACAGAAACTTTATTCTTTTTAAACACCGTGGTGTTACAGGTAAACTTTAGTGTTATCCCGTAGGAATCCAAAGGTGTTCTGCTCTGAGCGGTTGCTCCCGGATATATTCCAATTCGCGAAAGATAGGGAGAGGTGATCGTATGATCCGGGTCGACCAATAAGGAACGAAATTTAAACGCAATTAGGCCCACCTGTCGAGAGTTCACGAAGTGAAATATAAATAATATTAGGCACTTACCGGTGCCTAATAATAGCCTGCAATGCGCATAAAAACTGTCTCAACTCTCAGAGGCCGAAACAAGTACCGAAAAGAGATTTAGATATTGAACCAACTATATTTAATAAACCTCGTCTATGAATAATTCTTAACGTTAATTTCAATTGAGCAATCATTTTTTGTAGTGTTACGAGTTCGTTTACTTAGTTTTGAATTTCTGTTTTGTACGTACATTTATTACAATGTTTTGATAGACCTTTTAACGATTCTGCAATAACTTCGGGTAGTTTTAGTAGGTAGTGTGGATTGATAATAATAGATATAGATACTTGATTAGTGTGTAAGTAACAATTGTCGATGTGTTCTAAAAATTGTAAGGAGATATATATAGAGGGCACGAACCCGCGAGCCCCTGCGGGCCCGCAACCGCACCACCACCAGCTCGCGCCTGGTACGAACACCGTCGTCAGGTGGCGACCACGCGTTCGCGAACCCGCGAGGCAAACGGCGTCGCGGGAGATTATATACCGCGACGCGAGCCGAGTAAACCCAGATCTGCTCTCCGAGCGTACCCCACGAGTACGACATAGCGAGACTGATCCGTATTTTTGGAACTATCTTACACTCTCCTCCAGCAGTGTTCGGCGTCGAGACGCGTTTGCGACCGCCGCCGAAAGCACCACTGTTCCGCTAGCTACTGCTGGGGGCACCCCAGGCGGCTTCCCGCCGGATGGGACCACACGCTAGTCGGGCGTCCACCGGATCAACGGTCGGGACGGACAAGACCGCGTATCGCGACCGTCCGCCCCAGATGCGACGTCCGACTCCGTAACCCGAAATTCCCATTACCTCCGCCGACTTAAACCGTAGTCGTGCCGGACCGCCGCACGGTTCCGTGACCGCGCCAGACCGAACCGCTGAAACGTCGGACCGCGCCGCGCCGCATCCGTTAGCCGCTAAGCCGTAGTTATAAGCTGTAGTTATAAGCCGTAGTTATAAGCCGTAGTTATAAGCCGTAGTTATAAGCTGTTAGTTTGTAGGGACGCCTAGGGCCGTAGGGTAAGTGCGCTGTACATATATACTTAGATAATAAAGACTGTCTTATACCCACGTATACACTCGTATTCACTTTACTCATTCTCGAGACCCCCCGGCCAACCGACTGAGTCGGCATACACTGGCAGGACGAAACCGTCACAAAATACTGTCGAATTATTTAAGGGCACATATTATTCGAGGCTTCCTCCGAATCGATGTAAGCGCCATTGGAAAGAATCGGGCAATCGTGAAAACACACAATTGAGAAATTCGACATTTGACGGTGTGACATCTAACGTCATTATGCAGAATAAGAAACGAAAGTGAGGTGGCGTAGTTGTCGAATCACATCATTTTAGAGATTCTTTCGCGGTGTTGCCACATCTGTGGCAATCCTGACCATCTAGCAAAATGAATTCGCTCGAGCCGAGCGAGATTTTGATTCCAGGCGGACATAGAAAAGGACAGCGCGATAGAAAGAGAAGGAGTATCATGAATGAAACAACGTAGGGCCGATCGGCGGAAATGTATATGTTCAAGTCACACGCCACGACAGATTCGATGAGACTCTGTAATACACATAACGTACGCGACTATAAAACTTATACGAATAAAAACTGCATGGCATTAATAATTTCAGAAAAGGAATGAACAATAAAGACATATAAATTAATCTATATATACTGTGGCGACCGACGCACCACATACCCCGCTGTCTGTTTCGTTTTCTTTTCTTCTCTTCATGCACGTCGGGTCTGGTCAAGTACGCATTTGGCAACCAGACCCGAGCGAGTCAAAATTTCTATTATTTCCTTTCACGTTTGTTTCAGGGCCTCGGCCGGGCCTGGGTAGTGTCAACTCTCAGGTTCGGGCGAGCCGTTTCACCGACATATTTACGATTTCTTTCTGCTACCCTTATCGACACTTCACTATAATATTTAGACCTTTTCTTTCTTTCTCTATTTTCGCTCTTTCTCTATTTTTTCTCTTTCTCCATCCTCTCTTTCTCTTCCTTCTCGGAATGCGTTTTAACGGAGAGGATGGCCGAGCACCGGTGAGTCTTGGCAAAACGTCGAGAGCGTTAACATCGCAATAAAGCAAAGGTGCAGAACGGAGTAGAGGGAGTTAATTTCATACCCCACCAAATCCCACAATACAATATTTATTCATTCAAATATAATCAATAAATATAAACAATGATTGGCTGCCCGTTGCCCGCCCGTCCGCTTTGGCCTCTTCTTTCTCCGCGGCGTCTGCATCATCAGAAATTGTTTGTGTTACTGTTACGTCCCGGCGGAAAATTTGAAATTTATCCGCCTTGCGTTCCTTATCAAGCCCTTTTGGATTACGAGAATCTCTCATGTAAGGAAGTCTCGCGTACAAGGAAGAGTTTGAGCTTAATTCTTTTCAACAGTTTACGTGGCCCTCCTTGAAACTATCGTCGCCAGCCATAGTAATAGCTATAGAATACAGTAATAACGCACAAAAACTCGGGTTAGCTCGAGAGAGCGAGAGAGACCCGTAGCATAACACCAGCGCTACGCAGTTAGCCAGTGCTTCGCATTCCGGGAATTTCCCTCGCTAACTGCGTAGAAACGGGAAAATCGTAATAATTCTTTTGTTGGAAACCCCTTTCTCTCTCTATTGCACAAAGCGTCAGCCGGTCCAACAAGGATCATCATTACCTGATTGTAACGATAGTATAAGAGAGTGGACGGATGAAAACGAATTTAAACAATGAAAGTAAGAATTGAGAACGCTTACGAAAGCGAAAGTCGCGAACGTTCGACCGCCGTTCGAAAATTAAGGGTCGTTCGAAGCAATAAACACTATTGTATCGAAATTCTAAGAACTGCCTAGCGATAACGGCAAATTTTGAACAAAGGAACGTTCTCGAAGGAACGTTCGCCAGATTTAGAATTGTTTAAAATTCACAGAATGCGAAATGCCAAATTTATCAAGGCGATAATTTTAATGTGCGATAGATTGCATAATTCGCCACGGCGTTGCAACCACCGTAAGCGCATCATCCGCTTTTAAACATATTAGATCAGACTGTCTTTATTGCAAATCGGGAAAATGAATAATTTTGATCATGATATACGGATGACGGTTTCCTATCAAAACCTCTATATTTCAATTTCAAATCTCATTCTACATTCCAATTAAACTAATAGTTATATCTCGATTAAATGCCATTCATTAATTACACGTGTAACGTCCCGGAATTATTATCGCGAGTACGCTACTGCACCGACGCGTAGGGAGAGCGGTTCCCTATAAGAAGGCGACTCGTAAATAATTATATAATGAAGGGATCGTAGGTTCGGGTGGCGCGCGGTAAAGGAGTAAAATCCAACGTTAATTCCTTTCTCGAAAAAATAATAATGTGTTTATTCAAGAAAAATGTGTTGTGTTTGTTTATAATATGTATATAAAAAGAAAAGGTAAGTAATTATTTGAGTTATATAAAAAAGGTGATGAAAATAATATAAAGAATTAATGTAATCAATGTACAAATGTTGCGCCCTGTTTTGAAATACAAAAAAAAAAGAAAATTAATTATATTAATTACAATGAGTGCGCCCTGTATAAAGAAAAATAACAATCGCGTTTGTGCTAAAATAAAATACAATAAAAGAAAATTCAGATTATTAATTACAAAATAGTTTGACCTAAAATAAAATACAAAGAAAAAATTTAATTGATTAGTGAACGCGACTCTAGATACGATTACGAAAACTCTAAATCTATAACTTGAATTTATAAAATAAAATTATTCAAATAAATTGTTCGATTGTCGGAAAATTGGCGTGGTTCCGTTCTGACACTGTAAGAGCTAACCCGTTCGGCCGCAGTACGATTTCTGGGCAACTTAGCCGTCACTGATAGGCCGCATCCAAGGAGCTTCTGCTTTCGCTCGCTCGTTAAGCTTGGTTGCGAACACTGCAGGATGGTATCGTCGCTCTAGAGCCAGTGTACTAATAGGCCGCATCCAAGGAGCTTCGGCTTTCGCTCGCTCGTTAAGCTTGGTAGCGAACCTGACACGTATGAGAACCGCTGCGAACCGGTGGTCGAGCGCTCCGGGTCTGACGCGGAACCTTTGCCGCCTTGCCGACAAAAGAATCTAAGCTACTGGAAACCTATGTAGTAATCGTATCATAGATCCGTGTCGGACTACGATCAGAATCGAAGTGAAACAGCTCCTCGTGGCACGCTCGTGTTTATACCCGAGATCTGTTTACGTAGCAGTTTTTTCTACACGCATTTTCGATACCGGAAGTGTTTGGACTTTGACCGGAGTGTACGTGACTCCGCGCGTATCGCTATCACTGTCTATGCGTAGTGCTATCCCTCTTTATTCTGCGCTCTATTACTATCTCTTTCTACGCGTTATTCCTATCTCTATCTATGTGTCCTGCGCCGATCTTTTATCGACGCGGTAGAATTATCGACGCGGTAATTATCGATGTATATTTTTGAGTATAAATTTTGTTAAGTATAAATATTAATAAATACAAGATTCTTCTCCTATTTGTTAAATATGAAAATAATTGTTAATCTGGATCACGTTAATACAATAATAATAAAAAAAACGAACTGTTACAACTTTAATTGTATAAAAACGAAAAAAATAAATATATATTTTAATAATTAATAATGATGGGGCTTTGTATTTATTCTTCTTCTTGCGGGATGTTACACACGTATAAAGAGAAATACTGCGTAGTTTCTGAAAACCGTTGAAACTATCATGGCGACGAACTAGAAAAGAAAGGGGATGAAAGATCTTCGTCTAGCTCGCGCGTCTTAGCCAATAACCGGGCACGCGACTCTTCCGAAAACGGGCTACGATTCGCCAAACCGTCCCCTCCAAGGACGATGTTCGCGCGACGGGCCCTTCGGCCATCGATCGTGCACGAAATTTGTCACTCTTGATCGATCAATCGTAAGTACGTGATCGGGAGCCCCTGTATCCGAGAGACAGAGTTGTTCGGAATTTCGTGATAAATTTCCTCTGCGGTAAAGTCCTCCGCGTAGCGAGGCAGACTGCCGTGGTAGTTGAAATAATCCGATTCTTAACAAGGATTCACAGACGCGCACGTTAAATCTTTCTTCTACCTAAATTTCTATTTTTTTCTTTCTGATTTTAAATCGTTTGCTCGCGTAGTAATTTCTCGAATTAACTTCATTCCGCGTAAATACATATATTGATTATCTTCGTAATTAGTTATAATTCGTTATTCGTTTGTCTCTCGTCGACGTACTCGTCCGCTTTAATTCGTTTCCGCCGCGATAAGTGATCGAAATCTTACCATTCTTTGGTGTTCCAGATCATCAAGCGAATACACAGAATCTTAGCAAGCGAAAATTATAATCTTGTATTGTATTAAACAGCGTAACGGTAAGTCGATTCCATTACATTTTTCAATCGCGACGTTATCAATTGGCAAAACGGGCGATCTGGTCCAGCCCTTCAGGATTACGAGAGTATCTCAGGTCAGATCGTTCCATCACACGAGGTATCGACTGATTTTATTATTTTTCCCGTTTATTGTAATCTCGCAATTCCAATTTTTCCATCATCAAAAGAGCACCTTAGTCCAGCTCTTTCGAGAGTTACGAGAATTTCTCAGGCTGGGGTGTACCACGGACGAAAACCGCCGATTTTACAGCTAACTTTAGGAAAGCAAAATTGTAATAATCATTTCACGCGACCGATACATAATTCATTAGTTTCAACTGTGATATTAGAGTGTTTTCATATTGATATATTTTTGTTAATTAATTCTAAGCATCTTTACCTTTGTTCACATTTTTGGCATAAACTGGTATTTTCTACACTAACGAATTTTTCCAAATTTATAGAAGTCTCAATTTTGGCATTTCTCTGTTACTATTACTTGACTTTTCATTTACAATTAAACCAGTTTCATTGACTTAAGCAGTTTCAAGAGTCATTTCAAACGCACCTCACACATTTCAGCTAAAACACGTCTACCAACATACGCAGATTCAAGGAGGGACCTGTACGGGACCAAGCGTTGAACGAACCCAACGAAAGGCTAATAATTATAACTTCTTAACATCTTATCAACTTTGTCTTTCGTCTTTTAATTTGTCGAGAGCGTTAACACGCTCGAGACTGGTGGCAGCGATACCAACCATCGCGCTAAAGTAGGAAAGCAGGAATTAGGGGTTGAATTCCAACCAATTAATTGAAATTTAACCACCCTATATCCTCCAATTTTTATCTTATCCTTTCCCTTTTACGTTGCGCCGTCGCACGCGCAACGTAACATTACGGAAATTGTTTTTATCTGAAATACAGTAATGAATATTTTATAAGAAGAAAAAACAATCGTAGGAATTCAGTGGCTACTGTTGTAGACATAATTTCCATTTCACGAAAAATCTAATTCCGCCACATTTATTACATAGAAGAAACAACACTTTTACTTACTTGCGACGTCGACGGCCTCGAATTCTTCTTTTTCTTTTCTTTTCCTTAGACCTCTTTCTCCTGTTTCTTCTATCCTCTTTCTTTTCTTCCTCTTCTTCCTTGTCCATCTGTGAAGAAAATAATTTATGTATAGATAACGTAATATTAATTATGTAAGATTATACTTACCGATTATACGTGATCAGACAGCATATTTGCAGTCTATTTGTGCTGGTAACGCTTTCTTGAATATACCTATATATAATTTTTTAATTTTTTTCGAGAAGAGGAAAATGCTGTCTTTAATTTCTCAACGACATGCAAAGATGAACGAAGATGAATGAAGATAAATATTGAAAAAAGAAAAAGTTAATGGAAATAGATGATTAAATAAATTCCTTTTAGAGTTTTTGTCGTATTTTGCTTTGTTTCGTGCGGATGGATGATTGTGTTGCTGGAAGCCTTTATCGAAAGGACTGACGATCGAGAAGAGCCGTAGTTGGAATCGGTTGAAATGAAGAACTCGTATTATGAACGATTATTGTATATAATTCATAAATATAACAAACACAATGACGAAATACAGAACTGAAACCGTAGAACTTAACATAAAGAACTTGTAACGAAAACTTGAATATTTGGTAACTAAAAGGCCGTTGGGTTGGTGTGCGTTTGAATATGAGCGTTGGTGTTAATCGGTTGACTGGATAAATGATTCTGATTACCGCGAGCGCTTCGTTAGTGCGAGCAGGCGGTGGTTGTTTCAATTCCCGGAGACGCGATAGTTCGGCTGGGAACGCATCGCCCTGGATCCTTCTTAGCCAAAACAGTTTTAAGTGACGGATCTCGTCAGGGGTCAGCACTATGGACGTGAGATTGCTCGGTGAGTTTATGTTGGTTGATTTATTGTTCGAATTCAATTGGGTTCGAATGTTTTGGACGAAGCGGTTTAAATACGCGGTTATTCTCAGTAGTTTAGGCCACGACGAATAGCGAGTCTCCAATTCCCACGGGTTCGTGCTGATTGTCAAGCTCTGAATATTGTGCGCTTTTTCCTCGAGCGAGGTTTCATCTATTACTCGTGATTCCAAATTTGGCCAAGATTCGGAGTTTTCGCGTAGCTATTCGGGACCCGACCACCATAATGGATGTGATCCTAGTTGGGTAATGGAGATTCCGCGCGACGCACAGTCAGCTGGATTGTCCTCAGTCGGAACGTGATGCCAATGTGCATTTGGAACGATGCTTTGAATTTTTGCAACCCGATTTGCTACAAAAGTTTTCCATCATGATGGTGAACGGTTTACCCATGTTAGTGTTATACTGGAGTCCGTCCAGCAGTGACATTCTATCTCGATTTTTAATGCCGTTTGAATAAACTTCAATAATCGTGCTAGAAGAAGTGCTGTACATAGCTCTAAGCGAGGAACGCTGACTGTTTTCACCGGGGCCACGCGGGATTTTGCCATGACAAGACGGACGCACACTGTACCGTCCTGAAGTACACTACGGATATAGACAGCAGCAGCGTACGCCGCTGCTGAGGCGTCGGAAAAGCCATGAAGGCTTTGGCTTGTCGGAATATTTGTGGATAATTTGCGAGGTATTGATAATTTGTTTAATTCCACTACCTCGTGGCAGAAGGATTGCCATTCGGTTTGGAATTCGAATGGTGCATCGTCGTCCCAATCAGCTTTTAATGACCACAGCCGCTGAATTAGGATTTTGCCTGAAATCACGAACGGAGTGATCCATCCCATTGGATCAAATAATTTGGATACCGACGAAAGGATTGTACGTTTGGTTATGCAGCTGTCCTTGAAGGGCCCTGTTTCAACTTGAAATTGGAATTGATCAAGCGCAGGGTTCCAGATTAAACCTAATACAGAAGTGGATTCGTCAATTTTGAGAGTTTTACTCAAGGCAAGGCCGTGATCAGAAGGATCGATATCACAAAGGAGTTCGGAATTGTTACTTGCCCATTTCCTGAGCGAGAAGCCACCCTGAGACAATAGGGCGACCGTTTGGTTTCGAATTTGAAGAAGCGACTCTACACTATTACTTCCAAAAAGGAAGTCATCGACGTACGCTTGTTCGTTTACAACTTGAATCGCGTCAGGGTATTTTGAACCCTCATCGTCTACCAATTGTTTGAGGACTCGATGGGCTAAATAAGGAGCCGGGGTTGTCCCGTAAGTTACTGTAAGGAGCTGATACTCTTCGACTTGGTGATCAGAAGAGTCACGCCAGAGAATGCGTTGGAAATCTACATCTTGTTCGTTAACGCGAATTTGCCGGTACATTTTGGCGATGTCAGCAGAATAAACAAATTCAAATCGACGCCATCGGAGCAAAATTGATACGAGGTCTTGTTGTACCTTAGGGCCACTATGTAAGTGGTCATTTAGAGATTGGCCATTGGACGTTCGACGTGAGGCATTGAATACGACGCGAAGACGAGTTGTCTGACTGGTTTGGCGAAATACGGCATGGTGAGGTATATAGTACACCTGGTTCCTGGACGAAAGAGGCGAAATTACCCTTTTCATGTGGCCAAGAGATCGTTATTCCGATAGGAACGCACGATATTCGGTTTGGAGATGTTTGTTTTGGTGAAAACGGTTTTCTAAAGCGCGAAGACTCTTTAACGCTGCGGTCCGGGATTCCCCTAATGGGATTGGAGGCTCGCAATTGAATGGTAATTTGACAACGTAACGTCCGGCTTCGTCTCGCGAGTGTGTTTCTCTAAAATGATTCTCGCATTTTTGCTCATTAGGTGTTAACATGGGCGACGATGGAAGATCCTCGATCTCCCAAAATTTCCGGAGATTCTGATCCAGACGGTCTAGGACTGAAACATGGTGGAAATGGATTGAGAGATCGGGATTGAGAGGAAGAGGACCCGATAGTATCCAGCCGAGCGTGGTGTTTTGAGCTGTGGGTGCGCACGTCGAGCCCTTCCTTACCCCTTGCAGCAATAGTTGTCCGTATAGATCGGCTCCAATTATCATACTAATTGGTTCTGAGCTCATGGGGTCCTCGTCAGCGAGTTCAAGTCCTAAAAGGTGAGGCCATTTAATTGATGAGTTCAAGCGTGGTGGTACGTACCCTGTTAGTTTTTGAATTACGATCGCATGCGTCGAGTATGCAGGTTCGGATTTCTTTACCGGAGTGATGATAATTGGTGCTACGTAGCGTGCAACGGACTGAGTCTCTCCGATTCCACTGATCATTGTGAATTGTGTCTCCTTTTCGAGGTGCAAAAGCTGAGCTAGCGATTCAGTGATGAGCGTCGCTGCTAAGCCTTGATCAAGGAGCGCTCTTACGACAGTGCATCGCCCGCCTTGTGAATACACTCTAACTCGAGCTGTAGAGAGGAGAACGCTTGTTTTAATTGGTTTATGTGAGGCTAAATTTAAAACGTTTTTTACTTCGTGATCAGAGGCGGCGAGACTCGTCCTTTGTTTGGCATTGGACGCATCATTGGCAGTACGAAAGTGTAACAATGTATGATGCTTCAATTTGCATTCCTTGCAACAACGGGCGCTTTTGCACTGTGCTGTTGAATGTTGACTTGAAAAGCAGTTGGCGCACCGGTGTTGCTGTCGTATAATTGAGTATCGATCCTGTGGAGTCTTTGCTAAAAAACTTGGACATTGGTAAATGAGGTGGTTTTGTTTGCAAACGGCGCACGTGAATTGGTTTGCCGCGGTAACAAGTGACATTAACGGTTTGGTTCGGGTTAATTTTTGTTTATCATGTTCAGATGGATTTTCGCGCTTGAACGACGGCATCGCTTCTAACGCTAAAATTCGCTTTTTTAAGAACGCATCAAATTCGCTATAGGTCGGGAACTGCGTAGTGTCACCTAAAGTAAGCTCCCACGCTTTGCGGGTTGCGAGATCTAATTTTTGAGCACCCAAAAAAACTATCATATCACTCCAGGTGTCGACCGGACGACCTAGGTTTCGTAGCATTTGAACTGAAATGTTTATTTGATCGCGTAACGATCGGAGTTCGTTCGGTGTTTCGGACAAAATTGACGGTAACGAAAACAAGGAGTTTAAATGTGTTGATATTAGGCGCCGCTTGTTTTCGTATCTCGAGATTACTGTATTCCACGTGTAACGACCCAGTGATAAGTACGTCACTGCACCGACGTATAGGGAGAGCGGTTCCGCAAGAAGGCGACTCGTATGAACGAAATTTGGGATTATAGGTTCGGGTGGTGTGCGATTAAGGAGTGAAATCCAACATTAATGTATCAAACTAAAATTATCTTTTATTCAAGTAAATTAACTATGCTTGTTCTGAGTATAATATTAAGTATAACAATAGGTACGGCTAGAATATGAAATACAATAAGAAATTATAATAAGTACGCCCTAGATAGTGAAATACAGTGGAAAATATATGATTAGTAAGTAATAATAAGTAATAATAACGCGACTTAATCTTCGAATACAGCCAACACTCTGTACAATTTGCCAAGTTACACTAAGTACTGGAAAACTATATTCTAGTAGCTTGTACGATACCTTCAGACACGAGCGGACTATACCTACAGGTCGCAATCGGTTTCTGGTCTAGCCAGAACTATGCTAATACAGGCCTGCTGAAGGAGCTCCGCTCGTCGCTAGCTCTTTACACTTGAACGTGTGACTTAGTATTAGCACGTATTCAACACGTTGCGTACCATGAGTAGGGTGTCCACAGATCCGAACTCTCGTACGTCACCACTGAAAGAGAAGGATAGAGCTAATCTCGCGCTCTATAGTTGCCTAAGCAATTCAGCGCAAGCTTTTCCTCTACTTCCAGAGTATTGTCTGCATCTGACATATGATTGTCTGCATCTGACATAGATACATATATATGGGTCTTCAATATATATATATTCTGTCTCTGTAGTTACATACCCTTCGCTGACTTCAGGTGTTGTGCGTCACTCGTTCGTTCTCGTATCACTCGGTGGTCATTCACACTAGAGGTCTTGTTTTACACTTGCTTCGCGTTTCGGACGGTACACTAGACTCGCGGCGCGTGGCTACGACTCGACCTTGGAGATACAAGCGGTTGGTGGTGGTCCTGCACAGCACACGGGTGCACTCCTGGACTTGGTCCAATTATGGGTCTGTTATCTCAGACCACGGCGATATACTCGTGTTGAACCGTCGCGTCGGCCGAGCACGTCGTCGATGATCTTCCTGGTTTCGAGTAGCCTTACACGCGGATCTACTGCGGGTCACGAACGGACAGAACTTCGGTCTTTGCTATACGCTATCACGGAACTGGCGTACTTGCGTTGCGCCGATAACTTATACTCCCAAAAGGGGAGTAGATCACGCTCCTTGCTTGCGAAAACCTGCAAGCAAAGGGTTTTCGCCATCGCATTCCGCGAGTTCCCCGATTTCGTATCGTGGACGTCGCTAAGCGAGAAAACGCTGATATTTCGCGGATTCCAAAGCAAGACCTCCTTGGAATAACTAGGGACGTAACAGTTTCATTCTCGGACTTCTTTCTCGGCTCGAGCCGATTCATTGTGCTGATGGTTAAAATTGTAACAGGTGTGAACAGCGTGACAGAAGTCTTAATACGTTGCGGCAACTATGCCTTACTTGTGGCTATATTCGCGTAGCTGTTTGTGATGTCAAATTAGAATTTACATTTATCGATTGATTTGTGTTTTTATCGACCCTGATGATAACGTGGTCAAATATACCATCAATGCCTCTGGCGGAGAATCAGTGAACTATTCTTATGTCTATTTTACGTCCGATGCGTGCAAATCGTAGATTCCATTTTACGTTTTCCAGAAGTGATAAATTGTGAAAAATCGAATTTCAGTGATATTGTGCTAGTTCAAGGAAGGTTGGTCTACTCTGTTATCAGTGAAAAAACGATTAAATCGTCCAATATTTGCTAAAATGTAGCCGAACGCAGCATTCGGCAGCCATGTTGTTTGCTTACAACAGCGTCTGTCTCAATCGTACAGTTTCGAAAATTCCATTTTTCTCAACATATGGTGTTTATTAGCGTTAAAGCGGACCAGACCGACCTGTAGCGAAGTCTACCCGTGTGTGCTGTGCCCGCGAAAATTTCATGTATGCAATTATCGAGACGAAAAATGGAATGTACGAAATCGAGTGTCTCTCTTACACATGGCGTATACGTGCATGCTTTCCATTGATTGTGTGAGTGCACGCATACAGGTCATGGCACAAAGAGTCTGTTCCCTTAATGTCTTCCTCTTCACTGTTTTCTTTCCTTGTCCGACAATTCTCTGTTCTAAATGTCATCTTCTCTTCATTATTCTTCTTCGCTCCCTTCCTCCCCGTCTACCCCCTCCCTCCCTCCTCCGTCCTGTATTTCTCTACCTCTTTCATCCAGGCTTCTCCTTCTCCATTTCCCTCTATAGCTGTTCTATCCTCTCTTGCCATCCCTCTTTTCTTTCTTCTCCTGTTGCGCACCTTTCCCGTACGTGCTCCCAAGTCTCTTCTTCCCATCCACACACTCTGCACTTTCTTTTCTCTTCTTTTTCCCAATATTTTGCTTCATTTACTTCGTTTCCCAGCCTGAATCTGGGCACTCTTCTCCACCTTTCCTCCTTCCATCCTTTTTCTAAATATTTCGGGATTCCTGGCTCTTTTATTACTTTGTACCACTTGTTGTATCTCGATTCCATTATCTTTTCCCATCTCTCTTCTTCTTGTAGCTCTTTATCATTCCTCTCGAATTCTTCATACCCTATCTCTCCGCTGCTTCTTTTTTCTTCTAATCTTCCTATTTCAAGTCCCCTTTCCGTAAAGAACTTTTCTCTTTCCTCTTCCCATTTATTTCTCTCTCCCGTCCTTGCTTCGTTTCCAATTACCTGTTCCCAGCAGCTCCTGGCCAGCTCCCTTCCTCTTCCTTCCCATAGTTTTCTTTCGTATTCCTATGCCAGCTTTCCTGCTCTTATCCTCATTTTCCATCTTTGTAACTCTTCTCTGAGCAGGTATCCTAGCGTGCTCTCGTGTAGCCCCTCTATCTCCTTCCATTCCCTCCATCCCCATACTTCTGCTCCGTATGCTATGACCGTCCACACTAGCTTGTCCCATAGCCAAATTCTTCTCCCCCAGTTTTTCCCAAATTTTGTTTTTCCGATCCTCCACACTTGTCTCATCACTATTCTGGCCTTCCTGACCCTATCCTTTACTTGTAACTCGCTTCCTCCGTTTCTCCTGAACACATATCCTAGATATTTACTTTACGTCTACCTCCTCTATTTTCTTTCCTTTCCATCACCAGTTTGTCTTTTTCCATCTTCCTACCCCTTTTCTGAACCTCATTATTTTTTATTTGTCCTGGTTCAGTTCTAGCATTTTCTCATCCAGGTATCTTTCTAGCCTTCCAAGCATCGCCCTCATATCCCCTTCCTCTTCAGCCAATACCACCAGATCATCCGCATAGGCCAGCGTATATACTTTTCTACCTCCAATCTTTATCCCTCCTCCTCCACCTTTACTCATCTTCTCTTCCACGTCTGCAGTCAGCAAGTTGTACAGCAACGGGCTTAATGCACACCCCTGTCTTACTCCTCTCGCCGTCCAGAATGGTTCTGTTATCCTTTCACCCGTTCTTACCCTGCTTCTGGTCTCCCTCAGTATCTCTTTTATCCTTTTCCTTAATCCTTCTCTTACGCCTCTTTGTCTTAGTGCCTCCAACAGCACTCCTCTATCCACTAAATCGAATGCTGCCCTCAGGTCTATGAAAAATGCTATCACTTTTCCTTTAACCCTCTTCATCTGCCTGTTCACCAGGTAGTTTAGCAATGTTGTCGGTTGTCCCCATCCCTATTCTGAATCCTGTCTCATTTGCCGGTAACATTCCCTTTTCCTCCGCTTCCTCTCTCAACCTTTCCGTCAAAACCGCCGCATATATCTTATAGAGCGTGGGCATTAGCGTCACTCCCCTGTAGTCCGTTGTCCGTGTACCGTCTCCTTTTTTCTTTATGGGTGCTATTATCCCCTCCTTCCATCCCTCCGTCCACCCCTCTCCTCTCCATACCCTGTTGCATATTTCCCAGGCCCAATCCAATACCTCTTCACCTCCGTATTTCCACACCTCGTTGAGAATCTCATCCCCCCCGTCCCTTTCCCATCCTTTAGTTTCGCCACCGCTTTCCTTATTTCTTCCTTGCTTATATCCGCTTCCTCGTCTCTTTCCCGATCTCTTTCTCCTCCCAGCACTACTTTTTCCTCTGCTCCACCCAGTAGATTCACGAAGTGTTTTCTTCATTCCTCTTCTGTTATGCCCGTTTTCCGCCTTCCTCTTCTTTTTCTCTCCCTGTTTATTATTCTCCACACCTCACCTTCTGTTCTTGCTTTTTCCATTTCTTTTTCGAAATTCTCATTTACTTTTTCCTTTTTTGCTCCGCATAGTCTATTGTACTCCCTTTTAGCCTCTCTGTAACTCTCCCCGCCTACCCTTTTTTTCCTCTAATCTCTTAATACTGTTCTCACTTCTTTCTTCCTCTTCGTGCACTCCTCGTCCCACCACCCTTTTCTCTTGTGTATTTTTGTTTCCTCTCTTCCTCTTTCGAGTCCCTTTCTAAACTCTTCTAGCATTACCTCCATGTCCTCTTCTAGTTTTCCCCTCCTCATCTCCCTCTACTTAATTTCCTTTTTAAACCTTTCCCTTCCCTGCTCTGACCAGTTTCCTCCCGCCGCTGGTCTTTTTTTCTCCCCTTTTTCTTCCTTCCCCATTCTCCTCCCTTCCAGTTTCAGTATCATTGGGATACTGAACTTATACCCGTATAAGTGAATTCTCCTTCTTCGTCTCCACTGATGTTCCCGTTCATTATCTCCCACCCTGTCTCCCTCAGGGCCTCCAACAGGACCCTCCCCTCTGCATTTTGTTTTTTATCTTTTGATTTTCTTTCTCCATCCTCCTCTTCTTCCTCCCTCCTCTTCCCTCCCCCTCCTTCCTCCCCTGTTCTCATTGTATTATTGTTATTCTCTCATCTTCTACATCTTCCATTCTTGTTCTGAGCTCCTTCATTTTTTCCTCTATATCCGCGTTCACGTATACCCCCACTACTCTCCATGTCTCTTCCCCTCTCTTGAATTCCGCTGTCATTATTCCCCCCTTTTTCTCATCTTTTATTATCTTTCCTTCCTTCCCCATCAGGGACTCCTTCACTCCCATCAGCATTCCTCCCATTGCCCTTCCTTTTTTATTTTTCCTTTCTGCTAGCTGGGCTTCCCACTTATACCCTTTTTGGCAGCCACTCTTCTACCTTCTTCCATCCTTTCTGTTCTAACCATGTCTCCATTAGTACTATCACTTCCAACTATTTAATCGTCTCCCAGAAGTCCTCGTCTTTGTTTCTGATCCCCGCGCAGTTCCAGAATCCTATCTCCCACCCCTCTTTTTCTCCCCCAACCCTTGCGGTCATCCCCTTTCTCTTCCCTCCCTTCTCTTCCTATCCTTTTCTCTGTCCTCTTCTTTTTCTTCTGTTCCTTTTCTTCTTCTCTTGCCTCCACCTTCCTTCTCCACCTCCCGTTTGCTTTTTCCCTGCTTCCTCTCCACTTCCCTTTATCTCTCTTATCCCTCATTCCCCTTCCCCCTTGCTGGATGGACCCTCGTTGTTTTCGTGTCACCCTTTCCCTCCCCAATCTTTCAGAGTTTCCCTTTCCTCGTCCCACCTCCACCATTTTCCTACAATTCTGATTCTCGCATAGTCCACCCATACATATTTTCCTTTTTCTCCTTCCTCCTTTGCTATCCTTCTTAACTTCCATTGTACCCTCCTCTGCCTCCATGTCACGTCCTCTTCTATTTTTTCATGCCTGCCCTTCAGGGCCTTCTTCTTCTCCATCACGTTTCTTTTGTGTTCCATTGACCTCAGTCTCAGCTGCACCATGTTTACTTTCTTCCCCCCTTCTGCGTACCCTACTGGTTTCATCTCCTCTATCGCGTCCTGTACTCCTATCGCTTTCAGTAACTCTTCTGCTCTCCCCTTCATCTCTTCTCTCTTCACTTTTATCCCTTTAATTATTATGTTTTTCTCCTTCCCTTCCTTTCCTCTTTTCCTTCCTTTCCTCTTTTTCCTTCCACTCCCATTTCCTCTCTAAATCTCTTAGTTTTTCTTTTACTGCCTCGTCTCCGCTCTCCTCCTTTCTTTTCTCTGCTGCTCCCCTCTTCAGACTATGTATTTTCTCTTTTAACATTCTCCACTTAGTGTTTCCCTTTTCCCCTCCTTCAAGTTCCTCCATTTTTTAAATTAGCATTTCCATTTTCTTTTCCAGGTCTCTCCTTTGTTCCAACCATTTGTCCTCTCGGTTGTTCATTTCCTCTTTCAGCTTTCCTATTTCTCCTTTTATTCCTACTATCTCCTCCCTCATTTCTTTCCCAAATGACCTTGCGCTTGCTTCAATCCTCTCTCCCAGACCTTTATGGCCTTCTTCTAGCTTTTTTATCATCTCCTTTAGTTCCCCGATTTTCTCCTTTTTCTTATCAGGGGACCTCTCCACTAGACTACTTCCTCTGAACTAGATCCACCCCTCTGTTTGAGGACTGCCACCCCCTCCTCTTTCCCTCTCCTCCTCTAGTTCCGTTTCTCTCTTCCTTTTCCAGATTTCCTCTATGCTGGTCGCTCAGGCTCTTTTCTTTCTTTAATGCCTCTACGTTGGTCGGCCTGCCTCGTCTTACCCCTTTGTCTACTTTTCCTTCGGCCGTTTTCCTCTTCTCCTTCGTTTCTTCCTTCCTTTGCTGCCAGGTGTCTCTCTTTGCTCCTGCCTCTTCCTTGTCCCCGGGCATTCCTTATGCTCACCGGTTTGCTCTCCTGTCTCCTAGACGTCTCTTCCTACTCTCTCCTTCCTCGCGTTGCCATGCTTTCTTAGCCTCTATCTCCTCTTAACATCACAAGAGTGGGCCCACTTTCTTCCAATCTTCTTCTTACTCTCACTGTTTTCACTTTATTCTGCACTACCACCTTTCCCCCCCCCCCCCCCCCCCCCTTTCCGCTCACTGTATCTGCTATCCTTGACCTTCGCTTGTCTACTTTTCCGCCCTTTTCACTCTTTGATCTCTCCATTTAGCACGACACACGTCCGTTCGCAACCGTTGCCCGTAAGGGAATCACATTGATGATGGTTATATACTATATTTATTTATTTAACTTCCAACGGTAGGGTGGTCGTCTAATCGTGTCAGCGCAATTAAACAAAGTCGTCTGCGAGGTCGCAACATTCGCAGATAGCTTTCTCCTCTCTTGCCTTCTCGTGCGCTCGATTTTTTTCAGCTTTCCCTCTCTCCGATATTATTTCTGCTGGCAATCCCCCTTTTTTCTTTTTCTTTTAATTCCCGTTCCCTAGGACTTAAGGCGTAATTTTATAAATGAATGGAGAAAGGGTGGGGGGAAGGATAGGTCTATTATTATTATTATTATTATTGGTTGAGGCTAGCCGGGCACTCAGTCCTTGGGGACCATCGTACCCGGGCCGCTAGGCAGCCTCCTTACTGGCTGTGCCTTGGTAGCTGGGCTTCTATTGCCGGCACCAGGCCAGCTGAAATACTTAATGATGAGGGTTCCGAGGTCTCCAGGATTGATCCTCTTAGGGCCCTTAGTTCCCTGCATGTTAGAAGTGCGTGAAGGGGTGTCTCATCCTCCTCCTCACACCTCAGGCATGTCGACTCCTCTGTGAGTCCCATGCGTGCGAGGTGTTTCCTCGTGTACCAGTGTCCTGTCACTAGGCCCACGAGCATGCGCAGCTGCGCCCTGTTCAGGTGAGTTAAGGTGTCACACAGCTTCTATGACGGTCCCTCAAGTAAGGCCCTCGTGTCTCTCATGCCGTTGGCGTTTTGCCAGAGCCTGGTGAATTCCTGGTTCAACCATTCTTTAGCCAGGCCCTTCAACACATAGGTTGAGACGCCAATAGGGTACTCATGGTATGGCTGGGAGCCTGTTGCCCCCAGTCGCGCCAATTCGTTAGCCTGAGATACCAGCGTGGCCTGGCACCCCCATAGCAGCTTGACTCTGTTGTTCAGAGATAGCTGCTTCAGCGTCAGTACACAATCCCTGACTAGCTGAGACCCAATCTCCACTTTGTGAAGGGCTCTAAGCGCAGCAAGGCTGTCACTGCAGATATAAATGTGTTTGCCTGAGTGGGCCCTTTCCAAATTATATTTGGCGCAGGTCCAGATGGCAAATACCTCTGCTTGGAAGACCGTAACGTGGTGGCCCAGCTTGTGGGTCATTTCGACCCTTGGGCTCTCCCCCGCAATCCCGGCTCCTGTGCCAGATCTGGTTTTGAAGCCGTCTGTGAACCAGACCAGCCCCCCCAGAGTCAGAATGCCGTTTGGGTCCTCCAGCCATTTCTCCCTGTCTGGGATGATTAAGTCGTATTCGCGTCTGAATAGGTACTTCGTCTTGCAGCGGTCTCCACCGGAGGTCAGAATTAACTCCGATCCCAGATCCCTCAGGACCTCGGTGTGCCCGCCGCTCGCCGCGGACCATTCTTCAGCTTGATGGAGGCGGATGGCCGCTCTCCAAGCCGTTGCCATCACTATTAGATGGGGTGGCTTGTAATCGAACAGCGCACCCATTGCCATAGTGGGCGTGGTGGGGAGCGCACCTGTTATCCCCAGCAACGCTATTCGGTATATTCTTTCTATAGTCCTTCTGTGTACTCCCCTCTTCATAGAGGTCCACCACACAATCGAGGCGTATGTTATGATGGATTCAAGGATGGCCTGGTATATCCACCTGACCATCCTTGGTTTGAGTCCCCATGCAGGGCCAAACATTCTGCGGCAGGTGCTGATTGCTTCCTGGGTCTGCTTGTTCACATGGTTCTTCCAGGTGAGTTTATTATCTAGTATTACACCTAGATATTTAACTTCATCTGTGAGTTGTAGTTGCGTCCCAAAAAGATGAGGAGCCTTAAAATAAAAGCGTCGTCTCCTTGTGAATAGGACCAACTCCGTTTTGCTCGGGTGAACCGAGAGCGAGTGTGATCTACACCAAGATTCCACGAGTATGATAGCCTTTTGCAATCTCCTCGCTAAATCTAACGGGTGTCTGCCTCTGACCGTAATAGAAAGGTCGTCGGCGTAGCCCTGAACCTCAAAGCCTTCCGTGGTGAGTATACGTATGAGTTCGTCAACCACGAGGGTCCACAGCAGGGGGAACAGGACTCGTCCCTGCGGGCAGCCCCTCGCGACGTCGGCACTCACCGTCTCCTCTCCCAGGTTTGTTGTGGCTGTTCTATTCGTCACCATGTTGTGGATCCATCTTACGACGGAGTCCTTAATATAATATCTCTTCGCGGCTTCCTGTATAGCATTGTGAGGGGTGTTGTCAAACGCCCCCTCGATGTCGAGGAAGATGCAGAGGGCGGATTCACCGTTCGACAGTGCACCTTCAATGTAACCTACCAGTTTATGAAGTGCCGTCTCGGTGGATTTGCCGTTTTGATAGGCGTGTTGAGAGGGGTGCAGCGGTTTGCTGGCCAAAACCTCGTCTCTGACGTACCTATCAACCAGCCCCTCCAGCGATTTAAGCAAGAAAGAGGTGAGGCTGATGGGTCTGTATGACTTGGCAAGGTCGTAATTGTCCCTCCCTGATTTCGGGATGAACACTACTTTGGAGTATCTCCAGGCTTTGGGTACGTAGCCCTTCGCTAGGCAGGATTTGAAGATTTGGCCCAGGCGCCTGTACAGGTCCTCTCCGCCCTCCTGAAGGAGGCTCTTGAATCTTCTGAAGGAGCCCATGGCCCACTTCACCCTGTCCGTGTTTATCACCTTCTCAGCTATTCCCCAGTCCGCTGGAGCGGGGTCGGTGCGCGCGGTATCACTGCGACGCCGCTCCCGACCCTCCGCTACTGAGCCTGGGAAATGTGTTTGAATAAGGTGTTCTAGTGTTTCTCTGTGGTTGTTCGTCAGACTTCCATTTGGAAGTCTGAGACGATCCAACCTTGATGAGGGGCCTATCCAGAAGACCTTCCTTAACCTGGCAACTACAGGTAGTGCCTCGGTTTCTTTGCGGAAGGTCTTCCAGGCCGTCCTCTTGCTGGTACTTATTAACTTTTTGTAAGCTTGCTGGGACCTTTTGTAGTTGTCCCAGGCTGGCTCCGTATTGGCCTTCATGGCTTTATTCAGTAGTTTGCGGGTGTCCTTCCTGGCTTGGTCCAATTTCTTGTTCCACCAGGGGACCCTTTTGCTACTGTTTCTGATTCTGGCCGGGCAGGCAGCCTCGTAGGCTTGAGTAATGGCGGAACTCAGATGCTCTACCGCTTGCTCAATTTCGTCCTGGGACGCTGACAGTACCCCTTCAGCCTTCCTTCCAGGCCCTCTCTATAGAGTGCCCAGTTGGTGGCCTTTGGGTTCCTGTAAGCCTCGCCAGTGCCGCCCTCCCTGTCGCCTGTTAGTTTAAAAGTGATAAGACGGTGGTCCGAGAGTGTGCTCTCGTCCCGTACCTGCCAGTGTTTGATGACCTGTGCCACCTTGGCGGAGCCCAGGGTCAGATCAATCACCTCCTGTCTGCGGGAGGTAACAAAGGTGGGGGAGGAGCCTATGTTAAGGATCTCCAAGCCCGTGGTGACGAGGTACTCCAACAGTGCTGTGCCTCTACCGTTGGTATTTGTACTGCCCCATACGGTGTGGTGCGAGTTGGCATCGCAGCCGATCACCAGGTGCAGACCATTGACAGCACAGTGATCCACCAGTGCCCTGAGTTCCCTCGTAGGTGGAGGGTCCTCAGAGTCGTACGGCAGGTACGCCGAGCATACCACCAGCTCTGACGTATTCCCACCGAGGTTAAGTTTAACCTTAACCGCTGAATGATCAGCTGTACAGAATTCGTTAAGTTTCAGGGCCGCTATCTCCTTCTTGACGAAGATACAGGCCCTGGGCCTTGTGGATGTGGCGTCATAGTAGAGTGAGCCGCACCCCGTGTTTAGCCCTCCTACATGTTCATTGTGGATCCAAGATTCTTGTATGAGGGCTATATCTGTCTGCCCCATCGTTAAGAGGCACAGGAGAATGTCCGTTGCCGCCTTACAATGTTGCAGGTTAATCTACAAGAACCTGGTACCATCTGGCACCTTGTTGGTGTCAGATGTGATCCGGTCTCGCTTGCCCGGAGTAGGTGTGTTATGTTCCCCGCCGGGGCTCATTGCACCTACTTATGAGAGGGGCCCTCTACCGGGGTCCATCAGGGTACGTTGGTTCCCCTTCTGCACTCCCAGAAGCCCGGTCCGTTTTGTCGCCTCCGCCGTGGTCGGCCTTCCCCTTGACATGCCTGCCTTGGGGATGCTCCCACTGGACGGAGGTTACGTTTCAGCGGCCTTCGGTCCTTGGGAGGATCCGGCAGCCGCCATCTCTAAATCTCAGCCTCGGTGCGGGGGGCCAAGGGTCAGCCGCTGCCAGCAACCTGGGCTCCCCTTCACCCTTGTCCACGCCGCTCACCCTCTCCTACCCTTCCTCCATCCCCGGGACTGTTGGTCCTGGTTTATTCCCGGCGACTGTTCTGGCGTTATTTGAGTCCTCCGTGGTCCCGGCAGGTCCCTCTCTAAAGAGGGCCCTGCGCAGTCCCACGTGGACCTCAAAGCCTTGCCTCTTAATGAGGCCGTGTGAAGCAGGGTCAACCCCCAGGACGAGAGTTACCGAGTTCGGTCTCTCCTGCTCCACACTCTCCCGTTTCACTACTAAACACGCCCCCCACTGAGCTTCACCTTCTTCCACGCTTCCGGGTCCGGTTCCGGGATTTCCCCCTGATTGGCCCTGGTCGCGCCGGAGGAAGGCTCCTCATTGAGGGTTAGCATGTCTAAGGCCGGCAAGGTTGTAACCTCGCCTGCCGCGGACCTGCTCTCCCCACAGACGCCCGTCAGCGGTGTTTCGAAGGCGGTCCCCAAAATTGGGTCCCTTCCCTCCTCAACCGGCCCGCTTCCGGATGGGTTTGTGGTTGTGTTTGCTCCTGTCTTCGTGTCCGTGATTGTCTGCGTGTTATTATTTTCGATTTTGTGTTTGTTTACATCTATGTGTGTCCCACGAGTAGTCAGGAAATATGGGTCCGCCCCTGCAGAGCCCACTTACAGGGGTAAGGCTAGATACAATGGGCGGGCGCCTGGTACCCCAAGGGCATCCTGCGTTCGTGACACCATTACCCCGGTGCCATCCAGCTCTCGGCACAATTGCTTACACCTTAGCTTGGGGAGGTGGTCCGCAACGGGGCTTTAGTTCCCCTCCAAGGGTTTTTAGGCCCTCAGGGATCCCTTATAGCACCCGTTGGCCGGGGCACTCCGTAGGCACACCTTCCCCGTATCCCGGTTGCCAGAGGCGAGCCGTTCTACGGTACTCGGGGCCCACTTCATGCACCCAGTCGTCCTCCTATCCGCCACCCCGAGACGCGCTCAGTTGGGGCTCAGTCTGGATCGACCAAAGGCCGTACTGGTTCCCCGCGCCCCTTTCGGGGGTTGGAGCACTCCGAGAAGGGTAGGTCTATGAATGAATTATATCAATAACTTTTTAATACTTTTTTATTATATATGAAAAATTCTTAGAAAAAAAATTTATTGGCTTTATAAATGGTTATAAAAAATACAAAGAAAAATAAACTGAATATGTAGTTAGTTAGTTATTTATTCTGTAATATAATATAATAATACTAACAATTGAAAATAATTAACATAAATGAAATAAAATAAAATAAAATAAAATGAAATAACATAAAATAAGATAATGAATATTCGTGGCGGGCGAGTTCGTGCAGGAATTCGTCCGTGGCGGGAGAGCGGAAGGAGGAGGATCGCCAATCCGGCTATAACAGATAAAATAAAATAAAATATACATTAATACACAAATCTAATAAATCTAATAAATCAAACCAGACAATCAACTTACATCAATTTCGTATCCGAAAAGGTAGCGTAGGTCGAAGACGTCGATGTTCTTACAGTGCTTTCGCACTCCTTCGACCCACAATTTATCCACATCTCTCCGGTTGGCCGCACGCTCCCGACGAACTCTTGCGACGTCCGCCACGTAGACAACTCCCAATTGATTCATTGCACCCACTTTTAACAAAAACAACTAATTAAAAAACAAATAAAATTAACACGCTAAGAGTAATTGTTAAAAAACTACTTACGCTCTGTTTTCAAAAATACGGCCAACGCCTCAAGTTGTAACGATGTGATCTTGCGCGCTATTGTAAATAACGAAAACACGTCGGTGATGCGTTTATCAAACACTGAGAAACATCTCCCTCCAAACCCTAAGACACTCGGCACTTCCAGTATCATGCTGCAAATTCTGAAATTAATCAGCCGTACGACTCTTACAATTCTGAAATTAATCTGTCGAACGACTCGCATGAATTTGCAAGGTTTGTAAGAACTCCGAGTCAGACGTCTCTCTCATGAAATTGCAAGGTTCACAAGAACTCGAAACCCTACAGGCTTATAAAGATACTTGGAAATTAGTAATATTTTACTCGTGGAGCAAAGAATAAATTATGTTTTTACGAATAATTATTTATTTTATAATGTCCCCAAGGCAATGTTCTTGTGGATTGTGGAATTATGAATCGTTTATCATCGTAGGGACTAAGTACCTTCTTTTCTTCACATATAGAATATACATTGTGCAATTTTGAACGAATACATCTCTGTTCACGATGCACTTCTAATCGATCATACAAGCAACGTATATAATCATCGAAGCAAATAGTTTTCCTAATTATGTTACTTTTGACACCCTTCACTTTTTTCGTGTCCCGTTTGCCCTCTACGCGCAAAGCATACATTTTCGACCGAAGTCCGACAAACTCAGTCATTATACACCCATTATTTTCATCCTTCATTAATCCCGGTACTTTTTTATTTACTCGTGGCATACTGTAACGACCCAGAGATAGGTACGTCACTGCACCGACGTATAGGGAGAGCGGTTCCCCAAGAAGGCGACTCGTATGAATGAATTAGGGATTATAGATTCGTGTGGTGTGCGGTTGAGGAGTAAAATCCAAACATTAATGTGTTAGACTAAAGATTTATTCAAGTAAGTAAATATCTAATAACTGAATGTAAAATAATAATGCTGGTATAACAATAAGTGCGGGCTAAAATGTGGAATAGATCAGAAAATACAATGAAAAATATATAATTAATAATTAGTATGCGCCTTAATCTATGGATACAGCCAACACTCTGTACAATCACCAACTACGCTAAGTATTGGAAACTATACTTCAGTGGCTTGTACAGTACCCTCAGACACGAGCGGACTTTGCCTACAGGTCGCAATCGGTTTCTGGTCCAGCCAAAGCTATGCTAATACAGGCCTGCTCAAGGAGCTCCGCTCCTCGCTAGCTCTTTACACTTGAATGTGTGACTCAGTATTAGCACGTGTTCAACACGTTGCGTACCATGAGTAGGATGTCCACAGATCCGAAGTTTCGTACGTCACCACTGGAAGAGAAGGATAAAGCTTACTCTTGCGCTCTATAGTTGCCTAAGTAATTCAGCGCAGAGCTTTCCTCTACTACCAGAGTGCTGTCTGTATTCGACCGAAGTCGGAGAAGATCTGATCTGATACCACGTGGAACTCCTCTATTTATAGTCAGATTCTGCTGACTTAGCGCTTTTTTTCAATATAGAATTCCTTTCGATCTCTGGAATTCCCCATCACGTGACGGCCGAGCACCCCTGCTCCCTAATCTACGCGGATCTCCCTACTCTAGATTCTCACCCCACCGCGAGATCATCGGGGTTGCGCTGGCGTATACGTGGTCTCGCGTCGATCAATTATCGATATCATAATTTACCGACCGACTTACCGACTAGACTTATTTAATAAACTGATTTATCCCTTGAAAATGAAAATTATTTATTACAAAAAAATATATAATACAAATTAAACTAAATATTCATTATAAATTAAGTAAATATTAATAATAAAACTTAAATTAAACATTTTATGTGGAATTTAAATTAAAAATTTGATTATAATAATAAAATAAAAATGGAAAATGATGCTGGCTCTTCTTAGCGGGATGTTACAATACTGTAAACATTGTCCTCGGTATTGTCGCTCGTGTCCATCCGATATATATCGTGTTTCATTACATCGTATATGTCATCACATTCCAGTTCGTATATAAGACTGTCTGTGTCTGTGTATAATATTTTACAAAGACGTTTAAATTTCGGCCAAACATAATAATGATGGAATTCGTACAAACATGTTTTTGATATATCCAGAATACACATACCAACATAAATGGGTTTTCTAAATATAATTTCCAACTTTCGCATCTCTATTGCAACCAAATGTTCCGAAAATATTGATCTGCTATGAAAATTTGGTTTTGCTATCAGGGCCTCGGCGCCGTATCTACCTTCCCATTTTGTAACTAATTTAACGTCTACATGATTTCTAACGTTCTCCATAGTTTTACCAAAGACTGCATTATTCATTAATTTAAATAAGTTCTTTTCAAAATCATTTTTAGCTACAGTTCTAAGTTGCGTGTTTAAATTAATGTATTCGCGAAGCCATGGAGATTGTTGAAATTCTAAAACGCGATGAATTACAGAAACTTTTAAGTTATGATTTAAGCATTGTTGAAGATTGCGGTAATGGATGATGTAACGTTGCTTATCCTGAATTGTAGGGAGTAGTTTCTCATGTTTGGCATTAGGAGGCTTCTCGCGTATTGGACAAAAAGGTAAATCTGCATGCTTATCGTGTAATTCTAGCGGGTATTTCAAATCGACTTCCAAAATATATCCAATGTCCGAATTTTCGGATATCGCATGAATGTTAAAAGTTTTAATTTCATTATCGTCTAACCACTTAAACTCGCCCTAAGGTAGATACTGCGACATTGCCCATCTATACAAATTATTAACGTCGAAATAAACTAAATATCGCGATGGTTCTTCGGAATTGTACGAATCCATGTATTTATTATTGGCCTTTGCGTATCGATTAGAACATTGACTTAGACCACCACGTATGCCGCGCTCTATGAAAAGTAGCATATCGATATCTGTCAATAATTCTAATTCGATATGCGTGTGCTTCAGCATTGCATCTCACGTAAAACCGGGTAAAGTATAGTAATATGCAGGATCCAATTTGTAACTTCTCAAACAGCTGTTACGAAAATTTTCAAAAATGTCGGCCAATAATGAAACGTCTGTTTCTAGATATAAATTGCTATATTCGCCAAGTGTTTTTATATTAAAACTGCGCCAGACTTTTATCGCATGGTCATAATCCTGCTGTGAAACGGCACAGTCGCTTAGTTGATTATAAAATTTGTCACATGTCGGTAATGTCGTCTCGTTCAGTTTCATGTAGTTGGTAACATAATCGTATGGAAAGATGCCTTTTCGTGTAAGCAAATCGAATCTTATCTCGATCAAAAAATTAAATTGTGACCGTAAAATCGTCATGTCGTCTTTCCCTACATACGAACTCAATTTATCTAAACTTGAATTTAAAAATTTGAATTTGGCACCCCGTTGGCATACCACAATAAAAAAACTGAACTGGTAGAACATTTTTAGTCGCTGTTTAGAATGAATACGGAACCTAATCTCATCGCTTGTCATAATGTAAAAAAGGAAATGCTAAGAATTCTAAACAACAAATAAAAATGTTTGAAGTGGAATAATTAATAAACGTTTGAATTGGAGGCTACGCTAATGACGCAAAATTTGAAAACAATTTAAAGGAAACTTCCCCATTCGTTTCTAAATTAACCTGCTACGCTGAAAGCAAGTAATTCCCACTAGGTCACTGTGTCAATTCTGAACGTTCGACGAGGGAACATCTCGCCTATTATTCATACCAAAGTGCAATAAATGAGGGGAGTTCACTGGCCCGATCATAAAAACAGCTGCTCTTTCCAGTGACAATTATCTGCTTTCAACGTAGCAGGTTAATTTAGGAACGAATAGGAAAGTTTCATTTAAATTGTTTTCAAAATTGTCATCATTAACGTAGCCAAACGTTTAGTAATTATCCCATTTCAATCATTTTTGTTTTTGTCGCGACGTTGGTCGCGAACGAACGGCTTGGCACCCCGTTGGCATAACACAATAAAAAAACTGAACTGGTAGAACATTTTTAGTCGCTGCTTAGAATGAATATGAAACCTAATCTCTTATTGCCTGTCATAATGTAAAAAAGGAAATTCTTAGGATTTTAAACAACAAATAAAAATGTTTGAAGTGGTATAATTAATAAACGTTTGAATTAAAGGCTACACTAATGATGCAAAATTTGAAAACAATTTAAATGAAACTTACCCATTCGTTTCTAAATTAACTTGCTACGCTCAAAGCAAATAATTCCCACTAGATCACTGTGTCGATTCTGGACATTCGATGAGCAAACACCTCGCCTATTATTCACACCTAAGTGCAATAAATGAGGGGAGTTCACTGGCCCGATCATGAAAATTGCTGTTCTACCGAACGTGTTTCCTCGATTCCCAGTGACAATTATCTGCTTTCAGCGTAGTAGGTTAATTTACGAACGAATGCGAAAGTTTCATTTATATTGTTTTCAAATTTTTCATCATTAACGTGGCTTCCAATTCAAACGTTTATTAATTATTCCATTTCAATCATTTTCATTTGTTGTTTGGAATGCTTAGAATTTCATTTTTTACATTATGATAGGCGACAAGAGATTAGGTTCCGTATTCATTTTAAGCAACGACTAAAAATGTTCTACCCGTCCAATTTTTTATTGTGCTATGCCAACGGGGAGCCGAGCCGTTCGTTCGCGACCTACGTCAGGCCCGGTTTTCATAGCCGACATTGCAGTCCCTAAGCCCGCGCGCTGTACGTGCTCGGATTGGTCGGGGTTATTTGTTAATAAGTAGAAAACGAACCCTTAACCAACATTGTGGAAAAGGCAAAAGTTGTTTAGAATCACGTTAGCAATCATTCCTCTTCGGCTGTAGAGGTAGTCGCGTGACACTCTGTATATCCGCGATGATCCCACTTGCAAAAATTTATGAAATTTGTTGTTTATTAACCATTTAAATTTGGTCAATATTTTTTCTGTTTATGGTTATTAGCTAAGCAACAGAAACCCAAAATCACCTTACACTATCCTACAAATGCTACAGGTTGCACTAAAAAGTGTGAAATAAAATAATTTTTAACAAAAAACAAATCCAACTTCGAAATGCGCTATAAAGTGTCAAATAATTTCTATTTCATTTATACCAATATTCCACAGCTATTAATAATATCTACTTAATCGTTAAATAGGATACCAAATACATTTCAAAGTTTTCGGAGGCGGCGCAAAATTATAAACTTTTCTTGTACTAGGAAGATCCTAGTTCAGCCGTCGGCAACATATGACAAATAACCCATTTGATAATTTCAAGTAAACAGCATTCAACGGGAATCAACATAGCCATTACGGATTAACTATACTGTAGTTCACGAGAAACCATACTTAACTCGCGCAGCTCAGTAGGTCTGGGGACATTTTTAATAACGTGTGTGATATAATTTTTTCTTTGAAAAATAATAGGAATTTCGTTGTATCGTGTACCTGTACCATATCATCATCGGTTATCAGTTATCGTACGTCATATATTTCTGTCCACCATTTAAATGATCGCAAAGTAAAAAGCAAGCTGCAGAGAGGAATGACACACGTTATTAAAAATGTCCATAGACCTAGTGAGCTGCGCGAGTTAAGTGTCTTCTCTCGTGAATTGCAGTATATATTTATGTACATCAGAAGTGCTACCAACTTCTGATACAATCGTTACTGTAACGTGAAACGTTATCACGTAAATATGTTTAGAGTGGTATGGCGACACTGCCATGGGAATATTTATCGATAGTCTGTAGTATCGATATGTCTCGAATATCAGTCGAGGACCTTTTGTATCGAAGGTCATAAATTAAGAACGAAATTCAAACATCATCTGCGCGTACACTTATATAAAATAAACAAAGCCAAATTGTAAACCCCTCGACGTGGGTGATCGAGCTGAGAGAAAGCCGGAAATCCAGAGAATGGAATAGTTTCACTTTGAAAATTCCTAAAAGACTAATTTATAATAGATCATAGCCAATTCGTTGTTTTCGACCAAGTCACGAACGGTCCTTAAAAGCTACGAAGTCTTTTTCGATATCCTGTCTTTTCATACACTCTAAGAGGGTCGTAAATTTCCTCAAGAGTTGCCTTTGGCAAGTACAAGGTCTTGTCATTTCCTATTTTCTCTGGGTCCCACGCTTTCTCGTAGCACATGTACGCTGCAACGTTCTAGCGTCTTGGCGGAGCGCCTCCACTTCCACGCGCCTGAGGGTGGACCACAGCCAGGAGAAGGGGCCCATACGAGACGAGGTGGACTCCCCCACCATTGGACGAGGGATGATCCTGAGAGAGGATCCAGAATCCACGAAGGAAGGGGCATCGACGGACAACGCGCGAAGATCTCCTCCGCCAAGCGCAGAACCGGCATAATGATTTTGTCAGTCAAAATAGACAGATCCTTCTTACGCGCTATATTCAGCACATTTTTAAAGTCAAAGTTTACAAGTCAATCTAAATAAAGAGTTAAAATATTAAAGCACAGTGAAGAGTAATAATAGTTTATTATTTTCATTTTCGCGCCTTGCGAGCGGAGCGCCTCTGCGCTCCACGGATTGTCAGACCTACGCCTTAAATCCCCAGAAATCCCTATTGTCCGCAAACGGACACCCAACATTACAAATACGAATGTTTTCTGCCGTATATATAACGTTTCGAATTTCTTCTTACGACTTATTAATTACCAGGTTTGCCATACCGCAGTCAAATCGTTATTGGCAGCATCATATATTCGGGTATTTTTAATTTTGCGCCGCCTCCGAAAAGTTTGAAATGTATTTGGTATCCTATTTAACGATTAAGTAGATATTATTAATAGCTATGGAATATTGGTATAAATGAAATAGAAATTATTTGACACTTTTTAGTGCATTTCGAAGTCGGATTTGTTTTTTGTTAAAAATTATTTTATTTTTATAATTTAAATTACATCCCTGATGAGCAGGTCCTCGGTAACTACCAGTGAAATGGCAATGATCTCGAACTTTTATTTCGTCGATGTCGAACGGTTTTTCCCAAATATAACAATGCGTTGCATTCATATAATCTTCTCTTTCATCACCCGTCAAATTTGTCATGGGCACAATCGTATTAAATAATGGTGCAATTTTTCTTACAAGATTCTCAAGTTCATTCACGAACCATGCAGCACAGTCAGAGCCGCGATATGCGCGATACTCGCACACCGATGCGTTGTACGAACAGTGAAAATAATATCCCACACTCTATGCTTCGTGCTGCTGGTATGCATTGCAGTGTCCTTGATTGATATTACTGTTAACCTTCGTAAGCAAGCATTCGAAATCGGCGTACACGATGAATAGATGACGTTCTTGGTGACAAAAATTATCAAATTTTATCATTTTATCCTCACTCGATGGTAGAATGATTGCGCAATCGTTCACCTTCATGCAGTACTTCGTATGTTTCAATAACTTTTCTTCCACATAAAAGTAGTGAAGGCATCTGCATATAAACAAAGTAACTGCATTAGTACAAAAAGAACAAACACATACACTAAAATAGATCGTAATGGCGTGATACAAACCAGTCACAAATATAAATTTTATTCTTATGTGCACTGAGCTGGTTTGAATCAAGCTGGGAAAGATTTTTAATCCATGCAAAGTGGCGCACTTTACGGTTGGGCGTTTCAAGCATCAGCAGGTTAACGTGACGAAATCTTTTGTTGGTGGTGAGTTGGAGCGGAGCACACCTTTTCACATTCAAGTCCCAGAAATAAACGTTTATCGAAACATCGTTTTGGCGCTCAAATTTTGGTAGTTGATTAAGGATTATTGGAAATGCGATGCCCTCCAAATTTAAGACGGTGTCATAGTTGGGATACGATGATGGTCGATTTTCATTCACATGGACGAGATATAATGCTGCAACTATCGATCTGACAAAACACGGATCATCGTCAACTGTCACATTTACTACCGCTCTTTTGCCCTTGATTGTTTTTAGTATGTCGGTGTAACAACCAGCGTGCATCGGATTGCATTTATTGATATTTAACATCAAATGCAGAATTTTCGATATCGCCCAACCACTGTCCCGTTCCTGAAATTCTTCCATCAGTGTTAAAGTTGAGTTCACAACGTATTTGTCATACCAATCGTTCAAGTTTGATGTAGAAAATAATTGTTTATTTCTCACAACAAAAAAATCGCATTTACAAGACGTAGAAGAATTCGTTCAAGGTCATGAGCAAAACCTCTACCTTCTATAGTCGCGAATTGTAGCGTCAGATTTGCTGCGCCAACAAAAAGTCTCATTTACGAGACGTAGAAAAAGTTGGTGGGGCCTTGTGCCGTCTTCTGATAAGAAGAAATAGTTCAAGGGCATGGGGGTGGGGTGTCATATTTCTGCTGATGGTGTCAAATTACTGCGGGGTCTGGTGGTTATGGGGTGGGGGTTGTCATAGGGTGGGTATTTCTGCTGAGGGGGCGGTTATAGGGTGGGGGTTGTCATAGGGTGGGTATTTCTGCTGAGGGGGTGGTTATGGGGTGGGGGTTGTCGGGGGGGTATCATATTTCTGCTGACGGTGTCAAATTACTACTGATTCAGCAAAAGAAATGCTGACGCCAGTGATTTAGAATCCGCATATAACCACTAGTAACGAAAACTAACTTTTCGTTCACCGCCCCTTTCGTGCGAAGGTTTTCGGGCGATCGACGTGTATTATTTGTCTGAAAAGAAGCCTGCTACAGTTCGGATCGCGATCGACGACACGGTTCGTCCGCGAGTGCAAGTTCGAAAATATTAACAATATCGCATATTATGGTCGTGACGACGACTCGTAGGGCTGGTTACTACATGTAACCCCCCTGATTACGCATATTACGGTCGTGACGACGACCAGTAGAGCTGGTTACAAGCATGTGCCTCTCTGATTATACACTCTAACCTGATCACATGTAAGCTGTCGTGTCGACGACCCGCCGGATTGGTTACTACATGTAACCACCTAAACTCGCATTCGCTTACAGGATCAAATATTACACTCGTACTCTTGGCCTACATGGTCAAATATCATAATCGAATACGATAACGTTTACCGCATGGACTTTCATCGTTCGTTAATATAAGTGAAACGTATGAATAATAAAACAAGGGGTTTTTTATGCCAACGGGCTTTTTCCCCATAAGCATGTATCGAGCCAATAAACGATTATTAATATTTCGGCTCAAAATCGTCTAATTTCATTTATTAAAATACCCTCCTCCTCACACATATTATATCCTATTCTTTGAAACATGGGATCTCTCCATGTTGGAGAGATTTCGACGATACAGTACTGTTTCCGTTGCTCCTTGCCGTATTTGCTGTAATTTATTACGGCAACTACTAACAGTATTAGGTATTGAAACGTTTTAACGGAGTACTTCGTAAAGTTCTTCATACGTTTCAATTGACATGTATCGAATACTTCTTTTTGCATTTTCCTTAATTTTTTCAACCATAATTAATTTTAGTAATAATGTTCTTTCGGAACAATTACTCCTGGCATATGTCGTCCTCGTAAGGTCTCGATGGTTCGAATGGCGTCAACTGCTTTCATTAGTTCGTCTGGCCTGGTTGTTGAAATTTGGGGTGGTTGTCGGACCGTATGCATTTCATCTTCTTGCTGATTATCTTGATCTCCGCCGCTTCGTCTGGTGGTCCTCGAAATAGTAGACGTGTCTTCAGTGAGGGTGACTAGTTTCAGCTGCTCTGCAATATTTTGGATTTCTTTTGCACGGTTTCGGTTTTCTTCTTCTAGAGTTGTTAATTGTTGATTGATTCCTTCTTCCATCCGTTGCGTCCTGTCCAAGAGTTACCGGAGCACGTTCTCTTGTGCAGCAGGTCCGGAGGCAGTGATTGTTGAAGATATTGAGGACTCAGAGGATAAGGAGGATAAGTCTGAGTCTTGAGAGGAAATACTTGGTGGTTTTACTCGGTAACATTCAAACGCCAACTTTTATCTTAGGTTCGTTCGATCCTTACGTGTCACGACAGAGTGGCACTCGTAGTCCCTTCGTCCGGAGTTCCGTAGAAAGCCCCCTTTGGAAGTTTTTCTTTGTGATGTTGAATGGATCCTGGCAGAATTGCCAAAATGTCACGTAGAAAGTTCACAGGGTTTTAAGAAATAAATGGATAGTACTTTTAAGAGTTTGGCACTTTATTTTACAGTATGATTGCGACTAACTGCCTGCTTATGTCCGGTGAAGTCTTTTTATAATGTAGTTGGTGCTGGAGAAGGGGCCGATGATTGACAGGGTAGGGTGTCCGTGAGAACGCGTCTTATCGAATATTTAAGTAGGTGGTTGTAATATGATGTTGAGGTGTCCGGTCGTGAAGAGTTCGATTGTTCGAGTATCGATTGTTTAGGCGGGTGGTCGTAACACGATGTTTGTCCGATCGTGGGAAGAATTCGATTAATGTACGTTTAGGCGGCTGGTCGTAACAATAGTATTGTCCTTACGCGATCCGCCCCGCGTCCCGTAGTATTGTTGTTTTGCATACTTTACCCTGAGAAATGACAAATTCAAACGCTCGCTTCGCAATCACGCGATGAGTATGAGAGTCGACTCGTCGACGAAACATTGATTGTTGAGGAAAATCTTTTCCCGAACTATCCCTACTCCCGCGGGCCAGTTTATCCTTCTTCTCAATAGAATTGGTTCGACAAACTTAGACCGAGACGAAACATAATGCCAATATTCGTAATCAACGTATAAAAAACGGAAGAATACTATTTCAAAAAAATTGGGGGTGAGTGCTTTTTGGAACTTTATCCACAAATACATTGGATTATTTTTTTTTTAATTAATGAAACTTTTTTTTTCAGACCAAAATGGATGAAGGATCAACGAACAATCGTAAGTATAATTCCAAATTCAATGGAAAACATGCATGTAACATACAGTGTATCCCGCGTAACTGGAAACACTCCATTATTTCCTAAACTATTAAAGATACAAGAAATTGCTTTGGTGGTCATTGCAGGGTAAGAGTTTCCTTGCATGCGTCAAGTGTTTCCTCGTGTACCAGTGCCTAGTGATGAGTTCCACGAGTAAACGTAGCTGGTTTCTTCCTAGGCAGCTCAGGGCCCTGCCTAGTAGCATTGAAGGCCCTCTAATCAATGCCTTAGTGTGCCTCATGCCTAGGGTCCGGTTCCAGAGCTGGTGGGCTTGGGTTTTCAACCACGCCTTTCCCATTTCTTTTACCATCCTCATAGAGACACATATGCGATAAGTTCTGTCTGGGTTGGGCCGCATAGCTCCTTCACGTGCCAACAAATTCGCCTTTTCATTACCTGGTACTCCTGTGTGTCCAGGAACCCAGATCAAATTGACACGGTTGTTGTTCTCAACTAGCCGTTCTAGAATACGCAACTAGCGGTCCTGTACCAGCCTGGATCTCAATACCGTGGCTTAAAGGGATCCAAGTGCGGCCTTGCTGTCATTGCAAATATAGATGTGTTTGTTCCTGTAGCCCTGGTGCAGGATTTTCTTGGCACAGGCCGAGATGGCAAACACTTCCGCTTGAAAAATCGATACGTGTCGGCCCGGGGGTAAAGATAGTTCCGCCCTGGGCCTCTGCCCCTAAATCCCCGCTTCAGTTCCAGTTTTGGTTTTAGAGCTATCTGCGGACCATATCAGCCCCCGTGGAGTGAGGATTTCCTTCCGGTTCACCTCCCATACTTCTTTGCATAGTAGCCTTACCCGGAAGTTATGTGTGAAGTGGTAGGTCGTTTCGTACACATCTCCCCCCAGTGTCAGCGCCTCGTTTGGATCCCTGAGCTCCTTGAGTATCGACGCGTATCCTGTTTCCGCCCCCTTCTATTCTCCTACTAGATGCAGCCATAATGTGTGGTGGTGCCAGGTCCATAAGTGCCCCCATTGCCAGGGTCGGCGTGGTGCGGAAGGCATCTGTCATCCCCAGCAACGCCAGTCTATATATCTTTTCTAATGTTCTCCTGTTGCAATGTTTCCTCATAGAGGTCCACCAAACAACGGAGGCGTACGTTAGTTGGGGTACCATGATCGCAGTGTAGATCCACCTGACCACTTTTGGTTTTAGTCCCCACGTTGCTCCAAACATCCTTCTGCAGGCCCAGTAGGTTGAAATTGCCTTTTGTGCCTGCTTCTTGATGTGGAGTTCCCATGTTAACTTCGTATCTAGGGTGACCTCTAAATACTTTACCGAGGTGGACGTACCGAGCTCCGCCCCAAACAGTTAGGGGGCGTAAATACAAAGCGCCGTTTCCTCGAGAACAGTACCATCTCCGTCTTGGTTGGGTTACCCTTCATGTTATGTGATAGGCACCATTCCTGCACGAGTATGAGTGCTTCTTGCAATCTTCTCGCTATATAGTGCGGGTGTCTGCTTTTGACCGATATGCAGATGTCATCCGTATACTCCTGCACTAAGAACCCTCCCTCGCTTAACCTGCGGAGCAGCCCGTCCACCACGAGAGTCCACAGTAGAGGATACAGAACCCCTCCCTGCGGGCATCCCTTTGCGATACGTGTCCTTAACGCGGTCCCGCCGGAGTGGGTTACTAGGGTCCGCAGCTTCGCGCATCACATCGAAGGACGTACTATCGAACGCTCCTCCGATGTCTATGAACACGCTTACGACTGATTATCCCTGAGACAGGGCCCTCTCAATCTCCCTTACCAGGAGATGGAGCGCCGTCTCTGTGGATTTGCCAGCTTGATAGGCGTGCTGCGAGGCAGGTACTGGTCTCCTCACCAGTGTATGCTCTCTTATGTACCTTTCTACCAGTCTTTCTAGCGTTTTAAGCAGGAAAGATGTTAGGCTGATTGGCCTGCAGGATTTGGCCGTGTCGTAGCCACTTCTGCCTGGCTTAGGCAGAAAAACCACTCCGGCTTCTCTCCATGCTTTTGCTACGTAGCCCAGTGCTATGCACGTTCTGTATATGTGTACGAGGCGCCTCCACAGGTCCTCTCCGGCTTCCTTTAGGAGGGCCGGAAAGATCCCGCCCACGCCTGGGCTTTTGTACTTGCTGAATGAGCCTATGGCCCATCTTACCCTGTTGAGTGTCATCACCCTGGAGGCCAGATCCCAGTCCCGCTCGCTGTTCCCGAGAGGTCTCAGTTCTACCTGATGCTGTCCCTCTGGCACCAGCTCCGAGCTTGGGAAGTGCGTCTCCCCAAGGTGTTTCAGCGTTTGCAGAGAATCTGTTGTAACGCCGCTATTTGGGAGTTTGAGTCCCTCTGGTTTTTGTGTGGGTCCAGACGTAAAGACCTTCCGAAGCCTAGCAACCATCGGTAGGGCCTCGGTCTCCTGGTAGAAGTCCCTCCAGGCCCTCCTCTTAGATGTTCTAATTAGATTCTTAAAAGCCTTCTGAGTCTCTTTGTAAGAGGCCCATACTGCTTCTGTATTCGCCTTCATGGTCTTGTTGAGTAGCTTCCGAGCCCTGGTTCTGAGCTTGTTCAGCTCATTGTTTCACCCGGGGACCCTTCTGCTATCTTTCCTTTGCTTCGCAGGACAGGATCTTTCATAGGATCCGATGATCGCGGTCTGCAATCTTACGACCTCAATCTCAACTCCTTCCGCGGTCCTCGGTCTCACACAGTTCCTCCTGAGCTCCTCCTCTAGGCTTTCACGATATTGAGGCCATGAGGTGGCCCTATAGTCCGCCGCTACCATTATCTTGAATGTGATTAGCCTGTGGTCGGAAAGCGTAGCTTCATCCTCCACCTGCCAATCTTGTGTTGCTTGGGCCACCTTTCTGGAGCCCAGCGTGATGTCGAGTACCTCCTGTCGCCTGGATGTAACAAAGGTTGGGCTGGAGCCTCTCCATGTCCGTAGTTGAGAGGTACTCTAATAGAATCTCGCCTCTCCTATTGATATTGGTACTGCCCCAGACAATATGATGCGCATTCGCAACGCACCCTATCGCTAGTTGCAGCCCTTTATTCTTGCCGAAGTCTACCAGCCCTCTGAATTCCCTCGAAGGTGGGGGTGCCTCAGAGTCATAGGATAGGTAGGTCGAGCAAACCACCAGATTCGCCCTGCTACCCCCACTCCAGCTGTCAGTAGGACTGCTGCCTGATCTGTTGAGCAGAATTCTGCCAGTTTTGTGGCCCCGAGTCCTCTTTTTACGAAGATGCATGCTCTTGGGCCACACTTCAAGTCCCCGTGAAAGATGGATCCTTGTTTTGGATCTAGCCCGCCTACTTGGTAAACCCAAGGTTCCTGTATTAAGGCTATATCCGTATTTTTATACATATCTATATGCTTCACTACTAGGCGCCATCGGAGTATATCGGAGTATTGGCTCCCCTTCGTGTGTACCGCGCTGTTGCGGTTACCCGTAATGGTAATCCTTTGGATCCTACTCCGAGTCTCCGCCAGCCCAACTCAGCCTATCACCAATGCTTTCATTGGTCTTCCCCTGGGTCCCCTCAGGGTGGACCCCCAACCTCCCTTCCAGTCGGGGGAGCCCTTGGGCCCTCCACCACTGAGTCGCTGGTCCCTGCCCCTGTTTTGACCAGACCCTTCCCTTTGTCTTTGCTCACCGGCAACCCTCCAACCCCAAAGGACTTCGTGGTAGTGGCAGCCACCTCGATCCCCGTGAATGCGGGTGTACGCTCCTCATCCTGGATCCCGCTATCGCCACCTCCCCCGTAGTCGTTGAGAGCTTTGAGCCGCCGTCCTTACCGGTGCTCGCTATGGCAGTTGGTTCTCCCCGGCCCCCCTTGGGCCGTGCACGCGGCTCCCTAAAGGGTGCTATGCCCAGCCCGACGTGAACCACGAAGCCCCATCCGCTGAGGGCCTTATAAGTCTCCTCTTCTATACCAACCACCAGCTGCACTGCTCTGGCTTCCTCCTTGCGGTCCCAAACCCTCCATAATTGAGTACTGAGACCCGAAATTTGCCTTCGTAGGCGACTTAGTATCGTCCCTGTCCTCGCCGGTGGGCCAGGGATGACTGTTATTAGCTTATGAAGCCTTGGTAGACCCTATTTCTCCAATAATTGAAGAGATGTGCCCTCCTAAGGCCTCACTTTCGCTACCATAGGACCCCCTGCTCTTGCTTGTTCCCTTCGAAGCGTGGGACTTCCTTACCTTCCGGTATCGAGTCCAATTCCGTTTCTAGGGCCCTCAGAACAAGGTCCCCCTGCACCGGGTTCAGGATGGCCTCGGGGTAGCCTGAAGGTGTGATTGCCACCTCGCTGCCGGCCCCGAGAGCCTCCCTGTACCCCGTGGGGTCCGGGAAGATCTTGCCGCTTTTCGCCATCTGGTCTGGTAGAGAATAGTTCGCTGATCAGGCCCTTTTGAGTCCCGCCGCCCCCGCACCCCCCTCGACCCCTTTAGTCTGCTCAGTTTCCGTGACTTGCCCATTACCTGAGCCCACCCCTTCCCTTGGTGCTGCTTGGGGGGAGTGCGACACCGCGTGCGTCGTCTCCGAAAAGGTCCCGGTTGCCAATCTGGCTTTCCGGACCCGCTTCTTAGCCGCCCCACATCGGTTCGCCCTCTTCCTTTTATCCTGGGCTGCAGGCGTGGGCTCGACATTGTTGTCTGCGCCCTCGCATCTGGGGAGCTTCGCCGCGTTACTCAGGGAGAGCCCCACCTCAGCCGCCGCGGCTAGTGCCACGTCGACCTCGACCGGTCCCTCAACACCGACATTCGCCGCCTCTGCAGAGCGAGGTCCCTTGTTTAAGACCTTCTCCTCTTCGTTGATGCCTAAGGTCCTGAGTTATTAGTACCGTTTTTGAAATGTCCACATGTGTCCTACGATTATGCAGGAAAGGGTGGTCCGCCTGTTATGCGAGGGTAATGCTAGATATAATGGGATGGCGTCTGGTACCCCAAGGGCATCGTCCGAGACACTATTACCCCGGTGCCATCCAGCTCTCGGCACGATCGCTTACACCTTAGCTTGGGGAGCTGGTCCACGACTGGGCCTTAGTTCCCCTCCGAAGGGTTTAGTCCTCGGGAGTCCCTTATAGGACCCGCTGCTCGGTGCCTTCCACGGACACGCCTTATCCCGCAGCCCGGTCGCCTTTGGGTGAACCGTTCCGTGGTACACAGGGGTCCGCTTCACGCTCCGGTCGCTCTCCTATTCGCCACCTGGAAACGCGCTCGCTTGGGGCTCAGCCTGGACCGACCGTAAGTGGACCTGGTCCCCCTCGCCCCTAGCGAGGGTTGAGGAACTCCGAGAAACCGACTTCACAATGTGCTAAAAAGTGTAAAATAATTCATATTTCGTTTATACAACTACGTATTAAAATTATTAATAAAACTTGCTGCATTAACAAAATGCGCTAAAAGGTATAAAATAATTTCTATTTCATTTATTCCAACGCTCCACAGATATTAATAAATCTTACTTAATAGTTAAATATTAGTATACTAAATACACTTCAACCTTTTCGAAGGCGGCGCAATATTAAAAATACCCGAATATACGATGCTGCCAATAACGATTTTAGTGCGGTATGGCAAACTTGGTAATTAACAAGTCGTAAGAAAAAATGCGAAACGTTATAGGTACAGATGAAAACATTTGTAATTGTAACGGTTGTATTAGAAGTTGGCAACACTTTTGATGTAAACGTAGTTAATCCGCAATGGGTATGTTGCTTCTCGTTGAATATTGTTAACTTGAAATTATCAAATGGGTCATTCGGTAACCGGCGTGTCACAGGTTACCAATTCCTGAACTAGGATCTTTCGAGTAGAAGAAAGGTTTTTAATTTTGCGCCGCCTCCGAAAATGTTGAAGTGTATTTAGCATACTATTTAACTATTAAATAGAATTTATTAATAGCTGTGGAGCATTGGTATAAATGAAATAGAAATTATTTTATACTTTTTAGCGCATTTTGTTAATGCAGCAAGTGTTTGTGCGTAGAGAATAAATTGTTCCTAGGCAAGAATGGCGGTTAGCCTTAGTAAAGGAAAGAAAGGAGTAAGAAATAATGTTCACAGGATCACTTTTTGTTCGGGATTATTGTTAATCCCGACGGGATTGCGCTGGAAAATAATTAAAAACTTGCTGGTTCGGTTTTCGACAATTGATTTATTCGAGTCACACAATAAACGAACATCTAAGTCACGCGATAAAATTGAACAAACGCCGTGAACAATGAGCGGCACGATTACGATTGTAAATGAACGACTTGAACTTTCGCAACGTTACAATGATTCGACGCGAGTTGTAATACATATACAAATTACAGAATTGATCGGTTTACCTTGATCCGTCGCGTTTGAACAATACTTTACGTGAACGCTAGCAGCGAACAATAAGCTCCGTTAATTGTATAAATTCGGCCCGCTGTAGGTGTTGATGCCCGTGATCGTGTGCATGAGCGGCACATGGTCGGCTTTTCACGTGTTCATTGAATTTAATGTATAATTAATCACAACCTGTAGATCCAGTTGCTTGCACTATTGCTGAGGATCGTGATCTGATGAGCTGGTTTAACCAAAACAGTGAATAGTCGCACTTGAACAAACTTTGGTGAGCACGTGTTGAACGGTCGATTTGTTGATCGATAATGGCGTCGTTGACGGCGTTGCGCACAAACCGGCGAGAAGACCCCTGCTCACGCATTGACCTAGATGGTCGACTCCCGATCGATAAATGGAACGATCGTGAGCGCCATCATGGCTGAACGGATTTTCAAATACTTTTCATTTAAGTAATTTAATTGAATAAACAAAAAGGAGTGTTCAATCACTTCTATAGCCGCACTGAAATGCCTAGAATTAGTACAGGCAAACAATATCTTGCGAGGTACTTTCAACCGAAGTACAGTCTGCGAATTCGTCGCGTACACAAATTTTACTCGTTTTTTCGAGAAATCCGAAAGAGTAGTAAGCCGCTTCATCGCTGCGTCGCGCTTTTTATAAGGTCACAGACGATGACAACGCCAGAGCGGTTCGGTGGTTATCGAAAGCTAATTGTATTCAAATCATGGCGCTCTTAATCTGGAACAAACCTCCCGCCTCGCGGTACCACGCGGTGATGTGTAAGAGTTTTTGCCACGAAGTGCGCATTGGCAGATCCCATTTCGTCTCCGACTGAACATGCAACACATTAATTTTGCTTTTAATTTCTGCTTCTACTTCAATTTCCTTTGGGATCGAAGGCCTACATTGCGGCCACTCATTAGGAGTTTGTATAAACCAAGAAGCACCGTGCCACTAAAGGGGGCGCTGAAGTAGTTGCGCCACCGATAGACCGCGGGAGGCGCAATCAGCGGGGTTATGACCCGAAGGTACGTGTCGCCAAATAACGTTAGACACACAATTTTGAATTTCTGTGACTCGATCGCAGTGAACGTTTTTAATTCGCTAGGTTGTTTATGTATCCAAGCCAGTGATACGGTAGAATCCGTCAAACAGTACACCGGACAGTTACTGAGCTTTAACGTAGCTTGCACGTGATCAATTAATCGCGTCATTATTAAACAAGCACATAACTCTAAACGCAGAATTGTGAGTGGTTTTAACCCTTGTGTGCACAACCGGGTACCCGGGTGCCCACCACATTACATTTTTACATGCCAGTAAATTGAGTCGTTATTTCATTCAATTCTAAGGCAATGGTGCATGTACATATTAAAAAAAAATTATTTTCGCAAAGATAATTGTTAGGAATCGGAATTATCGACCGATAATTGCTGGCAGTCAATAGTTCTCCTATTACCGCTTTGTAAAGCGCTCGCCCCTCTGCTGTCCCCACCACCGCTCTTTCTCTCTCGATCCACTGGTTTTCTTACCACGAGCTACGTGCTACCTTACTTATTCGAAAGAAACGGCAGAGAAAGGATCGCGAAACAGAAAGAAAGAGAGAGAGAGACCAACGGAGTGCGGACACAGAGGAACGGGTTGCAACTCTATACAAAAATCACTCAAGTACACTAAATCAACTTTATTCTGTGACCGTAAAATAAACTGACCATTTACAAACTAATAACTGGAAGCTTCAGTCACCCCGATAGCAGTTAAACAATCTAAACTTAAACATTGGTCCTTCGAGCCGGATAAAAATCGAGGTGAGTGAAGCCTTACATCAATCCAATTACAACAATTAATTACAATCGGCTTAAACTAATCCAATTAACGGCGAAAAATTAACGGTTGTCCTTGACCGGGCGCGTGGAGATAAACACCTGGCATAAACTCGTCGCTCACCTGTGTATATTTTTTGCCCTGAAACAATGGAGAAGTTCGTTACAAAGCAGCTCGATTTGTTCAAACGTATTTCATCGACGGTGGAAAATATGAAAAAGCTGGATGCGGCTAAAATAACCAAAGGAGTGGTTAAATCTCGCTTGGAGCTCTTGGAAAGAAACTGGAATACATTTTCCGAGACGCACGATCAACTCCTTGACGCGTTTGCAGCAACCGAAAAGGACAGTCCGTATTTCAAAAAGGACTACATGGGCGCTGGTGAAGAGGCGTACGTCCAACAAAAGGCAATATTGCTGGACCTATTGGAGGAAAAGCTAGCCGAAAACTCCGCAGGTAAGACCGAATCATCTCATGGATCTTCAACTCTCCGGTCTTTACCTAAAATCACGCTGCCTAGCTTTTCCGGTGACTACAACAGCTGGTCGAACTTTCGCGATCTATTTCAATCTTTAATCATTAATAATGAAGCTCTCTCTCTCGTTGAAAAGCTACATTATCTGAAAATAAGCTTATCTGGTGAGTCAGCTCAATTACTGCAACATATACCAGTAGCCGGTGACAACTTTGAACGGGCTTGGAACGCAATTACGCAACGCTATCAAAACTTACGGGTCCTGATTACCTCTCAACTGGCATCCTTAACGGCACTTCCTCCGATGAAAAGAGAATCGGCGCGAGACCTGAAAGAATTGCTTAACGGCACAACGGACGCCGTCCAAGCTCTGGAGGCCATGAAGCGACCAGTCCAACACTGGGATGACTGGCTCGTCTTCATAACCGCCGAAAAACTGGATTCCAAAACAAGAATGGGATGGGAAACAGCCATTGGATCAACATCAGATCCTCCAACGCTTGCACAATTAACGACGTTTCTCACCTCAAAACTGCGAGCCTTGGAAGCTGTGGAAGGAGCATCCGGTTCATCAGCAACAACTACGAACGCAATCGAAGCCCAGAAGCAAGGGAAGAGGACGTCCGTCAACTCCACGCTTCGTCTCAAGGCGCACGCGACGCACACCGCTGGAGAAGGATCTCGAAGGTGCCTCATTTGTCAAAAGGACCACTTCATTCTGTTTTGCCCGACCTTCAAGGGGATGAATCCGCGTGAGAGGAAGCAGCTGGTAACAGAAAAGCGACTGTGTTATAATTGCTTGGCTCCACACTCTTCACAAGCTTGTAAGTCCACTAAACGGTGCCAAGTTTGCGTTGGTAAGCATCATACCTCTCTTCATTATAATTTTGAACAATCTTCTGCTGCTCGCTCTTCTCTTTCCAAACAGGTGCCAGACTCGAATCGCGAGACGATCGACGATCCGCAACAGGAGCCATCCGCTTCAATTTCTGAAAAGGTTACACATTGCGCAATGACTTCCTGCTCCGTAACCTCCGCTGTATCGGTCATACTTGCTACCGCGGAACTAATGCTAGGGTCCGACCAGGGAAGGAGAGTGGTAGTGAGAGCTTTAATCGATCCTTGCTCAGAGGTTTCTTTGATGGAGGAGAGCGTGGCTCAGATTCTAAATCTAAAGAGGGTACCTGATAAAATTCCAGTTATTGGCGTCGGAAAGACGCAAACTTACACGAAAGGTAGGGTCTCTCTTCGCATATTTTCTCGCGTGGACCAAACTATATCGTATCGCCTCTCGGCATACGTTCTTCCAAAACTATCGTCCTACCAAGCGGCGAAATCTTCGTGTCCTTCCACATTAGCTCATTTGGAGGGATTAGAACTGGCCGACCCTAACTTTCTTTCTTCGCGGCATATTAATCTAATCTTGGGAGCGGATATCTACGCTCAAATAATAAGAGCGGGTCTAAAACAAGGCCCACCTAACACGCCAATCGCTCAAGCCACCTCACTTGGGTGGATTTTAACTGGGCCGTTAAGGCACTCTACAAACTCAAACAACAATACTAATCTAGCTATCTCGTTGCAGTGTTCCATGCGAGAATCAGATCTGGTTGAGACGCTTACTCGCTTTTGGAAAATTGAGGAAATTCCCTCAAAATCTAATCTGTTAACCGAGGAGGAAAAAATGTGTGAGGATCACTTTGTAAAAACACATAGGCGAGAAAAATCTGGAAGGTATGTCGTTTGTTTACCTTTTAAATCTTCGTCTTCAGAACTAGGCGAAAGCAAGGAAGCCGCAAGTGCTCTCCTCTCAAAACTTGAAAAATGCTTTCAACGCGATGTCGATCTTCAAAAAGCCTATTGCGATTTCTTGTCTGAATACGAAGACTTGGGTCATATGGAGCGCATCCCTGAACCGATAAAAATACAAAAATCAGCCTACTATCTGCCGCATCACGGCGTGCTACGAGAATCAAGTTCAACTACAAAATTGAGAGTAGTCTTTAACGCGTCGTTTAAAACTTCAACGGGTGTTTCTTTAAACGACTTGGTTCACACAGGTCCCAATCTTCTTCCCGAAATCTTCTCAATACTACTAAAATGGCGCAAGCACGCCATAGCTTTCTCAGCAGATGTTGAAAAAATGTACCGCCAAATTCGGGTGGATGAGAAGGACTGTGATTACCAGAGAATCGTTTGGAGAAGCAACGCTAATCAACCAGTAACAAGCTATCGTCTCTTAACAGTAACTTACGGAACTGCGTGCGCTCCATATCTTGCAATTCGCACGCTCAAACAACTGAGTAGGGACGAAGAGGAGGCATATCCACTGGCAGCTCATTGCCTCCGAAATGACGTTTACGTTGATGACGTAATTTCGGGGTCAGATAATCTGGAAGAGGCCAGTCAGCTTCAGCAACAATTGATCGAGTTGTTGAGGGCGGGCGGCTTCAAACTGCGGAAATGGACCTCAAACAATACTGAACTTTTAAGCAAGCTGCCAGCGGATTATGTCGCCTCCTCTTCCGACTGATCATGTAACTTCGACAGTGTCTCAACACTTCTGGGTCTGAAATGGAGCACTGCCTCGGACTGCTTTTTGTTTTCTACTCGGCCACGGTCAGATACTCAATTTGTCACTAAAAGAATGGTATTTAGCGAGATAGCGGGTCTCTACGATCCCTTGGGTCTTTTAGCTCCGGTGGTCACTCTGGCAAAAATCTTTATGCAATCATTATGGCTTTTAAACTTAAACTGGGATGATCCGCTTTCGGATCAACTACAAACATTCTGGATAAATTTCCATGCGGGACTGAACGCTCTCTCCTCCCTTAGAATTCCTCGCTGGATTTCGGTAACGCAAATAGGAAATATTTATGAACTTCACGGGTTTGCCGACGCTTCTGAGAAGGCTTATGCAGCCGTTATCTATATACGAGTAATTCCGGAAAGCCCTGAATCCGACCTACGTGTCAATCTAATTGCGGCCAAAACGCGAGTCGCTCCCCTAAAGCAAGTTTCGCTGCCACGACTTGAGCTGTGCGCAGCTACACTACTGGTTCGCTTAATGAAAACTGTAAAAACTACTCTGGACTTACCTAAAAGCTCTCTTCATCTTTGGTCGGACTCTTCCATTGTTCTGAGCTGGCTGCAACAGCACCCTACCAAATGGAAGACCTTCGTCGCCAATCGGGTCTCAGAAATTCAAACAACGCTACCCGAAACAACTTGGCGACACATACGTTCCGCCGAGAACCCGACGTTGCCTCTCGCGGAATATCTGGGGAAAAAATAGCTTCATGTAAACTCTGGTGGGAAGGACCCCCTTTTCTTTCTCTACGAAACCACAATCTGGATAAATACCTTCTAAAAAATCTGGTTACGGATCAGGAAGCTCGGATGGTAAGGTCGTCCTGCGCGATCGTTTCTGGTACCTCGTTTCTGGAAGAGTTCATAAGCAGATATTCATCAATGCAAAAACTTTGTAAAATCGCAAGCTGGTGCTTACGCTTTCGAAAACGGGAAGCGGTCGAAAAAACGACGTTCGAAAATCGAAACGTTCTAAGTGCACGCGAAATTCACAAAGCACGACTCACCTTAATTCGCGGCGTTCAAACAATCTCGTTTTCCACGGAAAAAGCTCTTCTTGCACAGTCTGCTTCTCTCTCTCGCGGACCTCTTGTCCGACTTAACCCCTTCGTCGACGACAACGGACTTCTTCGCGTCGGCGGACGTTTAAAACACTCGTTACTGGATTTTCAAGAAAAACACCCAATTATTCTGCCAACTAAAGGTCACTTCGTAACTCTACTAATCCGCGAAGCTCACGAAAAAACTCTTCATGGCGGAGTACAACTTACCTTAGCATCTCTTCGTCAACGATACTGGATTTTGGCCGCTCGACGCTCTGTACGCACTTACATTCACTCGTGCATAACTTGCTGGAGATGGCTCGCGAAAACTACGCAGCAGCAAATGGCTGATCTCCCCACCACTCGCGTACGACCGACTAGGCCATTCACAAATACCGGTGTCGATTACGCTGGGCCTTTCCTCATAAAAACTAGTCCCGGACGAGGACACCACACTCGCAAAGCCTATGTCGCTGTCTTTGTCTGCCTTTCCACTCGAGCAATTCACTTAGAACTGGTATCGGATTATACGACTGATGCTTTTCTTGCAGCTTATCGCCGCTTTGTCTCTCGCAGAGGAATGTGTTCCATTCTTACCAGCGATCAAGGTACAAATTTCGTTGGCGCCGATCGAGAACTGCGTCGGCTCTTCTCTGCCGCGAAATTTGATTTCAATACACTGGCTAGCTCCTTAGCACTGGACGGAACAACATGGAAATTCAACCCTCCGGCCGCCCCTCATTTCGGCGGTATTTGGGAGGCAGCAGTGAAGTCCATGAAGTTTCACTTGAGGCGAGTGGTGGGGGAGACACCGCTCACGTTTGAGGAAATGTCCACCGTTCTGGCTCAAATTGAGGCGTGCCTAAACTCTCGCCCCCTGGCGCCCTTAGGAACTGACCCTGATTGTAATGAATTTTTAACACCAGGTCATTTTCTCGTAGGAGCTCCGCTCACAGCCGTGCCTGAACCGTCGCTGATCGACCAAAAACCGGCACGTTTAACACGCTGGCAGTTACTCCAACAGATGCGCGATCACTTTTGGAAACGTTGGGCGGCGGAGTACCTGCAGCATCTTCAGGCTCGTACCAAATGGTCTCAACCTCAACCTAACGCGCAACCGGGCGACCTGTGTATGGTTACGTCGGAAGCTACTCCACCTACCAAATGGCCGATCGGTCGAATAATCGAGACGTACCCCGGTGATGACAACAAGGTTCGAGTCGTCTTGGTTAGAACACCGTTCGCGACGCTGAAGCGACCTGTCACCAAACTCTGCCTATTCCCGACAACGCCGGCAGGGAACTAAAACTGCATCTTCAATGACTTCACCAACACTAGTCGTTCGTCGTGTAGACGAAGGCGGGCGGAATGTTAGGAATCGGAATTATCGACCGATAATTGCTGGCAGTCAATAGTTCTCCTATTACCGCTTTGTAAAGCGCTCGCCCCTCTGCTGTCCCCACCACCGCTCTTTCTCTCTCGATCCACTGGTTTTCTTATCACGAGCTACGTGCTACCTTACTTATTCGAAAGAAACGGCAGAGAAAGGATCGCGAAACAGAAAGAAAGAGAGAGAGAGACCAACGGAGTGCGGACACAGAGGAACGGGTTGCAACTCTATACAAAAATCACTCAAGTACACTAAATCAACTTTATTCTGTGACCGTAAAATAAACTGACCATTTACAAACTAATAACTGGAAGCTTCAGTCACCCCGATAGCAGTTAAACAATCTAAACTTAAACAATAATCAAATTTAAAATATACCTACTCCGTGGACGCAATCGGGTACCCCGGTACCCACCTCGCAGGAAAACTCGATTTTGATAGACTTATTAGTTTTTTATCAATTTATTTAATTCGTACACGTAGAAGAGGTAAAGTAATAATGAAATTCATGAAAATTAATGTAAAACAGTACTTATATATTACATTCTTTACATTTTACAAATATTAATGAATGCTCATCGCAGACAGGCTTATTACTGGGCGCAGGCCTTTCGTATTTTCCTTCTCTTCTTAATTGTCTGCTTATAACATATATGGCAAGAACCAGTAACTTGTTTTCTTACTGATGGATCTCGTTGTACTGAAGGACCTGGAGTAGCTTCCACAGGCTTTACTGGCCGTCCGATCACATTTTCAAGAGCAATCTTCGTGTTGTAATGTCTCATCATTTGCAGGTTTTGACTGCGATTCTCGATCATTGGCTTCGCAAGTTCTTCGCTCAATTGGCGCATAAATAGCCTCCGCTTATTAGTTTTTGTTGGAAACATCTTATTATTTTTATAACATATCAAATAGGAAGCGAGTGAGCTGTTGTGCCCGGCAACGAGCACATGGGTCATCGTACGACCATCGCCCGGCTAAAGAATGTCCGAATCAGCAGTACATACCGATAGCGGAACTCTGCAAGCTAGCAGAGCACGCGCCGGGCAGCACGACCTTTTTTGGTCATTCGCACGCAACGCGACACATTATAAAAGAGCGAACAAATGTAAAGACAGACAGATTGTAAGAAGCTCGTTTTCGGTAATAAACCCTCGACTGTTACTCGAACACCGGTGAATTCAAATTCTTCAACCGCTCCAGAACCCGAAATCCCAAAATTCGCCTGAGGGCACAACAGAGCTGATGTCTAACATGTTGAAAAATATAACTAGCAGCCATCTCAGAGTGCGACGTTTTGTTGTATATCTGCTAATCATTTGGTCCATGGTGTCGACGCCAGCTTTATATTTATTATAATAAGTAATAATGTGCGGCTGTTTCTTAGCATCATTATTCACAGCCATGTCGGCATGCATTGTTGATAACAGAATTACTGCTTTACTTTTCTACGGTACGTATGAGCACAGCGTTATGTTTTCATAGAATCCAAACACAGTAGGGTATACTTCTTTTGACTTATTCGGAGCCATGCGTCGACCTTTATGATCCTGCTTTCTCCTACCTTTGTACAAGCTGTGAAGAGGTCTATTCATTTGAAATCGCCTCGGATACGCATCATACATCTTCATTTATTCAAATAAATGTTAAGAGAATGATTTCATTTGGAGGAATATTTAAAAATTTGAAATAAAGAGAGGTGGATACCCGGGTTCCCCGGTTGTGTAACAACGTTGGTAAAGTTGGTTGTGCACACAAGGGTTAATGGAGCTATTCTAGTCTTCACGATTAATAAATATACCGTGGTCTCATCCGCGACGTTGATTACGCGTAAATAAATTATAGCTGCGTACGCGTCCTGAGAGGCATCTGCGAAGCCATGAATTTCGCACCTCAGGGAAGCATTTCCTATCGCGACCCATCGCAGTATGGTAACATTTGGTAGCTCGCTAAATTCTGCCGAATATTCACTCTATTGTTTGGTCAACTCCAGGGGTAACGGGTCGTCCCAGTCAAGTCTGGCCACCCACAGATTCTGAATAAATATCTTAGCTACTATTACGACTGGAGCAATCCAACCCAATGGATCAATTATTTTTGCTACAGTGGATAAGATGACTGGCTTGGTAGGATTCGCCGTACTCACGAGATCTATTTTAAATTTGAACCGGAATTCGTCCGTGTTAGGTTGCCAAAGAAGGCCAAGTATATTTAATGCTTCAGAATCTTGAAATGAGCGACTAGAGGCCAGCTGGTGTTCATTATCAGGAATGCCTGTTAATAATTGCGGACAATTACTTGCCCATTTTCTTAGATGGAAACTGCGGTTTTATAGGAATTTCGTCACTTGCTGACGTAATTGGAGCGCCAGTATGCGGTCATCGGCCCCGAGAAGTGCATCGCCTACGTAAATACAGTCGTTCAAAATTGGAACAGCCAGAGGGAAATTAGTTCCTTCGTCCAACGCGAGCTGCTTGACGACTCGATTCGCGAGAAAAGGAGCTAGCGCCGTACCATAAGTGACGGTAAGTAACTCGTACGTTTTCAAAGCTTCGTCTGAGTTAGGACGCCAGACGATTCGTTGATACGTGGTGTCACGTGAATCGAGCCAAATTTGGCGAAACATTTTCGCGATATCGGCCGCGAAAACAGAATGATGCGAACGCCACCGTGAAATAATTGCCATAATGTTGGCTTGCAATTTTGGACCGACAAGTAGATGAATATTTAGAGTAGACCCGTTTGACGTAGGCATAGATGTATTAAAAACCACTCTCAAGCGCGTCGTGCTACTTTCTTGGCGAATAACCGGATGATGCGAGAGATACACAGTTTGATGCGAAGTCGTCCCCGCTTCAATGACTTCACGCATGTGCCCTAATTTTACATACTCTTCGAGAAAGGCGTGATACGCAGAGGCTTGTTCCGAATCACGGGCAAGTCGTTTCTCTAATTTATAAAGAGAAGCTACCGCGAAATTTCTCGAAGATCCGATGTCAATAAGCGGTTCTGATTTGAATGGCAATCTCATTGTGTATTTACCATCTGACTGATCCGAGTGAGTGTTCCGAAAATGTTCCTCAGATTTTTTATCTTCGTCAGAGAGAAAAGTTACGAGCGGAGGCGCTTCCACCTCCTAAAATTTTTTTAACGTGTCGTTTATTTCGGCGTTAATGTCGCCGTAGTGCACATACACTTGCGTTGCATGCGGATCAGTAGATGGAATGGGATCAGTCAACATCCATCCAAAAATCGTATTTTCCTCGACCGGTTCGGTTCGAGAGCCTTTACGAAGCCCTTCAAGGAGAATTGCGCCGTAATAATCTGTCCCGATAATAAGCTCGATGGGAGCATTATTATTAGAGAGTGGATCGGCCCACTCGAGATCGCGCAAATGCGTCCATTTATCGGACTGACACACCGAATTAGTTCGATAGTTGGTCAACCGTTTTAATATAAGCACGCGTAAGGGAATCACGGATCCTTTTCCATGACACGGCTCTAATAATATATTTCCAGACGAACGGACCTATTAGCGTCAGCACGCGTGCAAGGGTTGACACGTGGCAGGGTCAATGCATTTGGGGCCTTGACCTGCTTTTCAAGGATTTCTCAGGATTCTTTTGGCTATCGATACCCCGAGCCATATGTCTGTCATTGGACTTGGGCCGACGGTAGTTGATACTTGAGGTGTGACGAATTCTAAGAGTCGCGGATGTTTTGTTTATGGAACGGCGATAGAGAGTTCGATTACCGAAACGCACGTGTGGCCGATGATCCGAAGTCATGGTGCTGCATGGCACGTGTAAAAAGATAAGGTTGATCTAGAAGGATCTGGCCACAGAGTGGGGAAGATCTTGCATCTTCTGGTAGGAGGACCATGAGGAGCGGCATGGCACTTACCCCGGAACCTTGGTCGGGTGAAGAATTCTAAATTATATTTCTGACATCAGAAGTAGGATCCGTTCAATTTTATTAAACTCGCGTTCGCAATGGAGAGTGCGCCGAGTACGTCTGATTCACCATCACTTCACGAGCTTTTTCGCCGTTTTATGGAAATGGTCGCGTCCGGTGCGGTACCGACCACTACGTCCGCGAGAGGTGATAAAGTGATCGCGGATGCTATACTGGATTTTTGTGGTACCCATCTCGGGGAAGACACGAACCAGAGGTGCGAGAAAATCACGGAGAAACTTTCCGTTTCTCAAAGATTAAGTTTGGCCACCCATGCATTGACTGGTGCTGCCAAAAAATGGTATAAAGGGTGGGAAGGCAACCCACGAACGTGGGCAACGTTTCGAGACAACCTGTGTTCGGTGTTTGTGTCCGAGGATCGATTGTGTGAACGTCTGTCCCGTGCGGTTGAGTATACAAGTGATTCCGCGCTTTCATATTCAGAGTATACGCCTAACAAACTAAAGTATTATGGGTAGACGCAAATTGATTTCAAACAACAAGAACTGATTAGTTTTGTAATAGGTCATGCAATGGATGCTACAGTACGCCAGTCTTTGATGAATGCGCGGTACGAGACGACTTCGGACTTACTCAGTGGTATTTCTAATTTCGTAAAAGTGACGCGAAAGGGGAAAGATCACGATATGAAAGGTGTATCTCATAAATATGTGGTGTTGTCCCGCGAAAACGGTGTTACTAATGTAATGAGACGGGTCATTTACAGAATGACTGTCCGAAAAAACGGAAAGTAGAGGGGTTGCAAAAGGACTCTGTTAAAAAGCCGAATGTGCCTATGTGCTCGTTTTGTTCGAAAAGGGGACATGTGGAAGGTGATTGTTGCATTAAGAAACGATCACCTCGCAAAGAAAGGGGCAGTAAAAGGGGTGCTTACCGTCAAGGGGGATCTGAAGTGAACGCGTGTTTCTCGGTGGGCCATAAGTTGTCACCAGTTATATTACAAGACATGATGGTTAGATCTTGTTTGATGGATTGCGGTGTAACGTGTTCACTTATCAAGGAACGAGTGGCCAAACGCGCGAACTGTAAAATCGTCTGGCGCGCTGACATTATAAAGTTATTGTCGGGTTCAACAATAAATGTGGTTGGTATACAAACAGAAGAAGTGGCAGCAGAACTTGACATTTTGGTCGTTTTTGACGATACAATGGTTTACGACTTAATTATTGGGAAGAACATCGGTCCGCAAGGGATCAAAATGACTACCGATTCTAACGGAGAAACCAAATGGGAGAGGTGTTCAATGGTCCGGGCTGGAACGCAGGAAGGAGTAACAGCACAGGTCTTCGCTTGCGACGAGGGTGATCACACTGATGTGACACGTGGCTGCGTAGAGAAGCTGTTGGAGCAATACAAATCCCTAACACCGGTGGGCAACTATAAAAGATGCGTAAAAACAGGCGAGATTAATATTAAGTTAAAAGGGGACAAGTTAATCATTATCACCCCTACCGTTTGTCCATCACAGAACGAGAAAAGATAAGGGAGATAATCAACGAATTACTGTCGTATAATGTTATACGTGAAAGTACGTCGCCGTTTGTGAGCCCTATAATTTTGGTCAAAAAGAAAAATGGTAAAGCCCGTATGTGCATTGATTTTCGTGCTCTTAATCGCATTATTATCAAAGACCAATGTTTTGAAGCTCCGAATTTTCCGTCGAAACGTTCGAGGAATTAAGACGAGCTTCCGAGTAACGCTGCTCGTTGGAGCGTGAAAAAAGTTCCACGCGATCGCGGATCGGTATTTAACTCGTTTTCGGGGAATCCCTTTAAACGATGCACACAAGGATCGTATACGGTTTTAATCCGCATCGGAATTCGATGAAAAAGTGTTTTGTAATAAGCCCGTGTTTACTTTGTCACAATGCCGACTAAGAGAGAGCGAGGATTCCCGGCATCGATATATTTATCTCTCGCCGTCTCGCCTCGCCCCCCTGCAGCTGCCGAGCTACTCGATCCACCCAGGGCACCTGTGAGGGGAAGGACGAGTGGCGGGGAACCGCGAACCTCGCTCGCCCGTCGGCTATGATTTATTTTATAAACGATTAATAATATAGATACAAGCAAATATTGTACAGTTAATAGAATAAAATAATTAGTTGTAATATAATGTAAATTTAACAAAAATAATGTAGGAAAAAATATAATTAATAAAGTGAGCAAATCTCAAACAACCGGTATCCGTTACCCTTGATCGAAGACCAGCTCGATCGTTTAAGCAAGGGAAAATATTTTACGATACTCGATATGGCTTCGGGGTTTTACCAAATTCCTATAGCGCAGGATTCGGTAGAGAAAACAGCCTTTGTGACCACAGATGGTCACTATGAGTTTTTAAGAATGCCGTTTGACCACAGATGGTCACTATGAGTTCTTAAGAATGCCGTTTGAGTTAGCCAATGCTCCTGGAGTCTTCCAAAGAGCAATAAATAAAGCCCTCAGTACCCTACGAAATAGTGTCGGGCTTGTATATATTGATGATATTCTTATACCTTTGCAAACCATTGAAGACGGTTTAAAACATGTAGAGCTCGTGTTGCAGGTGCTTGACGCTGCGGGGTATTCTTTAAATTTAGAAAAGTGTAAATTCCTCCAGACGACTATTGATTATTTGGGTCGAGAGGTTTCCGCTGAAGGTGTTAGGCCCGGCAAGGATAAGGTCAAGGCTTTGTTAGAATCACATGTCCCGAATAACGTTAAACAAGTCAGACAATTCATGGGTTTGGCTAGTTATTTTAGAAAATTCATTCCGGAGTTTGCGGTACAGGCCGTATGTATTACCAAATTAACAAAGAAGAATGAACAATGGCAATGGGGCAAAGAGCACGAAAATGCGCGACTGTACATATTAAAGAAATTAAGTTGTAACCCGTTACTTGTGGTGTTTAATCCAAACAGAGAAACTGAATTGCACACCGATGCGAGTGCGATAGGGTATGGAGCTATTCTCTTTCAAAAAGTAAATGGGGATTTGAGAGTAGTTGCGTATTTTAGTCGACATACTACACCGGCAGAGGCACGTTGTCATTCTTACGAGCTTGAAACGCTTGCTATTGTTAATGCGTTAAAGCATTTTTGCGTGTATCTCTTAGGTCTTAAATTTAAAATAATCACAGATTGTAATGCTATTAAAGCCACCGTCACGAAAAAGGATTTGTTACCGTGCATAGCAAGATGGTGGATTTTTCTACAAGATTACTATTTTGATATAATATATCGAAAGGGAAAATATGTTGAGCATATAGATTATTTTAGCCGTAACCCTCCTAAAGATTATCGAGTGAATGCTATCTGTGAAGCCTCTTGATTAGAGACGGTTCAGAATAAGGACGAGGAGACTCAAAATTTGATCAAACGAGTACATGATAATAATATCTTATGTAGCGATTTTGGCGTAAGAGAGAATATTTTATGCCGTAAAATACTTTCTGATTCCGGACGAATCATTTATCGTAGTTTTGTACCGAAGGGTAGTAGGTTTGGTCTGCTACGTACGAAAAAACGTATGACCGGATTTTTAAAAAGTATTGGTTTCCAAAAATGAAAGCTTTCGTGAAAAAATACGTCAATCATTGTCTCACCTGTGTCGTTGCCAAGAGATACACAGGGCTGAAGCAGGGCTATTTGCATTCGATTCCTAAAACGTGTATCCCGTTTCACACAATTCATTGTGATTGTATTAATCCATTTGAAAAATCTAAGGAAGGTTACCGACATATTTTAATTGTAGTTAGATACCTTCACAAAATATTTACGGTTGGTTCCACTAAAAACTTTAAGCGGTGCTGAAGTGTTATAAATTTTTCAAGAACGTTTGACGTTGTTTGGTGTGCCACAACTTGTTATTTTTGACAGACGTACTAACTTCACGTTTAAATAATTGCAGCAATTTATTGAGAAACCCTGTAGTATAGTTCATTATGTTGCTACGGGTGCCCCGCGTGCCAATGGTCAAGCAGAGCGCTATGTGGCGACAGTAACCAATCTCTTGACGGTAGAAATAAAAAAATTTAAGGAATGGCCGAACAAGCTAGCTAAGCTTATGTTGTCATTAAATACGACTGTGCAGAAAACGACCGGGTTTTCTCCATACCGTTTGTTGTTTGGGTAAGAGCAAGGTACAAGTGTTAGTGATAGTGTTGAAGCCGAGTTGCCAGACACAAACGAACGAATTAATGTTAATGAAGACAGCGACTTGGCATCTGTACGATTAGTGGAAAATGCTGTTGAACAAAATACTAGATTTGATAAGAAACGCACGGACAATGTGGTGTACAAGGAAGGCGACACAGTTTTCGTAAAACCAGCCGATTTAAGACGAGCTAAATTAGAGTCTAAGTATTTAGGCCCCTTGTGATATCGAAGGTGCTGTAAAATGACCGTTTTGATGTGGTTGGCAAAACTAAGAGGCCACAAACGATGCCTAAGATCGTATGAAGTTATGGAAAGGTGAATGGTCTGGGAATATCGATCCTGACGATATTTGTTCATCGTCTGATGAGCGTAATGTTGAAGATGAACCGTGTTAGCGATCTATATTGTTTGTTATTCGGAATATTTTGCAACCACAATACTGTAAGCCGGGTACTATAACTCTTTTACGTTTGTTGTTTTTCCTCATTTGATTCTATTATTTGTGGCAAAGATCACTTAGTTGCAGGTCAGTTGATTGTTTTTTTTTTATTTTTGTAATGTTCTTTTAAGTTATTAAAGTATTAAAAAAAAGAAAGCAAACAATAATAATATTCGTTGTTGCGCGTAGAGTATTAATTTTTGCTCTAGGCAAGAACGCCGGTTAATTTTGTAAGGAAAAAGAGTGCTGGATGAATTAAATTGACACCTTTAATAATTACGTTAGTAAATAAGTATTCTTTAATTAGTAAAGAATTATGTTGCGAATTAGTCGCGAGTCACGTACTGCTTGTTGTGATGAGAGGAAGCGAATAGGCCGTTTTGTCGCCACGTTGTTGTTTTTATAAACCGATCGACCGATGACAACGCCGAGGCGATGGTGTTGTCGAACACTATACGGTTTTAAAATTATGGCGCTATGAATCCGGAACATACCGCCCGCCTCGCGGCGCCGTGCGACCGCGACGAATGACGTCACGATTCTATGCCGTGAATGAAGCGTAGTGACGAGCACGTTCCATTAACGTGTCGTGCCAGTCTGCGTAGTCCTTATTAAGGTAGGTAATGAACCGAATTTTTTACATCGAACATACGTGCGTAAGCGATAAATATACGCGTAAAGAACGTTGTGAATGTACATGGTAGAATATATGATACATTGCCTTAAACTAAATCTTATGAGCTAATCGGTAGTTTGCATAGGTTAACTACAGGACGGGTATATTCCGATCGTGCGGTCTTGATACTGACCACTCGCACGAGGCCGTCCTTACCAGGGTGACATTTGATCACCCGACCGAGGTCCCATTTGCCCGGAGGAAGCGTGGAGCTCTTCAGCAGTACCAAGTCCCCGATTTTAAGGTTAGTGGCGCGACTACACCACTTCGAGCGAGCTTGTAACGATTGCAGATATTCGTGAGCCCATGCTTTCCAGAATTTTTCGGTGAGTTGTTGCACCCATTGCCAGCGCGATAATCTGTTTTCGGTAATGTCTATTACAGACGGCGCAGGAGGGACCTTGAGCACACCGCCCACTAGAAAATGCCCGGGTGTGAGGGCCTCGCAGGACTCGAGGTCGTCCTTCAATGGAGTTAAGGGACGAGAGTTTAAACAGACCTCGATTTGACAGAGGAGTGTATTGAACTCCTCACATGTGGGCGTACGATCGCACAACATGCGTCGCAAGTGCGTCTTGACGCTCTTGACGCCCGCTTCCCAGATTCCCCCAAAATGAGGCGAGGAGGGAGGAATGAAATGCCACGTGATGTGATCTGCAGCAAACAGCGCACGAAGGTGAGAATCGGCAGTAACTAGTTTAAAAGCCGCTCTTAACTCTTTATTTGCGCCTTGGAAATTCGTTCCGTTATCGCTGTATAACTTTGTAGGTAGGCCGCGACGAGCAGTGAATCGGTTAAATGTCGCTAAAAACGCTGCGGTGGAGTAGTCGCGCACCAACTCCAGATGGATCGCCCGCGTGGATAGGCAAATAAACAATGCGATGTACACCTTGTGCGCCTTTTGCCCGCGTCCGCGGTGCGCGAGGGCGGAGAATGGTCCCGCATAGTCCACTCCACAATGAGCAAACGGCCGAGCTGGAGTGACCCTAGCTGTAGGTAAGTCACTCATTTGCTGACGAACTGTGGCTGCGCGCCAACGCACGCATCTAATACACTTATATATGTGACTTTTCACCAGGCGCCGCGCGTTAATAACCCAGTAAGTTCGTCGTAAAACGCTTAACGTTAGTTGAATGCCTCCATGTAACGTGTTCGCGTGGCAATCTGCTATAATGAGTTCTGTGACTCTATGCACCGGTAAAACTATCGGAAACCGTTCCATAAGGTCGGAGTTGCGCAACCGCCCGCCAACACGAATAGTACCATCTTCGTCCAAAAAGGGGTTCAGTCGAAATAATGGACTCGATTTAGCAAGAGACTCGCTCTTTTTCAAGGCCTTTATTTCGTTGCGAAATGAACGCGCTTGAACTTGTTGAACCCAGAATTTCCGCGACGCGACGAGTTCGTTGGTAGTGACGACCGTATCTTGATGGTCGTGTTTCCCCGTTTTAACTCGCGAAATGAAACGCGTGACGTACGCGGTAATTCGGAGGAGTTTTTGCCACGAGGATGTGCGTGTTGGCAGATCCCACTCAGTCTCCGACTCCCCATGCAATGCATTGATCTGGTTTTTGATTTCAGCCTCAGCTTCCCTCGGGACGACAGGCCTAAATTCTGGCCACTCATTAGGAGTTTGCGCCAGCCAGGCAGGACCGTGCCACCAAAGGGGGTGATGAAGCAGTAGTTTCACCGACAACCCGCGGGACGCACAATCGGCGGGATTACAACCGGTTGGTACGTGTCGCCAAGAAGCATTCGGCGCTCGGCTTTGTATTTCCGCGACGCGGTGTGCCGTAAACGTTTTTAATTGACTCGGATGTCTATGTATCCAAGCTAATGCAACGGTGGAATCAGTCCAACCGTAGACCGGTACGTTATCGAGTTTTAATGTAGCCTGAACCTGCTCGATCAATCGCGTCATTAGGACGCACGCGCATAATTCTAACCGCGGAATTGTGAGTGGTTTCAACGGTGCTACCTTTGTCTTCGCCATAAGTAAATGTAACGCAACCTCGTCCGCGATGGAGATTGTTCGCAAATAAATTACCGCCGCATAGGCGTCTTGCGAAGCGTCTGCAAACCCGTGTATTTCGTACGCGATTGCAGCATTTCCCATCCTAATCCAGCGCGGAAGGGTTACTTTTGGTAAATCTTTGAACTCCGCGGAATATTCGCGCCATTGGTTGGTCAATTCGCAAGGTAGAGATTCGTCCCAGTCTAACTTGGCCACCCATAACCTTTGCATGAAGATCTTGGCCACGATGACGACGGGAGAAATCCACCCCAATGGGTCAAAGATTCGCGCGATATTCGATAAAACCACGCGCTTAGTCGGATTCGCCGTACTAGCGGAATCGAACTTAAATTGAAATCGAAATTCGTCCGATTTAGGTAGCCAGCGGATTCCGAGCATTTTTAATCCCTCGGCATCTTGAAATAAGCGGCTCGAGGCCAGCTCGTGATCAGCGTGAGAGATCTCCGTTAATAACTGTGGACAATTGCTTGACCACTTTCTTAGATGGAAACCTCCGCGTCTGAGGGCATCCGTTACCTGCTGCCGTGTTTGACGAGCCAGCACTCGATCATCGGCCCCGAAAAGCGCGTCATCAACGTAGATGCTCATTCAGGATAGGAGCCGCGAGAGGGAAATTAGTCCCCTCATCCAGCGCGAGTTGTTTGATGACCCGATTCGCGAGAAAGGGCGCTGGGGCCGTCCCGTATGTCACGGTAAGTAATTCATAGGTTTTAAGCTGATCTTCGGGTTTAGCGCGCCAAACGATCAACTGGTAGGCGATGTCACGATGGTCAATCCAGATTTGCCGGAACATTTTCGCGATATCTGCCGCGAACACGAACTGATACATGCGCCATCGTAAAATCGTGACCGCGAGGTCAGCTTGCAATTTCGGACCAACCAGTAAATGATCGTTTAGCGTAGACCCGTTCGACGTAGGCATCGACGCGTTAAAAACCACTCTCAATTTTGTCGTACTACTGTCTTGACGAATGACCGGATGATGCGACAAATAGACCTTTTGCTCCAAAGGAGGGTCTGATTCAAGAAATTCCCGCATGTGACCGAGCCACAGGTATTCCTCCAGAAAAGAGTGATAAGCCGTAGCTTGTTCCGCGTCTTTGGCGAGCCGTTTCTCCAATCTATAAAAGGAGGCTACCGCGATTCCTTTCGAAGCCCCGATATCGATGGGAGGCTCTGATTTAAACGGCAATCGCGCTACGTATTTCCCGTCAGGTTTACGTGAGTGAGTCCGCCGAAAGTGATCTTCACATTGTTTGTCCTCTTCGGAGAGGAACATTACCGGTGGAGGCGCTTCCACCTCCCAAAACTTCCTTAACGTATTGTTTATTTCTGTGTTAAGGTTGCCGTAGTGCACGTGGAGTTGCATCGCATGAGACTCAGTGGACCGAGCGGGACCGGTCAACACCCAACCGAAAATCGTTTTCTGCGCGACGGGTTCTGAGGGAAGGCCCTTTCGAAGACCGTCGAGCAAGATCGCACCATAATTATCCGCGCCGATTATGAGGTCCACGGGTGCTTTATTATTCGTGAGAGGATCGGCCCACTCCAGACCACGTAAGTGTATCCATTTACTCGAGGCGTCTATTGAGTTTGAGCGGTAATTAGTGAGCCGTTTTAGAATAAGAGCGCGCACTGGAATGACGGGCCCTTTTCCGTGGCACGGTTCAATTGTGACGTTCGCGGAGGCGCGGACCGTGGCCGACGTCCCGGCCCCAGTACCGGAGACGGAAGCTTGGACGTGTTGGCGATTAGCGCGCAACGCGTTTGCAACATTCTCACGAATGAACGTTGCTTCCGACCCTGGATCAATTAAAGCGCGTAATGTCGCTTGTCGGCCTTCACGAGTACCGACTTTGATCCAAGCTGTAGCGAGAACGACCTTTTTTTCATGACGCGACGTACCGAAGTGCGTGTTTACCGAAGTCGACATCGTCGTGTCTTCTATGTTATTATCCGCTACGTATGTAGGTTGCGCCGAATGTTGACCGGATTCTGAATCCGCGTGAGAGGTCGATTCGCGACCTTTGCTTACGGACGACGTCTTCGAACCCTTTCGCTCGGAATGCAAAAGAGTGTGATGTTTGCCTTTACATATCGAACAAGCGCGTTTGCTAGGACAGGCGGCCGGAAGATGCCCCTTTTGTAAACAATTAAAACATCGATGATGTTCGCGCGCGAGTGATAATCGTTGTTCGACGGATTGCCCACGGAACACGTCACATCTAAACAACGCGTGATCGGCGCCGCACGCTACGCATTTCGTTTCCGCCGCGTTCAAATGCGCTTTCACGGTTTTAATAGGCGCTGATTTGTTTTTACAGGCGCTGTATCCTTCTCCGCGGGATGACGCCAACGATTCCAGAGTGCGAATTCGCACATTGAGGAACGCCTCCCAATCCGCGAGGGATGGGAACAATTCCTCTTCACCCATGCGCAACTCCCACTCCCGATGGGACTCCTTGTCCAACTTGCGGACAAAGTGAAAAACAAGAACATCGTCCCAGTATTCGACCGGACGAGCCATATTTTTTTAGGCCGTTAAAGCGGCGCGAGATCTATCGCGTAAACTTTTTAAATCGCTTAAGACAGCGGATCCAATCGGGGGTGAGTCGAACAACATTTTCAGGTGAGCGGTTATGAGCGCGCGTTCGTTCGCGTATCTGTCGGTCAATAGTTTCCACGCTGCCTCGTAATTCGCCGCGGAAGTGGAAACGTTCTTTAATAGAAGAGACGCTTCACCAATTAAACTTAATTTAAGATAGTGCAACTTTTGCACCTCCGGTAACGCGTCATTTGAGCCGACTAAAGACTGAAAGAGGTCTCGAAAATTCTCCCATTCCGTATAGTCCCCGGAGAATTTAGGCAATTCGACCCGAGGAAGCTTGACCGACAGAGCAGTTTCGCGATTACAAGAAGCGGTACTCGTATTACATGAGTTACTTGCAGGTTCGGAGTCCGTCGGTAAGGCTGCCGTCATAGCGTCGAGGGCGGCGAGAAAGGCCGCCTCCGTATCCCCGAAGACGTCGCTGGAGAAGTAGGGATTCGCCCTGGTGTCCTCCTCCGATGCAGCAACCTCGATCTGGATTTGCGTGGATTGGAATTTGGCCCAGTAATCCTGAAGCAGGTTGATACGGCTGCGAATCACTGCAGGCGTGTGATTCTGCTTCCCCAGTTTTTTAAAGTTGAGAAGTGCATTGTTGATAAGCCGGGCATGCACTTTATTTTCGCGGATTAATGTATCCATAATGTTTTGGTGTGAAGTGTTTCAAATAAACGTACTGTACCCGCAAGGTGAACTGTTATAACCACGTCACTGTTTTCGCGAAGCGAAGCGCGTGAACGTCCTCTAATGTTTACCGGCGGAGGTCGCGATGTCGGTTAAGTTCGAACGACACGTGCAAAATGCTTTGTTCTGCCGATTTAATCCGGCTTAGATTTTTGCACTTTCGCGAATTTCAATGTTCACCGCACGATTAAATTGTTTTTATGCGACACTGCACTGCTTTATATCCTTACAATCCGGCTCGAAGGACCATTTGTTGCGCGTAGAGTATTAATTTTTGCTCTAGGCAAGAACGCCGGTTAATTTTGTAAGGAAAAGGAGTGCTGGATGAATTAAATTGACACCTTTAATAATTACGTTAGTAAATAAGTATTCTTTAATTAGTAAAGAATTATGTTGCGAATTAGTCGCGAGTCACGTACTGCTTGTACTGATGAGAGCAAGCGAATAGGCCGTTTTGTCGCCACGTTGTTGTTTTTATAAACCGATCGACCGATGACAACGCCGAGGCGATGGTGTTGTCGAACACTATACGGTTTTAAAATTATGGCGCTATGAATCCGGAACATTCGTGTTGTATTTTTTTTGTTTGTCTTGTTGAAAAAAAGAATTTAATTAATTAGAATAGAATTGGTGCTTCTGTTGAAATGTGAGAATGGCAACGGAAACATAAGGCTGCAGTTGTCTTAAATTTATAGAATAAAACAGAGGTGTCTGAAGCATAACGTATGAAAGACGACAATGTTGTGTATGGAATAGAGTAACGCTAGGGGTTCGAAATTAAACTTTGTCGTAGAAGGCATGTGGTCATGGCCTTGGCAAGGTAGTCGAAGGACGGCGTTTGAAAGGTACACAAATTGCGCGGAATAGAGGACGTTGTAACTTCGATGAACTAGGATGATAAAAATGTGGGCGGTAACTACAGTAGGGTACAGGTAATGTGCGGAACTGTGGAGGTTACGACGCCGGAGAAACACTTGTGATAGAAGCGTTTGGCGGTAGCAGCGGCAGGGCACGGTCGAGGTGCGGAGCCGGGGGTTATGCGGCCTGGAGACGCTGTTTTGAGAAAGTTTGGGTGCCTGATCAAGGTGCAAAGATGATTAGTGCTGTGTGAATGAATTCCTGAATTGACGCTTCCCGAGAGCGTAAAGCAGGTCAGTTTGGCCATGTTAGCGTCAGCACGCGTGCAAGAGTTGACACGTGGCAGGGTCAATGCATTTGGGGCTTTGACGTGTTTTTCAAGGATTTCTCAGGATTCTTTAGGTTATCGATACCCCGAGCCATATGTCTGTCATTGGACATGGGCCGGCGGTAGTTGATACTTGAGGTGCGACGAATTCTAAGAGTCGTGGATGTTTTGTTTATGGAACGGCGATAGAGAATTCGATTGCTGATCCTCGAAGGAACGCGCGTGTGGCCGATGACCCGAAGTCATGGTGTTGCATGGCACGTGTAAAAGGATTAGGTTGATCTAGAAGGATCTGGCCACGTAGTGGGGAAGGTCTTGTATCTTCTAGTAGGAGGACCATGAGGAACGGCATGGCACTTACCCTGGAACCTTGGTCGGGTGAAAAATTCTAAATTATATTTCTGACAGACCGTTGCAGTAGTGCCGACTTCGATACCAGAAATGATAACACGCGCGTGTTGACGAGGCGCGCGCAGCGCGTGTGTAACGGTTTCGCAAAAATAAAAGTTACTTGTGAACCGGGGTCAATTGGAACACGCATTGTCGCGTGTCGACCACCAGGAGTGCCGACCTTGACCCACGCTGTAGCGAGAACGACCTTTTTTTCCCGGCACGCGGAACCAAGGTGTTCACTTAGAGATCATCTGTATTATCGTCCGTAATCGTTAATTTACTCGAATTTTGAATTTGTAAAGATTCAACGTTATTTGTCGATTCGCGACTTTTACTCGCCGTTTGAGTCGTAGAGGGTTTGCGTTCCGAATGTAAGAGAGTGTGATGTCGTTCCTTGCATATGGAACAATGACGTTTGCTAGCGCGACCCTTTTGCGCGCGAGAGATAGTCGCTGCTCGACAGATTGACCGCGAAACACGTCACATCGGAACAAAGCGTGATCAGAACCGCAAGCAACACATTGCGTTTCAGACGCGTTTAAGTGAGTCTTCACCGTTTTAATTTGCCCTAGCTTAATTTTACAGGCGCTGTTTCCTTCACTGCGGGAGGACACCAACGATTCCAGGGTACGAATTCGCACGTTAAGGCACGCATCCCAATCAGCGAGAAAAGAGAACAACTCTTCCTCGCCCATGTACAGCTCCCACTCTCGATGAGAGCGGCTCTGTTGCGTACAATACGATTGCACACTATTGCATTCCGCACAGCTCCTTTGGACACAGTATTATTGCGCACAGTAAGAATTGGGCACAGCTCTATTGCGCACGTGCAGAATATCGCACAGCACAGTACAGTATCGTAAAAGTTACGCATAGTATCAATTGGAATATTTATATGTTATTTGATTTTTTCAATCTGTGAAGCTGTTTTAGGCTTATCAATTGTTGTATCTATATTAAGAATAGTTGGTAATAAGGAATTTATAATAATAAATTCAAAATGTTAATAATAGAAAGATTAATTTTTATAAAATCATTGTGTACCACAGGGTTGTCTGCCATTCTTACTACGACTGTTGTCAGTTTGTGAAATAACGGTTCTGAACTTGGCGATGTCTTGTATTCATGTTTTATTTACACGTGCAGTTGAGGTTAGGTTAGATTATATATTAATATTCCATAGATTTAATCATGTCAGACGGAACATGCATAACCCGAAATAAATCACGAAATAAGAAGGGAAACGGGCGCACAAATTTAATTCCGTGTCCAATTGATACTGTGCACAATTTTTACGATGTCCAACTGTACTGTGCGATATTCTACACGTGCGCAATAGAGCTGTGTCCAATTCTTACTGTGCGCAATAATACTGTATCCAAAGGAGCTGTGCGCAATGCGATAGTGAGCAATCATATTGTGCGCAACTGAAGGCCTCTCCTCCCGATGGGACTCTTCATCCAATTTGCGGACAGAATGGGAAATAATAACGTCGTCCCAGAATTCGACCGGATGACCTAAGTTTTCTAGGGCCGTTAATGCGGAGCGAGATCTATCATGCTTTTAAACTCTTTAGATCGTTTAAAACCGCGAATCCTATCGGGGGTGAGTCAAAGAGCATTTTTAAGTGGGCGGTTTCGAGCGCGCGTTCATTCGCGTATCTGTCTGTCAACAACCTCCACGCTGCCTCGTAGTTCGCCACGGAAGTGGAGACGTTTTTTAATAAAAGATAAGCTTCACCCGTTAAACTTAGTTTTAAATAGTGCAGCTTTTGCACGTCAGGTAAAGATTCATTAGAACCTACTAAAGCGTGAAAGAGATCTCTAAAGTTTTCCCACTTTGTGTAGTCCCTGGAAAATTTCGGCAATTCGATGCGTGGGAGGGTGACAGACAGCGAGTATTCGCGATTACATGAAACGGAACTTGTATTACAAGGGTTACTTGCAGGTTCGTTGTCTGCTGGTAAGGCCGCCGTCATAGCGTCGAGGGCGGCGAAGAAGGCCGCTTCCGTATCCTCGAAGACGTCGTCACAGAAGTAAGGATTCGCCCTGGTCTCCTCCTCCGATGCAGCAAACTCGAGCTTAATGTGCGTAGCTCGAAATTTGGCCCGGTAGTCGTTCAGCAGGCTGATACAGCTGCGAATCACTGCAGGCGTGTGATTTGCCTTCCCCTGTTTACGAAAATTACTGAGTGCATTGTTTATTAAGCGTGCATGCACTTTGTTTTTACTGATTAGTGTATCCATGATACTTTATTGTATTAAGAGTTTGATAAAAGAATTTTTAACAAAAAATATACCAACTTCAAAATGCGCTAAAAAGTGTGAAATAATTTCTGTTTCATTTATATCAATGCTTCACAGCTATTAATAAAACCTATTTAATCGTTAAATAGTATACAAAATACATTTCAACCTTTTCCAAGATGGCGCAAAATTCACGTAAGGATACCTAATAACTGTAACGTCTCTGACTGGATACGTCACTGCATCGACGAAGAGGGAGAGCGGATCCCTGAGTAGGCGACTCGTATTACCTATTGTAATAGGGATTATAGGTTCGTGTGATATGCGGTTGAGGAGTAAAATCCAAACATTAATGTTCTCAATAACTAGTTTATTCCTGAAAATGAAGATTTGATTCTAATTAGTTGGCAAAATGTTAACTAAATATATCTTTACAATAGTTCCGCCCTAAAGAGAAATATAAGAGAAGAATAGTATGATTAGTATAACAACGAGTCCGAGCTAGATGAAAAATACAAAGAAAATACAATGAATTCGCCCTAAATGAAAATATAGTGGAAAATGTTAGATTAGTAGATATTAGTACGCGGTTTAAACTATAGATACAGCCAATACTCTGAATAAATAACCAATCACTCTAGGTATCAGAAATTATCAAAGACAGTGACTCGTACCATCCCCTCAGACACGAACAAACCTCTCTACAGGCCGCAAATCGGTTTCTGGGCAAGCCAGAGCTATGTCCAGACAGGCCGCATTCAAGGAGGATTCCCCTCGCTAGCTCTTTACACTTGATAGCGAACTCTATCCTGACATGTAGTGAACACGTCGCGAACCACGAGTAGAGTGTCTGTAGATCCGCAGGGAGCCTGCACTCGTCGCTGTAAGGAAAGAATTTAATACTCCCTTGCTATATCTTTACCGAGGTAAACCAGCACAGAGTAATCTCAGCTTTCTCTAGTCAGAGCGGTAGCTGTACTCGACCGAAGTCGAAGACGATCTGATCTGGCTCCGGATGGAACGCCTCTATTTATAATCTAAATTCTGCTGACAAAGCGCTTTTTTTCTACATAGAATTCCTTCAGGAGTCTCGCGAACTTTAGACTTTAGGTACGTGACTCTCAGGTGGTGTTCTCCTGGAGACCTAGGGTCGAGAGATCGCCAGCTGGACTGGGGACTGCAAAGAGGTTTGATAACCCATTCAGCAGAATGGACTCCGTCGATTTGACAGGAGATGAGGATGGGGATGTACCCCCGCCGATGGAAAAGACAAGGATGGATAGAGGAAAGTAAAACGAGAGACAGAGAGGGAATTTTACATCGGAAGATAAGATGGATCTTAGCCTGAAGGCTATTATGAAGATTCTCAAGACGATAAAGGACCATAATATGGTACTTAAAAACTTTATACTCAAGGACACAGATCTAGACCCAATGCTAAGGGAAACCTATATATCGATGGGTTGCTGTCTGGAGGAGGCTTCCGAGGCGTTCGTAGGACTGAGGGGAGTTCACTCGGAAATCGTAAAGACAAAAAACAATAGAAAGGGCGAGGATACTTACCAGTGGGGCGACGAGGACACAGCTAAGGGTCATCTCTGTATGGACGTGCCCGGTGGAACAGCTCCCTGAAAAAGAAATAAAGAGTAATTACAAAAGCGTGGGAACACAGGCGACGGAGGAGAGGGAGAAGGACTTCCCACCTCTTCCGACCAGTAGGCAGAAGAGGAAGGAAATCTCCCCCCTACAGAAACTGTAGGGAAGAAAACAAGATTTTTTGCCGCAAACATTAAGAGGACACCAAAAAAGAACACAAGGAAGACTAGAAGGGGAACAGATGCCTAGGACACCCGGAACAGGAGGGGGTAAGGAAATCACCAACCAGGAATGGTCAGATATAAGAGGAAATCGGATATGGAGAGGAAGAAGAATAGAGATGAAGGAAACATGAAAGAGACAGACAAAAGGCTAACACCCAGGAACCTCCTTTGCTGAGGTTCTTAAAAGTGTCAAAGGCGCGGCGGGCCCAGCCCCAAAAGGGGTTAAGACGGCAAGACAAACGCGAGCGGGAAACTTACTAATAGAATTCTCACCGGGTGCGGACCTGGAAGGGTTCAGGAAGAACTTAGATGGAAAACTAGGCCCAGAGGTGGAAGTTACAAGCTTACAGCAAAGAACGGACGTGGAAGTGAGGAATTGACCCTTCAGCGGAAAAACCCGAAATTATGGAGTCAATTAGAGAGGAATTGGGACATGATACGGCCGGGGTAAAGGTTAAAGTATTACGGATAGACCCTAGGCAAAATAAAGTAGCATTAATAGAGGGTCCAGCATTAGACATGGCTAGGCTAACGAAGAAAGGGAAGTTAAAGATAGGGTGGACGGTGGCATCGGTGAAGGAAATACCACGCATCCTACGATGTTACAGATGTCATGACTTCGGTCATGTAGCGAGCAACTGCAGGGGCAACAAGCAGGGTCCTGGGTACTGCAAGAAATGTGGAGGTGTGGGACATCAGATGAAAGAATGCGAAAAGGAACCTAGGTGCAGACTATGTGTTGCTGACGACCTACCGGAGGAGAAAGTGGGACATGTAGCGGCATCGGTTAGGTGTCCGAAGTATAAGGAGGATTTGAGAAAGGAAAGAAAAAATTAAAATCTTGCAAATCAACACGAATCATTGCAGAACTGCCCACGATCTTCTCTTGAAAACGGCGAACCAGTACCAGGTGGACCTAGTGATTGTCTCGGAACCCTACAGGGTGCCTGAGAACTGGTTTGTCAACATCACGGGGCGGGCAGCAATCTACATCACGGATAAAGGCATTATAAACGGCAAAGAGATAGCCTTGATCAAAAGTAACAAAGGATACGTGATGATCAAATATAATGGCTATTATATAGCTAGTATTTATGCACCGCCAAATAGCCCGATGGAAGAATTCGAGACACTACTGACGACATTGACCACGACAGTCAGATCACTAAAGAGAAATAACCATATAGCAGTTATGGGAGAGTTTAATGCAAAATCCCCACTCTGGGGTGCCGGAAACTGGTGTAAAAGGCGGAAAATGCTATTCTTGCTCCCACAGAACCAGTTCTGTGAAACTACGGATCCCCTCCCCACCGTCACTAAACGCGGGATCACATGTGAACGAGGGGGAGGATCCAAAATAGACATTATGTTTAGTAAAAAAATGGCTCTGGATCATCTTATTAAGTCGGAGGTCATCGATGATGTTTCCGCGTCCGATCACAAGTATATACTCCATACTTATGGCACAAGTCATACGGACGTCGGTGAACCTTCACCGTTCGAACTCAAAAAGGGGAAGTTGGATGAGAAAGGATTCATGGAAGCTTTCTTAGCAAAATATGGAGATGAAAAGTACTATAATAGGACACGATTAGGTACGACGAACGAAGTGGAAAAGTTTATCGAGGATATAGACAGGATGAAGAATAGATATACGAGGATTCAAGGATATAACCAGGGAAATAAAACGCCAGTCCCCTGGTGGAACGAGGAGATTGCGAAGAAAAGGGCAGATACAAACAGGATGAGGAGGGTTTACACAAGGGCAAAGGTAAGAAAAGATAAGGAGAAGATTAAGAAGTCCCTAGAGGAATTCAAGAAATGTAAGCTGGACCTGAACATGGGAATTAGGAAGCCAAAGAAGGAGAATTGGGCCAGGATGCTGCAGGAGATTGACGCCGACGTATGGGGTAGGCCATACAAAACGGTGATGAGGACGGTGAAGGGTAGGACGGGCAGACCCGACGTTCTCAGCATGGAAGAAGTAGATGATGTGGTAGAGAAAGTTTTCATCACTAAACCTAAGTCCTGGATGAATGAGCCTGTAGAGTCCCGGCTAGATGAACCTGAAAAAGAAAAAGAAGAAGAGATTAGTAGATACTTACCAAAGGATAAGGAGATCACCGAAAAGGAAATAAGGAAGATAGCAGCAAGAATGTCAGTAAGGAAGGCGCCAGGCCCTGATGGCATGTCATCGGCGGCCGCAAAAGAGATGGGCCTTAAGGCTGCTAAATGGTTAGCATATGTTTTTAATATCTGCTACAACCGGGGTTTCTGGCCAGAACCGTGGAAGATAGGCAGATTGGTGGTCCTACCTAAGGGAAAGGCTACCTCCACGAATGAAAGGTCCTATAGACCCCTGACGATCATTTCGTGTATTGCTAAAATTTTGGAACACGCGATAAAGGACAAGATACAGCAGGCATTGGAAAAAAAGGACTTCGCGCCGAACCAGTATGGTTTTAGAAAAGGGAGATCGACGTTTGACGCCATGAACGTGATTAGTATACATTGCGAGAGGGCAAGGAGAGATAGGCGTCACTGCTTGTTGGTGATGCTGGATGTCAGAAATACCTTTAATAATATTAAATGGAGCAGCATCATCAGGTGCATGAAGGCAAGAGGATTCCCTGATAAACTAATCAGATTAATGGGCAGTTACTTGCAGGATAGGGGGATAATCTACGATGGTAAGGAGGCAACATGTAAATATAAGGTATTCTGAGGGGTTCCTCAGAGGTCAGTCATTGGACCACTGCTTTGGAACTTGGTCTACGACGACCTCCTGAGGATGCCCATGAAACATGACGTATACCTGGTTGGCTACGCCGACGATATCGGGATTATCATCATAGGCAAAGACCTGGATAGGATGACAAGAACGGCGGAAGAGACGATCAATATGATGGGGGCGTGGTAGGAAAAGGAGGGACTTAGCCTCTCCCATCAAAAAACAGAGGCTATCTTGCTCACGGGGAGGAAGGCCGGCGGGCTCGAGATAAGATGTGGAGGAACAAGAATTACCACATCTAGGGAGGCCGATTTAGCAGATATTTCTGGGGGTCATCCTAGAAATGAGCAAGACATTTAAAGCACATATTAAAACGGCATGCAACAAAGCGATGAAGTATGCGAACCAATTGTCGCTGCTAACGCCCAATGTGGGAGGAGCCGGCAATCTGGCCCGTAAGTTATACTATAACGTGATAGAGTCAGTTATCCTTTATGCGGCCCCGATTTGGGCGATGGGCCTTAAAAACAAGGGTAACCAAGGCATTTTGATCGGGACACAGCGCACCGCCCTCCTGAGGGTGGCACAAGCCTACAGGACGATGTCGGCGGATGCGCTGTGCGTCCTTACGGGCCAGATCCCCATAGATTTGGTGGTCGTGGAAAGGGAAGTCCTATATAGGAGGAAAGGGGAGGTACTTAGAGAAGAAGAAAGAGAAAGTACAGGGAGCCTCAAGAGCAGAGTACGGGCCGAGACACTTGAAAAGTGGCAGCAGAGGTGGACCCAATCAAGTAAGGGTAGATGGACCCATGAACTCATCCCGGACATCAAAGAATGGATGGGGTGGGGGCCAAACATCCTGAATTTCCATCTGACCCAGACGTTAACGGGACACGGGTGTTTTGGGACATTCCTCAAGAAGATCGGCAGGCAAAATGACGCAAAGTGTTGGTTTTGCCCGGAACAAGAGGACAGCCCGGAGCACTTCCTGTTCGAGTGTGATAGGTGGAGTGCAGACAGGGCAAGATTATGTTCCGGACTGGATGTAGCATATAACTTTATATTATACCCGTTTGCGTTTTATGATATAACTTTCAAAGCGGATGACAGTTGTCGCCTAGAAGAGGCATGAATTTCAGATACAGCGCCTGTAGGTACAGGCCAGTTCTGATGCAGAATATATTTACGTCGTCCCGCCCCCGAAGAAATGCTCAGTAGCGGTTCCGGGGGCGTGGCCTTCTTTACGACCGGCACCCAGAGTGGGAAATCGAGGTGGGTTTTTTAGTGGGTAGACCAGATGGTGTGTGTGTGTGTGAAAGAATCGAGAATGAACTAGAAAGAATGATTGAACGAGGAGAGAAAGAGTGTGAGAGTGAGATAGAGAGAGAGAAAGGAAGAGCGAAAGATGCGTGGAAGGAGGTGCGTATTAGGAGAAGACGTTGCCCGAGAGAAGTGTGTGATCGCGAACGAGAGAGTGCAAGCACGTGAAGAAAAGTTCATGATCAAATATATATATTCTTTGCTAAGCACAAAGATCTGAGACAGTGTAAGATTCATTTCTCCCCACGATCCAACAGATGGGAGTCCCACAGTACCGGGCACATGCCACCTTGCCCGGTCTGCGTAACGCATTTTTCCCCCTCGTTAAAAAAAGAAAAAAAAAGGTACGTGACTCCCGAGCACCCTTATAGTATAACTTACTCCCCAGTCTAACGCGATCTCCCTACTTTACGATTCCACCCTACTGCGAGATCATCCATAATTCGCGAGCGCATACGTGGTTGTACGTCGATTAATTATCGATACTAAATTACCGATCGATTTACTGACTAAACAAAATTATCGACTCATCAAAAAAATGATCGACATACGATGAATATTATATTTATTACAACGAAAATTACAATATTTCAGATACAAAAATAAAATTAATCATTATAACAATTTTTAAACGAAAAATTAATTATCATAAACAAAGGTGACTGTGCTCAGCAGAACGTTACATAACCATAAACCAAAAAAAATATATTGATCGAATTTAGATGGTTAAATATAGAAAAGAAAACAATCTGAATAATATTTTTTAAATTAATTTTACTTATATTAATTATTATTTATATAAAATAAATATAATACTGTGAAGTCGCAGTGTCCCCTCTCTCACCGAGTCCTCTGCGCACTTGTATAATTATCTCTAAGCTACTGATTAGGTAGGGGTTCTTACTTACCTTTCGCTGGGCGCGGATACCTGTAGAGATGAGTCGTCTTGGTTAGTGGAGTCGGTAGGGTAGATGGTCTAATTGAGGTTCACGCACTTCTGATCACAACAAATGTTTATTTGGTTCGAGTACAACCTTTAACTTGCGCGCGCTTTACGGATGAGGTTGCTCTGTCGGATCCCTGAGTTCCGTAGCAGAGTCGTACTTCGCGGAGTTAGGTGCGCGTCTTAGAATTGGTATCTCGGATTTTCGCTAGACGAACTGGCCGATTCCGAACAGCTTTCGCGGATCGCTTAGGTGATCTGATCACTACAAATTCTGGGGTTGATAAAAATTATACTGTTCTGTCTACACGGGTTCTGTACTGGTTCTGCGCGATATTGGATCTGTCGCGAGCGGGCTTGGTCGCGTTATTATATATTGATGAGCGAGGTCAATCGTTTGGTTGTCAGTTCGGGTGAACCACCTCGTTCGGATTGTCAGCGTTCTTGCGATACGTTGACCCGAGCGAGCTGCTCACTCAGACTTTTCGGAACTATGAATTCGGATAATGAAATAAGAGTTTAAAGAATGTGGATGGCGAAATAAGGGTTCCAAGAATGCGTCACAGGACGTGACAATACTTATTGGAGCCGCTCCTACCGCCTCTCCTCCCACCCCGCGGCCATCTTCCGCGGTAAGAGCGGCGCCTTGTGCCGGCAGCCATTCCTCTCTCTGTAACGTAAAATTTGAAATGTTAACACAGCTCATCCATTTTAGAATTAATTTTTTAAATTATTTATGACGCAAACGGGTTAATTATTTATTCGATAAGATCTGTGATACTTACTGCGCTGCGGCTTCACGTCCGCATCGTGTTGCTGTTTTTGCGTCTGTTGTTACTGCTGCTCTTCTTGTCGCTGCAGCAGCGTGTTTATTAATGTGTTACGTTGCGCATGCGATGGCGCAACGTAAAAAGGAAAGAGGAGATATAGTGGTTAAAGGAATGAATTTCAATTAGAAGGTTGGAATTCAATCCGCTATTCTTTCTTCCCTATTCTGGCGCGATGGTTGGTATTCGCTGCCACCAGTCTTGAGCGGGTTAGCGCTCTCGACAATTAAAAGACGAAAGACAAAATTAATAAGATATTAGATTAGAAATTGAAATTATTAGCCTTTCGTTGGATTCGTTCAACGCTTAGGTCCCGTACGGGTCCCTCCTTGAATCTGTATGCGATGGTAGGTGTGTTTTAACTGAAATGTGTGAGGTGTATTTGAAATAAATTTTGAAACTGTTTAGGTAAATGAAACTGGTTTAATTGTGAATGAGAAATCAAGTAAATAATAACAAAGAAATGCCAAAATTGAGATTTGAATAAATTTGGAAAATTCGTTAATATGGAAAATACCAGTTCATGCAAAATAATAACAAGGGTAAAGATGCTTAGAATTAATTAACAAAAATATAATAATATGAAAACGCTTTGATATCACAATTGAAACGCGATGAGTAGTGTACCGGTCGCGTGAGATGATTATCACTATTTCGCTTTCCTTCAAATTTGATTAGACGTGAAATCGGCGGTTTTCGCCCGTGAGGGTACACCCCAGCCTGAGGTACTCTCGTAACCCTCGAAAGGGCTGGACTAAGGTGCCCCTTTGATAATAGGAAATTAGAACAGCGAAATTGTAATACCCGAAAAATAATAAAATCAGTCGATACCTCGTGTGATGGAACGATCTGACCAGAGATACTCTCGTAACCCTGAAGGGCTGGACCAGATCGCCCGGTTTGCCAGTTAAAATGAACGTCGTGTTTGAAAAATGGTAATAGGATCGACTTACCATTACGCTATTTAATAAAATACAAGATTTCTAAATTCGCTTGTTGATATTCGCTGTATTCGCTTGATGATCTGGAACACCAAAGAACGATAAGATTTCCGATCACTGCACTTGTCGCGGCGAAATGAATTAACGGACGAGTACGTCGACGAGAGACAAACACTAAAGAATTACGAGGACGAATTAATATATATAATTACGCGAAATGAAGTTAATACGGAAATAATTTTTAACAAAAAACAAATCCGACTTCGAAATGCACTAAAAAGTGTCAAATAATTTCTATTTCATTTATACCAATATTCAAAGTTTTCGGAGGTGGCGCAAAATTAAAAATAGCCGAACAAACGATGCTGCCAATAACGATTTGATTGCGGTATGGCAAACTTGATATTTAATAAGTCGTAAGAGGAAAAGCGGAACGTTATAGGTCTGGCTGCAAACATTTGTAATTGTAACGATTATATCAGAAATTGGCAGCGCTCCTGTGTTATTCCCCTCTACAACTTGCTTTTTATTGTTACGTCCCGACAAAGAAAATTCCATTGTCTCCAATTTCAAGTTACGAAAGCGTTAGCAATCAGGAAATCGGTTCATTGACTGACCTCCTTCGAGTCACCAGCGTCAACAAATTCTCTCTTCTTCTCGAAACGCTGCGTCGAAAATATGTGCCAATGCATAGACATTCCAACAGGTCAATATACTAGTGAACTCTTTTCCTAGGATTTTCGATCCTAATAAAAAACCGATTACGGACAATAGCGACACAGTCGGCCATACAGTCGCGAGGTGCGTGGTCTCTCTGTCCGAGGAACGACTAGTATTGCAAAATACGTCGAGCAGAGTTTCGTGAGAACCAAGTGTCACGCGAAAAGACTCAGTTTTCTCGTTAAAAAAGACTCAAGTTTCAAACCATTTGCAATTAGAACTGTTAGTGTAAAGACATTTAAACTTATTGTTAGTGTAAAGCCATAGTTTCATTTATCAAGAAGATTGTTCCATCATCCGTGCGTCGAAAGGAAGAGAGAGAGAAGGGAGCGATCCATCAAACTCGTTAACCATTTCTGTTCGTCTAAATATTTTCATACTTGTGTTCCGTCCAGGAAGTGTAACAATCCAATTTTGTAACCATTCGTTTCTTTTGGCAAAATATATAATTGTTTGAGAATCCGCTCAGCCATGATGGCGCTCACGGTCGATCGATATATCGATCGGGAGTCGCCCATCTAGGTCAACGCGTGAGCAGGGGTCTTCTCACCGGCGAGCGGGCTTCGCCGCCATTATCGATCAACGTATCAAGGCGATCACCACGTGCTCACAAAAAGTTCAGTGCAGTTCATTTAAGAGTGTCTCAACCAAGTGCTCATCAACCCCGATTCATTGTTCACGATCCTCCGCATCTGTGCACGCGATCAGGATCACCAGGTAATGTTCTTTATACACTAATTGAATACACACGTGCGATGCCGACCACGTGTTAATCTCGCACATGTTCACGGGCATCATCAAAGAGCGGGCCGAATTTATAAAATTAACGGGGCTTATTGTCCATGACCACAGATCAAACCAATTTGTTAAATTCCACGGATCACGGTAACCGCTCATCTATTGATTTGTATTGCGTGTTCAACAACAAATTGTCCGATCAGTGTGTTCAACAATTATTTTATTTGTGACTCAAATAAATCAATTTGTAAAAACCCGCCCATCAAGAGTAAAATTATTTCCGGCGCAGTCCTTCCGGGATCAACACCAATCCCGAACAATAATAGTTATTTATTCAATTTTGATAATTATTTAGTGCGTATTTTCAAAGCTTGTATCCAACGAGCGAGAGGCTTGTATAAGTCTAGACCGAATCCGAATCCTATATTATCTTTCCTTCACAAAGGAGGTGTTTTTAAGCGTTGCGTCGGATCATAACATACCGCAGAGTAGTCACCTACCACTACGCCTACTCCGCACGTAACATTATTATACTTTACGATCATATAAATGGTGGGCAGAAATATATGACGTACGATAACTGATAACCGGTGATAATATTGTAAAGTTTTACGATAAAATGAAACTCCTATTATTTTTCGAAAAAAAAAAAAATGATGTGAACGCAAAATAAGAAGCAAGCTGTAAATGGGAATCACGCACGCTATTAAAAATCTCCCTAGACCTAATGAGCTGCACGAGTTAAGTGCGGTCATTCGTGACCTGCAGTATAGTTATTTCGCAATGGGTATGTTGATTCCCGTTGAATATTGTTTACTTGTAATTATCAAATGGGTCATTTATCATAGGTTGCCGACGCCCGAGTTAGGATCTTCCTAGTAGAGGAAAAGTTTTTGAATTTGCGCCGCCTCCGAAAAGTTTGAACTGTATTTGGTATCCTATTTAACGATTAAGTAGATATTATTAATAGCTATGGAATATTGGTATAAATGAAATAGAAATTATTTGACACTTTTTAGTACATTTCGAAGTCGGATTTGTTTTTTGCTAAAAATTATTTTATTAATTAGTTGGATTAGTCCATATTCAGCGTTCTGTGAATTCACGCTCCTTGCGTTGAGGCAGTTCTTTGTAAACTTGTTACGTCCCACCTTATGGGGGGTTTTTCTACTATTGCTATGATACACGGGTCCTGCCGATTAAAGCGCTAAGCTTCACCTTGACTTAACTGACGGATAATATAGGATGCAGGATAGGCATTCAGTGATCTAAGTACACATATACATATAGATATTCAAACATATACAGGGTGTTCGACAACAGGTGGGCAATATTTTAAGGGGTGATCCTAGGGATCAAAATAAGACGTAAATCAAGAATAACAAAATAACGTTTACGGCTTTGTTTTTCAGTTATTAACGTTTAAAAATTCGAGTAAAAAGCGCCAGAAACCTGCAATCCGCTCAGCACCGACGAGCGAATGTCACGTCAGCAGGGGTCGGTACAGTCATAACCAAGAATCGTTGAATAGTAGAAACTTACCTCGTGCTATTCTTCTATTTTTTTTTTTTATCTTCACATTGAATTTACATTAAATAACAATCACTAAAACAATGTTACATTAAATGTGCAATATGTCCATCGCTTTGTTCAATACATACACGAATGCGTTTTCCGCAATTGAGTCTCATGCGATGAGAATCGTCTGAAACGTTTTGAATATTCGTTGTATCAATTCCTCGCCGTTCGTTGTTGTTGAGTGCACTAAACTTTTCAGGTCTCCCATAGAAAAAAGTCGAAAGGATTGGAGTCAGGTGACCGGTAAAATATTTGGGTAGGTAGTAATTATGAAAGAGTCTTAAGTGAGTGAGAGAGTTACTTCAAGTAAAGGACAAATTTTAGTGCGTTGGATCGAAACAATAAATGACCCTGATATTATTGTAGGTACGTGAAGCCGAGTTGAGCGCCGACTATCATAAAATAATAGCTATTCTAGATTCTTCCTAATTTACTTAATCCGTTTGACGTCTCGTGTTCGAAATTTTTATTTTTATGGTGGGTACGGTAATTTCTTTCACGTATACCCAATTATTATTCTTAAGCTGGTATCGGGAATTTCCACAAGTATACTAAAAAATATTAAAATAATTTGCTTTTTTTTATCTCGAAAACGTACTCTATACTTTATCTTGGTACTGCAACATACGGCTTTTTCTTCCTTCACATAATCTTATCTTCACATAAGAAAATTCCTTAACACAGTTAAGCGACTATTATCCATTGTAGCCATTATGTAAAGTGCTGTAACGTCCCACTAGCAACACCCAGCACCTTTTTTTTTGCTCGTTATTGTAATCAATTTTCAGTTTGAGTTTTGTATAAGATGTTTAATTTAATTTTCGTTATTGATATTTAGTATTTAGTTTAATTTGTATTATATTATATTTCTTATAATAAATAATTTTTATTAATCGATAATATCGTCTAATTGAATAAGTCGATAAGCGTTTAGTCGGTAAGTCGGTCGGTAAGTCGATTATCGATAAATAATCGACAAACAAATGCATACGCGTCAGCGCAACCCCGATGATCTCGCGGTGGAATGAGATTCTAGAGTTGGGTGATCGCGTAGATTAAGGAGCAGGGGTGCTCGGCCGTCACGTGATGGGGAATTCCAGAAATCTAGAGGAACCCTATAATGAAAAAAAGCGCTAAGTCAGCAGAATCTGACTATAAATAGAGGCGTTCCACGAAGAGTCAGATTAGATCTTCCCTGACTTCGGTCAGATGCAGACAGCACTCTGGAAGTAGAGGAAAGTTTGCGCTGAATTACTTAGGCAACTATAGAGCGCGAGATTAGCTTTGTCCTTCTCTTTCAGTAGTGACGTACGAGAGTTCGGATCTGTGGATACCCTACTCATGGTACGCAACGTGTTGAACACGTGCTAATACTCAACTTTCATACTCAAGTGTAAAGAGCTAGCGAGGAGCGGAGCTCCTTGAGTAGGCCTGTATTAGCATAGCTCTGGCTAGACCAGAAACCGATTGCGACCTGTAGGTAAAGTCTGCTCGTGTCTGAAGGTATCGTACAAGCCACTGGAATATAGTTTCCAGTACTTAGTGTAATTTGGCAAATTGTACAGTGTTGGCTGTATTCGAAGATTAAGTCGCGTTATTATTACTTACTAACTACTAATCATACATTTTCTACTGTATTTCACTATCTAGAGCGTACCTATTATAATTTCTTATTGTATTTCATATTCTAGCCACACCTATTGTTATACTCAGAACAATCATAGTTAGTTTATTTACTTGAATAAAAAATAATTTTAGTTTGATACATTAATGTTGGATTTCACTCCTTAACCGCACACCACACGAACCTATAATCCCAATTTTCGTTCATACGAGTCGCCTTCTTGGGGAACCGCTCTCCCTATACGTCGGTGCGGTGACGTACCTATCATTGGGTCGTTACACGTAGAGTAGAGATAAAAATTTGGTGACAGCGGTGGGATTGTTCGAGTGGTAATGAGAAAATCGTATCTCTGCGGACATTAATGGTCAAGCCTAGAATAAAATAAAGACAGATAAATAATAAAAATAGCAGGATAGATAGAAGAGTTGTACATATATATATATATACTATATCAAGATGCCCAACGAAACAGCCGATATACCAGCCGGCACATCAGCCAGCGGATCAACCGAAGGAAGCCGACCGATCAGCATTCGTGATACAGCGGACATCGTACCAGCATTCAACGGCCGCAATATACCTGTTTATCAGTTTGCAAAGAGCTGTTTTAAGGCGAAGAACATAATCTCCCCAAATGCTGAGTACGGGTTGGTGCAGCTGATCAAGAACAAATTCTACGGGCAAGTTTCAAGAGTGGTACAAAACGGAGACTACGACACTATTGAAGAATTAATTTCCGTAATAAAGTCTCGTTTCGCCCCGCTGTTCACTTCAATGCAGCTATGTGGCGATATGGCAAGGATGGTACAAGCGCCGACCGAGGCAGTCGTAGACTACGGCAGCCGCGTTTCGGGACTCTTGATACAGATCAAGAGTTGCAACGAAATGGAGTTCCCGGATCAGGTTGACAGATACAACCGATCCTCGGAAACAAGTACCGTCAGAGCATTCCTGACCGGTTTAAAACAAGAGGTGTATAATCGGATGAGGAATCAAAATTTCGACAATCTTGACGACGCAATAAGCGCAGCGATCCTAGCAGAAGCTGAGAGCATAGAGAACCTAACAAAGGTTAAATTATCGCAAGGATTCATTACAGCCGAACAATGCAACAATTGTTACGGATATGGGCACAACGCCAGTGTATGCTGCAGTCAGAGGTTCCAAAGACAATCCACGTCGAGGGCCCACTGGCCAGCAAAATACTGCCAGCACTGCCAAAGGTCCGGGCACACCTTGGAGACCTGTTTGTTTAAAGACCAGCAAGGAAGACCAGAAGTCCCTCGGGACTTTGTGCAGCCAAATCAAGTCCATAGAAACCAACCTACAACAAGGCAGAATCGAAGTTGGACACAGAATACAGCTCCAATTTGCGAATTTTGCCAAAACATCGGCCATACAATTCAAGAGTGCCGAAAGAAAGCGTATCAGGAGCGTGTCAAAAGCCAGAGCTTCCAGCAACCTCCACAAGTACAGCAGCTACGTAAGAAAGCAAGCTTGTGCCTGAACTTAGGAGAAATAAATAAGTCTCCCAGTGTCGAGCTATTAAGCGAAAATTTCCAAAACCAAAAGGCATTATTCATGGTCGACACAGGATCAAATATCAATATTATTAAAAAACATGCAATCTCAAGCAAAATAGCAATAAACACAGATATAATTTTTCAATTGAACGGAATAACTAAGAGCTCTATTTACACAGCAGGATACATCAAAATAAATATACTGGAGACAGAATCCATCTTCCACATCATTGAAGAATTGCCAATTGAACAAGACGGAATTTTGGGCACGGAATATTTTAAAAGCAGTGGAGCTAGCATCAATTACGCTAAATCTATATTGATCGTGAACAACAATATAATACCATTCAAACAACCAGCAGTGGTAATACCATCTAGGACAAAGACCATGATACCCATAAAGGTATCAAACACAGAAATAAAGACTGGTTTTGTCCCAAAACTGCAGCTTCACCCACAACTATATATGGGGAATGCTGTAGCCACGAACCGGGATGGCATAGCATTTCTATACGCAATCAACGTTGGAGCAGAAGATATAGAAATTGAAATGCCAGCTGTTGAACTGCAACAATATGAAGAGGCACCACAAGATGAAGATGCAGCCCACCAAGAACCTGAGCGAGCCCAAAAGATTCTAAGGATACTACAAACAGACCATCTAAATCAAGAAGAATTTGCCAATGTAGAGGATATAGTAAAGGAGCACGCTGATAGATTTTACGTAGACGGAGACAAACTACCAGCAACGAATAAAATCTACCATAGAATCATCACAACGGATGAGATGCCTGTAAACGTTAAACAATACAGGTATCCTCATGCGTTAAAAGACGAAATCAATCATCAAGTAAATGATCTCCTTGAGAAAGGAATAATCAAACATTCATCGTCACCATTTAACTCCCTCTTGTGGATAGTACCTAAGAAACAGGATTTACAAGGAAACAAACTGCGGAGATTGGTGATTGATTTCCGAAAGCTAAACGAAAAAACGGTCAGCGATGCCTATCCACTACCCAATATTACAGACATCCTGGATCAAGTGGGAAGCGCAAAATACTTCTCCGTGTTTGATTTGAAGTCCAGTTTTCATCAAACACCAATGCATCCAGAAGACAAGCATAAGACGGCATTTTCAACACCATTTGGGCACTTTGAATTCAACAGAATGCCTTTTGGGTTGAAAAATGCTGCAGCTACGTTCCAGCGCATGATGAACAACGTCCTAGACGGACTGCAAGGACTGGAACTATTCGTGTTCATCGACGACATTGTAATTTATGCAAGTTCGTCACAAGAACACGAAACCAAAGTCAATAGGATGATGGCAAAGCTCAGAGAGGCAAATCTATGCTTGCAACCTGATAAGTGCCAATTTCTAAAAAAGGAAGTGGCGTACCTGGGTCACATAATTACAGAAGACGGTGTGAGACCTGACCCAGCAAAGGTTGAAGCGGTCCAGAGATTCCCCATTCCTAAGACTGTCAAAAATATTAGACAATTTCTAGGATTGTGTGGATACTATAGACGATTTATCAAGGACTTCTCTAAGATAGCCAAGCCATTATCCGACCTGACGAAGAAAGAACAAAAATTCGAGTGGTCCAGCCAGCAACAGCAAGCCTTCGAATTCTTGAGGAGCATACTATGCGAAGAGCCAATCCTGCAATATCCGGACTTTGAGAGACCATTTAATATAACTACCAATGCATCCGGAACAGCGGTAGGAGCAGTCCTAAATCAAGGAGAGATAGGAAAGGATCAGCCAGTAGCTTACGCCTCAAGAGTAATGAATAAGCCGGAAACGCAATATTCCGCAACAGAGAGGGAATTACTTACTGTAATATTTGCAGTAAATCACTTCAGACCATATATATTTGGCAGGAAGTTTTATCTAATTACAGACCACATACCATTGATCTGGCTAAATAGTCTCACAGATCCTACATCGAGACTCATGCGATGGAAATTGAGATTGAGCGAGTACGATTATGAAATAAAGTACAAACCAGGCAAACAAAATATAAACGCTGATGCTCTTTCGAGAAATCCAATCGAAGATATAAACGCCCTGCAAATACATGCTAAGAGGCTGCATTCGTCCACGTCTGGGTCAAAGAAGAAGCGCGAAAAGAGAAAAGAGTGGCACCAATATCCCACTCGCCCAAGACCAACAACAACCACGTCAGAATCAAGAGAATTCAAAAAGAAAAAGGAATCACACCAGTATCCTACTAGACTCAGACCAACTACGACTGAGTCTGAAGAACACAAAAAGAAGAAAGAATGGCATCAATATCCAAGAAGACCAAGGCCAACAATCTCATCAAGTTCACGGGATATAAAGAAAAGGAAAATAAGCCATAAACATTTAGCACTGCAGCGAGACGATTCTTCGGATTCTGGAACGAGAAAAAGATATCAAAAAAATAAAACACGAGAAAAAAGTCCTTCCCAAGAAGACAATGCAGCAAAAAAGAGAATAAAAGAGGATTATACAAGCTCAGATGAATCTCGATATTATGAGACTGATGCATCTGAAGAACAGCCAAGACCAAGAAAGAGAACAAATTTAAATCCAAGAATATATTCCTCAGAAGAGATCAAAAAGAAAAGAAAACCCAATGAAGAGCAAATCATTGTAGAAGTACATCAACCACCACAGGAGAGAAAATATATCATTCCACAGAAACGACCTATAGAAAGGGAACCAGTAATAATTGGAGATGAAATAGAAGAATACAACGAAGAGGCAATTATACCGAAACACATTTTCAGAGAACCACCTAAAATCGATTCTTCTTCAAGCACAAGAGGAAGATCTCCAGTACTAAAAAGAAAAATAGAAAAAAAAACTTCAAGTGATACTCTATCAGCTCCAATTACACCTATCAAAATTAAAAAAGAAAAGACTCAGCCGCCAAAAATTAAACAAATTACACCCAAAGTAATTAGCAATAAACCAATCACATTCAGAATAGATGAAACCGAAGACCATCTATGGATGAAGAAAGGCACAGCAGTAATTTTCCTTAACAAGGAGGGACATCCAGATGATACACAATCAAGACAATTTATGGAAAATGAAAAGATTAAAATTTCTAAACCTGTTCGCGTTTTGCGTGGTCAACGTGGTCAGAAATAACACGCCTGCGTAACGATCACTATAACAATGTATTTACACAAAATATTATTTACAAAGTTTAACGTGATCGGAAAACTGTACAACCATTTACACTTAACATTAATACAACATACGCGTGGACTAAATACGATAACGAAGAGTAATAATGAAGCGCGGGCTGAAACAATCAGCGTCCCGTGGGCCGAAAAACTGTAACGCTTGTACTTGATTGCGTAGACTGAGGAACACGTGTTGCTTGGTCGAGCGATCGTACAAGAAGAACAAGAATCGATCATGGCGTCGATCGTGCCGGTTCCGCTTGGAGAGGGGACCGCGTGGACAAAGTGGGCCCGAGAGGTGCTGCCGCTATCGGTAACGGCGCACCAACGAAGTATTTTCGTTGCCAACTTCATCTTTTCGCGAAGTCATGGGGAATTTCGCCAACAAAACCATAAAGTAATATCATGCAATATAAGATCAGAAATAGATTAATTTTTGGAATAATAACAGAATCCAAAGAAACATTACCACAGAAAGTTAAAACTCTTCATCAAATATTACTCCAAAAAGGAATCCAGGAGTGCAGCATGCCAAATAGACAGGGTTTTGAAAGCAATTCTCCAGATACTCTTTGCAGACTCTAATATCAATATCACTATCTGCAAAGGAATGGTCCAAATTCCACCTAAAGAGGAAAGGAAAAATATAATTAAAGAAAATCATGAAAGCCCAGTCGCAGGACATAAAGGTATCAGGAAAACGTACCTTAGGATCAGGAACAAGTATTATTGGAAGAACATGAAAGAAGAAATTACTGATTACGTTAGATCCTGTATAAGCTGCCAACGAACCAAGCTAGTTAGAATGAAAAATAAGGAGCCAATGGTTATCACAGACACTCCTTCAGACGCATTCAATAAGGTGTCCCTAGACATTCTTGGACCCTTACCAATGACGTAAAAAGGATACAGTTACATCCTCACTATACAGGATAACTTAACCAAATACTCCGTCGCAGTTCCACTTGTGTCAGCCACATCAGAGGACGTCGCAAGAGCATTCACTAACTCCTTCATATGCCAATTTGGAAATCCTAAAGCTATCCTCACTGACCAGGGAACATGCTTCACATCCTCGCTAATCGAGAAACTAGCAAAAATCTTCCATATCAAGACGTACCGTACATCATCCTTCCATCCTCAGTCAAACGGGTCCCTAGAAAGAAGCCATCACGTTCTGGTTGAATATTTGGAACACTACATATCTAAACAAGAACATTGGGACGAATGGCTACAGCAAGCAATGTTCTCGTACAACACAAGTGTTCATGAGGGAACAAAATTCACACCCCATGAACTAGTATATGGAAAAAAGGCAAGATTGCCATCAAAATTTACACCATCTGACAGATTAGACACATATCCTGACTACGTAGATAAACTATTACAAAATTTACATGAAATTAGACAAGCCGCAAAAATAAATCTAGAACAATCAAAATATAGACAAAAATACTATTACGATAGAAAAATACATCCAATTAATTATGAAACAGGAGAAGAAGTAATGCTATTAAATCCACCAAGAAGAAGTAAATTACAAAAAGAATACACTGGGCCATACAAAGTTTTAAGAAACATAGAGAAAAATAACATAGAATTGCAGATAGGTCCCAAAAAGACTAGGATAATACACAAAGATCGACTAAAGAGGGCCTATCGACCAGTCTACAGCGCGGATCAAAAATAAAAGTCGATACGACAATCTATATAATTTTCGGAACATACGCATGCGTAGATACAGAATTTCAAACCTACCGCCATATTGCGCAACGAACGCCTAAAAGTCAAGTACAGAAAAGAGACGCCACCAAACAAAATAAAAGAAAAAAAAGAAGAAAAAGGAAAGATTAATAGAAAAAGAGTAAGCATAGACAATGAAATTTACAATTTTAATATCTTGTAGTAACAAAATAGCTCTCGTTTACAGAAAAATGGAATCACAAGCTCCAGATATCACTAATATATTGTGCGTGAAAGACTGCTCAATAACTTTTGAGTATATTTTCAACCCAAAAATGGGTCGACTATGTTCCAAATGCGCAATAAAAACGAATCCACAAGCCGCAAAACAATGGTTCCACGTTGGAGTCCATCATTTCGTGTTAAAGGAAGAAGGGATAAAGCAATCCGCGTGTATTACATGCAGGCAAGAAATCGCTACCCTGCAACCAGCTATCGCTTGTAACGAATGTAAAAACGCAACCAGCACTATAGATGAAGAATTGTTAGAAACGTTCAACGAAGGCTACCTAATTCCGGCACATGACCCGGAGGTATTCTGTCTAAATAAAATTTTTGAATAAATCTCATTAATTCAAATTTGTTGTAATGTTAATAATTTAAAAAAATATGTAATCATTCTTATTTTTTTTTTCAAACAAACGAATTCATTTATTTCGAATCCTACGAATTATTTTCATTTCCTTCGATCTATTAATGCGCAAAATCGCAAGTCCGCCATGTTAACATAAAAAAAGATAGAAAGAGATAGAAACAAAGAGCGACAAAGAAAGCTATAGAAAGAAACGCTACGCACGCACCGCTATATTCAATTTACAAGGTGCTAAAATGGTACGAAAGGCAGGACGCCGAGAAAGATTTAAAAGATTGAGAAGAGCATTAAAACAATTCACAGAGGTAGAATTATACTTTTAATAATTTATTTCATTTACTAATTATTTGTTTCGTATAAAATTTCAAAGATGCCAACACGAGATAATATAAAAGAAGAAATAAAACCACCGCAACCACCATCACCACCACCACGATGGAGGTTAGTCGTGATCGACATACCAGAATTCGACTGGCAAGCGTATAGACGTTTACAAAAAGAGGACCCTAGAAGGAAACAAGGAAAAGTTATTAGCTACTTTGGAATCCTAGCAGCATCCCAAGGAACAGCGAAGAAAAATGCCGCTGCGCCCTTTGCGTCCTCAGAAGATGCAATCACAGTCTCTTGAGGACAAGAGACAAACGCATGGGGGAAGCTGTAACGTCCCGCTAGCAACACCCAGCACCTTTTTTTTTCGTTATTGTAATCAATTTTCAGTTTGAGTTTTGTATAAGATATTTAATTTAATTTTCGTTATTAATATTTAGTATTTAGTTTAATTTGTATTATATTATATTTCTTATAATAAATAATTTTCATTAATCGATAATATAGTCTAATTGAATAAGTCGATAAGCGTTTAGTCGGTAAGTCGGTCGGTAAGTCGATTATCGATAAATGATCGACAAACAAATGCATACGCGTCAGCGCAACCCCGATGATCTCGCGGTGGGGTGAAATTCTAGAGTAGGGTGATCGCGTAGATTAAGGAGCAGGGGTGCTCGGTCGTCACGTGATGGAGAATTCCAGAAATCTAGAGGAACCCTATAATGAAAAAAAGCGCTAAGTCAGCAGAATCTGACTATAAATAGAGGCGTTCCACGCAGAGTCAGATTAGATCTTCCCTGACTTCGGTCAGATGCAGACAGCACTCTGGAAGTAAAGGAAAGTTTGCGCTGAATTGCTTAGGCAACTATAGAGCGCGAGATTAGCTTTGTCCTTCTCTTTCAGTGGTGACGTACGAGAGTTCGGATCTGTGGACACCCTACTCATGGTACGCAACGTGTTGAACACGTGCTAATACTGAGACACATACTCAAGTGTAAAGAGCTAGCGAGGAGCGGAGCTCCTTGAGCAGGCCTGTATTAGCATAGCTCTGGCTAGACCAGAAACCGATTGCGACCTGTAGGTAAAGTCCGCTCGTGACTGAAGGTATCGTACAAGCCACTGGAATATAGTTTCCAGTACTTAGTGTAATTTGGCAAATTGTAGTGTTGGCTGTATTCGAAGATTAAGTCGCGTTATTATTACTTACTAACTACTAATCATACATTTCTACTGTATTTCACTATCTAGAGCGTACCTATTATAATTTCTTATTGTATTTCATATTCTAGCCACACCTATTGTTATACTCAGAACAATCATAGTTAGTGTACTTACTTGAATAAAAAATAATTTTAGTTTGATACATTAATGTTGGATGTCACTCCTTAACCGCACACCACACGAACCTATAATCCCAATTTTCGTTCATACGAGTCGCCTTCTTGGGGAACCGCTCTCCCTATACGTCGGTGCAGTGACGTACCTATCATTGGGTCGTTACAGTACCTAGCAGTATTTACAAACTTTATAATTAAAATCCACTTTCTGACGTTTTCGAGATATGTTACGTCCGGGCTAATTTTTCATTAACCCGGCCTTGCGCTCCTCATCGGTGCGCAACACTTGAAGGTATTCCACATGCAGAGCGCAAGGAAGGGCCTCATTTTCCTTAATTTTCCGTTTTCATTCGCGCTCCTTCGGTCTCGTGCTTCTTCGTCGAGTGCGTGTGCACTTGAAGGTATTCCTCACGGGAACACGAGAAAGGAGTTTGAGATTTAAAATAACCTTTTCTTTTCCTTTTTTTTTATTTTCAACAGTTTACCGTCTAATATACCGAATTTGTGTGCCTCGCCGGTGCGTCGCACTTGGAGTTAATCCCAGGCGAGGAACACAAAGGAGGCTATATTTAGTTCTTTCAAATAATACAAGTTAACCTTCCTTGGGACGATTGCCGTTGAAACTATGTATTGGAAATGTATAGAAATTCGAAACCGTTTAGGTTAAGGAGAGGTATCATAAACATCCTTCGCCGCGCGGTTAAGCAGTGCGACGCACTTGGAAGTATCCCAGCTTAACTGCACAGAACAAAGAAAATGCGATTTTTGTTTTACTTCATGGGCGAAATACCTCTCATACCCGTAAAACATGCGTCAGCCGGTCCTTCCACGGGAGAATGAGTGCAATAAAGTATAAAAGTGATTTGTTCTGAATGATATAAAACGATCTGAATGAGGATGGAAAGCGAGGTTTGCGTGACAACCACTGGGAGTTTGAAAACGTCGACCAACGTTCAAAAACGTTCGCGACAACGGTCGACGCGGATAATAAACACGTGTTGTTGCGAATAGGCAATAAAATCTGCCAAGCGTCTACAGGAAATATTCTAGAATAAATTCATAGAATGTTAATATATATTTAATATACGTGAATTTGCGTTAAAACGCGAACGAAATGCTCCCATAATTAATCAAAAGTAAAACATCGATTATGGTATCCCTCATCACGTAAGCCGTAAAACGCGTATAGTAAATTAAACATCGATCACGGAATGCGTTGAACAAACTAACAAGCAAGGAATAGCGTTAATGAAATGTTTAATCGATACCAGAATATCGTCTATAAGAGCCTCGTTATTTATTGAAAAACGGATAGAATTAAATACAATCCATTTCGAACATTCTAGAAAGCATAGAAACTGCGACGCACGAAATTCATGTAGCGTTGAAGGGGTAGAAAAGGATAGCCGACATTAGACAGAGTCGGCAAGAAAGGTCAAAGAGGGATGAGAACTCGGGAAACGCGCCTAGACAAAACCAATGCGTGCGGGCTTTCCCCTTCGACACGTACCCTGATTTACCAAATGATGTCCCCACTTTGGGGTACCGATCGCGGGTCAAACCCTGAGACACGATCGCTTGACTGAGGCAAATCACTCTTCGTCGAAAAATTGTAAGCTACGTGACGGGGAGCCCGTGTTCGCGTGGAGACATAGTTGTCTACGAAATCGCGTAATTAGATTGCTCGGCAAAGTTCCTTCGTGTAACAAGGCAGAGTGTCGAGAGTGCTTTTGATTCGCGTTCTTCGTGTCAAGGACTCAAACGAATACGTTAAATTCTTTTCATACTTTTCAATTATCTATCTTTTCTCTTTTATTTTAAATCGATCGCTTAATTAATATTTTCTTTTTCCGCGCCGCGTTGTTTCGTAAATCGTATATCGTATCCGTAACACCGTAACAAAGGCTCAATCGTGAACGCGTAGTGCGTGTGACAAGTTTTCATCGTTTCATTGCTTTTCCAGATTTCCAGACTATCACCAGCAATTTAGAGAAAACTATATATATATATATATCTAAGTACATTATTATTTTACATCGAATTAGTGAGTCGCTTATTCTATCTTTAACACAACGAATCTGGTATCGAGTGAGGCAAAACGGGCGGTCTACGAGACTGTTTGTCGTGGAAGTATCCCACTAGATCGTTCCGTTTCAACACAAAGTTCGAGGTATCAAGAAAAGAATTCTAATCATTGAAATTTCCAATTACGCACAAGGTAGAGACGTTCCACGAGATTGTTTGTCTTGGAGGTATCCCCCTGGGACCGTTTCTTTTTCTATCGTTTTGTATTATTATAAATCGCAACACCGTAGTTCGAATCATTATTTCAAATAATATCACCGCCTTTTCTGTCGTTTTTTCCTGTTATAAACGTTCACTGCACTTATCTTTGAATATCCGTTTTTCACTGCTTCATACATACTTAATCTTTCCTATGTATTTCATACAGCTCGGACATTTTGTTAACTAAACCATTTTTCATTGTAATTCTTTTTCTCGAAATTATACACTTGTTACCTATATTCAGTTTCTAATAAATTACGTTCAAACACCTTTTCATTTCCTGTAATATCAAGCCTACCAGCTTCGCACAATTTCACACGAGGGGCCCATATGGGACCAGGGCATTGACGAACCCAGCAGTAAATCTAACATCGAATTTTACTGACTTTTTTAATTGTTCTAATCATAGAGGACGATCGCGCAAGTGATCGTCATAAGTGGTTAGGACTGGTGGCAGCGCTAATACCTTTCAAAATTAATAGTATCAATAATTAATTAATTTTTTTTTATATTTTGTACGTCGCGCGCCGTATCTCGCTCGCGACGTAACAGATAAAAGAAACAAATTATTTTAATATTTTTTAGTATACTTGTGGAAATTCCCGATACCAGCTTAAGAATAATAATTGGGTACACGTGAAAGAAATTACCGTACCCACCATAAAAATAAAAATTTCGAACACGAAACGTCAAACGGATTAAGTAAATTAGGAAGAATCTAGAATAACTATTATTTTATGATAGCCGGCGCTCAACTCGGCTTCGCGTACCTGCAATAATATCAGGGTCATTTATTGTTTCGTTCCAACGCACCAAAATTTGTCCTTTACCTGAAGTAACTCTCTCACTCACTTTAGACTCTTTTATAATTACTACCTACCCAAATATTTTAGCCATGAAATTCTTTTCGTATTTATACCCCTCCACGCAGAAATTTAACGTATACCCTAACACTATGCGAAAACAGCTGATTCGAATTGACAGTCCTCAGATACACTGCAAGGAAGTGTCTGTGAAGTGTCTGTGAAGTGTCAGTAAAGTATCTGATTATTGTAATACATAATGGAATACAGTAATGAAGAATTAAATTTTTTATTTTTAAATCTGGTGATTGTGTGGTGCAGGAGGAGGGGTTTTAGTGGGTATATCGGAAACGGAGTGTCCCACACTGCCGGATTTTGTTTCGGTGTGCGTAACAGCATTTCCCCTCCTCCGAGATAGATAAAATAAAAAAAAATAAAAAAGTAGGAGAATAGCACGAAGTAAGTTTCTACTATTCAACGATTCTTGGTTATGACTGTACCGACCCCTGCTGACGTGACGTTCGCTCGTCGGTGCTGAGCGGATTGCAGGTTTCTGGCGCTTTTTACTCGAATTTTTAAACGTTAATAACTGGAAAACAAAGCCGTAAACGCTATTTCGTTATTCCTGATTTTCGTCTTATTTTGATCCCTAGAATCACCCCTTAAAATATTGCCCACCTGTTGTCGAACACCCTGTATATATATATGTCTGATTTTAGTACACTCGTGACGGTTGGTAGGTGGCGCTACTGTCAATGCTAGACTTTTTGTAGAGGGGAGTTTCCGACCCCTCCACTGTATTATCCAGATAATGGCGGAACTCGTCTGTGAGAATGCAATCGCGATTTTTCGTTTTTCGTCCTTATTTGAGAATATTTAAGGCTGGGTGAGAGCTCATTCGAAAGAGGAAGGTTCAGTGCAGCGCACTCTGGTCATCGTTTGAGTCACAAAACTCTTTTAGTGACCTAAAAATACCTTGGATTCTGCGAATGTATTTTTTCGATTTTTCCTCTACTTTGGACAGTCATATTATTAGATAATAACAAAATCTCGTTCAATCATGACCAGAGCGCGCTGCACTGAACCTTCCTCTTTCGAATGAGCCCTCACCCAGCCTCAAATATTCTCATATAAGGACGAAAAACGAAAAATCCCGGACCCCTTTTTAGGCCCATTTTTGCCGGTAATGTCACCTCGCTGCATTACCCGTGTCTACCCCCTTAACAGGTAATGCGGCCGCTGCTGCTTTCCGGGAAATGCTGGTTACGCCACGAAGAAAGGCTCCGGTGTCGTTGGCTTCGCGCAATCCCTCGACAAAGAATGTCTGCGGCTTCTTTACGCCACGAAGAAAGGCTCCGGTGTCGTTGGCTTCACGCAATCCATCGACGACAAATGTCTGCGGTTTCTTGTGGTTTCGACGAACAGCGTTGCTCTGACGGCGTCGGAATTTTGTTGATACAACGATCGTCCGGAAAAGTCCGGAATGTATCTCAGAACTGGTACAGCGACGTTCAAGCACGCCAACTCGCCTCCTTAATGCGGCGTAGTAATGGCATGAGTACTGAGTCGTACGGGGTCACCAATGTAATCACGTCGGGGTCACCAATGTAGGTTTTTGGTTAGCCGGTTGCTCGCCTAAACTTCTAGGCCTACCTACTCGGCCTTTATTCTGAAGCCTCCTGTCACCAAAGAATATACACGTCGTGTGAACAAAAAATATAACTTCATTTTACGAGACATCGACCAACGCTTCGAGTGAATTTAGCTGCAAGCTTGTAATCGCAAGTATTGAATGAAATGTAATATGGCGACGATGCCATAAGAGTATGACTGCAGCATTTCTGCGTTATGTTATATCAATGCTCATAAATTATGAGCCAAAATTCAAAAGAATAAACAAGCAATAGATAAGACATTGTAAAACTTTCAACACGGGTGATCGTGCTGGGAGAGAGTTGGAAATCCGGAGAAATAAGTCTGTCACACTTGAAATTTCTAAGAAACTAATTTATTGCGGGCCGTATCTAATTCGTTACTCTAAACGAAAATCATGTTGGTTCTTGAAACTGTCGAAATCTCTTCGACATCCTGCTTATTTACAGAGGATTGAAAATTCTCTCAAGGGTTGCCTCGGCTCGCTAGCGCGTGTGCACAGAATCGTTCTCGAGTCTTGGCGGAGCACCACCAACCTTCCACTCGCTCAAGGGTGGACCGAAGCCAGGGAGAGGGACCGCTTCCGGACAGAGATGGACTCCTCCACCATTGGACCAGGGATGATCCTGAGGGAGGATTCAGGATCTAGCGAGGAGGGGATGACAGCCAACATCGATCGAAGATCTTCACCGCCAGGCTCAGATCGATTTCAAGCCTCAAGCCGCCTGCATACATTCTTGTCAAAGATATAATCAGAAAATAAAGTCATATAATTTTTATTTGTTACGCAAAGGTGTTTTGTTTTATTAAAAGCCGCGCCGCGAGGAGAGCGCTTCAACGCTCCACGGGCACCTTACTCACGTCCCAAAATCCTTATAATCTGGAACGGTGCACGCAACATTATAAAACAAACTTGTAGATAATTACGAAATTATTCACTCACAAACAATGAATATGATATATTTGTAAATCACAAACGATTTCTAATCAATTACAGTTATTAGTTGTCACAAAATCTGTTTATTATAAAAATTACTAAAAAGTTCCGAATCACATCATCACTGAAATAAAATTGGTAATTACAAAAGAATTAATTTGTCACAAACGTTAAAAATAGACTCACAATCAATTACAAACGATTTACAAACGAAATACACTAAGAAAAATTAAAAGTAATCATATTTTAGTCAACGGGCTTATCCACTTAGGCCACATCGGTACCCGTAAAATCACCGAAGTCAAGCTAAGTAGGCACGGTTTCGCCAAAAGATGGGTTACCGTGTGCTGTTGGCAATAAAAAAATAAGCGGATAAAGATGAGTGGACTTAAAAGTACAGAAAGAGTGTGAGATTTAATGGGGTAGACACGGATAATGCAGCGAGGTGACATTACCGGCAAAAATGGGCCTAAAAAGGGGTCCGGGATTTTTCGCTTTTCGTCTTTATATGATAATATTTGAGGCTGGGTGAGGGCTCATTCGAAAGAGGAAGGTTCAATGCAGCACGCTCTGGTCATGATTGAACGAGATTTTATTAATATCTAATAATATGAGTATCCAAAGTAGAGAAAAGTCGAGAAAACACATCCGCAGAATCCAAGGTATTTTTAGGTCACTAAAAGAGTTTTGTGACTCAAACGATGACCAGAACGCGCTGCACTGAACCTTTCTCTTTCGAATGAGCCCTCACCCAGCCTCAAGTATTCTCATATAAGGACGAAAAGCGAAAAATCGCGATTGCATTCTCACAGACGAGTTCCGCCATTATTTGGATAATACAGAGCAAGTCACGTGACAAATTTAGTTCAGCTAGTAGTTATAAGGTGGCGTCTAAGTAGAAAGGCTGCCGATTTGGAATCGTAGTCAGAATCAAGCGTTAGCTTGATTACGTCACTCGAACTGTGCTGCGAAGGCAAGCGAAAAAGGCAACATCGCCCGAACGCTGAGTGAGACGCACTACAATCCGTATGAAGTTTTGACTGCGGCCCGTCTGGATTTTTCACAGCGCCCCATAACCTCGCCCCATTCAAACTATATCGTGTTTGGTATCATTTTAATCAGAAAAATTTCACCAATGCGCTAGTAAAAGTTTCAGTAAAAAAAAGTCAAAAATAAAAAAGTTTTATAATTGAATTAGCATTAGTCACACCGATACGTTTCGGCTCTTTCCTTTGATCATTAGACCTCTCTCTCTCTCCTCCACTGTCTGTCAGAAACTGATCAGAAACTGATTTCAGCGCCATTTCAGTTATTGCATCCAACTATCGGCATGCTATTCTACGTCACTTTTCACATACACCTAAATGACACACGAATGCTACGATAGCTATATGCATCATGTACGATGAATTAGACCAATTTTTACGTGTCGCCGGAGAAACCACAGTTTCTCGAGCGAGTTCGGCTCGCCTTTGATGTGGTGACAGCCGAGAATCGACGCAGCGTACAGGGAAAAAAACAAGTTTAAATACCCGTGTACGTGTGAGACAATACTAACGCAATCAAAATTTAAGATTAAAACCTTTTTATTTTTGAATTTTTTTTAATGAAAATGTTACTAACGTATTTGTGAGATTTTTCTGATTAAAACAAGATCAAACATGACATAATATGAATTATAATTATTTATTTACTTATTTATATCTAAATAAGTAAAAGTAATGCAAATTATATGGCTATAGTTCCGAATACGACCGGTCGCCGATCAAGATGAAATTTTGAAGGGAAGGGGGAGGGGAGAGGGGACCCCAAATATAAAGTGGTATCTTCGGCTTCCTATTAGTTTCCGAGATATTAATTAAAAACTTTCGTACAATACATAGAATTTTTCCTATACAGACGCAATTAACACTACCATCTTCGCTGTAGCAACCGTCATCGTAAAGTGTTGAACAGCCGTTCACACCATAGCGATATCGGCTTCCGTTTCTATAGGGTATCCCATGTAAAATCCATATTTTTTTTATCTTTTTATAACTTTTTCCTTTCTTTGTCGTATGATGACCAAGCTAACTGAGACCAACCAACACAACAAAAGTCGTTAGGTTACATTAGGCGAAATAAATTTCCGGCGGCCGGCAACGCTATAACAATCGTCGTATCTCCAAAGTTTTGAATAGGACGCCCTATAGATAGTCAGGTTGGAACCCCCGCTGTGTCAACGGCTGTTCGACACTTGGCGGGGTCAGCTTACTACAACGAAGATGGTTGTGTTAGTTACGTCTGTATAGGAAAAATTCTATGTATTGTACGAAAGCTTTTAATTAATATCTCGGAAACTAATACGAAGCCGAAGATACATACACGGTTTCCTCGTCGAGCGGCTCGGTTCGCCTAGGGGGATCCCCCCAAGTGGAGGGGATAGCGATGTTTCATTTATCCAAGCATTCTTTCGTTGAATTTATCCAGGTTTTACTGTACCACTTTATATTTGGGGTCGCCTCCTCCCTCCCCCCTTACCCTCAAAATTTCATCTTGATCGGCGACCGGTCGTATTCGGAACTTCATCCAATTATATGGTGTTTGGTCTTATTTTAATCAGAAGAACCCTACAATTATATTAGTAAAAGTTTCATTTAGCAAAAATGAAAAATAAAAAAGTTATTGTTGAATTAATATTGTTTCACTCAAATGTTTTTTCTCGGGCCCTTTAATTCTCGGACCTTTTCCTCTTTCGCTATTTGTCCTTTTCTACGTTCGCCAGCATTGAAGAACTCGCTCCAGCCGTGTTGTTCTTCCAGCATCACATTTTCGTTATTTATTCATCCAATATTTGGGCGTAACGCAAAATCAGGAGAGTCCAGCATAATATCACATTCTATGCTGAAAAAATATACTAACTTATCTATCTAAAAAAATTTTAATAAATCTGGCAACAGATTTATTTTCGGGGTGCTTTTCTTAAGTAATCAGCATTTCACCATTCTCCTGTAACAGAAGATAAGTGGAAACCAATCTGACGCATATGTATGTATGCTGTCACAGATCAACAACTATAGACAGAATTCAATGCATCTGTATCGGTAGCTTTTTGCGAATATCTCGGAAACTAAGTGAGACCGCCCCTTATATGTATAAGAAAAAGTTGTTCAAAATATCGATTCTTATAATATATCCAAAAATCATCGAAATCGGGAAGGAGTATTTGTTCTGTAGTTTCAGCAAAAAAAAGAATAATAATAGCAACAAGAAATAATGATAATACATCTCGTGACACATGGGTTGAAAATCGCTATCGTAGTTTCACTATCGATAGAACGTCGCGTGGAAAAGAAATTCAAGCGTCGGAGTTCATCGCCTCTTCCAGGCTCGAACGTCCCATTCTCCACGATACATTGTATCGCCGTCGACGGTTCGGTCGACGCACACATGTTCACATATACGAGCTGCGAATGAGCGCGCGGTCGAGCACAGAAAACGAAGAAACTGCGCCGTACAGAAAAAACGAGGAACTAAATTTGTGGTCTGTTTTACCTTTTTGACGTCTTTCGCGAGTGAAAAATCAACGAAATCGTAATTTTCGGTTTTCGTCTAAACGAAAGCTTGTACACCATCCCCTGGGTGCTCGTTTTGCTCTATCCGACCCAAAGAATGGCGCTCTAGTCTCTATTTGGACATTCGTTTCGCAAAAATGTTTATATTACAAATAAATTAATGCAGGTGAGTCCGATCCGCCATTTTCTTGACTGTGGACAAACACCAAGTTCAATATTTTATAACTTTTTGACGATTTGGGTAAAATAAGGACCAGAGCGCCATTCTTTAGGGCCTTCTGGATACATCCCTCAAATTTTTTTGCAATCTGTTTAGAAATGACGACGAAAACCGAAAACTCGCGTCTAGGGATTTTTCTAGGGACTGTCGGTAAAGTTTTCGACGCTCGCATCGCCTTATCGTATCTTACCGTAAAATACTGTAAAATGTAAAAAACCCTAGAAAACACTCGGATGATCCTGTTACGTGTCCGTTCGCGGACAATAGGGATTTCTGCGGTTTTAAAGGCGCAGGTATGATAATCCGTGGAGCGCGGAGGCGCTCTGCTCGCAAGGCGCGGAAAAATGAAATAATCAAACTATTGTTCTCTGTTGACTATGATTTGATACTTAAACTCTTTATTTGAACAGACTTGAAGACTCTGATTTCAAGATACGTTATAATTGCTAGTGAGAAAGCTCCGTCTAATTTAGCTGACAAAGTCATTCTGCCGGTTCTGCGCTTGGCGGAGGAGATTTTCGCACGTTGTCCGTCGATGCCCCTTCCTTCGTGGATCCTGGATCCTCCCTCAGGATCATCCCTCGTCCAATGGTGGAGGAGTCCACCTCCGTCTTGTGTGAGCCCCTTCTCCTGGCTGTGGTCCACCCTCAGGCGCGTGGAAGTGGAGACGCTCCGCCAAGACGCTAAAACGTTGCAGGGCACATGTGCTACGAGAAAGCGTGGGACCCAGAGAAAATAGGAAACGACAAGACCTTGTACTTGCCAAAAGGCAACTCTTGAGGAAATTTGCGACCCTCTTAGAGTGCATGAAAAGACCGGATATCGAAAAAGACTTCGTAGCTTTTAAGGACCGTTCGTGACTTGGTCGAAAACAACGAATTTGTTATGGTCTATCATAAATTAGTCTTTTAGGAATTTAGAAGTGAAACTCTTCCATTCTTTGGATTTCCGGCCTTCTCTCAGCTAGATCACCCACGTCGATGGGTTTACAATTTAGGCTTTGTTTATTTTATATATGAGTGTACAATATCAATCATAGTGTCCGTTCGTCTAGTGAAAAAGCACTAAAAGGGAAGGTGCCCCTACCATCGGGTCACGCGCGTGCGCGCAGCCATTATCCCCCGTTCGCATAAGAAACACCTTTGTATTTCAGGAGAAAAGAAATTTTTTCAAATAAATGCTTAATCGGAGAAGTGAGCCGGTTCATTCCTCAACGAGTAAAATATATAATCAGCACCATTAAAAACTCGGTTGTCGAAATAATTAATTGCGTCGAGCCTCGGACGGCGAAGGTGGCTCCCTCCTCCCTATAGGATGGTGCACGAAAGTGCGAACGCAGACCGTGATTCCATACCGAACCGGAAGCTGCATAAGAGCCTCTCTCTCGCACTGTAACTTCTGTCCTTGTTTAGCCCCATTTCACTCCGACTCCAGGCTCGTCGAATGCCATCCTTGTCGTTTCGCTTACGTCGAGATAGCGCGAAACTGCCCCTCGTTTGAATGCCTCGATTACTTCTTAGCCACTTAAAAATTGTTTAAACTATTACAAAAAGTTGTAAACGAAAAACTTTAAACACTTGAAAATGAAACTAGAAAATGGTCTGTTGTTTAAGACACTGCAACGTGTTACGAAATATAACGGTACGGTCTGTTTTTGGGACAATTATTGTTGTTGTTAATTCCATTTATCGTTTTCTTTAATTAAAAGCTCATATTTATTAACCCGATCAAATATTATTATAAACAATTACTCTTTACATTATATTCTTTTAACATTTGTATCTAAAATAGTCATTCACGTTAATTAAGATTGATTACTATTGAATACAAATGATTTTCAAAATTATCTGTTACCTACAAGTAGAGAAAGTGGAGAGGAACAAAGGGAACTGGGTATGAAAAATTGAAGATTTTTATTATAGAGCTGCATCCACGTTCAAGAGTTTGATGGCTCTGAAAAGAGCCGTTTGTTTGCTAATTTCATGACTCGCGAATCAGCAATGTTTCGCGAGGGAGAATTACGCGAGTAAACGAGCGACGAGCATTCATAACAACCTGTTGCTCAGGCCTACGCTACGATTTCATTCACTTTTATCAGATCGGTGTAACAACAAATTATTCGGCGGTGGTGGGAAACATTTTCCATCTGTCACGAATGATTTACATACACTCCTTTCCTTTTTCGTTTTTTGCTTGTGTATCTAATAAAAGAGTTCCTACGTTTGATAAAAAATTAATAACTTCCAAAACACAATTAGTATGCAATCGAAGGACTGGAACCTAGAAGAACAGTGTCAAACAAACAAAACATGATACCGCAAGCAAAATCGTTCGAGATGTTTGGTGTTTGCACATGTCGCTCGTTCGATGACCAGTAAATGTGTAACTGCGTAGCATAAAAAAAATAAAACGCAGACAATGCGCGAGTGCCATTGACTCGCGAAAATTCTCTGTTTCTTGGACCCCCCCCCTCCCCCTTCGCCACCACCACCACCCCACTACCGCGGAAACAGAAGCTATATTAACGGGAGGGTGCAGAGTAATCAATCAATCGATCTGTTGAATATGGATCTAAAATTATCTCATACGCAGCGAGTACGAATAGTTACATTATACTCGGACGCGGGGTGGACTATTCAGCAAATAGCTGAGAGGGTGGGGTGTAGCTCCACAACTGTGCGTCGGTGGATTAGGAGATGGCAGGAAGAAGGAGAAGAAGGGCTTGAAAGTCGCTATGGACCACGACAGGTGTCGAAGAGGACTACCGCCGAACAGGACACAGCACTCGTCGGCCAAATTGCTGAAGATCCCTTTCTTCCGGCGACAGAAGCCAGGAATAATCTTGGTTTGCCGATTTCCGCGTCGACCGCTAGACGCCGCCTCCACAAAGCAGGTTCAAGGTGCTATCGGTCGGCGCGAAAAATGGCTTTAACACAACAGCTCCGCGAAGCCCGTGTGGGCTTCGCGTTGCAAGAGTTGACGACGTCGCCGGAAGAATGGGATCGCACAATTTGGACCGACGAGAAGGTGTTCTCCTCGGCACCTGATCGTCGAGTCCACGGATGGCGACCGCCAAACCAGCGGCTTGATCCGGAGTATGTCGTCCACAGCGATCGACAAGGTCGAGTCAAGTGCGCGATGTGGGGGTGGATCACCTCAAACTCGCTTGGAGAATTGATCGAGGTGTCGTCCAAAACGAACTCTGAGGAATACATTGAAATTTTTGAAGACTTTTTCCTCCCGAGTCTTCGCGCGATGTATTCCGAGGAGGACATGCCCACCTTTCGATTCGTCCAAGACAAGAGTGCGGTGCACACCTCCCGCATCGTGCAGCACTGGTTCGACCAACATCCGGAGATCATTGTCCTCGATTGGCCGGCGAAGTCACCGGACCTCAATCTCATTGAAAATGTTTGGAGTGAGATTGAGAGAAGGTGGCTTCCTGGCCATGAGAGGACGCGGATCTCCTTGGTCAGTCACGCTGTGCGCGTCTGGGAGGAACTCCGGATCAACCCGCACTTCTTCTCCAACTTGCGTAAGTCCATCCCTGATCGACTGACGCAAGTTGTGGAGAATAAAGGGTATTGGACCAAATATTAGATATAGAGATCGTTCAGACTCGGCGGGAGTATAACTGGCAAGGGGAAGAATTCCCTTTGCCAATTATACTCCCACCGAATCTGAACGATCCTTATCGATCACGTTAAAGGTTCGACAGGTCACCGAGCACGATTTCATGTGGATACATGCGGGGCAGTGACCTCAGAAATGTTAAGACGGCTATAAATTCTTGTAATTCGCACTCTTAATTTTTGTTACGTTTTGTGCCTAATAAATTCCGTTTCTGTCTGTTTCAGCAATGACGATATTATTTTGATGGGCGAAGTACGCTCGGTGTAGTGCTCCACAGAGATCCACCCCGCGTCCTTGTGACGAATCCGTGACACGAAATCACCAAACTGGATTTCCAGTCACGAGAGAGTCACGAAACTAGCAAAGATACGGCTATTTTCAGAGCCATCAAACTCTTGAACGTGGATGCAGCTCTATAATAAAAATCTTCAATTTTTCATACCCAGTTCCCTTCGTTCCTCTCCACTTTCTCTACTTGTAGGTAACAGATAATTTTGAAAATCATTTGTATTCAATAGTAATCAATCTTAATTAACGTGAATGACTATTTTAGATACAAATGTTAAAAGAATATAATGTAAAGAGTAATTGTTTATAATAATATTTGATCGGGTTAATAAATATGAGCTTTTAATTAAAGAAAACGATAAATGGAATTAACAACAACAATAATTGTCCCAAAAACAGACCGTACCGTTATATTTCGTAACACGTTGCAGTGTCTTAAACAACAGACCATTTTCTAGTTTCATTTTCAAGTGTTTAAAGTTTTTCGTTTACAACTTTTTGTAATAGTTTAAACAATTTTTAAGTGGCTAAGAAGTAATCGAGGCATTCAAACGAGGGGCAGTTTCGCGCTATCTCGACGTAAGCGAAACGACAAGGATGGCATTCGACGAGCCTGGAGTCGGAGTGAAATGGGGCTAAACAAGGACAGAAGTTACAGTGCGAGAGAGAGGCTCTTATGCAGCTTCCGGTTCGGTATGGAATCACGGTCTGCGTTCGCACTTTCGTGCTCCATCCTATAGGGCGGAGGGAGCCACCTTCGCCGTCCGAGGCTCGACGCAATTAATTATTTCGACAACCGAGTTTTTAATGGTGCTGATTATATATTTTACTCGTTGAGGAATGAACCGCCTCACTTCTCCGATTAAGCATTTATTTGAAAAAATTTCTTTTCTCCTGAAATACAAAGGTGTTTCTCATGCGAATGAGGCATAATGGCTGCGCGCTCGCGCGTGACCCGGTGGTAGGGGCACCTTCCCCTTTAGTGCTTTTTCACTAGACGAACGGACACTATGATTGATATTGTACACGCAGATGGTTTAAACTCCGCTCTTAATTTATAACCATCGATACAAAAGGTCCTCGAAGAACATTCGAGACACATCGATACAATAGACTATCGATAAATATTCCCATGTCAATGTCGCCATACCACTCTAGACATATTCACGTAATAACAATTCACGTTATTGAACTTGTCGCAATGAAGTTGGCTACAAATTCACTACGCATTCACGCCGCATCGGCAGTGACTACAGATCTAACAAGACTAAACATGCCTTTGTTCTGGAAGGGTCGTGAATTTGTGCCTCGAGAACGAACGCCATCTGCTCTATCCTAGTACAAGAATATGAAACACTTCGCACTGCAACAGTCTACGACACGTTGACGATAACGGAAAATTGCTTCAATACCAACAGCTATATCTCTTTACTCAGTGTTGCCATATCTCTGAAGAGCAAGAAAGAGAATACGCGTAACGAGATAAAATGAGATGGAATATGTTTAAGGGATGCTGCTTGATCTTTTACTTTGTCGTGTTGGAGTCAACGGATGCGGATGTAGTTTTCACTGTAATTTTTTACTTGAATTGTGTTAAGGCAGGTCTATTCAGATAATCTTTTTCTGTTCAAAAAATAATTTGGTAATTATTGAGATTAGTTTACACCTCACCGAGTTTGATGAAATTTAAATATATCGTAAAACTCAACATTTTGAACAACTTTTTCCTACACATATAACCGCCGCTCGGCCTTAGTTTTCGAGATATTTTCGACAAACTGTCGAAACTAACACATTGAATTTTCCATCCGTGTGTATCCGTGACAACGTACGCATTAGTATGGGATCGCTGCTTTTCTACTGTTTCTGCAGGCAACAGCACGGGGACCGATGACCAATACATACCTTGTGTACTTCTGCATTCATGATTTCAATGTATCGTAGCTATGATGGCAACTGGGAATTTAATATAGCCAAACCTAACCCAATCTACTCTACCTAATCAGTGAATTAAAGGTAAAGTGATATTCTGGTCGCCGTGAGGCGACCAGACACACATACTGACAATTCAAAATTATGAAAATTAGTTAAATTTAATTTTTAAGCCCACCTGTAATATATGTATATATATATATTGATGTCGGTCGCCGTGTTGCTGCCTGCGAAAACAGTAGAAAAGCGGCGATCCCATATTAATGCGTACGTTGTCACGGACACACACGTATGGCCAGAATTCAATGTGTTAGTTTCAACAGTTTTTCGGAAATATCTCGAAAACTAAGGCCGAGCGGCGGTTATGTGTATAGGAAAAACTTGTTCAAAATGTCTAATTTTACATGTTTAAATTTCATCAAAATCCGTGAGGTGTAACCTAATCTCAATAATTACTAATAATTTTAATATCATGCGAAGTTGGTAAATAGTACGTACATATGCGGAAAGATGAAATTTATGCATGTAGTAATAACTAATTATATTTTTTAAATATAATAAGGGATAGGTTGCGGAAAGAAGAGAAATGTATGTTTATAATATTTTTATTTACTGAAAATATTGTGGGAAACAATAATTAAGAGCGGCGTATATCGGTGCCGGCGGGGGAGCGTATACTACTGCCGGCGGGGGAGCGTAGATCGGTGCCGGCTGAGGAGTGTATATTCTGGGGGGATAGTACTGCGGTGGGGGAGGGTATGTATACCCCCCCGGGTATGCGGCTGGTGGTGGTGGGCGTCTTTTCAATGTTAATTTTCGTACTTTTCGTAATGTTTTGTTCATTTCCCGCCTGGCCATCTCCCTGATTTTCTGAAATTCATTTAAAATTACGCGATTAATAAAATACATATACATAAGCCAGAGAAAGGTTTATTACGAAATATATTCATATTCACGTATTATACACATACACACGCACACGCACACACGAAATCTATTTCGACGCATATCGAGAGAAGTACATAGTACATACACTCGTCACTACAGTTATATATATTTAACAATAATGGTACCTTTATTTCCGCCGGTACCTCCGCCCTCGGTGCCTCCGCCACCGGTACCTCCGCTCTCGGTGCCTCCGCCGCCGGTGCCTCCGCCGCCGGTGCCCCCGCCGCCGCATTATTGTCGACCATTTTGAATATCTGTAAAATGAAAGTTATAAATTAAAATAGGATTATTAGAATCCCAAACTCACAGTTCGTTTTAATTACAATCACATTTGCTGAACTGAATACAAGTTTAATTCTTACGTTTTGTATAACGACGTCGATGCTTCGCCTTCGCCTTGTGCTGCTGATCTGTATAACGACGTCGATGCTTCGCTTTCGCCTTCGCCTTGCGCTGCTGATCTTCATCTGCACCATGCGTCTACGAGAAGATGGCATGGGTGAAGGTGAAAGTGGGTATCTATGCTCCACTACCCGATAGTTTTTTCGTAATTGGTCGAATCGCTTGACGAAGATGTCAAATGAATCGGTCAAGTGAGACTGAAACAGTAATATGCGCAGGCTCTCTCTCTCACGCATTCACACTTGTCTCATTCCCTCCACTTCACACTCGCTAGTTTCCTAAAGGCAGAACTTCCTATGTGCGTCGATCGCATGCGGCGGTGTCCGACGGACTAGCTTGTCCGACTTTTTCGACTGAATGCACGCGGTTTAAAAGAATATAGTCGCAAGTCACCGACGCACATAGAAAATACCGCATTTATAATGAATATTAATTAATAGTGGTCTTCCACACCACCTTTGAGGTTCCACTAATGGCGCGTTAGATTTTTTTATAGTGGATCTTCGCCTGGAGCCCTATTATACCACTTCATAAATTGTCAGCCCACGTTAGATCGCCTCTGACTGTATTTGTTATAAATTGTCAGCCCACGTTAGATCGCCTCTGACTGTATTTGTTATAAATTGTCAGCCCACGTTAGATCGCCTCTGACTGTATTTGTTATAACTAGACAAGTAGAAAGGCAGATATTCTGAAAATGAAAACAGTCTTTCACAATTTTCGCACCTTTGCGGTTGGCTTGTGAGAAAAATTTTTAGGGCGTCGTAATTCTTGACCGAGCCAGACCGTATCCTTATGAATTTTTACTTTCATCATAAAGTATGCTATTTTTTTCCGATGTTCGTTACACGTATTACTATCAAACCAACCATGAAGCTCAGGTGAATTGTTAACACCTTGTATAAAATAAGGAAATATTTTATCAAGAATACCCTCTTCAGCCCGTAAGGTAGGATATATTTTATTAAAAATAGCATTAAATATCCAGAATGCAAAAGAAAATTTCTTACTAGGGGCTATAAGACTTCCAAAATCGGAATCATTATTTTTTTTCTTGTAGGCACGAAGAAAGATTAAAATCTGTTCATTTCGTGAAAGAACTGTTGTACTATCTAATAATTCTGCCTTGCATATGTCGCAGTTAGTTTTTCTAATGTTTTTCATAGCGACATATCCCGCAAAATATTCAATGGCACACGATTCTAAAGTGTGGGCAGTTTCAGATACTTCTTGCAAGATATCAGCGATGATAGTATCACTTGCATCCTCTGCTTGTGGGCTTTTACGGGTGACTCCAGAATCTCTGATGAATCTGGAGTTACTGCTGTCATAATTAACAAAATCTGACGAATCGCCGGTACTAATTGACGGAACATTTTCCGAAGATTGTGGTAACTTCAAAAGATTAAGATCTTCATCATCTAAACAATTTGCAGATTGCGACGGCTTCATTAAATTTAACATCATATTTTTCTGCAAATTTAATCTAAATGTTTTCGCGGATGGATTTTGTTCATAATTACCCGCGTTATGTCTGATCATAGAAAACAAATTTTCTATTGGATCTTGCTGTAATCGCGACGTCATTAAATATGACGTACCTTCATCGCGAATGTCATGCCACAATTGTATCGTCGCATTAATTGACAGCTGCAAGCCTCTGAAGCACGGAGGACGTACCTGCCGACCCTTTTGAATCACAAACCAATTTGTACATGCTGTTGCCTGTCTTATCAAATTCTCTTCTACTTGAGGATTTTTATTTGATAAGGCACACTTCTGCGGATTAGCATCATGCGCGGTTCGACTGTTTCAATTATCGAATAAATCATTCAACAGTCGAACAAAACATGCAGTATTCACAACAGTATCGCTTTGGATCTGTCCCTGCGTGCTGGCCGTTAACAAAGCTGCCGAAACTGTTCGACTAAACACTTGCAAAGCGAGCCTACAATTCATTCGTTCGAATACATTCGGTCGAATATGCTTTTCTGACAATTTTACAGCTGCCTTAGTGCCTTTCTTTCGTTCAAGGTCCCATAGAGATGATATATCTGACCATGAAACTACAGAATCGTTAATCATCAAATCATACTGCAATAAATTGTTGCAAATGTTTTTAAATATATGCAAATAATCATGAAGAAAATAAATTTTATTTCCTTCATGTATTATATATGGTTTCTCAAGAGATACTTTTCGATCTACTACCGATCTGTTACCAGAACCTTGATCGCAAACAATTGCACGTACGCGTAAACCAGCGCTACAGACAGCAGCAATTACCGCATCAAGCACATTCAACAAGTTTACAGTTGACATGTTGCTGCTACTTATGAAATAAGCAATGGGTTGCTTCCAATTATAAAATAAACCGCGAAGCATGAAAACTAAGGCTTGCGTGCCTGGTTTCATTTCAGACCCAAAAGCACCATAATCTTGGAAGCCTTCAATTTTTTGTTTTTTTGAATGAAAATCAAAGGACTTTTTTATTGTCATTTCGTCGAACAGTAATACGCAATTTCGTTCAGAACTATCCATCCACGATACCTTACTATGTAACTGCGTAAAAAAGGTCGTACAAATGCCCGGCCACATTTCAATGCTTCCAAACCATCTACTAATTGTCATAGCACATGGTAAACGGAAACCGAAATCGTCACGAAGTTTTCGGAATAAACTCGGTGACGAATAGTGCATTGATAGACAAATATGTTGCTCGTCCGCAGAATATACGGGTTGCGGATACAATTGCATTAACATGAACGTCTTTACTTCGTTCGAAACTTTGTCTTTTATATTTCGAACGAAATCTGACTCCGTCATTTCGTACGACTCTATTTTACGTTTTAATGCTAATATTTGTTTATTTTTTCTAGCAAGCAGTTTACGCAATTTCTGCGTTGCTGATTTCAATTGATCAATTTCTTTTTTCTTTGATCTACAAAGGAATTTGGGTGAATGCTTACGACTGTTACACGTAGGCTCTTCATTATCCTCACCCAAATCGTACAAAACCAGTACGGCATCCTTCTTCAATTTCAGTTGCACCACCTTGTCTTTTTCGGCAAAATGCCTTGAACAAATATACCGGTGTTTCAATTGCAGATCGGTTAAATCCGCGAAATCGTCGTTTCCACTATTCACGATCCACTGTATCAACCGATCATTGTCTGCAACTGGGAATGAATGTAATGTCTCAGTTGTTCTGTTACGTGACGTAACACCACAACCGCGATAAACACATTTTTTATATCTAGCGCGCGTATCACGAAATACCATTTTTTGAACACTGAAAGCGGTTACAAATTTGTATATCACACGTTTGCACCGCTTGCATAAGTTCTTTAGACTGACGTGAACTGGAAGAACGTAACGCTAGAAACAAATAAACATAAACTTCTTACATGGTTAGAAAAGGACATCGAATGGAAAAAGGACTGCGGATTGTTACGATCGCGGATTCTCTTTCTTTTTCATTAGCCATCCTTCCCCGTGTTCGATACTTATTATCGTCAACTTGTAAATATAGTCCAAATTATATCGCGTTTGATGTCATTTTAATCAGAAAAATGTTACAAATATCCTGGTAAAAGATTTATAAGATTTAAGTATTAAGATTTCAATTTGTACAGGAGTAGTGACTGTGACAGAGAGAGAGAGGGATTGAACGAAAGAGAGAAATGGCGAGAGTATGAAATGACGAATGGGCGAGTGAATGCATTTGAAATGAAGCGAGTGATAGGTTGGACGAGGAGAGAGCGAGAAGGAATGAGTGAGAGAATGAGAGAGAATAGCGACCAGGCGAATGATGTGTCGGCCTTATCTGGTGCATTATACTTTTGAATAAACTTTATTTTTCTTCGAATTCAACTAAACACTACAACATATTGAAATGTGTAAAGTTTGAGTTTTAAGTTCATATACATATAAGGGGTTGATGGGTCCAGTGCCGCTGTTTGCAGAAACAGTAAGCAAGCGGCCGTCGCACTTGTTGCTACAGACGCATATAAGCAGAATTAACTGTACTAGAAACTCGTCAAAGAAGTAAAAAGTAGTAATTTCGTCCAAAAATATCGCTTTTTTTCAGACACATAATGTATAATACCTATTTTTAATTGCTTTTGTTCATTTCTTAGAATTACTTAATAAATTTATAATTACTTTTGTAATTAATTTATCATTGTCACGAAAGTGTTGCCGGCCGCCTTACAGCGCCCGGATTTAAATATATAACCTAATCCTAACCTAATATATCAATAATATTCATTTTTAATTGAGTTTTAATAGACATTTTTTGGAGTCTCGTATGTGCAGCTGTAAACAGAGCCATTACGTTTCCTAGACTCTCGTTTCTAAACAGAAATGTGCTGTCGCAGAATTCAATGTGTTACTATCGAAAGTTTTTCACGAATATCTCGGAAACTAACTAAGCAGAGCCGCCGTTTATATGTCCAAGGAAAAGTTGTTCAAAATATCGATTTCTATAACATATCCAAAACTCATCTAAATCGAAGAGGAGGTAATTGTAATGCAGGTTCACTGAATTTTATAACATCTAAACATTTCCAAAGTAAAATTACGAATTGATTAAGAATAAAAAATAAAATTGTCCCCGTGGGATTCGAACTCGATCTTCTGGTTGTGACTGTCAGATTACTCGGGACTCGCGTCAGAATACGTGAATTGTTGGTGGAAAGCACCGAAGCGGCAGCGTACACGGATGAAAGCAGATATATGATTGTGTGAACTGCGAACACCAATTGCCATGCATATGGAAACAGATGTGGCAACACTGCAAACGTACTATACATGTATACGTTTCTTCACCTTGGTGTAGTCGATAAGGTAGTTGTGTCATGCATGCTCCAGGGAGGTATGGTAAGAGAAGAATTGATAAAACAGATACAACTGTTATACCAACTGTGGAAACCCAACCTCACCTTGGGGTACCGGGTACTCCAATAATGACGCCCCATCGGTAACATAGGCATGTTTAGTCTTCTTGGATCTGTAGTCACTGGCATCGGTGTCGGTGAGTGAATGCATCAGGCCCTCGAAGCTCCACTCTTGTGAATTTGATGCAAATGTTAACTCACCCCCGGACTTCCAGGCGGCGCTGATGTCGCTTCTCTACATGCATAGTGTTAGAAATTTTAAAAATACAACTGTTAGAGCGGACCGTGCGCACCTCGGCAACGGTATTTCACGGTTACTACGTCACGGGTTTTCCCCGTAAGGACAAAGCGTCATAAACTAGGTAGGAAAAGGGCCATGGTGACGTAGGCGTCCTCACGGCTAACGTTTTGTCTACAGGACACTCTTGTCTTGATCGTGGACGTGTCCACATCGCTGATTAAAGTACAAGTATTAGAACGAAATCCGAGTTCCAGTGTTGATTTAATACGCCCACATTTTGCAATACGATCCTATCCCTCGCATTCTCGTAATTTTCTTACAATAGCTTGTATCACTGATTTTAACATACACAACTAAAGATATCGTGACGTCATGTTCCCGCGAAATTTGTCGCCGCTTTTTCAATTGTTTCAAAATTTAAAGAGACAAAAGAATTATGGCGCACATGGTTGCACATGGTGGCAGCGTGGGTGACTGAATTTCCAGGTTCGTGAATTCCATTATTATAATAATTACTGTTATTATTATTATGACTATTATTATTATTTAAAAAGATATTTTTTAAGTTTTTTCTAGGTTTTTAGGTTTTTAATAACTTCTACTAATGAGATGCAGCAACAGCAGAAGAAGATAGAAATTAAGTAAGTACAGAATTGTTTAAAATTGTTACTGAAAACAGTAACTGTTTACATTGGTGTTTTAGTAATATATGTATTTAATTTTAATTATTAAAATGTATCTTTAAAGAAAGAGCTAATGAAAAGTACTAATGAAAACAGCAGGATGTTCTCCTAAACTCAAGAGAGAAAGGATAAGAAGAGGATGGTGCAGTGGGTGGAAGTATGTGGCAACCCAAAGTCAGTGCTTCCACTTGAAAACAGAATTTCCGGATGACCTGTAACAGCTATTTTGAAGAAAAATACTTCGCGAGAAAAAGATTAACAACATCAGCAGTTCCCGCACTGAACTTACTTGGTAATAACTCTTATATAATTTTTATAGCATATGGAAATAATTGTTAATGAAAATATTTATTACAGTGACTGAGGCTGCCTTTATTAAAATACAGCAACAAGACATCTGGATGCAAATGAAAAGAAGAAAAAGAAGATAATACTTCTAGCATGAAGTGTATGTATAATATTATATAATTTTGTTCTTATAGTTAAACCTGACCACCAGGGGAGTGGAGAACCTGATTTTCGAGACATTTGGTACGTGTGTTTTATTGTACATATGTATGATTGTGATTAATTGTATATTATTATTGATATATATATATTTATTATATTGTAGTAAAAGTTTAATATATGGAAATGTATTATGGAAATTACTCCACATATATTGTTATAATTTTTTCCCTTTCATTATTTTTATTTTTCAAAGTTTTGAATAGGTAAGATTATACACACGTATATAGGGAGCATATGCTTGTGTGCGTATCTCACTGATATCATTTGTATGTGTTTGTAGCGACACCAGCGCTGCCTAGAATTCCGGGGGTGAACTAATACGGGAGTTTGGAGCAGTTTGGAGAGCCTGGAATGCATGGCCAAGTTCACTGCGACAAGTTCAATGCAACTTAATGTAATTGCATACAACATAAAGAGTAATCGCATGCGACGAGTAAGGTATAAAAATAAAGTTTAATTAAAAGTGCAAACACGGGTTTACTTTATATACCTCCTGAACGTTCTTCCACAACAGAAATTCAAGACCCCTCGAAAACAAAGGGCATGTCTAGTCTTGTCGGATTGGATCTGTAGTCATTGGTATCGACCACTATGGAAGTTACTATTTTATTGTGTTGCGTGAAATTTAGCTGAACTTGTAATGAATTTAACTATTTTTACCTAATTAAATAGTACTCGTGATTATGTATTCTTAATATAACTGATACAGAATTTTGTAATTTTTTATGGCTATGATTATTAAGAACTTCAATAGACAGGAAAATTTAAAGATAACTTGCACTTAACCTAACATCTTTAATCGTTGGAAGTGTTTATAATTTTCAGAAATATACACTATTGCGGTATATATAAAGGTACTATTATGTATGAAATTATTAATAATGTATGAGAGTATTGATTTGTGTCATGTACTTACATAGTATACAAATTATACGTTTTATAAAAAGCAATTTTATATACTTTACAATCTTCTTCATAATTTGTTGTTGTTATACAAATTTATAATAATTTTAATATAACTATCTGGAGTAATAATGTAATAAGTCCATTTTTTATAATGTGTAGCAAAGACAGCCAAAATTTGGGCTTTGGGACTTCAGTTTTATCTCTTGTGGCTATGAAAGATCTTTTGTTTTGTATTGCATATTTAACATTCTTATATATCTTTCTTCTAATATTATTAATACACATTAATTAAAAAATCTACATTTATATTATCTTGATATCACAAATATCTTAGATATTAATGTAATATATTTATTTTTGTTATCATCAGGCCATAATCCGAACTAGTAACAGGTTCAATTTTTCAATGTTGTTCCTGTCTAATTTCGGAGCCAACCAGCTAAACTATACAGTGAACTGTGTCAACTCTCTTCTACAGTATATTCTGACAATATAAAATATTATACAATACGTACTCATGGATATATAATAGGCCCCAAACTGCTAACACTAATGCAAATGTCCAATTTTCGTTGCCATTTTCAAAGTGGTTTCAAATTGATTGGACTTTGGCCTCATTGGTGAAAGTGGTGTGGCCATACGACGCGCTTGATATTATTTAATCCATGAGTTATTGCATATGAAGATTGCGTTCAAGTTTAAACTATAACTTCTGTCATAACAATATTAAAAAAATTAATTATCCACTGTTATACATGAATGCATTAAAGATTTTATCAAATATAACAATTACAGTATAAAACATTTGTTATAATTTAAATATTATATATTTTAACTGTTAGATCATACAGTATTTTAGCAGATACCTTGTTGTACGTATAGTGGACATGGATAAAGAAGTTCCTGAAGAAATGCCTGAATCAAGCATGATGTCCCAAGTTACAACTGTTTTGAATGATCAACAGAGCATATTGGAAGTAAATATTGATAACCATAGTAAAACATCTAATAAAAGTCATTGTAGCGACATGACGGAAGAAGATATCGTATCTGCAGATGATACAAATATATATAATGGTTCTACCACCGAAGATTGCATTACGGAGTCAAATGCAGATAGTATCGCAGCTACAGATGATTTAAGACAGTTTGATGTTCTGGATGATTTAGAACGACATCCGGATCAAAATTGCTCTGATATGGATTCGGATACAAATGAAAGTATGGATTCTGATGTACCTGATGAAGAAATCGAAGCCATGCTTGAAGAAGGTAAATTTTAATGTTAAAAAATGTTCATTTATTTATGCTTTTATGTAAAGTATAAAATATAACAATCAAGTACAGTTGAATTAATATGATAAAAATTTATAAGAATGTATTTAAGGTTTCAAATAAATTGGTATGAAACTTTCACATAAAGGGTTAAATAATGTAAAAAGACATAAGATTACTTGTTTTTTCTCTTTTTGTACTTCTCATATAGATCATGCAGCTGCTGAGCACTTTTTTTAGTTAAGTATTGTATGCTACTGTTAGGTTTACCAGAAGAATTTAAAGGCAAAAGAAAAGACAAAAAGGATAGTGTACCATATGAAGAAAAAGAAAAATTGGTCTTGGATGGTAAGTATTTAAATTATTTAAATGTTAATTACATTATTATAGACACAAAGATATCAAATGTATAATGTGATTTTTTTTAGAAATTGGACACAATCATTTTGACGTACTCCCAGAAGGTTGGGTACAGGTAACTCATAACAGTGGAATGCCTTTGTATTTGCATAAACAAAGCAGAGTTTGTACTCTTGCAAAACCATATTTTCTTGGACCTGGGAGTGTAAGAAAACATGAAGTGCCTGTTAGCGCGATACCTTGCCTTCAATATAAAAGAGCTCTTCACGAGGAAGAGGAAGAAAGGAAAAAGCAGAAGGAACGAGATCCAAATGCAGAAGTTTGTAGTCTTCCTAGTGCAAAAATAGAAACAATTCAAGAAAATCGAGCAGCTCATTCGTTAGACAGTGAGCAACTGCGAAATTATTGTCAATCACTTTTCCGTTTCAAAGCTATCAAAGTAATGAGGTTTCAGTAAGTACACATCAAATAATATTAAATACACGTTAATTTTTTAAAGTATTAGTTAGTGTGATTTATTATTTAGATCATGGTCAGCCAGAAGAAAATTTACAAAAAATAAAAAACATCGTAAGCAATTGGAAAGACCCACTTTACCTGATGGAACTAAATTAATAACGTTTCCAGTTAGTAGTTCTAATCTAGCAGGAAGTAGTGGCAGTGCAACTGGAGATGACAATAGCGGACAAAGACCACCAAAGCATTGGATAATGAATCCCTCGGGTAAAAGTTATGTTTGTATACTTCATGAATATGTACAACATGCTCTTAAGAAACAGCCAACTTATAAATTTAAAGAATTAGGTAAGTTAGATAAAAGAATATGACAACAAAGGTAAATTTTCACTATAGTAATCAACGTGTTAAGATAAAGAGATGTTCATGAAATTGAATGATTAATTTCAGAAAATGCTGCAACACCATATTCTGCTGTTGTTTGTATTAATGATATGGAGTATGGAAGTGGTTTTGGTAGCAGCAAGAAACAAGCTAAAGCAAATGCTGCACGAAAAACCCTTGAAATATTAATTCCTCAAATGAGAGATAAGATTTCTGGTGATAACGGTGGAGATACAGCTTCCGGTAATAACAGTCGTATGATCAAAGCATCCAGAGCTAATTCTGATGCAGATTTATCATTCTTTGATGAAATATCCATTACCGATCCTCGAGTAGCAGAATTTTGCGCAAAAACAACCGAACCATCGCCGCATGCTATTTTAATAACTTGTCTTCAACGAAATTATGGTCTCGGTGACATGCATATTAATTATTCGGTGAATACATTAAAACATCAACGTAATGAATTCACAATGCGTGTTGGGAAACATGAAGCTACTGTTGTAAGTAGAATTATAACTTCTGTGTTTACTTCTAAGTTTATTTATAAGAATGATACATTTAGAAAAAATTATAATTTTAGGTATGTCGTAATAAAAAAGACGGCAAACAACGAGCGGCACAAGCTATTTTGCAACTTATGCATCCTCATATTCAATCTTGGGGTTCCTTACTGAGACTGTACGGATCTCGAAGCGTAAAGTCTTTCAAAGAAAAGAAACAACTGGAACAAGAAATAACGTTGTTACAAGGTAAAGCTGCGGTAAACCAGCCAAATCATGCCATTTTAAGTAAACTTAGACAAGAAATGCGAAAATTAGCTGAACAAAGACAAGCAATACAACCTATTGGTAAGTTTGTACCACCAGATTTACCAACTGGATCTGCAGCTAACTTAAACAACGTGGATTTATAACATACTAGTCGGCTGTACATTTTATTTTTAAACAGAAACTATACTTTGATCATTTGTTACAGTAAAGAGAAAAATAATTCTTAAATCATGCTGATTCTTGTACTATTACTCTTTTAATATTTTAATACTTTTAAAATGAATGTTGTATAAGCAGTTATTAATGATCTAATCTGATGCTGGTGCGAAATAAATGGAAATTAATTCTTTGAGCTGTAAATTGAAAAAAATTGAAATTTATCTGAACATGAGTTATACAATATTTGCAAATGAGACCGTGTACTTGTAGGATGTTCGGTTACGGGTGTGTATCCTTTGAGAAGGTGGTAGTTTGGGTCATTCTGAACAATTCTTTCCTTTACTAAAGTACTCATTAAGATTTAGTTTTTGAATTATTAATAAAAAACCCCAACCAATCAGAGTGCGCATAGTGCACAAACTATTGGGCATCTCGTCAAACTGGATTGGTAACCGACGCTCCCGCGGCCACCCCTGCTCTGCGCACTATGCACGTTCTGATTGCTCAGTGTTTTTAATTAATAATTAAAAAATTAAGCCTTAATGAGCATTTTGGTAAAACAAAAAATTGCTCAGAATCACCCGAACTACCGCCCCCTTAAAGAATGCTCACCCCTAGCCGAACACCCTGTACATATTCTTAAAAATAAAGAAGACATTAATAGTACATTTCAACAGTTACTAATTATTATATACGAAACATTTTATATATGATTATTGAACAAATAGTAATTTATAGAACATAATCGTTTATTTCCAAACAATTAATTACAGTTTCATAAATATTAAGGCATAAAACTTGCATATTATCAACAATTATAATATATCGGGGAAGTATTACAATTCTAATAAAATTACTAATAGACTTAATAGAATATACATAAATTGTTCGGTTATACATAAACTAATTGTTTCATATTAAATTGTTTAATTAACCATGTGTTCTCACTTTCTTTGGCACTGGTATACAATTTTTTCGTGATATTACTATTTATGATATTTTGCTAATTACTAATATTCAACAATGTAAAAACAGGATTAATACAAATATTGAATTATACTTTTTTAAAGCTTGATCTTTGATATCTGTTCAAAAAGATAACATTGTATATACTTTTAAGGTAATTGAAAGTGGTTTCTTATTACTTTATACCGATTACGTGATGTTTCAGTAAAAAATACAAACATTGATGTTCATCATTTATGTACTCTAAACTGTAGATCTCGTGCTCTCAATACAGCACATATTATATCTAAGTTAAACTATCATTTGTTTAATAGTATGTTACATGATAAATGTTTTTATATAAATGCATTTAATATTATAAATTATTCACTTATACTATACATAATAATAATGTGTTTAAATGTATGGAATACAGAAACTATATTTGATTTTATCTTTCTTATATTTTAAAGATCATTACATTCTGGAATTATATAAAAGCTCTAAATAAACCTAACGATTATTAAATACTTCACATGTGTTTAAATTTTACTGATAATTTATAACTGTGTTGTATCTTAGGCAATGTTGATACTTCTTTTTTTTACTGATTTCTTTTAAAAAAATTCATTAGTTTAATACAAGATGAATGAGTTTATTTAGTAGGCACATTTTAATAGGACCAGAATTATAATTTTAACAAAATATAACCTACCAATAATTAACTCAAGTTATAACATTCTTTTCTATTAGTAATTATCATCTATGCAAGTGTCAATGTTGATGATAAAATTGTTTGAAAATTTTCATCATTTTAGTTCATGAAGTAATATGATAAATTACTACTATCAATGTGGTTTGTTAATTGGATATGATCTTTTTTAGTATTATGCAATTTTCATGTTAACATTACTATCATCGTTTGTTATATTGTATATATGTGTAAATTAGCATTTCTTTTTTTGAGTATCTTTAATACATTGCTATGTTGCATACATCTGGATTTGTAATTTTTGAATATTATATACAGTTTATATAAATACAATATTTACTTTTCACACTATCATTCAATGCCACAACGTATAAAAGTAAAATTATTAAAGAATAATACAATTATTTAAAAATTAAATGTTTGTGATACTGAAATTTGTTGCGAAAGATAAAAAAACGTATCATTTAAATACATTTAAATTTTAATTAAAAAAACAATTTATATATACACTAATTCGAATTATATTAAAATATAGTTAAAGTTGTCAGCATAAAAATAAAAATAAGAATAAAAATATTGAAATATAAATATTTCATAAGCCAATGAAATATTTATTATGTTGTGTATTTTGTATGTTATAATTTGTTATGTATTTTGTTATAACATTGAGTAATTAAATTCAACACATTATTTATTAGTACATTATAAAAGACACTTAATTCATACACTTATTATAAAATAAATGCAAAATCAAAATATAAAAAATATCTATTAAAAAAGCATAATTAATTTGAAAACTAAGGAAGTTCTGTAACTTCCTTTAATGTCATTATTTTTACGGTACAAATTATATTAATTTATAACAATCATGCAAAAAATGTACGAAAGTAAAGAGATATTACTACATGTACTATTATCAATACTTTTTAACTTTTCAGGCACGTCAATACAATTTTCAACATAAAAAGATGTATATGTATTTAATTATTTTAGACTCTTTAAGTAGATATATGTTAATTTTGTACACATGTGAATATTTTGTGTTTGTCAAATGTCTATATTTATATTAGCAACTTATTTTATTCTAATTAATAACTGTTTTTAAAATAAGGAATTATTTAAAAATAACTTACTACATATTATTATCAAGAAACCGAATGCTATTGAATAAATATAATAACATTATACTCAAGGTATTTTTATAAGATTCTGAAAGTGATTTGGTTGTTTGTTAAAAAAGTCATTATACAGACTCGTCGCATGTACTATTTCCAGACAGGGCCATTTTTGATAGACTAGAGAGACTTCTACGCGGACTACTACCAACTAAAAAACTACTGCTAGGCTCCGAGAAAATTTTCCGGAAACTGGAAATTAAACGTTATTATTAAACATTGAAACCTGTAATATTCTCTACTTGAACAACTTACAATTTACGAATTCCAGATTCAGATGCCTTTTTCCAGGGTGCATCATCTGGTTCATAAGGAAGAGGGCCTTGAACTGGTGCATCTTTGTAATCTTCTACCCTAGAAGATCACATTTAAAAAATATTATTCAACAAAATACATGGATGAAAATATTATTTTACAAGGAAGATACATACGTTTCAGGTTTTGGTCGATACAACTCTAGTTCATCTTCCAAATCTGAAACTCTGGCTTTCAGTTCATTTCGTTCATGTAAAATTTCTTTCAATTCAGCAGTGGTAAATCTTGGTCTATCAGGATCGTCCAAATCATAAACGGCTTTGTTCGTTAAATCTGGATAACCCTGCAATTTACTTAAATCTTCATTTTCTTTTCTTGCTAAACCAAGACGAGCTCGAAGATTGATCAGTTCACGATTCTGATCTTGTAATTGCGCCAAAAAGTCTGCTCTTTCTTCTACCAAGCCTCGTGCTTGCATTTGCGCTTGACGTTGCTTTCGCTTTAATTCTCGGCCGACGACTCCAAATTTTTCAACTTGTGTCGTCAGCTGTATAAATATAAAACGAAATTAGAATAAAATGTATATTACCATTGCTCATATGTAACAAAATAAATGTTATGAAAATAGAAACTAGTAATAATGTATTAAATCGTGTTACATAAGCAATATTTGATCACAATTTATATTTCCACAAATTACATACGAACATAGGTACCAATTTACATTTTCTATCTCCATATTTTTTTGTAGCAGCTCTTTATCTCTTGCACGAATTTGATCTCTTTGTTTATCTATCATAGATCTTAGGTGTTGTAATACTGCTACATCAACTTCTTGACTAGCTGTAAAAGCTAAAAATATATTACTGTAACTAACGATGTATAAACATATATAATGCAATATTCTTTGGCATTGTGTTAGTAGGTAAAAGACAGGGTGTTAGTACTTTGTTTACTGCTGTACTGACTGTCACTACGCGATTCTTGCAGAGCTTCTGCTAATCTCCTATTTTCTTCCTGCAATCTTGTAACCATTCCCACTAAATCTCGAGATTCCTGACGCCAATGTTCTTCAATTTGTTCCAGTTCCTATGCAATAAGTTAATATTACTAAATAAAAGAAAGATTTATAATTTAAGTGTCAATTGAACTTGTATGTAACTGTTTAAAATGAAATACCTTTTCAAATCTTTGTCTGTCTTCAGCTTTCCCAATTTTATCATTTTCCAATTGGGAAATTTTTGCTCGTAACTCTTGAACTGTTGTATTTTCACGTTCATTTTTAGTTGCTAAATTTTCTAGTAATTCTAATGCATGTATCACTTTTGGCATAAGATTAGTTACAGATTCTACTCCATATAAGTCTATTAATTTTTCGCATTCCTTTCCTATTTCTGAGGCAATGTCATAAACATCTACAACCGATATGTCTGATACTACAGCATATTCCTCCATATTTTGGGTTGAATAACTTCCCAAACAAAAAGGCATGAATATTTCTTATATTGGAGTTTGCATATGAACCTGTTAACAATAATAATTATATTATTTATCTTATAATTCATTCATCAATATATTTGATTAATTTTAATACATAAAGTATTTTAAGTTCAATTGAATGAAAGATTTAATGTGTTATATACAGTATATAAAGCAGTAATAAAATTATATAAAGCCAAATCAAATATAAAGAAAGATGTAAGTTTACTCATAATATATAATTACAAAAATTTAAATATTTCAAGTCAAATGGTATTAATATAATACGTGGTTAAAGTACTTTTTCTAATTAATCTAGATGTGGCATTATTTAATAAATAACAGAAATATTAACAATAAAAAAGTATACACTGATACAATTAACATATTTGAAAGTATGAGATCACGTCGATTAATCACGGTTACAGTGCTTATGTTAATCTAGCATATACTACATAATATCGCAAATACCAAATTTTGCATTTAACATACGTTCTTATGTATATGTACAGACGATTACTTTTGTCATGTGCACTAAATACTAGTAGACGGACTAAAATTAAATATAAAAACAGTTTAACAATTGACAAGCTAGTGACTCTTGGTTAAGACTAGTCCCTTTTTTCTACTACTGCAATTTTCATAAACTGCAGCTTTTGTCAAATGTTGATGGAAGGAGCACGGTGATTGGATCTTTCCGATCGAACGAATTTAAATTTATTCTTTTTATTAATGATTAACATTTGTAATAATAGCTAAGATGACTTTTTGGTAAGAAACTAGATTAAAAACTACAACATAAAGTAATTGAATTAAATAGAAATTGTTAACTTTGATACAATAATAATTTCTTTTTTTAAATAAAAAGTATAAAATTTACACATATAAGGATATAACATTTATTTAAAATTTTTTTCTGTTAAAAACTACAGCAATTAAATGTTTATGTATTGCTTTTATTAAAACATCTTCTATGTAACATAATAATATACATTCTATTTTATATTACATTTTTGATGTACTTTAATTTATATACACATAAAATTTTATATAATACAATTTTTATAATAATAAGTCCCTAATAACGAAATCAATGTTAATAAATGAAAACTTATTTAGTAATTAAAATAAATTTGTAAATTATGTACTTTACTATAATATATTGCAACGTTATTTTATAACAAAATAGAGCATACCTTTAAATAAACATAAACGTATATAGGTAACTTCAATTAATGGTAAAGTAAAATAAAAGTGTTGTTAGAATAATAATAAATATTAAATAATGTTATCTTCAATAAAATACCAAGCAATAGTCCTGTTTGAAAATATTACATGTGTTTAATAAAATATGTTAAACGGTGAAATTTTCTAAAATATTGAAAATTCATATTTGTGTAGATAGAGGTAAAATATTCTTATTATGCTGATACAAAATTTTGACAGCTTTTAATTAAATATGATATAATTTAATATGTTTAAAACAGAAGCAAAGTTTTAACTGTCATAACTTCAAATAATAAAGACAACTTGGTGAGAGCCTAGTTTAATATCACATTGTGGCAAGTAGTTTTACGTTAATAGAAATTTTTAAAGTGATCAAAAAATATGTTGTTGTACAAAGATAAACGCAATACATGGTTACAATATTTTGTGACATATACTTTGCACTTTTACTATTATTCATTCACCTTTTTTAATTAGCACAATATATTAAAAATTGCACTGATTTGTTAACACTTATTTCAGTGTTTATTAACAAAAATTGAGCTGAAACATTTCATGCACTGATTATTATGCTTTGATATGTTATTTACACGTATAATAGACAAATATTTTGTAATTGTACAATAATATTTTAGTATTGGCAAGTATTGACTTTTGTTGAGTTTGTAACAAAATTATAATGTAAATAGTAGAGCTAATGTTTTACTTTAAACGTCGTAAACCTTATGTTTTATGTTAAACATATTAAATATTGCAAAATAAATTGGAGTGCCGACACGTTTCATTGGAACCAAATTATACAATAACATATTTGTTGTTTTCCAATTATATGTAATATAGCAACAGTAAAATTAAGAATATGAAAGGAAAATATCATGAAACGTATCCTACATTAATTTCTGTCAGCTGATACTTTCATTTCTTGTCAAAGTTATTAAAAAATTGATTTGCTATCATTATACCTATATAATATTTTGTGCTACTATGTTAATAGTATATTTCTGGTATCATTGGAAAGTAGTTTTTCAAGTAAAAATAAGTCGAAAGTGCAAAGTACAAGTTTTACAATATCACTTATTGTTAGACAAATAAAATGCGAACAAAACTTTATTCTTTAAGACTATATGATCAAATTAAGCATACATTAATTTGCTATTATCTACCAAATATTTATTTATCAAATCTTTAATTATCAACACTAACATTTTAATTACTTTTTGTATACAGTTTAGTTACTATAGTTTTATAAATGAAATTTAATTAATATGATTTCATAATAATATCATTCCGATAGCTCTTCGAATAATTAATAAGATTTAGATATTATCTCTTGAAAGTTATTATTCATAATAGTCGTATGGACAATATTTATAAATTTAATAACAACATCATTTAGTAAAATTACAAAACTGATGTTTGTAAAATTAAATTTTGTGTAAAAAAAATTATCTCGCATTTTCGACTTATTTTTTTATATGAGTTATTCCTTGCCAATTGTGTAATAACTTTGTTCACCTAGAGATACAAAAGTTATTATATTTATAAAAGCATACAGTATCAAGAATTATGGATACCAATAATAACTTTTTTGCAGTTGAAAACATAAAAAATTTCAAACTCATACTTTTTTATCCTGGGTAGAGCAACATTTGTTTGAACGGTTTCAAAGAAAATGATTCTGAAATTTCTAATACCTTTCTATGGATGAAAAAGATTATCACTGACATATTATGACTCCGTGAAACTTTTATAAATATTTCATCTTGTATATTAGCTGGTAATTACGTAACATCGCTCATACATTAAATTAAGTACAATGAAGAGGAGCTACGTATTTATCATATATGTATTATGTATTGCAATTTAACGTATAAGAATTGTAAACTTTACATACCTATATACGGTATTCATATTTATTTCTATATAGACGGAAACTATTTGTGGTTTAAAAAGTTTAGGGTGAAGATTATTCAACTAATTAGACTGTTTTTCTTTTTTAATTTGTTGGATAACTATTGCAACTACTAAGTTATCAAGGCTGATGGTGAATATTTCTTCCCTAAATTTCTTAAACTCTGAATAGCTGCTGCCTACAGATGAATTAATGAATTAATTTAAATTAATTCATCATGGAAATTATTTTATAATTAAGTTGTAAAAAGCATTTGGAACAATTTCCAAAATGTTAGTATACAGTAGCGCATTACACGAATAACTTGGCACGTTTTCCTGTTTATTTATAACTTGTTATTTATAGTATTGAATTGTTGTGTATGATCGATTACAGTTTGAAACAAACTCATTCAATTTTTAAAATATTTCATAAAATTGTTAATAATATGTGCACATTATATAGGAAATTGCTCTAAATGTCAGTCTTCGTAACAATATTCAGCCGATATCATTTAAATACTATAAATTAAATTAGTACTTTAAAAGCGCTTAATAAATAAATATATTTTTATATATATTCTTTTGTTAACACGTGTCAACGTAACGTGATTAATATTTAAAATCGATAACATCAACGGAAACATATAAATCTACAGCCTTAAAGGCTAGTTTCTTAATTTGTCATATTTACAGTTATCAAATAAAATAGCGTTATTATTATTTGTGTGTGTGTGTGTGTGTGTGTGTTGCAGCAATACACTCTATATTGTTTTTACATTTTGTTAGATATGACTTGAAATGAACAGTATAATTCTATAGTTTATTATATGAAAGTCTAATATTATATCACATATTTATTAAAATCCTGTAAAAGGAAGAAAATATTCTGGATAATATTGTTTTATCATTAATTGAAGGTTAATTTGTGAATTTTAGTTAGTCTTACATGCTAAACTTGAAACTCTAAATTACTTGTAAGAGATATAATGGCATGTTCCTGTGTAATAGCAGCTAGTTCTTTCAGCCATTCGTCTAATATAACTGCACATAAGACCACATTTTGTGCTGGACTTATTTCATTTGGAGATTCCCAGGACGTTTTCGTATAATACCTAAAGAGTTAAGAGTTATTTTTACTTTAATCAAACGAGAATTCATAATGTTTTTACTTTTCTCAGATATAAAATTAGTAGTGTAACTAGAAAATATTTACCGATATCCGGAGCTATGACCAATAGCTTCTAATTGATTTTCTGATACACTAGGCGATTGATTTACATTAATTAAACTACTTGGACCGGAACTACCACTTGATTTTCTAAGCATTTGTGTAAAGGAGGACGTTAAACTCCATCTTTTGTTTTCGCCTATGAAACACAATTCATTAAATATAATTTTAGAGTGTACCAGTCATTATTATTTATGGCAAAAAATCTTAGATGTCTGTACCTACATCGTTTAAATACTTCCAGAGTGCATGATAGTTGTTAAAAGTAATAGAATATTAACTTATGTAATTATAGAGACAGTGAGGTATAAATATAAAAAGGAAGAAACATATTCTGAATAATGCTAAGATAATCATACCTCTTGAGAATGGTTCACTGCTCAAAGAATTTCTTTTAAGAGGTGCAGAATGAGCAGCAGCTTCTAATGCATTTTTTCTTGCATTCACTAATTTATCTTCACGATTAATCAAAAACTGACGAGCTTGCTCTACTAATACATCTACGTTATTATACTGTGACAGAAACTGGTCTATTTTATGTTTCAATGACGCAAGTACCTACATAAAAGGATATTTTATTATAAAATTTCTAATACTTTACAAGATACTTTTATAATCAGCATATTTGTATAATTACAAACCTGAAAAAGTGATCTAATACTAGGTTGAAACACCAAAGAATGATTCAAGAGAAACGACTGTAACAATGGCTGAGGATATATCGCTAGTCTACTGATAAGACCAGTTAAATGTAGATTAACGTATAAATTGTTACTTGTCATACATTCCAACTTTCGTAAAAGAACATCCAAAAATATACCGACGTTTGGTTGTCTATTAAATACATCCTGACGATAGTTCTCTTTAGTTTGTTTATTCGCTGTTAATTCTTCTGGCGTCACTGAACTTGATTCTATAATGCTATGAAGAAATATACCTTGTTCTTTATTTGATTCGGCTTCTATTTCTTCGTGTTCACTTATTCGATCTTCACTAGGTTCATTGTCTGGTGTAGACTCTGAAGAACCTTTAAATGCAAAGCTTTCATAGCCGCTACTTTCTCCTAATGATAAAAGAGAGTTCATAGCAGTATTTGAATCATCAATGCCACTATCAAATTCTTTTTTATCTATTAATAATGTTTCCTTAGCCAATTCTGATATTCCAATATTTTCGCTTAACAATTCAGCAATATCTGCATCTAGTTTTGCTTGCTCTTCTAATGATAATTCTATTCCTGCTGTTTTTAGAGATTCTGGTTTTACATCTTTCTCTGTTACGTTTAAGTCTTTCTTATCCAACAGAGATTGAATATTAACTAGTGCATTAGTTGCTGAGGAATTTTCATTGATTTCATTGAAAGCAGCTGAATGTTTTAACGTTTCTAATGACAAGGCTTTGCTTTCAATTTTCTTTTGAGATTGATCTGACAATGTATTATCATCTATCAAAGTTGCCGCACTGCTGGTAGTACTATCTTTAGGTAACTCTCCATTGTATTGATACGACCAATTAGAACATGCGATTCGACAAGCTCTTATTTTTTGCCGAGCATCGCACAAATATGCATGGTAATTTCCGTACAAACTATCTGATAATCGAGCACCATAATTTATAGATGTAGGCAAAGATTTTAAGTATTCAGATGTGGTATTTAAATGCTTTTCGTTTGTTGCATTATTTGGTAATGAATTAAATTGGGAATTTACAAATGCAAAAGGCGTGCAACAACTTGGTGTCAGTGAAAGAAACTTTTCAGCTGCACGTCCAAACGGATCTATATCTCTTAACCTTCTACGTTGAGAAAGCATTACGTGGGAACATGGGCTCAATGCACCTAGACATAGTTCTAACATAATGTCTTCGCAATTTAAATTGACCAAAGTTTCAAAGAGGGCCAATGTCACTATACATAGCTAAAACAGATAAATTAACAGTCGGTATTGATATCATTTTTATATAGAAACTAATAAACATTAAAAGTGTACTCGTGATCTAGAAGATATCCTCTGGATAAGACTGTCCAATATTCTGCATTCGTCATAATTATCTTCAAGTAAAAATCTAACAAGCGAACGCAAAAGGCCAGGTTCAGTTACCGAACGAAGAAATAAATCAAAGTAAGCGGTTGCTGCAACTAATTCATCCACAGTTGTCTGTAATGTTAGAAAACTGGTTACTTGAATAAAAGTAATGTTTTTTATTTCTATATATTAATTGTTAATAAAATAGTGGAACTTTTATTTAGGATTCTTCAATAGTTAATTACATTTTGTATTAAATGTTTAATTTGTGGTAAAAGAAGGATATTAGTATTCAGAGGCAAGCATATTAATGTTATGAATTTAGTAAAAGATAAGCATACACTACATCTAATATTAATATTTTACACATATATTAATATATATAATGTTAAATATAGTTGTAGGCAATGATCAAGCTTGTTGCTCAAAGTATAGTGTTTGTACTAACCCCGTGTTCGTGTGCATCTAGCTGTTCTATGCTCAAACCAAGAGAATCCTGAGCATCATAAAAATGTCACCAGATAGCCACCAATAACCATGTCATAACATAAATGATATGAATCTTGTTATCTCTATTATTAGTAATTAGCAGTAGGTATCAATATGCAGCTTTACTGTTAGCATATCAACAATGTTATATGCATTTAATTAACATGTGTGTATCTTAATTAAATATATACCTATATAGTGGTCTACAATGTAGAAATAATTTAAAAGCTAGTTTTTTAATTTACTATATTAATTATATTATAAATTTGATACTTTGAATAAATAGAGGAAAAAAAGAAGTAGAACAGAATGAGATAATTCAAAGTATCAATCAAACTGTTGAAATTAACCCTTAACGTTTAAGACTGCTTTTTTAAACTCTCTACATACACAATAATTATTTTACTAATGCTTTAAATAAATAAATTTCAAATACCTTCTTTCACCACATGTACACGCAGAATAAAAATATTATTGTAAAATATAAAATGTATAATTATTTAATTTAATAAAATATATAGAGAGAAAAATTTATAAACTTGTAAAATGTTTTCGAAAATATTAATTTATTTTGAAGACTTTGCAATATGAGATATGTGTATTTGATACTCACCTGCAATAAGGCTGGTCCCATCACAGGCACCAAAAAACCATGATACAAAAATTCTAGTAACTGTTTTTGTACCAAAGGATGTGCAACTTGTGCAACTGCATTACAAAATTCTAATGAATTCATAAGATGCATCAATGCTGGTAAATCATTAACATCATCTGGAGTTAATCTATGCCAATCATCTGTCTCAATATCTAGTTTTCTGGGCAATAATGAATACAGTCCACTTAAACCCGTAGCCAATACCTGAACAAATAAAAATTATATTAAGATTATTAGAAAACAATAATATAAACAGCTTAATATGTAATAATTGATCCTCATGTTGAAAAAATAACTTTAATGAAACACGATATATTTGATTTTCATAAAAATTTAACTTTTTGTTACAAAAGCTACATACAGGGCATATATTAGAATGCTCAGCAATATATATCCCAACCTCATCATTTTTTTTTGAAAGAGACATACAAAGTAACATAGAATCACGTGCTTGTTGTCCTACTCCTCCTTCTCTATGTACATGTGGTATTAGTAATGTAAAAATAATAAACCTGAAAATATTTTAAGTTAGTAAATTTGATTGTATATTTGTTACAAATAGCATATAAAATATGTATATTCTACCAACTTGCTTTCCCCTACTGCTGTTGGATGAAAAAACAAGTCTAGTAATGCCATGTTTTGCATTAAAGCAACACATAATTGATTTAGTAACACTACTAATTTTTTTTCTACTTCTAATGGCATAATATCGTTTGCACAATTTTCAAGTAATCTTAACAATGGTCTCGCAACTGGTTCATGGGCAAGAAGAGTACCACTATGTGATACTAAAAGTTCATACAGTTTCAACTGTTCCAAACGCACAGCATTATTAAACCTATAACATTATATGTTTCATAATAAAATATAATTATCAATACAATATTTATATTAAATATTAAAACTCATTTCTATTAAATTTTTATACCTTCCAGTGTGTATGCTCCAATCATAAAGTTTAACAAGAAGATTTTCACTTAATAAATATTCCAGGCAAGGAGAATGTGTTGCAGTTGTAGATTGTCGATAGTTATTATAAAAATTAGAGTCTCGTAACTCTAATAGTAATAGAGTTACCATTTGATCTATATGATTAACCACTCCAAGAACATCATCCTGATTAGGTATCCCGTTAGGTGGCTACAGAATTATAACAATATGTGCGTGTAATTTATTATACTACATATTTTTATAACTTTTTCATAAAAGACTCACAGATGTATGCAAAATAATTTCGTAAGCTTGTTGCCAATGTTTACAAAAGCTGTCATAACATGCTGATGGATCAGCGTCCTTTGGTGGAGAGTCTCTTGAACGCTGTTTACTAAAACTAGTTCTCAGTGGACTACTTCGTAACCAGCTCATTTTTTTTAAATTTATATGTTATCTATTTTCGCATTTATCAAACATCTGATTTTACACATTTTTCCTTCTTGGAGTATTTCACATTATCTTCATGTTAACAGTCATATAAGCAAATCATTCTTATGTTTTTCACGATAAAAGTTAACCAAATTTTCTTGTCAAAACCTGTCCTACTTACAATTATGATAATAGCCTACCTACAAGGCAAGGACAGTGATAACACAAATCGCATATTTATTAGGCGACTTGCGCATTACGAATACTTTAATGCGTGAAGCGAATATTTTGCAAGTATTATTTCGTATACTTTGAAAATTGATTACTTTTTTGTTAACATGTCAACCCATTATGAAATCGCCATTTTCATTGTACTGAGATTTAGATAAGCTGAAACACTAATTCTGTTGATTTTTTTTACGTATGCATCGAGCAAAGAACAGTTCTCTAGTGAAAATGGCATTGCAGTGTTGCGTGTCCTCCTTGAGGTTTAGGGAATTATAGGGATTTCTGAGACGTGAGTAAGGTGCCCGTGGAGCGCTGAAGCACTCTGCTGAGCAGAATCTGCTCTAGTGATGGCTAGAACCAGGGTTGGGTACGTATTATACGTGAGATATTATACTGTAACGCTATCGCGAAATTTCATCGACATGCCACCTCGCGAAATAGCCCCGAATTATCCACGGCTCGCGATTCGAATATGTTAATGTTACGCGAACACACATCGCGTAAACCTTATCCCGTTAGACTCTAATAAAACAACCCTAAACTATGTTAATTTCAAAGGAACTTCACCACCGTAAACGTTTATGACCTCCGTTTTTCGAACTCCAGGCCATCCGCGACGAGCGATAATTTAAATTCACGAACTTCCTTTCGAATCGCAGTTGTCCCCGTGTTTATTACCGATAATAGATTGCTTTATTCACCGTCGCCCTAAGGTACAGTTGTTGCCGTCAACTTTATTGCTTTGCCGCGGCTAACGGTCCCGAACGGGAAACATCGACGCCGACCAGCCGAAGGTAGAAGACCCTTGGAAAACCTCGGGGTTTTCCCCAAAAAATCGCTACGTCACAAGCGGGCGGCCACCTCGAACTCCCCGCTACAAATTCGGCCAACCAAAACAACCATTCTTGTTACCGCCCTCCACCAATCATGTAAAACAACCCCCACGCTACGTCTCCGCGAATTTACCTTGTAACGCGTTTTTGAAATACAGAGCAGAACAACTCTTGACTCCGTTCAATCTTGACGTTTTATTAAAACCTATCATTCGAAGTAAGAAGTTTTTGTTTTGGCGCGCACCAAGCAGTGTGTTTCTACACTCCACGGGCAGCCAACTCACGCTCTGGAACCTTTTCCCCAGAATCTCCCTAAAACCGCTACGGGAAAACGTAACAATACAATGTATTATATATGGTGTTACGTTTCCCGTAGCGGTTTCAGGGAGATTCTGGGGAAAAGGTTCCAGAGCGTGAGTTGGCTGCCCGTGGAGTGTAGAAACACTCTGCTTGGTGCGCGCCAAAACAAAAACTTCTTACTTCGAATGATAGGTTTTAATAAAACGTCAAGATTGAACGGAGTCAAGAGTTGTTCTGCTCTGTATTTCAAAAACGCGTTACAAGGTAAATTCGCGGAGACGTAGCGTGGGGGTTGTTTTACATGATTGGTGGAGGGCGGTAACAAGAATGGTTGTTTTGGTTGGCCGAATTTGTAGCGGGGAGTTCGAGGTGGCCGCCCGCTTGTGACGTAGCGATTTTTTGGGGAAAACCCCGAGGTTTTCCAAGGGTCTTCTACCTTCGGCTGATCGGCGTCGATGTTTCCCGTTCGGGACCATTAGCCGCGGCAAAGCAATAAAGTTGACGGCAACAACTGTACCTTAGGGCGACGGTGAATAAAGAAACCTATTATCGGTAATAAACACGGGGAAAACTGTGACTTGAAAGGAAGTTGGTGAATTTAAATTATCGCTCGTCGCGGATGGCCTGGAGTTCGAAAAACGGAGGTCATAAACGTTTACGGTGGTAAAGTTCCTTTGAAATTAACATAGTTTAGGATTGTTTTATTAGAGTTTAACGGGATAAAGTTTTCGCGATGTTTGTTCGCGTAACATTAACATATTCGAATCGCGAGCCGTGGATAATTCGGGGCTATTTCGCGAGGTGGCGTGTCGATGAAATTTCGCGATAGCGTTACAATGGTATTCTACAGTATATTACGCTACTTAGTTTTATATGCATTATGTAGCGGATTCGTTAGTGTTTCTGGCTCGGATAGAAAAAACTAGTCTTAGTATGTAGTATAAAGAATATATATTTTATTTATGCGGCGACTGGCTAGCGCGAACCTCTATCTAGCCGTTAAAAACATTTTACTTTCGTCTTTTTTTGGAATATATATTATTGAGATCAGTAACTGCATATATAGCGTCTTGGGTTGCTGCCAACCTTACAACTCTATACTATATATACAGGGTGTCCCCACAGCCGACTCTAGTACTAGCCATGCTGAACAACGTGGCAACACCGCTCACGTGACAATCGGGAGTCCTATTTTCAAAAACAGAGTCCTGTGCTTGGAATTGTAATTAACGTCTTTTTTAATTAAAAGCTGTAGTAATATACACTATTTTGTGTTAATTATGTATAAACAATATATAAACGTTGCAACTATGGCAAATAGAAGTGATGTGGTAGTATAAAATTGTTATAAATGTGATATATATTTTGTGTACTCTCGAAGTAGTTTGGTGTTGTGAAGCATGATATTTGAAATATTTACAGTGGTTTCAAGAAAATTTAGGTATGAAGCAAAATGAAACCACCTTTGGATCAAATTGAAACATTTAAGAATTGATGAACGTGTATATAAGTTTACAAAAACCTTGAAACAAGCGAAATTATTGGAACGAAACCAAAGAGGTTATGTGAAGTCCAGAGAGTAGTCGGGAGTCTGACGACGTTGATTGGCTGAGGGTCTGGGAGTCCGGGAGGCAGATAGGGTAGGGTAGGTGTTGATATATTCAGACCGGACTGCCGCGGTGTTGCCATTTTTACTTCAGCACGGGTAGTACTAGAGTCGGCTGTGGGTGTCCCGTAACGTATTTTCACCCTCTCGGGTGGTGGTAGGTGGGGTGATTCTGAACAACTTTTTCCTTTGCGAAAAAGTGGTTTGAAGCTTCCTTTTTGAATTATTAAGCAAAAACACTGACCAATCCGAGCGCGTACAGCGCGCGAGCTCAGGGACGGCAGCGTCGGCTACTACAGCGGGGCTTGACGTAGGTCGCGAACAAACGGCTCGGCGCCTCGTTAGCATAGCACAATGAAAAAATTAAACTAGTTAAACATTTTTTGTTGTTGTTCAAAAGGAATACGGAATCTAATCTCTTGTTGCCTGTCATTATGTAAAAAAGGAAATTAAATAAAAAATAAAAATGTTTGAAATGAAATAATGAATACAAATTTTAAAACAATTTCAATGAAACTTACCCATTCGTTCGTAAATTTACCTGCTATGCTGAAAGCAGATAATTCCTACCTGGGTCTATCCTGGATTATTGTGTCGGTCTTCATCACTCGACGAAGAAACACGTATGCAGAACAGCTGATTTCATGGTCGGACTAGTGAACTCGTCTCGTTTATTGCACTTAGGTATTGCACTTACGTAGCCCTTTTAGGGGTCGATTTTTTCACTAAAATGACCGCACAAAATCACTGTCACTTTTCACGCACCTTAACCTTATGAATTATTATTGTACATAAATAACTAAATTCAATTGAATTGTCTTTACGTACAGCTGAACTTTTTTATTGAAGAACGTCGTGGTACAAAAAAGTTTCTTCAACTGTCTCAGGCTCAAGACCGAATGTCCTTTTTCTTCTCGGGCCTCTTTGTCTTCACTTTCGCTTTCCCCCGGGCCGCGACTTCGCGCAACATGGAAGCTATTAGCTGCGACGTCACAAACGTCTTGACTGCCTAGCAAACGGTCGCTGTTACGACTACTTTTTTTTTAAAGTGCGTGAAGCAACTTCCGCTGCACCTTCCGCAATGTTTCTACGGCGATGACAGGCGACAAGAGATTAGATTCCGTATTCCTTTTGAACAACAACAAAAAATGTTTAACTAGTTCAATTTTTTCATTGTGCTATGCTAACGAGGCGCCGAGCCGTTTGTTCGCGACCTACGTCAAGCCCACCTGTCGTAGCCGACGCTGCCGTCCCTGAGCCCGCGCGCTATACGCGCTCGGATTGGTCAGTGTTTTTGCTTAATAATTCAAAAAGGAAGCTTCAAACCACTTTTTCGCAAAGGAAAAAGTTGTTCAGAATCATCCCACCTACCACTACCTGAGAGGGTGAAAATACGTTACGGGACACCCTGTAGATGGGAGAGTGCCGCCACATCACTCCCCTCCTAGCGGTTGAGTCTTACAATAATTAATTCTAATTCTTAATTTTAATTTTAATTCTAAGCCGCGAATCTAACAGTTTTACGCATATATGTCTTTGGTATCGCTTGGATTTGTACATCGTTGGCCTCCATAAACGCAGGTTTTAATCGTTCTATCGTAACATTTAGCGGTTTTCCTTTATAATTAATACAAAAAACGTCATCTGACAAACGCTCAATCACCTCATATGGGCCCTCGTAAGGTGGTTCTAACGGTCTTTTTACCGAGTCCACCCTTAAGAAGACGTGTGTGCATTCGTATATCGTTTTGTGCACAAATACTTTCTTTCTGCCATGATGTACAGTCGGTGTAGGCTTGATTTGTTGAATGTGTTCCCTGAATTTGTTGATGAAATTTTCGGGTTGAGCGTGTTCGTTCGGTGAGAAAAATTCTCCTGGTAGCCGGATTGGAACGCCGTACAGTATCTCTGCGGCCGTAACTTTAATATCCTCTTTAAAGCTGGTTCTGAATCCTAGTAATACAGTGGGTAGAATCTCTTCCCATTCCGGGCTATTGTGACATATTATGGCTGTTTTCAGAGAACGGTGCCACCGCTCAATCATCCCATTAGCGGCGGGGTGGTACGCTGTCGTTGTGATTCGGTCATAGCCTAAAAGTTTAATAAGCGAGGTAAATAGTTGGGACTCGAATTGCGTACCTTGATCTGTCGTTATGGTGCAAGGTGCGCCGAATCTGGCTATCCAGTTGTTGTAAATTGCATTTGCTATTGTGCCTGCGGAGATTTCTGATAATGGTACTGCCTCGGGCCAACGGGTAAACCGATCAATAATTGTTAAGCAGTATCTGAATCCTTTTGACAAAAGGAGTGGTCCAACTATGTCAGTGTGGATGTGCTCAAATCTTCCGGACGGAACTTTGATGGATTTTGGCTCTTTTCTGATGTGTCGTCGGATTTTGCTCCTTTGACATGCTAGACACGCACGTGCCCATTCCGCAATTTGCTTCTTCCTGTTTGGCCACACAAAGGTCTTGCAAATCGTTTTCCGGGTGCTACGACCACTTGGATGGGCCAAATTATGCACCGCGTCGAATATCTTTTTCTTTAGAACTAATGGTATATATGGTCTAATCTTATTATTATACTTATCACAGTAGATATATACATTTGTAATTTCAATAAGCACTCTTTGCAGCTTCCATTTGTGCAGCAAGGATGGTTCCTTCAAAATATCCCTTAACTCCGGATCTTGTTCCTGCTCCTTTGCGATTTCGTCCGTGGTGACTAGAACTGGCAGCTCTATTGACTCGATGCGGGACAGCGTATTTGCTACAACATTTTTTATTCCTTGAATATGTTCAATATTAGTGGTGTACTGACCTATAAAGTCCAGCTGTCTCTGCTGCCTTGGGGTTGCTTTGTCCGCTTTTTGCTGGAAAGCGTATGTCAGCGGCTTATGATCAGTTTTGATTGTTATGATCCGTCCTTCTGCCCAGTGCCTGAAATATTTCAAGCTTTTCCAGTTTCCTGGAAAAAAATCCTAACGGCTCCCAACTGCCATTGTTGTATTGCTCCAGCACTGCTTCTATAGCTAGGTCGGATGCGTCCGTCTTCAGAGCCAGTAGTGCTCCAGGTTTGGGATAACGTAGTAACGTCGTCTTTGCCATCTGTTCCTTGCATACCTTAAATGCATCTTCCGCTGCGGGGTTCCATTTGATTGCCTTGTTATCTCTTTTCTTATATCCCGTAGTTAGTTGATTTAATGGAATCTGTGCCTCACCGGCTTTAGGTAAGAATCTGCGGTAAAAATTAATTACGCCTAGGAATCGTTTAAGGTCCTTAACCGTTTTTGGTTTGGGATATTCGCAGATGGTTTTCACTCGCTCGTCCAGCGGTGCTATACCATCACTGCTGACCTTGCACCCAAGATATTCTACCGTATCCTTGGCGAACTGGCATTTATTTAAATTTTTTGTCAGACTGTGATCTTAAAGTCTCTTAAAAAGGAGTCGAAGATGCTGTTCGTGTTCAACCATATTTTTTGACGCCACGATTATATCGTCAATGTACCACCTACAGAACTTCAGATCCCGAAGGATAGAATCCATCCTCCGTTGGAACGTCTGCGCCGCATTGCTTAGCCCGAAGGGGATCACCAGGTATTCATACAACCCGAATGGTGTAATCACTGCGGTTTTAGGTCGATCCTTTTCAGCGACAGGTATCTGATGATATGCCCTCCTGAGGTCGATAACGGAGAATACTCCGGCTCCTTTAAAATTTTGAATAATATCTTGAATATGCGGTAAGGGGTACTTATCTGACTCGGTGACGTTATTCAGTCTGCGGTAGTTCCCGCAAATTCTCCACTCGCCAGACTTTTTCCGCACCATATGTATCAGGCTGGCTCATTAGCTTTTCGATGGCTGAATCACGTTTTCTTTCAACAGTTGTTGGAATTCCCTTTTTGCAACCTCTAGCTTGTCCAGCGGCAAACGACGCGCTCTCTCAGCAATGGGTGGGCCTCGGGTAGTAATGAAATGGTAGACTCCTTCATGTTTTCCAGGTGTTGAATTTTGTATCCGGGTGATCTCTGAAAACTCTTTTAACAGTGCTTGGAATTTATGTTTACTGTCTATTGTAGATACTATTAGGGTTTTTAGTTGAACTATTGTGCCAGTGCGGAACAATGAGGTATTTGTATCAACAAGCCTGCGTCTACCTAAATCTACCAGCAGATTGTAGTATCTGAGGAAATCTGCACCTATGATGGCTCTACTTACGTCCGCGATAACGAACTTCTATGAAAATTGTCTGCGTAGGCCTAGGGAAACTATTATCGTCCTGTTACCATATGTGTTTATCATTGACCCATTTGCTGCGTACAACTTATAATTCGATGCAGTGATGCGTCGCCTGTTTTTATTCGGAATTACCGAGATGTCTGCGCCGGTATCTATTAAAAATGGTATCCTTGTTTCCTTATCCGTTATGATGAGACGATTCTGTTTCTGCGCGTCGTCACTAAATGTCTCCATTACCGACGACGCGTCTATTTTCCCTGATTGTCTCTTGCATCCGGTTCGGTCCAGTTGCAAGGCTGTTCACATTTAAACGATTTCTCTTTGAACCTACGATGATAATAGCAGTGGTCCTGCCGGTGCGGTCGGTAAGTGCGATCTCTGCTATGCCGGCGTAAGCTGCTACGACGTCTATAGAACGTCCCTCGACTGCGATTTCTTGATCGATTTTCGAAGTTTTCCCGCACAATTGCTTCGAGTTGTTCCATTTTTTTGGTAAGGGCTATTATTTCTGGATTTACCATTTTGGTAATGGCTGCCGCTTCTGGCCAAAATGACCTTTCCATTGTCTTATCGGCCAAGATGGCTAACTTCTCTAGCGGTACTTCGTCCATCACTACAAGGATTTCTTGAATCTTTGTGGGCAGTCTTTGTAGCCATAAGGTCTGTAACATATTTGCACTCACTTTTGTCCCTGCCAGGAGCTGGCAGGAGCTCTCCCGTAATAACTCGGTGGGTTTCCGTCCGTTTAATTCTATCCCTGACAGTAACTGCCGTAATTGCGTCTTTTCCGAAGACGCTAGCCGGTTAATCAACGCCTCCTTAATTTTAACGTAAGAGTCCTCGCGATCCGGTGCTGAAATGATGTCTGCCACCACTCTCACTGTAGAACTGTCTAAATAGCGTAGCACTGCCGCGCACTTTACTGCGTCTGATTTTACCCCATATGCCAGAAATTCTTTCTCCAGCATTACAAACCACAATTTAGGGTCATCCTTCCAAAAGGTTGGAAGTTTCGCGCTGCGAAAATCATTGGCGTTGATTTCGATTGACGATCCAGCTTCCTCCGGCTTCATTTTTTATTAAAAACACGGGTTTCTGCACCAATTATGTAGCGCATCCGTTAGTGTTTCTGGCTCGGATAGAAAAAACTAGTCTTAGTATGTAGTATAAAGAATATATATTTTATTTGTGCGGCGACTGACTAGCGCGAACCTCTATCTAGCCGTTAAAAACATTTTACTTTCGTCTTTTTTTGGAATATATATTATTGAGGTCAGTAACTGCATATACAGGGTGTCCCGTAACGTATTTTCACCCTCTGAGGTGGTGGTAGGTGAGGTGATGCTGAACAACTTTTTCCTTTGCAAAAAAGTGGTTTGAAGCTTCCTTTTTGAATTATTAAACAAAAACGCTGACCAATCCGAGCGCGTATAGCGCGCGGGCTGAGGGACAGCAGCGTCGGCTACGACAGCGGGGCTTGACGTAGGTCGCGAACGAACGGCTCGGCATGCGGCACCCCGTTGGCATAGCACAATAAAAAAATTGAACTGGTTGAACATTTATAGTTGTTGTTTAAAATGAATACGGAATCTAATCTCTTGTCGCCTGTCATAATATAAAAAAAGAAATTCTAAACATTTAAAAACAACAAATAAAAATGTTTGAAATGGAATAATTAATAAAAATTTAAAAACAATTTAAATGAAACTTACCCATCCGTTCCTAAATCAACCTGCTATGCTAAAAACAGATAATTCTCACTAGGTCACTATGTCGATCGTGAACATTCGAGGAGGGAACAAATTATGAAGAACAGCTGATCTCCAGACGAGATCGTTGCCCCATTCAACCACATGGTCACTATCACCTTTCACAGAATTTTCTTTCAGGTAAATAAACATTTTTATTCACTGTCACGTTACTATTGCACTGGACACAAATGAAAAACATGTGATATCCTGCACTACTTCGTAACGTTTTCACGACGTTATTGGTCTTCCTTTCCAACTTAGACCAATAACGTCGTGAAAACGTTACGAAGTAGTGCGGAATATTACATGTTTTTCATTTGTGTCCAATGCAATAGTAACGTGACAGTGAATAAAAATGTTTATTTATCTGAATGCAAATTCTGTGAAAGGTGATAGTGACCATGTGGTTGAATGGGTCAACGATCTCGTCTGGAGATCAGCTGTTCTTCATAATTTGTTCCCTCCTCGAATGTTCAAGATCGACACAGTAACCCATCTGTTTTCAGCATAGCAGGTTAAATTAGGAACGAATGGGTAAGTTTCATTTAAATTGTTTTTAAATTTTTATTAATTATTCCATTTCAAATATTTTTATTTGTTGTTTAGAATGTTTAGAATTTCCTTTTTTACATTATGACACGCGACAAGAGATTAGATTCCGTATTTATTTTAAACAACAACCAAAAATGTTCAAGCAGTTCAATTTTTTTATTGTACTATGCCAACGGGGTGCCGTGCCGTTCGTTCGCGACCTACGTCAAGCCCCGCTTCCCTAGCCGACGCTGCCGTCCCTGAGCCCGCGCGCTATACGCGCACGGATTGGTCAGTGTTGTTGCTTAATAATTCAAAAAGGAAGCTTCAAACCACTTTTTCGCAAAGGGAAAAGTTGTTCAGAACCACCGCACCTATCACCACCTGGGAGGGTGAAAATACGTTACGGGACACCCTGTATAGCGTCTTGGGTTGCTGCCAACCTTACAACTCTATACTCTATATAGATGGGAGAGTGCCGCCACAATTATGTAGCGCCGTGTCGCGCTCGAAAAACTCCTCATGCGCCATCTAGGTTAAGTTAGTTTAGTTAGTGTAGTTAGTTCTAGTCTTAGGTTAGTTACTTTTTGTTAAGTAGTTGGTAAGCTTAGTTTGTATGGACGCGCTCGTTGTTTTAAGGACGCCTGACGACTCACTCTCTTTTGTGCGTTGCTTGAAGTAGCTGGTCGTTTTCTTGTGCAATGAATATAAGAATTATAATAAAAGTGAGCCAGATTTCAGTCTGATTTATTTTCTCCCATCGTTGAAGACCTCTACCGACTGCTACATTGGTGCCGAAACCCGATTTTGGAAGGAAAAAACAAGGTACGCCAACGCCATGACCGAAGACAAGACGGAGGTACAAGCCAGCGAGTTTAGAAGCGTGAAGCTACCAGTAGGTATTTTGGAAGGACGAACCCAGATTATGATGATTGTGATGAACCCAGATTGTGATTCGGAATTTAGATCAAGAAACGATGAAAATCGTTTTAGATATTATTGAAGCTCCTCTTGAGAGGAGCACATATCAGGATATTAAACAGGCGCTTATTGAATTTCTGGCAAAATCAGACGAGGCTAACCTGAGGTGTCTCTTGTCTGGATTAGAGTTAGGAGACAGAAAACTGTCGGAACTGTTGAGGGAGATGACTCAACTTGCTGGAGCGAGCGTTGGTGAAAACGCTTTAAATACCCTGCGGATGCAGAGGCTCCCTACGAGAGTTCAAGAGGTCCTGACTATCATAGATGATGCTGCATTGGATCATCTGGCGAAGGTCGCTGATAAGACAATGGAGCGTTCAGCACTGGAAATGGCCGCCGTAGCGGAGCGTCCTCCCGCCAGGAAGGACGCCATCGATGACGCTAGGCGAGATCAAGATAGCGACCTGGCAGCCATTGTGAAGAGGCTTTCTAGGATCGAGACGAGGTTGTCATGTCGTCAACGGAGCCCAGCAAAACGCCGCTGGCATAGAAGACGCAGCAGTTCAGGAAGTGCAGAGCGGCGAAATGGCCTGTGTTATTTCCACCATAGATTCGGAAGCGAATCTTGGAAGTGTAGACAGCCTTGCGCATGGAGTGGCCCCGACAAGAGGAAGTCGGAAAACTAGTAGCGACGTCGCGGGAAGAGGCGCTTGTCGACGGCCCTAAGAAACATCGCCTCAGTATCAGGGACAAGAGGACCGGTACAGAGTTCCTGATTGATACCGGTGCGGATGTATCAGTAGTTCCGAGGACCTATGGGCCAGAAACTTAAGGGTAGCTATTTTTAAATTATATGCGGCGAACGGGGCAATTATTGACACTTACGGTGAGAAGCTATTGCCGTTAAATTTAGGTTTACGCCGGGAGTTTTCTTGGCGGTTTATCATAGCGAATGTTTCTAAACCGATTATTGGCGCCGATTTTTTGCATTTTTTTAATCTATTAGTAGACTTAAGGAATAAGAGACTTTTAGACGGTAATATTCAGGTTAGTAAGAATGTTGTAATATCGAAAGATAATTCTCCGTCGATTTCTACAATAGATAAGAGCAATCGTTTTAGTTCACTACTCGCGGAATTCATAAATATTACGAGACCGTGTTCTATTAGGAAGAATATCAAACATAATGTATGCCACAATATTGTTACCAAAGGACACCCGTTCGCCGAAAGAGCGAGGCGTTTGCCCCCGGAAAAATTAAAAGTCGCTCGGGCAGAATTTGAGCAGATGCTCAAAGAGAATATCTGTCGCCCTTCGGAGAGTCAATGGGCCAGTCCGCTCCACATGGTCCCCAAAAAATCCGGTGAATGGAGACCATGTGGGGACTATAGGCGGTTGAATGGCATGACGGTACCAAATAGATATCGGTTACCGCACATCCACGATGCAGCACACCGGTTTGATGGCTGTATGATATTTTCTAAAATAGATCTGAGGCGCACATATTTTCAAATTCCGGTTGCGCCAGAAGACATTGAGAAGACGGCGGTGATAACCCCGTTCGGTTTATACGAATTTACAGTCATGCCATTCGGCTTGTGTAATGCAGCCCAAATATTTCGAAGACTGATGGACACCGCGTTGCGAGGTCTGCATTTTTGCCAAAGTTACATTGACGACATAATTGTCGCTTCACCTGACATAGAGTCACATGAAAAACATTTGCGTCAAGTATTTAGTAGACTAAGAGAAAATGGACTGACGATTAACGTGGCAAAGTGCAAATTCGCGGAAAATAATATAGAATATTTAGGATATAAAGTTAGCGCTGATGGAATCGCTCCGCTGGAAGAGCGGGTTGAAGCGATCAGGCAATATCCCAAGCCAAAGACTATAGCCGATTTACGTAGGTTCCTCGGTGTGATAGGTTTTTATCGCAGGTTTTTGCCGAAAGCGGCAGAATGGTTGGACCCATTAAACAGATTCCTTGTTGGTGCACGCAAAAAAGATCAGAGACCGGTGATTTGGGACGATGAGTCGGAGCGAGCTTTCAGTATTGCAAAAGAGCGCATAGCCGCAGCATCCTTGCTGCATTTTCCAAAGGAAAACGCGCCATTGATTTTACGCACCGACGCCTCAGACATCGCGATTGGAGCAGTTTTAGAGCAATTAAACAATGGTAAGTGCGAGCCGCTCGGGTTTTTCTCTAGAAAATTGGAGAAGGCCCAGACAAAATATAGAGTATACGACAGGGAGCTTTTGGCCATCTACAAGAGCCTTAAGTTTTTCAGGCACTCTGTGGAGGGCAGAGGACTGCGAATGCAAACGGACCATAAGCCCTTAGTATACGCATTCCTACAAAAAGCAGACAAAGCCAGTTCGCGTCAATTAAAACAATTGGATTTCATTAGTCAATTTTCCACCGATATTGTACATATCGATGAAAGGAGTAACATAGTAGCTGATGCCTTTTCCAGATTGCAAAGTATAGAATTACCTGTTATCATCTCAACAGAAGAGTTGATACAGGTACAAGCGGAAGATGAAGAGCTGGCTAAAATCATTTCAGAAAATTCCAATAGGTGGAACTTCCAAAAAATATTTTTGGACAGTTCTGATCAATATATTTATGGAGACATTGTTAGAAATAGCATTAGACCTTATGTTCCAAAAGAATTAAGAAAACGAATTTTTAATAAGGTACACAATCTATCACATCCTAGTGGAAAGACAACTAGGAAGTTGATAGCTAAAAGTTTTGTCTGGCCTCTAATGAATAGGGATATAACCGAGTGGTCCCGCACTTGCATTGCTTGTCAAAAAAGCAAGATTCATCGCCACAACAAACTGGTACCTGAAAAAATAGAAATTCTAGCAGGCAGATTTGAGCACGTACATGTGGACATCGTAGGGCCATTGCCAGTAATGCGTAATTATAGATATTGCTTAACCATAATAGACAGGTTTGCCAGGTGGCCGGAAGCCATACCCATTTCGGATTGCACAGCGGACACTGTAGCAAATAGTTTTTATTCAAATTGGATTGCTAGGTTCGGAGCCCCAAGAACAGTAACTACCGATCAGGGAACACAATTCGAGCCAATCCGGTTACCTGGAGAATTTTTTATTGAACAAGATGAAGCTCCAGATCCACAGATCTTCTTAGAAAAGTTTAGACAACATATTCGACAGATTAAACCAAGCAATATTTCGCATCATGGGACACCTAAGCATTTTATTCACAAAGATTTGTACACATGTACGCATGTATTTGTTCGCATAGACTCAGTCAAAAGACCATTAGAAGCACCTTACGAGGGTCCGTTTGAGATTCTGGAACGCATTACAGACCATGTTTTTAAGGGGGGAGGGTCAAGTAAAATGAAAAAATTTCACCTTTTTTTTTTCTTGCTTAGAAAATTAATTTACTATCTGGAGAATGTTCTCTGAAAGTTTCAAACCGAAATTCGAAGTGTAAGTGTACCTACAACGTCGTTAAAGTGACGCGCTCCGAACGGTGCGGAGCAGAGATATCCTGTTCTGCTACATCCAGACGTGCAGAAGTCCATTCTTCCAATATACATCGACTTCTGCCGCGATGATTTGCTTGAGAGATGCTTAGGTGGCTACACGCAAAACGCAAACGAAAGTTTTAACGCTACTGTGGCGTCTGGCCCCTCAGCATCTAAACTGCGGCTCAAAAATTATTAAAAGTGCTGCATTTTTGGCTGCCGGTATGTTCAATGAAGGTTACATCTTCGTTTTACAAGTTATGAACGATTTACAACTGCAAATCGGGCTGCAGTGTAAGCAGTTTGCTAATACGTATGACGTACATCGTATTAGCAGTCAGGAGCGCCGCAACCGAAAGAGGACAAAAGAGGCAAGAACTGCTTGAAAAGAGAAACAGCAGGCTTTGCTAAGCGAATTTCAAGAAGAAGAGGGTTTACTATACAGCCCTGGCATCGCTGATTAACCTCACATAAGCTGTAAGTTTCGTAAAAGACTATCTTTCCTTCCGCAAACTTTAAACGCGTTTATCTCAAAACACAAAATTTTGCGCGCCGTGCAATGTAGCTCAGCCATTTCTCAACCGATTCTTATGAAATTTGGCACGAACATTCCTTAATGTGTTCTCCTTTGCATGAACCTAAAGGATTGTTTTTAAATTGAAAGAAGCAATGTTTATAACCATTTATATGTAACAAAATGTGGTGATTTTCCTTCAAAGTGGCGCAGAATTTTTAATTTTTGAAATTTTTTTTTACATTTAGGTTCATGCAAAGCGTATTATCATACTTTAACTAAATACATCGATTTTTATGATTTTAGACAATTACAGCGACCTATAGGCTGCACGGCGCATTCGTGTCAAGCAAACTTCAATCGACTGCAGCTCCGCCATTTTTCAACATTTTTGTAAACAAAAAATTTATATATACTCATTAAATGCCATATAATAACATGCCGTTGACCGTTAATAAAAAAACCTTATACCCTCTTCACAATAAATTCGAGAAAAAACGGCTGTTTACTTGACCCTCCCCCCTTAAACTCAATTGTCACGGAAAGCCGCTTAATGTTTCTGTGGAACGTTTAAAACCTGCTTTTTGCGAGAACACCAGCGATGTAAGAACTGATCAAAATGTAAAAACGTATATTAATAAAAGAGTACAATTCGCGAGTTGCTTAACAACTCACTCGGGGGGGGGGGGGGGGGGGGAGTAATGTAGCGCCGTGTAGCGCTCGAAAAACTCCTCATGCGCCATCTAGGTTAAGTTAGTTTAGTTAGTGTAGTTAGTTCTAGTCTTAGGTTAGTTACTTTTTGTTAAGTAGTTGGTAAGCTTAGCTTGTATGGACGCTCTCGTTCTTTTAAGGACGCCTGACGACTCACTCTCTTTTGTGCGTTGCTTGAAGTAGCTGGTCGTTTTCTTGTGCAACGAATATAAGAATTATAATAAAACAATGTGAGCCAGATTTCAGTCTGATTTATTTTCTCCCATCGTTGAAGACCTCTACCGTCGGCTACAATTATACTCCACGTGGCGCCATCTCTACATAACGTTATGTACGATAGATACCAAACAGACGTAGTTATCCATAGATCTTTATTTACGATATTTATTATTAAAATCAGGGAGTTTCGTAGTTATATCTCACCCTCTAGTTAAAATAAAGTTTTAGCGGCAAGCCTCGCCGTAAATGTTGGGAAAATGGAAATTTTCTACCAATACAAGAGGAAGGGAAAACAGTTGCGTATTATTGTTTTTGCGAACATGTCTTGATTAAAAATTCATAATAATAATAATAATAATAATAATAACATATATTTCATATTTTCTCTTATTATTACCAAATTTCATTATATCTAAATATAATCTAATTGTAAGTATATTTTATTTAACATACTGTCAGTAAATATTCTCAAAATATCATTTTTCCAATAATGAATAACGATTACTTACACAAGTATTTTTATTAGTAGAGGAGTTCGTTTTTTGGGGACTATATTCTGTATTCTGTAACATAAATACATCTTTTTAGATAAATTAAGGCTATCCTGTGATTATTTCTTTATTTTGAGTTTAACCGCAAAGGGTCCAATCTGGTATTATACGTTTTATACTGTTGCGTGTCCGTTCGCGGAAAGTAGGGATTTTTGGGGATTGAAAGGCGCAGGTAAGGTGATCCATGGAGCGCAGAGGCGCTCCGCTCGCAAGGCGCGGAAAGTGAATTTGATAAACTGTTATCTACTGTTGATTATAGTTTGAAATTCGACTCTTTATTAAATTGTCTTGATTACTGTGATGTCAATATGCGTTAATTTGCGACTCGAGAACAACTTGTCTGATTCAAACGACAAAATCATTCTGCCGGTTCTGCGCTTGGTGGAGGAGATCTTCGCGCGTTGTCCGTCGATGCCCCTTCCTTCGTGGATCCTGGATCCTCCCTCAGGATCATCCCTCGTCCAATGGTGGAGGAGTCCACCCCGTCTTGTGTGGGCCCCTTCTTCTGGCTGTGGTCCACCTTCAGGCGCATGGAAGTGGAGGCGCTTCGCCAAGACGCTAGAACGTTGCAGCGCACATGTGCTACGAGAAAGCGTGGGACCCAGAGAAAATAGGAAACGACAAGACTTTGTACTTGCCAAAAGGCAACTCTTGAGGAAATTTACGACTCTCTTAGAGTGCATGAAAAGACAGGATATCGAAAAAGACTTCGTAGCTTTTAAGGACCGTTCGCGACTTGGTCGAAAACAACGAATTGGCTATGGTCTATCATAAATTAGTCGTTCAGGAATTTTAGAAGTGAAACTATTCCATTCTCTGGTTTTCCGGCCTTCTCTCAACTCGGTCACCCACGTCAATGGAATTACAATTTAGCTTTGTCTATTTATATAAGTGTACATACGCGCAGATGGTGTTTGAATTTCGCTCTTGATTTATAACCATCGACACAAAAGGTCCTCGACTGATACTCGAGACATATCGATACAATAGACTATCGATAAATATTCCCATGGCAATGTCGCCATAACAAAGTGTACAAAAGAGTTCTGAGCTTTAGATTTCATTCAACTGAAATAACAATTTAAATGTTATATATCTTCCCACCCTTTTGCGGTTTTAAAGCGTTGACATTTGGCTTTCTAAAATGCCATACGATTTGGTGTTTGATGCACATAACGTCAAAACTCAGTAGTGTTCACGATGGCAATAACAAAAGAGCATATTCAATTTTCCATCCACTTCGCGTTTCATGTGAAGAAAAATTCTGCTGAAGCCACTGCAATGATTTGTGCTGCATATGGAGAGAACGCTGTAAGTCACAGTACATATAAAATATGGTATTAAAAATTTCGCCAAGGAGATTTAAGTCTTGAAGATGAACCGTGTGCCCTCAAAAGATTGAAACGGACGAATTGCAAGCACTGTTGGATATAAACTTTTAGGAACTTCTCCCGCACGCGGCGTATAGCCCAGACATGGCGCTTTCCGATTATTACCTATTCCGGTCGCTGCAGCATCTGATACACACTTCGTGAGAATTGAAGAGATAAGAAAATGCATTGATGACTTTATCGCTTCGAAGCCGGTGAGCTTTTATCATCAAGGAATTCGCAAGCTATCCGAAAGGTGGCAAAAGGTCGTCATTGATGCAAACGGGAAATATTTCGCTGATTAATATTTTTTTGTTTGTTTTTGAATAAAGATTGAATTTTACGAAAAAACGCTCAGAACTTTTTTGTACACCTAATATTATATGAAAAAATGCAAAACCGTATCCAATCATCCTAATCTGTCTCCGTGCAATAATGCTTGAGATCATTAATGAAAGTACAGTGTGCCCTTTCAAGTGAACCCATCGACTGCGGATGAAAAACTGTGGACATTATTCTTTGTATTTTAAAGATTCTACAGAAATTCTTCATTACTTGGCTAATGAAGTTCCTTCCCTGATCGGTAGAGATAACTCGTGGACATCCAAATCTACTGATGAACTGTTCGGCAAGTGCATGAGCGACAGTTACTGTATCTATGGTATTTAATGGAATTAGAAATTGCAGAGTGAGTAAATATTGATTTCTTTTATTGGTCACGGGTAGAGCAGTGATGCTAGAATCGTGGGACGTGGGACAAATTTTTACTCTCTCCACGACGTCGCAGTGACTCCCCTACTTCAGTTATTTCATCTAACACAAGCGTGTTGTCCCACGTGTCCGTGTGAGCTCTCCGTTCGGCTGCTCTCGTAATTTCTACGTTATCGGCTCGATGCTCAAGCCGCCTAAGCATGTGGCAGCAGCATCGACGAATCGATAAAATAATATAATTTCGTCCATGGCACTATGGTAAAAGTGAGAAACCAGGAGATTCAGTTCGAATCCCGATTCTACGGTCTCAGTTCTGATTCTTAATGCATTAACATTTTTTTAATACATAAAAATTCATTTTTTGATACATTATAATTATGAAATACATTAACTTGGGAAGCAGTTAAAAAAAGGAATTGAACTGCTTCCTTTATTGATATTTTTTTAAATATTTAAGTTTTATATATATATGTATGTACGTACATATGATAAAAGTACAGGATTGCCTCGAAATAAGCAAGTGGTCTCTGCTTCGAAATAAGCAACTCGCTATCCCCTCTTCTTTGTTTGAAGTCGCCCGCAAAGTGAGAGGTGCGAGAAATGAATGAGAGGTCCATGAAAGCGGGAAGCCGATGTTTAGGGTAATAAATTTCACGCTTGACTGAGCAGTGACATCGCTTAGTAAAAGAAGGATGTGATATATATAGACCTTTCTCAGTCTGGTATATTTGCTTCGAAATAAGCAACTCGCTCCGGATGATACTGACATAGTGGGATATGTATTAACTGTGAGTAACAACAATATACAAAATATATAAAATTTACAAAATATACAAAATATACAAAACTCCTTGTCGATGCGCCAGTGAAAGAGTTTTAGGGCAAACTTCCGAAAGGCCACCCCACCTCAGGATAACCAAACTTCGGATTTATAGTAATTGAGGGACGAGAAATCGACTGAGACCAATTACAGAGCTGGATCTCTAACCGTTTCAGAGATACAGGTACCTAATAGTTAGCCTGTAAACTAGTCGTAACTAGAGATAATTATCACAAATGACGTCATAAATTGATTCTCAGAGGCTACTCCATCTTTTTTTTTTAACGTAAGGAAATCTTACATAAGACCCCCCGCCTACCCCTCGGGGAGGGAGGCAGAGGAGTGTCAGATTCCTACTGATTAAAACCCCACGGCGACCTCCTCTGGCGTTCAGGAGAGGCTCCGGGACCCGTGTGATATAACTCCGGAACCTCCCCCGCCGCGCGCTAAAAGCGCCCTTCATCGGGTGAGTCAGAACTCCCCCAACCGACACCGGGGGTCGCACCCGGTGCCGGCTTCATCGCGGGGGAAACTGCGTGCAATAGCGGCCGGGCCCCCCAGCTCGAAACGCCTGCAGTCCCCGCGCCTCGATCTCCTCACAGGCTACGAGGAGGAGCAAACCCCCGCCCGCCCGCGAGAAAGACCGGGCGCCACCTTCCGCTCCGCCGGCTTCCGGTGCCGGCTACACCACGGGTCCGCGTGGAATGGCGCCCTGGCGGGGCGCCTGCGGCCCGCCGAGTCATCCCCCTGTGGGCTGCGGTGAGCCGTGGCCGGCAACCCTCCAGGGGGACTACATCGGCTCCGCTGTACTCCCCGCTGGGGCCAGCGCTGCTCCCCACGTGGGAGGGACGGCCACCCTCCGCCCGGAGTCACCCGCCCACCCAGTGACGGACGGAGAGGGGCCCCCGATTGGGAACGGGTTCCCCACCCGCCTGCCCCCGGGTCCGACCGGGGTCCGGGCTTCTTTCGTCCAGGATGGGAGGGTACACCGCGACCCCTCCCAACCCCACAAAAACCACCCCCGCAAAAAATTCCTCCCCAGAAGCGGGAGGGCACGCAGGCCCTCCCGCTCCACTACCCCATCCGGCATCCGTCGCACCAGGGGGGCAAACAGCGATCGCCGCCATCGCCTCCCCGTATCCCTTACGGCAGCGGGTTCCATCGGCGTCGCGGCCGACGCCCGCGTCCTCTCCTTGAGCGCGATGACCTCCTCGCAATAGGAGGTAACCGTCCTCCACTCCGTCTCGCCGGCAAGTATCTGCCTCACGACGCACTGTGGGACAAAACGGCTTTCGGCGATCAAAAGTCGATTTTCGTGAATTCGAGAATTAAAAAACTATTTGCGTATATCGATAGAGAATAAACTGTAGTTTAACGTAGTGTAATCCCTTTTTTCATATTTGCTTCCGTTTTGCCGTGGTCCGCACTTAAAGTCAGTAGAAATTCGTCAGAACGAAACACTGATGATATTACCCGTAACTTTAATGTAAGATTCTAATGAATTTTACCCGGAAAGATAAAATTCAAATGAATTATAAAGTTTACTTGATTGGTATAGATTCTATTCAGTGCATAAAGTAAGTTAAAATGTTAACAACTTTTTAAATAATAGGATCTGATTGAAACGAAATACATTTAACTAAAGTGTCAACTTTGCGTTTGATTTAAAAAAAATGTGCACACTTGTGCAGGGTGTGATTATTACTGTAGTAAAGAGTGAACCTTCCTCTATCAGAATCAGAAAAAAACGGCTGCCCCAACCTGCCACTGCTCAAAAAAATGGCGATTGAAATAAATTACACCAATCTTGGCCGCAGCGCACGATGATGGATAAGCAGTACCAGATACGATTATTATCCAGTTAACTGCATTCAACGTGTATATTCGTCATCTAAAACTTTATTTCGGCCTTGTAATATGCCATAATAAATTTTCATAATTGTCGAAACTATTTTCACGAATGATTTGGTATAGATCATTATAAATATAAATAAATATAGTATAATAACACATGTCTTGTCATTGTTTAATTATTATATCCGTTTTCATTATAATTATTAACAGTTTTAAGTCAAATTTTTGTTGAATAACATAAACTATGTCTAACAAGTGAAGGATATTGAACGCGTTACAGTTTATACGTGAATATCTTGACACCCTGTAGTTCAATATGATTTATATTAATACAACTGAAGTATCATAATGTAGGCAAAAACTTCCCAAAATTTCATTAAAATATTTCCAATAGAACCGAAGTTACAGAATTTTAATCGCCAAAAGCAGTTTTGTCCCACTGTGCGACGCTTGCCGGCGAGAGATCCTCCCCGATCTCCACCGTCAGGGCGTGCCGGGCCACCGCAAACACAGGACACTCCGCCCCGCAATGCCAGCACTGGGGGGTCCACTCCCTCTGTCTCCGGCACAGGAACTCCCCGAAACACCCATGTCAGGAGAGCACCTGCGTGACTCGGAACGACAGGCTACCGTAGCCGCGGTCCCGCCACTCCGATACCACCGGCAGAACCGCCCCGACGGCGCGATTTCCGGTGGCAGCCCCCTCTGCTAGGGAGCTATGCCACCTTTCCGCCGCGACCAGCCGGGACTGGCTCCGATGCTTCTCGACCGTCGGCCCCGCCGGATCCTCCCCGGCCTGACGGAGGGCTCGCGAATACCAGTAAGTATTGGATTCGACCTCCGCCTGATACCGGAGCGGGATCAGACCCGTCAGGACCATTGCCGCCGTATAGGAGATCGTGCAGTACCCCCGCACGATCCTGACGGCCAGCCGGCGCTCCACCCGCTGCAGCAGAGTGCAGCTGCGCCTGCTAGCTGCCAGATCGCCGGCCCATATCGGAGCCCCGTATAGGGCTACGGACCGGACGATTCCCGCGTATAGGCGGCGAACCCTCACGCCGGACCCCCCGAGGTTGTGCAAAAGGCGGTCAAGAGTGGCCGCCACTCTATCCAATCGGGGAGCCAGGCGGTCGAAGTGAGCATCGAACCGCCAGTGGCTGTTGAGATGCAGGCCGAGGTATCGAAGGCCCCGGCCGATCTCGATCCGGCACCCGTCGGTCTCGAGGCAGAGCTGGGCCGGAGGGGCTATCCCACGCCGAGGCTCGAAGAACCACATGGTCTTTGTCTTATTCGATTTCTCGTTCCTCAATTACTATAAATCCGAAGTTTGGTTGTCCTAGTGTGTGGGGGGGGGGGCCTTTCGGAAGTATATCCGAGTTTTACAACATATTTAAATTTTCTTTATTTCTTCAAGAGTAACATTTAAAACATCTTTTCGTATATTAAATATTCATTTATATATATCAATAATTTAGGGAACATTTTGAATATTTGTAATTACATGTCCTGTGTATTATTTATAAAATAATTTGTAACAAAAAACAAATCCGACTTCGAAATGTACTAAAAAGTGTCAAATAATTTCTATTTCATTTATACCAATATTCCATAGCTATTAATAATATCTACTTAATCGTTAAATAGGATACTAACAAGGGACATTACCCAATTGACACACGCCGATTTTGATATGATATAGAGTATGATATAGAACTCAAAAAAATATTTGACACGTATTTTTTTTTATCGGCAATCGTCCATGCTGAAGGGGCGAAAATAGCCCTCAAAGTTGGGGTTGCAACACATATTTTCTTGAATATCTCAGGAACTATTAGGTGTAGGCGAAAAATTCAATATGGAATTTGTGTGTTTTTGAACAGCAAATTTTTCTATGTAGCCACCTTTTTGAGTAATTTATTTATTTAAAAAATATATTGAAAAATAATCTATTTTTGTCATTTTTTTCACCCCTTTAGCATGGACGATTGCCGATAAAAAAAAATACGAGTAAAATATTTTTTTGAGTTCTATATCATACTCAAAGGGCATCAAAATCAGCGTGTGTCGATTGAGTAATGTCCCTGGTAAGTACATTTCAACCTTTTCGGAGGCAGCGCAAAATTAAAAATACACTATACTGCAGTTCACGAGAGACCATACTTAACTCGCGCAACTCACTAGGTCTAGAGAGATTTTTAATAACGTGTGTTATTCTCCTCTACAGCTTGCTTCTTACTTTCCGATCATATAAATGGTGTACAGAAATATATGACGTATGATAACTGATAAGCGATGATGACATGGTAAAGATACACGATACAATGAAATTTCTATTATTTTTCAAAGAAAAAAATTATATGATCGTAAAGTAAGAATCAAGCTGTAGAGGGGACTCACACACGTTATTAAAAATGTCCCTCGCAGTATAGTTAATTCGCAATAGGTATGTTGATTCCCGTTGAACGATTAAGTAGATTTTATTAATAGCTGTGGAATACTGGTAAAAATGAAATAGAAATTATTTTATACTTTTAATGCATTTCGAAGTCGGATTTTTTTTTTGGTAACAATTATTTTTGAATATTTAGAACTTGTCCATGTTCAAGCCTTGTCGTCATAAAAGAATCCCATCCAGAACTCACAAGTAAGTATTGTAAACAATACGGTTTTACACAAAATATACTTGCTTTGTATTTCAGAATTTTTTCTCCTCAAGAGAGAATGTTACTTTTTTTAACCACAGGCGCTTACTTAAACCACCGGATATATGATATCGAAAGCTTTTCAAGATTTTTGGGTTAGGTTTGTAACACATTTTACGTTACTCGGTAATAAAAGAAACATTGTATGATAATAATATATACGGCGTTTCCTCCTCCAGGGCGATGACCTCCTTACAGAACGAGATCACCGTCCGCCATTGATTCTCGCCGGCAAGCAGGTTTTCTACTACAGCTGATCTCTCTACTACAACGAGAGATCAAAGCCAATCTCACAGTGCAGGGCCTAACAGGCCCGCGCAAACACTGGACAGTGCTCCAATGTGTGTTGCGCGGAGTCCCGCCCCGCCCCGCGATGATCTCGCGACGCTACCGGTCCAGGGCATCTTGCCAGGCCTGGCGCCTTCATTCTCTTTTGGTCGTCGGCTCTGGCGGGTCTTATCCTGCCTGGCGGAGGCCGCGCAAGCGCCAGAAAATCGTGGCGCAGGCCTCCGTCCCGTACTTGAACGATACGATCCCCGCCAGAGTCATCGCCGCCGCGTGGGAGTCCGTGCGGTATTCCCTCACGATCCTGATGGACATCCTCCTCTCAACTCGCCGCAGCACAACTTGGCTGCGGCGAGACGCCATCGTGGCCTCAGCCCATATGGGCGATCCATACAGGGCGATACTCCGCACGATCCCCGTGTAGAGGCGGCGATCCTTCTCGCAGGGCCCCCCGATATTGGGCAGAACTCGCCCAAGGGCGTTAGCTACCCCTTCTAATCGGGGTGCCACACGGCCGAAATGTCTTTCGAGGCACCAGTGGCTGTCCAGGTGGAGGCTCAGATACTTAAAGCCCTCACCCATCTGGTCACTCGTACCACCCACGCGGACCCAAGACTGGGGCGATGGCGTAACCCCACGCCGAGGCGAGTAAAACCATATCGCTCGCTTTTGTGGGGCGCTAGCTAAAGCCCCAGCCGCGGCAACGGCAGCCACGCCAGTCTCGGCGAGGCGGCTACTCCTCTTCAACCCCGACCGACGGCCAACACGTGTGTATCATCTGCGAAGCACGTGAGGCTCACACCGGTCAGAAGCTCAACCTGCAAGACCGGGTCGTATCCCAGGTCCCAAGTTGTGGAACTTTACGCAGAACCCCGGGGCGCGCCACAGTCCACGTCCCTCTCGTGCAACTAGCCATCCCAGGCCCTCTACACTATCTTCCTATCCCGGAGGTAGTCGCCAATGATCCTCCTCATGTAGAGGGGCGCCTTGTGGCGTATCATCGCCTCCCTTATCGTCCCGTGGAGCAGGGTGTTGAAGGCGTTGTGGATGTCCAGACTAACGCCCAACGCCACCCCGTCCCGGGACGTCGTCGAGTCGCAGCGGGAGCGCATCGACTGGATTGCGTCAATTGTGCTGCGCCCCCGCCTAAAGCTATGTTGCGACTCGGCCAAGTCGGGACCTTCATGGGACAAGTGCTGGACGAGGCGGGACATTAGGATCAGCTCGAACAACTTCCCCACCTCATCCAACAGCACGATGGGCCGGTAGGCCGAGGGACGGTCAGCGGGTCGCCCATCCTTCCGGATGAGGACTAGCCGCTCTGTCTTCCACTGTTGTGGAAACACTCCTTCTTTCAGGCAGGCGCTGAAGAGGCGTCCCAGTCGCGGACCGAGGACGCGCAGAGCCTTCACCCAGGCACGGCCTGGGACGCCGACGGGGCCCGGGGCAGTGTTTCGGACCTCCATGCGTTTCGTCGGACTAAACCGCCGCCTCGTGGTCCGGCGGGGGGTGGGTGTGTCCCCTTTCTCGTGGAGACAAAGTGTCGACTACCCGCCCCAAAAACTGCGGGTCGAAGCTCTCCGTGACCGGGGGCGCCCAGGGCCTAAGCTTGCCCACCACCGTTTTGTCCTCCTGGAGAGAGCCTAGGAGCTCGTCCCATGCCCGGGATTTAGACTCCCCGATGGCTGTCTGCAGGGCAGTTTCCAAAACTCTGTACGGCCCATACAGATCCTCCTCCCTCGCCGGGTCGTGAAACGTCCTTCTTCTACGGGCCCTTTGCCACTGGCGACGTGCTGCGAGACAATCTCGCCTCAGATCATCAATTTCCCCCGTCCACCAGTAGACGGCCCGCCTGGGGAGGTTCTTGGCCCGGGGAATGGCGGCGTCACACATCGCCTTCATGGGTCCCCGGAACCATCCTACCTCCTCCCCAATGTCCCCGATCGGCCCGGCAGGAGTTGGCACCCAGGCCAAAGTGAGAGCTGCAGCCATCAGCGCGTCCTCGTCCATCCTCCTCATCGCCCACCGTAGCGGTGGTGGTCCATACGGGCGGCTAGCGGTGGTGGAGAGATCGAGGCGGATGTATAGATGGTCACTAAGTGTGACCGCCTCCTCCACCACTCTCCATCTCTGTACCATACGCGCGCCCAGGGGAGTCGCGAAAGACAGATCGACTATAGACTCCCCCTGGGCACGCACGCAGGTTCTAACGGACCCCACATTGAGCAGGTGGAGTCCTAGTCCCGCCGCCCAATTTACGACCGTCCTGCCTCTCGCGTCTGTCCTCGGGGAGACCGGTCACCCTAACCTCGCCCATTTTTGTGGGACGGGCAACTCTCACATCCGTCCCACCTGGCGGAGGGTGTCGGCCAACTTGGCCACCTTTTCCGTCCGATCCTTCCCGGGTATCTCTAAGACCAGTCCTCCAGTCCGGATCCTTCGGGGCATCAGCGAGGTGATGCCCAGATCCTCCAGCTTCACCCTCTCCCGAGCCATAAGCATAGACTCGGCATATCATATCTTGACCTCGGGAGCGAGGTTGATCGTTACCGCAGAAGTTTAGGGGGGGCGGGATGGCTTTGGCTTGACCGGTTGAGCCGCCCTCCCCTTGCCTTGCGGTGCGACCCTCTTCTTCTGGCTCACCTTCCTGGTGCCCTGTGCGGGCGGGGCCTTGGCCACTACCGCTTTCTTTTCGGCCGCTTTCGCACCGCGGCCGACCACCGTGACCCATGTGTCATCCGCAGTTCGGCGGTGTTCCTCCAGAATCCGAGCCATTCTCTTCTCCACGAATGACGCCGGCGCGGAGGAGGGCCCCGGTTGCGGCTCCCTGGTAGGCGGGGTTTTGTTGCGGACCCACCTTTCCGCCTCCTTTCTCGACGGGGCGGGGGTGACCGCAGCCGTAGCTACCCGCTTGGGCTGTTCCGCCCTCTTCGGCAGGGGCTAAACCGCCGCTATGGCGGCCTGAAATTCCGCCCTGAGTCCCGCCAGGCCCTTCTCAAGAAACCACCCTCTCTTTTCCTGTAAGTGCAGCCACAGTCGGTGCCGGGCACACCGCCACCTCGCCCACAACGGAAGGACCTTCAGATGTGAGTAAGTCCGCGTCATCCTTTCTTCTCTTGCTGCCCGCCCCTTCACTGGACAATGGCGAGTCGGGCTTCGCGGACCTCTTCGGGCCGCCAATCACCGTCTTCTCCATGACCGCGACCCGGTATGTGACCTCCGCCAGGCTTTGCTGGAGGATGCTGATCTGGGTTGTCTGGGCCGCCGGCTGTTCCTCCCGGAGCTTCAGCTGGCGGCGGAGCTCCTCCATATCATTCTCTGGCCTGGCAGGGGCATCCCTAACCGCTGTCTGCGTATGGATGGCCTTTAGATATCGTGCAGCCATCCTTAATTTCCTCATAAACGTTCTCTTGAGGCCCTTGGAAACGCCCGCTACCCTCTCCACATCCCGAAGGAATTCTAGGGCCTGGGCGGCCAGGTCAACCGTGGGGGCATGCTTGAACTCCTCCGCCAGGTCCTCAGGGTCGGGGAGAGACCTGCTGCTCCAACTCGGCTCGGGAGGATCCTCGGCAAAGTGCCTCTTCTCCTCTACGAGTTCCAGCTCCTGGCGTTGTACCTCCAGGAGCCTTGCTTCGCCACGGCGAGCTGCGAGTATACGTCGGTGGTCGGCGAACGGCCCCTCCTCTTCGCCGGCCGCCTCTCCGAAGACGCAGCCGAAGCGGCTGACTCGTCGGAGTCCTCGCTGTCTCGAACTGCAGCGGCATCTGATGCCGCCGGAGAAAACCCGGCCCTTCTTCGCCCCGACCTCAGGGAAGGCCATTCCGCATCCACCCTAGAGAGTTGCACGGATAGGCGGCGCGCATCCGTCACTCCACTAGTACTGGGCAGCACCAGGTCCACCTCGCTAACTGCCCGTCTCACGTCCTGATTCTCAACCATGGTTGTTTCCGTTATATCCAGTCCAGCTTGTTTTTGTTTGTAGTAGCGTCCATAGTATGTCCCACGAGTGGGTCGGTTCGTGGGTCCACCCGGGCAGAGCCGCCTTACCTGGGTGAGGCTAGTTAACCCGGGGGGTCGCCAGGTACCCCGGGGTTAGCCGCTAAAGACTGATGCACCCATCAGCCATGCCCGGTGCTTACTCCAGGCACGCCCTCCTTACCGCGCACCGCAGCTTGGGGCTAGAGATTTTTTATAAAGGTTGTCATCCTCGCGGGTCGGCCAATGAAGGCAAGCCCTCCGTTCCAGCGAAACATGGATTACTAGGTTACGGTATAATTGCCAGGGCACTCCGGGTTCGCTACCCGCACCAGACCGCCACGCAGCCTGGTCCCTGGAGAATCCAAAGACGCCGCAACCACCTTTTCGCCTCTCCAACCCAGGCCTTACTGGCAAGGGAGGCCCTTCCATATAGCGATCATAGCCCCCCGGAGCCACTTGGCCTCCCCTTTAACGTCCGCTACCGCCCCGACCCGAAAAGGTGGCCAGGCCACGGCGCGGGCTGCGTCCCTGTCCAGCATCCACAGCACTCAGCAACGCGGTGGCGAGCCGCGCGCCGGCCGGCGGGGGGCGGGGAGGGAGACATCGAACCTGATGTGGCGATGGTCGCTCAGCGTCTCCCCCGCCACCATCCTCCAGCCCCGTACCCAGCGCTCGGCCACAGGGGATGCCCAGCTTAGATCCACAATGGACTCCCCCTAAGCCTGAACGCAGGTGCTGGCGAAGCCCCGGTTCAGAAGCCGGAGCCCCGTGCCCGCCGCCCAGAGCAGCTTCGCCCTTCCCCTCGCTTCGGACCTCGGGGACCCCCAGGCCCCGACCTTGAAGTTGAAACCCCCGGGGACCAACGCCGGCCGGGTGTGGAAGCTGACGACGACGCTCCCCACCCGGTCCAGGAGCTTCTCGAACCGCGCCAGGGACCAGTTGGGCGGCGCGTACACGCCCACCACCGCAACTCTCCCTCCCCAATCTACTGCCACTAAACCCCGCCCCCGTGCCAAGACATCGTTGGGCGGGGGAACGTGCAGGCCCCCCAGGACGATGGCGTCGGAGCCCCCGTATCGCCGAACCAGTTAGGCAGGTCCAGGACACGGTACGGCTCCGCCCCCACCACTACTTCAATCCGCCACTCAGCTAGGGTTTGGACCAAAAGGTCCTGTGCCCCGGCCGAGTGGTTGATGTTGGCCTGCAGAAACGGACCCTAGAAACGGTGCCTTGTGTGCCGTATCTACAGCTGCCTCCACAGTTGCTCCCGCGTTGCTGGGGCCCGCTACCCCAGTGGACGATCCCGCCGGGCGCTGCTTCGCGTGCACCGTCGTCGCCGCCGACTTTTCCCCTCCCTTCTTCGGGAGACCGAAGTGCATCCTCTGGTCCCCATCCTGTGCCCCGCGGGCCGCCCTGAGTAGTGTGTAGTGACAGAGGGGGCACCGCGGAGGGGCCGTGCAGCCGCTGGCTCGATGGTCCGGACCGCCGCAGTTAAAACAGCGATCCGAACGATCGACTCCACGGGAACATCACTGCCTGACATGACCAGCCTCCAGGCAGCGGTAACACGGAGCCGCCAGAGCCTCGACCCGTGGTGAGGACCAGCCGGCCCTCAGTCTCCCCGCACCGACCGCCTTGTTGGCCGAGGTGAGAGGGCACCTCACCCAAACCCTGCCCAGGCCGCGGGGTGGGGCGCGAATTTCCCCCACCTTTACCTCCGCCGCGGTGCAGCCGCCGCTGCCACTTCCTCACGGGTGACCGAATCGTCCAACCCCACAAGGCGGATCTCCGCCATCTTCACGGGGCACGCGATTCTTATCTCCTCTGACCCCCGGAACACGGTTTGAAGGCGACTCGCCAAACCAGCCCTCCGGTGGCTGTGCGCCTGGGCCGGAGATTGGTGATGCCGATCTCCGCAAGGTCGACCTCCTGCCTGGCCATTGTGTCGCAGCAGGTGGTCTTCCAGCCGCTTGTATCTCCAAGGTCGAGTCGTAGCCACAAGCCGCGAGTCTAGTGTACCGTCCGAAACGCGAAGTAAATGTAAAACAAGACCTCTAGTGTGAATGACCAGCGAGTGATACGAGAACGAACGAGTGACGCACAACACCTGAAGTCAGCTATGTAACTACAGGGATAGAATTGAAGACCCATATATGTGTATCTACAATTACTGAACGCCCCATTCTATATCCTATACTACCCGCGAGGAAGGTGAAGGTGCGCTTTAGCGTTTTAATCGGCAGAACCCAAGAAACGTAGTAACAGTAACATAACCACCCTTAAGGTGGGACGTAACAGTCGCCTTGCACCCCCCGGCCTTACCCTTTCCCCCGATCGGGGGAGGAGTCGCCTCTGCCGTCGTCCTCTTCCCCGTCTTCTTCGCAGGTGGCGGAGGGGGGGCCGTCACCCCATCTTTCTTCCTCGCCTCCGCCTTCTTGGCCTTGCGGCCCACTACTCTTGCCCACGTCTCGGTCTCCCTGCGGTGATCCTCCTGGATCTTCTCCATCCTAGCGGAGACGAAGGAGGAGGCCGCAGGTTGGACAGGCGCTCCGGCCCCCGCCGTCAGCGCCTCTCTCTTCTGTGGCTCGGCAGCTCCTTGCGCCGTATGGGGCAAGGTTCTTGCCGCGTGTCTCTTGGCATCGTGCCAGCTCCCCGGCGAACTCTTGCCTGAGACCCGCTACACTCTACGCAATGAGGGCAGTGATGCCCTCCATGAACACGGCGATCTCAGGGACCCCGATCTTTTCGGGCGTGGCTGGTGCCGCACCATCGGGGGGGGCGGCCCCAGCCCGCACCATCGCTCCCCAGGGGCGGGAGGGGCGGCGGCGGCATCGGCGAGGGCTCCTCCATCTCCTCCAATGTATCCACCCTGCGGCAGCTCCTCTTCGGCACGGCCTCCTCTTCCAACAGGGACGCCGCACAGTGGGCCGGATTGGAGAAGTATGGGACATTTGTATATAACTCTTGGACTACAAAAGATATCGGAATGAAATCTGATTTAAAAAATGTTAAAAAATAATCCGTATTAAACGAAATACAATATAAATGGTACGTTTTATGTTTAGCAGTTATTTTTTTAATTTCTTAGATTGAATGGTATTAAACAAATTTGAAAAACTGTTTATTTCATATTTTATCAATATCTAATATTATATGTATATTATACATATATATGTGTGTGTGTGTATATGTATATATATCATTAAATATAAGAAAATAACTTATTGAAAAGTGTAAAAATATTATAATAATTATATGGGGTTACTTACATGGTGATTGATAAATGATAAACGCTTTACTCGTTTATAAGTTCTTTAGCTTCAGGATCTAGTATTTCATGGTTCTTGTTGGAAGATTTTAGTCTTATTGTTGACATATATGGAACTGATGTTAAAAGTAGCCTATAGAATGTATCTTCATTAGTAGCGGTTCTTGAAATTTTTCTGCTATTTTTTGTTCTGTATTTTTTGAAATCCTTGTGCCTCGTCTCTTGTGCCTCTTCTGAAAGTTGGCCGATAGGAAGTAGAGCATGTTGTATTATATCTGCCCCATGTATCAGGAGTTTATGGACGGATGCTGGCATATAATACCATCCGTAATTTTTTATAAAATGTTTCGCAGTGTCCAGAGTATATTTTTGAAATCTATTGGCATTTATTTCGTATGGCAAAGAAATTACTTGCAATATAATATGAAAGCGTTTAATCAATGTTCTGTCAATATCTGTTATTTCTGCAGAAATTTCGTCATTTTTAAAAAATCGTCTTGCAGTGTTGCCATCATTTGAAGACCCCCATCCTTGCTTGACAAAGTCTACAAGTAGCCCCAATTTGTCCTTAAATTGTTTTTGAATATGTTGCTTTCTTTCATACTGGATTTTCTTTAGTTCAGGTGTATTTGCTGTCCACTTTTTGAAGGGCATATTATAAGATATATGCAGTAAGCATTCAAAACACCGAATCCATGCGTGTAGAGAAGAAATGCCGAAGGAGAAATTATCACTATTACAAGCTTTAGAATTCACAAGTTCTAAGTTGTTCATCTCTGTTGGTTTTGCGTTGCAAATGCAGCAACGCATTGCAGAAGTTGTATGTGTTATAGTGTTGCATACTTTATTGTCCACCATTGCTAAAATCATGGAATACTCTATTTGCACATTATTAATTTTTGTTGGGTTCAAATGTTCTATTTCATTCTTGATTCGATTTATTTCTTCTTCTATAACTTCCGTAGATTCTTTAATAAAATGGAATTTTATTGGCCGGCAAAACCAAGGGGACGATGGTCTTGGATTTTTTCATAAAATATCACAATTTGATTTTTTGGAAAGTCTTAACGGTACGAAACTTGAAACAAATGCGTTATCGTCATTTATTAAATTGGACTCTGTGTGGAGTATTTGCTTATATCTCTGGTGTCCTGAGCTTCCATCACATCCCCACTTGCAAGTAAGAATTAATTCTGAATTATCCTCTAATCTGTTTATACTTTTCAATATGTGTGAAGTTGTATGATCTAAACCTTAGAGTCTGACTTTGGCATAAGTTTCTGTTATTTCTATTGTGTTTTTTGGAGGATAACAATTACGTTTTTCTTGCGATACTTTGAAATATGAGGGCCATTGGTTGCTTTTACATCTGATTGCCTCGTTTCTAATTGCAATATATTGGAACTTAGAAAGTTCGGCTATGTTAAATATGTTTAATGCTTCTTCAGTTGTAATTGTTTTTCTTTTTGATACGCTCTTTTTCTTCAGAAAAGCTTCAATACTTTCACTGTATTCATTATCATGAAGATACTGAAGAAAGCGCGACTTCTGATGCATTCCACAGTTTTTAAAGCTTAGCTTTGTTGCATACAATAATTCCTGTAAGGAAAAGTTATCCACTAAAGATCGAGCTCTTCTTAACCGTTCCCTGCGACTGCATTGAAGAAATGATTTTTTCCCCTTATGGATATGTACAAGTGTAGATGTTGGTTTTGTTACAATTGATCTTCGATTGCCTGTTGATGGCATTTCTGTTAATATTAAATTGGGGTAAATAAAATTTAACTCTAACCATTCTTGATTGCGCTTAAAAAATAAAGTTTCTGTGTAGCGAGCTTGAACCCATCTCTGTTTTAACTTCCAAGTAAGTTTTTTCAAACTTGTTTTCAATTCTTTTAAACTTTCCGACGAAACATCAATTTTTCCACTAATTACTTCGTATAAAAATATGTAATCACCTATATCTTTTGAAGCATTTCTTAATACGAAGTAAAGGTCCTTATTTTTACGAAAAGCCTCCATTTTTATCCGACTTCGAAAAGGAGGAGGGTACTCAATTCGATGTGTATGTATTTTTTTTTTTTTTTATTATCCGACTTCGAAAAGGAGGAGTATACTCAATTCGACGTGTATGTATGTTTTTTTTTTTTATAAAATAATAAATGTAAATAGTACAATAACTAAAGTTAACAGAACAACAGAACGAAAATGGAACTTAACTATATATTATTCACTAAACACACCAGAGTACATATAACACACTATAAATACACTAAACCCTATATAATAAAGTCAACACATACTGATAATACTAACTGATAAATGAAATCTAAACCAATAAAAACAGAACAGAAATAAACGCTTTAAATATATCGCTGTGCTCTCTCGAACGGTTTTGGCTGAACTGAATGCAGTCAAAAAGTCGCATAAACATAAAGAAATCGCATAAACATTCTAAATATTCAATTTCTTAGAAGAACCTCTCAACAATAGCATAAACATACAATGTCTTCAAGGAATCTCTTAAGTCCTCGCACGCACGTAAAGTGATTTAACACTGACGGCTTTAACACTAGGTTTACGGACGTTTCTTATATACCTAACTGTACGAGCACCCGTCAAATTGACGGGTAGATGAAAGTACGTATTTACTTTAAAAAATCAATTTATTGAAACTAAGTCTGAGTTGAACAATATAAGGCCTCACGTATAAATAAATTATTATTAAGTAGAAACCTTTTTTTTTAAGTTATCATGGAAATGTTAACAATAATATAAACGGTACAGGGTAATCATTTTTATCGAGCACATTTTTTACAAATGTACTGAATTTCGCTCGTGCATTTTCCGCATACGATCTTTTTGTAATACATACAGCAATTACTGCTTTTATTTTTATTACAATAGCCCACTTGGCAACTTCTTCGGACTCCTGACGTTGAAGGTGACAGAACTGAAACGTCTGAACTTTGATGAATGTTTTCCTTGTTTTCTCCAGCTAATTCCTCGGCTAAACAAAATATAAACTCCTTTCTGGATATTTTCGATTCGGTACACTCTTTATATAATATCCACGCGTTTATCGCTGCCAAATCTAAAATATTATAAAAAATTTGCAGGGGCCATCGAAAAAACCCCGCTTTCACACTATATTTGCGTGCCATCTGGTCCGCGACATCGACACCAAACTTTGTTTTATTATAAACAGTAATAGTTTCTGGAACACATTTACTATTGTCTTCTATTTGTATATTTCTATGTTTGGTGCTTAGAAGGAGGACTTTTACTTTAGGTTTACTTTTATACACAGTAAGCGTGCAGTCTTCTGATTTATATAAATTTGAGAAAAACAACGTCATCTTGTCCTTTATTTCTTTCGCTGGTTTTGGCAGTTCCCTTTTGTTCGACCGGATGGTCTCAACCAAAGTTGTCTTTAGTGCAAGCAATTTTTTAGCTAGCGGGATGCTTGTAAAGAAATTGTCTGTCGTTATATTTCTACCTTGTTGTAAATATGGTTCGGCTAATTTTAATGTTACAAACTGGCCCAACGAATTTGAGCATCGCGTTTCATCTTTCCCCATATAAGGGAAAGCATTCAAAATATATTTTGATTGAACGTCAACTGCTAACCAAAACTTAATGCCAAATTTATGAGGCTTATTTGGCATATATTGCGTAAACCTGCAACGGGCTTTCGTTGGAAATAACTGTTCATCTACTGTGATATTTTGATGTGGCTTATAACAAGCCTGGTTGTTACTTATAAATCTGTTCCATGGTTCAGATATCAGCGCAAATTTATCTGTTTGCAACCTTTCGGATCGTTGGCTTCTTTTGTCAAAGCGTATAAATCTCAGAATTTCTATAAATCTATCTCTGCGCATTGTGTCTCGGAAGAAAGGAGGTCCCCATTTTTTCGACCATAGATTTTCTTGACCTTTCAATGCTCTTGCTTCATACGCGCCCTGGGCATATAGTATTGCTAGAAAACTACGTAATTCAGAAACTGTGATTGTCCAGTCTTTTTTCAAAACTCGACGTGCCCCGGTTTTGGTACAGTCTTTTATGTGTTTCATAATGTGAGTGTCAATTATCAATTCAAAAGCACTAGTTACACAACCCGACATAATATTTCTTTTTACGTAACCAGTTGGCCCTGCGATATCCTTGAATATAAAATGAGCGGGCGGCCTACCCCTAGATTTTCCTGTTTTCAGTTTCACCCACTGTCCCGTCAGCTGCAATTTCAATTTCTTCCATTACATCTCGGGATGTACTTGGAATACTCGTCCTCTCATTCTCGGTGTCAGAACTAGAAATATTTTGCATCCTTTTCTTGTTACGACGCATTTTGAAGAAGTTTTCCTCTTCACTATCCGAAGATCCTTCCATTTCTCCAGTTTCAGTGGATTCAGAATATTCACTGTAATCTTCACTTTCACATAATTCATATTGATCTTCGGAGGTACCCTCAGAACAATCGTCATTGATGCTGATAATTTTGGTCAATTTCTTATTATATCTCCTGTTTTTACTCATGATTGCTAGACAAGGGTGATCGGCGAAAGTAAAAAAATACTGTGCCCAAATTCTATTACCCTATTGTAAATACCTACAATATGCGGAGACTACAATAACCGAAACTTTTGCACACTGTCTTCGAAAAATGTTCTTACCACTGTCACTGCAGCAACTATATTGAAGATCGTCTCGTGCCTTAGAGATATCTTTGGAGATCGTTACAGACCGATCTTCGCGGCATACGAAACTCAAAGCATACCGCAGCCTAACGTCGGCTATCGCCGGATGTAAAAATTGCTTGTGTGCATTGTTATGTGTGCACTAACACATCAACCGATAATCTTTTCAATACGACATTTAGTCTGCTGCAGTTTCGAATGACGCGAGGATTACTCTGATAAGCGATTTCGTTCAATGCGAAGTAACATGACACCCGGGCCATACAATTCGCTTTATGTCATATTATTGAGGCGCTATTGAGATAATGAGTTGGGGGCACCTTAGACTTTTCTTTCACTCTTATATTTACTATTAGAGGAATAATTTTACAAACGAAGCAAATATATTAGGTTTGTTTACATATTCAGCTAACCCGTCAATTTGACGGGTTTCGTAGAGATAGGTATACCACATACAAATTTCAAAATTTAGAAAGCTTAGGAAAATAATAATTATGTGTATCAATTCTTTTAATGAAATTATAAATTTACGATGCATAGTGGTTAAGATTAATGCTATGGTTTTTTGAGTATTTCATTTCAAAGTTTGAAATCCGTCAAAGTGACGTAAACCTAGTGTTAAATAGTAATAATTTGAAAAATGGGACGAGGTGCGAACTGATTTCTGCGTGGTTGTATAGAGGAAGATGTACTGAAAACATTCCAATTTCTTTCGATCCGGGACTTTTTGGGACTCAAAAGATATCTCTTCTCAATTGCCAAAGATTTAAAATATTTTCTTTATCAGGTTCAATAATATTTTTTTAATATTTTATAGACAATAATTATTAATGGCATGAGTATTTCTTATCTTGAAAGGATGTTCTTTTTTGCAGAAAAAAATAGAAAGCTAATATTGAGCAGGTTGCTCAGGACATTTCGTAGAAGATGAACACATTTTTCTAGTAAAACATGCTATTTTAAAAAAATCCAGTTTCAAGTGTTAGGATTTGTCTGCAATTTTTATTAAATTTCATTAATTTATTCATTTTCGAGGTCCACAGACATTTAGGAAACAATATAAATTCAATAAATATAGATGTACGAAAGTTGATTTTTTCGTAAAATGTCCCATACTTCTCCAATCCGGCCCACTGTGCGCCGGTCGCGACGCCTTTCTGGTGCCCGAGGTGGCTAGGGCCTCTACCGCCGCGACTCTACCGCGCAGCGCCTCCAGCTCCCATCGCAGCGTCGCGATTTCCTCTCCTTGGGACACTATTTTGTCGTCCCGGAGCTTCAGCTGGGCCCTGAGCTCTTCCACCTCGTGGTCGTCACGATCCCGTTGGGCCATCAGGCCCAGCTCGCCTACAACCACTTCCAGGTCGCGGGATGCCTCCCTGAGGGAACGGACAAACGTGCCCTTCAAGTTCCTCGAGCACCCCGCAACCATTTGTACCTTTTCGGCGCACTCCATAGCGCGCTACGTGGCCTGGCGAGGGGTGGTGGCGCACCTCCCGCGCAATCTCCTCCATGTCCCTCAACCGCAAGGACGCTCGTCTTGGCTGGCGGGGGGCCACGTCGCCGTCCAGCAGCACTCTGGTCGCCTGGAGTTCCAATTCTTCCCACTGCAGCCGCAGGTATTGCTTCTTCTTCTCGGCAAGGGCCACGTAATTCCCCGAAATGGGGGGTCGTCCCTTCCTCGCCGCAGCCCTGGTGTTGGGGGTCGTGGGTGGCAGCGAGAAAACCGACCCGTCTGATTCCTCCTCGCTGTCCTCTACCCAGCGCCAGAATCCTCTGTTCGAGGCAGCTGCTGCCCCAGGAGCTTCCAGTCGACCAAGGTCGCGCCCTCCTGCTTCGTTGGGGAGCCGCGAAGTCGCTGGGTCCCGGCTGCGCCGCTTCCTCATCCCTCGTTGTCCTAAGAGTGTCCCTTTCCCTTGCCTGGTTTGTCGTATTTTCGTCCCGTCCTGAATTGTTTGTAGAATTTGTAGAATTTTTCATGTTCGTCCCACGAGAAGGTCGGAACCTAGGTCCACCCAGGCAGAGCCGCCTTACCTGGGTAAGGCAGATACCCCCAGGGGGTCGCCAGGTACCCCGGGGTTGGTCGCTAGCGACTGGTGCACCCACCAGCCACCCCTGGCGCTAACTCCAGGGGCACCCTCCTCACCGCGTGCCGCAGCTTGGGGCTAGGAATTTTTGAAGAGGTTGTCATCCTCGCAGGCGGCCGGTTGAGGCAAGCCTCCCGTTCCAGCGAAACGTGACCACTGGATTACGATATAGTTGCTAGAGCACTCCGGGTTCGCTACCCGCACCAGGCCGTCATGCAGCCTGGCCCCTGAAGAACTCAAAGACGCCGCTGCAACCTTCATTGCCTCTCAGCCCTGATCCTTACCGGCATGGTAGTACCTGGGGAGGGGCAGGAGGTAGTGTGGGATTTCTACCCACTAAAACTTCCACGGTGGCCTGCACTGGGGCTATGGGTAGGGCCCCGGGATCTCTAACGAACACCCCGGGACCCTCCCGCCCCTGGCGCGACTAGCGCCCACCTCGGGGGAGGGTCTAACCTTTGACCCTCCCCCATGTGCCATCACCGCCGACATCGGGGGCCGCGTGCAATGGAGACCGAGGCCCCAGCCCCGGCCACCTGCGGCCCCGCTTCAGACTTGCGGGGCGGCGCGATCTGTGTCGGGGGAGGGGCGGACGCCCCTCCCCGGCCCTCCTCTTCTGGGGGAGGCGGGCGCCTCCCCCTGCTGCTTCTCCTCCTAGGGGGGGAGTGGGTGCTCCCCCCATCCTCATCCCGTGTTGGAGGCGGTGGGCCTGGTATGTAATATCTTCACGGTCCACCGCCCCACCTACCTCCTTTAGGGCGATGACCGACTCGCAGTAGTCCGCCACCGCCCTCCACTGACTCTCGCCGGCGAGCATAGCTTTAAGAACTGCCGCCGGCGGGAGGTCCACACCTATCTCACACCACAGGGCGTGACGGGCCCGCGCAAACGCTGGACAGTGCTCCAGGGTATGTTGCGCGGTGTCCCGCCCCTCCCCGTAGTGATGGCACGCTGCCGTTTCCTCCGCCCCGATCCGGTGCAGGTACTCACCGAAACAACCATGTCCGGTGAGTATCTGGGTGATCCGGAATGACATCATCCCGTAGCCGCGGTCCCGCCATTTCTTTAGGACTGGCAGGACCGCTCCGACTGCTCGCTGGGCAGTGGCGCCGCTCTCCACTAACTCGCGACGCCACCGACCCAGGGCTATTTGCCGGGACCGGCGCTTCACTCTTGCGATTATTTCGGCCGTCTCTTCTGGCGGGGTCCCGTCCAGATGAAGGGCACGCAGACGCCAGAAGACTTTGGCGTCACCCTCCGCCTGGAACTTGAAAGGGACTACCCCCGCCAGCGTCATCGCCGCCTCATAGGAGACCGTGCGGTACCCCCTTATGGCTATTCGCCTCTCTACCCGGCGCAGGGTTTGCTGGCTGCACCTCGATGCCATCAGGGCGTCGGCCCAGATGGGCGAGCCGTATAAGGCCATACTCCGCACGATCCCCACGTATAGGCGGCGAACCTTCTCCTTGGGCCCCCCGATGTCGGCAGTAAACGGCACAGGGCATTACTTGCCCTGTCCAACCGGGCAGCCAGACGGCCGAAGTGCTCCTTGAAACGCCAGTGGCTGTCCAGGTGGAGGCCCAAATATTTGTGGCTTTTGCCCACCTGGCAAAACGGGTCGACATCTGCTACCCGGATTACCAACTGGGGCGGTGGCGCAACTCCACGCTGAGGCGAGTAAAACCACATCGCCTCGGTTTTGTGGAGTGCTATCTGAAGCCCCAGTCGCCGGATCGCTGCGGCGACGGCAGCTACTCCAATCTCAGCTAAGCGGCTAGTCCTATCCCACTTCCGACCGATGGCGAGCAGGTACGTATCGTCAGTAAAGCACCTGACGCTCACCCCGGTCGGGAATGTAACCCGCAGAGCCGGGTCGTACCCCAAAATCCAAAGGTCGGGACCCGAAGCCAAACCCTGGGGTACGCCGTGGTCAACGTCCCTCTCATACTCTGTGCTATCCCGGCCTGTATCGGTGTATCACCTCCCCGCCTATCCTGGATAACCAGGTAGGTTCGTGGGTCCTACATCAACCCAATCTTTTTTTTTTTTTTTTTATTATACGTGGAGGAAATCTTCCTAAGACACCTCCCGCCCCCCTGGGGAGGGGCAGGAGGTAGTGTGGGATTTCTACCCACTAAAACCTCCACGGTGACCTGCACTGGGCTGCAGGGAGGGCCCCGAGACCTCTTACGAACACTCCGGGACCCCCCCGCCCTTGGCGCGACTGCGCCCCATGTCGGGGGAGGGTCTAACCTTTGACCCTCCCCCATACGTGCCAACTCTGCCGACGTCGAGGGTCACACCCGAGGAGTCTCGGGCCGCGTGCAATGACGACCGGGGCCCCAGCCCCGACCGCCTGCGGCCCGGCGGCCCCGCGCCATGCTTGCGGGGCCGCCATATCCTTTGATGGGGAGAGGGCAAATCCCTCTCCCCGTCTCCTCCTCTTCTGGGGAAGGCTGGCGCCTCCCCCTAGTCCTCTTCGGGGGAGCCGATGCTCCCCCAACCTCTTCTACCGGTGGGGGCGGTGGGCCTGGTATGTAATAGCTTCACGGCCCACCGCCCCGTCCGCCTCATCTGCTGTTGGTGCCGTCGGGAGGCCTACCCCGACGGCGCGTCCTCCTTAAGGGCGATGACCTCCTCACAGAATGAGGTCACCGCCCGCCACTGATCCTCGCCGGAAAGCATGGCTCTCACTACAGCCTCCGGCGAGAGATCAGGGCCCACCTCGCACTCCAGGGCGTGACGGGCCCGCGCAAACACTGGGCAATGCTGCAGTGTGTGCTGCGCGGAGTCCCGCCCCGGCCCGCAGTGGTGGCACATCGCCGTCGCCTCGCGACCTATCCGGCACAGGTAGTCACCGAAGCAGCCGTGCCCGGTGAGTACCTGCGTGGTCCGGTAGGTGACCCTTCCGAAACCGCGGTCCCGCCATTCGTTGATAACCGGCAGGACCGCCCCGACCGCTCGCCGGCCGGCTGCGCCGCTCTGGATGAGCTCGCGGCGCCACCGGTCCAGGGCATTTTGCCGGGCCTGGTGCCTCCACTCCTGCTCGACCGTCGGCTCTGGCGGTGCCCTGCCCGTCTGGCGGTGGCCGCGCAAGGGCCAATACAACGTGGCGCCGGCCTCCGCCTCGTGCTTAAAAGGCACGACACCCGCCAGAGCCATCGCCGCCGCGTGGGAGACCGTGCGGTACCCCCTCACGACCCTGATGGCCATCGTCCTCTCTACCCGCCGCAGCACAGCTTGGTTGCGACGGGACGCCATCAGGGCCTGGGCCCATATCGGCGACCCATAAAGGGCCATACTCCGCACGATCCTCGTGTAGAGGCGGCGAATCTTCTCGCTAGGCCCCCCGATGTTGGGCAATATCTGCCCGAGGGCGGTTATTGCCCTTTCCAATCGGGAGGCCAGACGGTCGAAATGATCCTCGAAGCACCAGTGACTGTCCAGGAGGAGGCCCAAGTACTTGAAGCCCTTGCCCACCTGGACTTTTGTGTCACCTACCCGGATCCAAGACTGGGGCGGTGGCGCGACCCCACGTCGAGGCGAGTAATGCCACATCGCCTCGGTTTTGTGGGGTGCTAACTGAAGCCCCAGCCTCCGGATGATCGCTGCGACGGCAGCCACACCTATCTCCATAAGACGACTGGTCCTGCTCCAGTCCCGGTCGGTGGCAAAGATGTGGGTGTCGTCACAGTAACACCGCACACTTACCCCGTCCGGGACGGCGACCCACAGAGTCTTGTTGTACCCCAGGATCCACAGCGGCGGTCCCAAACGGGACCCCTGGGGTACACCCCTCTCGACGCCCCTCATGTATATGCGTTCGTCCCGGCCCACATACATAATGTACCTATCCCATAGGTAGTGCCCTATGATCCTCGTCAGGTATGGGGGCGCTTCGTGATCGTTTAGCGCCCCCATTATCGTCCCGTGGGGCAGGGTGTTAAAGGCGTTCACTATGTCTAGTGAAACGCCCATCCCCACCCCACCCCTGGAACATCAACCTAATCTAATCTAACCTAACCTAACATAACCTAAGACTTGAGGAGTGTTCGCTATTCAGGAGGATTGCCGAAGTGATAAGAAATACTACTAAATCCGTGATAAAAAGATTGCAGCATTGCATTGATATCAATGGGAATCACTTTGAACACCTTCTGTAAATGTAAGCTTATTTCGCCTTTTTTGTTATAAATGACCTTTGTTGACCTTCGAAGACCTTAATGTTGCACCTCGTTGGATTCGTCTCAATAGCCGCTACCAGAAAATAAGTACCAAAACATAGCGTTCTATTTAAAAAAACAAAGGTGACCTTCATATCTCTGAAGCAATTCCACCTAGCAACAAAACATTAACGTCATACCCCGGCCCCCGTTGTCCGATGCAACTTTTGTTTGAAAAACTTTTCTACTACTATCATACTTTTGGAGTTATTTTAGGTGGCAATAGTTAGTGGCTCGCCCATATAATTTGCCAACGTGTAAAATAAACTCTCTGTGCTTTGTTACTTGCGTGCTTCGTTATTTGACCTGCTCAGACCACGTGAACTCTCTTACACTTATATTTGCTAAAAATCTTACATTTGAACAAATAAAGTATAAAATAAAGTAACATATTGCGTATATTATATCTATTTTTTTAATACGTAGGTTACATGTATGCCGGCGGGTGAGCGGCCGGGGTGTACACTGAGTTTCATCGAACTTGTCGCGGCGTGTAACACTAACACATTCACGCCGATGGGCTAGATGCACCCGGAGGGGCGGGATCTATCTTAATAAATAGAATACTAGTGTATCGACATTTCTGTCGGTAAATGACATAGCGACCTATGAGGTTGAATGTGAAATGGATTGTCGCGAAAAACAATAAAGATGCGAAAAATCGATTTTTACGTCTTCTTGCTTTCCTATACGTCAAAGTATGTTCTTTACAATGAGAACAACCAGAATTTTATATTGTTGCGCCGGGATGTGGAGCCCGCACTTTCCATAGTCAAATAAATAAACAAGGAGCAAACTAGACTGTCTATATTTCAAATACACAGGAGTTTTATGCAATAGGTCCGTACAGGTCGGCTTCCCGATACATTCTGATATTCAAAAGACGCGCGGTTGTCTAAGAGACCTCAAGCATCCGGTGACGTGTTTCCGCTCGAAGGAATAGCTTCTCGTCATGATTCGTCGACAGCTTCGGACGGGGCACTCGATAGCTCGTTCGATACATCAAGAAGCGGTCGATGCGTCGAAAGAGCGGAAACTTCTCGCCGTCGCAACATTGCTCCCCTCCTTCAATAAGCGGTCGTCCCGACCGCGACCATCTTCGCGTAAAGCCGATCATCGAGCCAATTCAAGCTATAGTCTCTAACCTCGTACTGTCAATCTCTCATGGTTGCTAACCTCTTCTCTAGTACCTGTGCCTGAAAGGAGGTAAAAACCAAAGACGTATCAGTTACCTACGTGGCCCTATCAGGCAGCTAACGTCTTGACATTCGTCCCAGGGAAAAACCACTCAAAAACCCGGAGCAAGACGCCGGTTCAGTGTGCACAGGTCATCATAGAATCCGCTCAAATTTCCAATTCTTCTTAGCATTCTTCTTTCTTCGAGGAGGTCCCGACAATACCTCGCCCTTCCTCTTGATTCCCTGGGCCTTCACGCCTTCCTCTCAAGGTCTTCACGGATGAAGAAATCTCAGTCCGACGGGTCCACTCCACTGGGGGATACTCCCCAGCCATCAAGCAAAATCTTTCCTCGATGGCCTGGTGGTCCGGAGCATACCACAACTACGCGGTCCGATGACCAGAACCCCGAATACGAAAATCAAAAATAAATGGGACACCGGCTGAGGGGAAGCCCTCTTCCTCCGAAAAGAACAACACTGCCTCCATCGTTTAGACACGCGTAGCCAGAAAGTTTACCGTGGCCGAAAGAAACTTCACCCTGGCTTTGTCCGACGAAGCGTCTTCTTCTTGGACGAAGACATCAGAAACACCCTCCTCAGTCTTCTATTCTTGATCCTTTCCTTTAGGTGATACTCCGCGAATGTTCGTAAGGAGCCAAACGATTCACGTGAACCACCTTTGGTTTAAACTTTGGGGAGCGAAATATGCAGTAGATTAATTCATTTAACCGGTTCATTACTTCATAGGGTCCTTCCCAATCAAACTGGAGATTTCCTAGTTCCTTCGATGTAAACAGTCTCTTCCTTCTATTCCAAAGCAAAAGCTCCTCCGGGCAAATCCAAAGGTAGGCGTAATTCTCGTCCTATCAGAAGCATGGAAGGACTAATCTGAGTAACTTCATGTCGAGATGAACGGTATGCCAATAAAACCGTCGGAATCCACTCATCCCAATCCTTTTGGGATAAATACTGCATCAAGGTCCGTATCAACCGTTCTACGAGTCCATCCGACTGAGGGTGCAAGGGAGTTGTTCTCGTTTTCTTTATCCCCAACATCTTCATCAACTCTTTAAAGACAGTTGACTCAAAACTGCGACCCTGATCAGAATGAAGCTCCAACGGTACTCCATGCCGACTTATCACCTCCCTCATCAGGGCCGTGGAAATTGTCGTCGCTTGCTGGTTCGGAAGCGGAACCACCTCTGGCCACTTCGTGAAATAATCCACTACAACCAGCGCGTACTTGTTTCCAGAAGAAGACCTTGGTAAGGGACCAACAACATCGAGCGCGATCCTCTCAAAAGGTGCCCCTACGTTGTAGACTTTCATGAGTCCTCTTCCCTTCCCCGAAGGACCTTTCTTCGCCGTACAACGATGACACCGACGACACCAATCTTCCACATCTCTTCGGTGACTAGGCCAGAAAAACCGCCGACGAACCTTGGCCAAGGTCTTATGTATTTCGAAATGTCCTCCAGACGACGCATTGTGGCACTCCTGAAGAACCTCTTCGACTTTACTCTTCAGTACAATCAATAGTCTATCAGCTTCCTTTCCATCAACGGACTCCCATCTTCGAAACAACAAATCCTGATGAATTTCCAAAGAGTCCCAAAATGCCCAGAGAAACTTTGCTCCAGAAGAAAGAGCGGAAACCTCCTGCCAATCCGGTTTATGACCTTCTCTCTTTCTTTCGTAAATAAAACCAATTTCCTCGTCTTTCTGTTGATCTTCTATCCATTCTTCAAAATTCTCGGGTTTACAAACCGTCCTGAGGATGTGATTTCCCTTTTTCTGATCCTTTTCCTCCAGACGAGTAACAAGGCTTGCATTGCGCAGTTTCACAGGGTCTTCTCGAAAGACTGTCCGCATTTCCGTGATTCTTTTCCTCTCGATGCTTAATTTCAAAATCATACTCTTGCAAACGTTCAATCCACCTTGCAGTCTGCCTCTCTGGATTCTTGAATGAAAGCAGTCATCTCAAAGAAGCGTGATCAGTTCTTATCAGAAATCTTCGTCCATAAAGATAATGATGGAAGTGCTCTATGGATTTTACAATAGCTAACAACTCTCTTCTAGTCACACAATAATTCCTCTCAGCCTTTCCTAACATTTTCGAGAAAAAGGCTATAACCTTCTCTTGTCCTTCCTGGAACTAAGAGAGGACTGCTCCAATTGCAACATTCGATGCATCCGTATCAAGAATGAAATCCATTTCATGTCGAGGATAGGCCAGAACTGGAGCTTCTACAAGATGTCTCTTCAATTCTTCAAAAGCACCTTGGCATTCTTCTGACCAACTAAAAAGCACTTTGTCCTCAGTAAGACGATGTAAAGGTTTCGCAATGGAAGAAAAATCCTTCACAAATTTCCTATAGTAGGTGCAGAGACCCAGGAAAGTTCGCAGCTCAGTCCTGTTCTTCGGGATCGGCCAATTCTGTACCGCTGAAATCTTCTCGGGGTCCGTCTTCACTCCATCCTCAGAGACTATGTGCCCCAAATACCTGACTTCCCGGCAAAAGAAATTACATTTCTTCGGGCTCAGTAGAAGTTTGGCGTCGCGCAAACAGGAGAATACAACTCTTATATGCTCAATCTCTTGATCGAAGCTTTTCGCAAAAATGATAACGTCATCTAAGTAAACAAGACAAATCTTCTAGTTTAATCCTTATAAAACATTTTCCATCAAACGCTCGAAAGTGGCTGGAGCGTTACAAAGTTCGAAGGGCATGACTTTAAATTGCCACAGTCCTGTGCCAACGCAGAAGGCGGTCTTCTCCTTATCTTCATCATCAACTAAGATCTGCCAATATCCACTTCGTAAATCCAGCGTCGTGAACCACGTTGAACCGGCCACCGCATCCAGAGTATCCTCGATCTTTGGCAACGGATATGAATCCTTCTTTGTAACCTCGTTAAGACGACGATAATCCACACAAAACCTGGTACTCCCGTCCTTCTTCTTGACCAGGACAATTGGCGAAGACCATGGACTCTTCGACTTTTCAATCACCCCTTGCCGTTCCATTTTCGTAAGAAGTTCCTCAACTTCATCTCGGCGGTGTAACGGTAAACGTCGTGGGGGTTGTTTAATCAGCGAACAAGTTCCCGTGTCTATTTTATGCTGGGCAACACTACATTTTCCTACTTCGTCCGAATTCTTGGCAAAAATGTCTTTAAATTCAAGAAGTAAATCCCTAAATGCAAACCGTTGCTCTTCATTCAAATCTTTTCCACTGCGTATGTACAGTCCTTGAAGATACTCCGGAACGGAATTCTCTTCCCTTCTTGTGCTAAATGCCAACGGTTTCTTCATCAAATTACTTCTTAGAAAATCAACTTCACCATGGTGTTTTATACAAAGCTTTCCCAAGATAAAGTCCAGCTGACAAGAATGCTTATTGAGGAAATTTGTTCCCAGAATACACTGCTCCACCATATCGCTAAGGAGAAAATCTTCTCCGGTGTTCAAAGTCCCGATTGTTACCAAGGATCGCTGTTTTCCATAAATCGGTAATTTTTCCCCAGAGATGGAGAAAATTTGGGGACTATAGCGTTCTTCCGTTCCCGCCGCGCCGAATTCGTTATCACTTCGAAATCTCTTTACATCCAATAGATTTAAACTTGAGCCCGTGTCAATTATTATGGGGCACTCCCTTTCTGCGACGAATCCCTCGACGCAGGACAAAACATTTCCGGCAACTTTTCGTACGACGGGGCCGGACAAAGGTGAAGCCGGAGGATGCCCCTCCACGCCTTCTTCCCGTTTCCCTTCTTCGTTGAAAATTCTTCTTTTCTTTTTTTCGGGCAATTCCGCCACATATGACCCTTCTTTTTGCAATTCCAGCATTCTATCTCCTGCTTTTCAAGCTTCCGTTTTACCGGTCTTCTGATTTCACTCCTTCCGGAAACCCTCTCCGAAGAATAAAACGGTTTAGTAGACGATTCCTTTTTTATGACGGGCGTAGTAACCATCGACTCGACTGCTTCAATCTCCAGAGCCCTGATAACAGCAGCCCTGAGAGATGTGAAACCTCCGAGCCTCAGCATCCGTTTCATTTCCTCATTAGCCAGTGAAGAAACAAATTGTGAGGCAGCAAGCTTGTCTCTAATTTCTGTTGGGCATTCACAAAAAGCGGCCTGTGCCAGCCTCTCAATCTCCGTGGCTAAATCGGAAATAGATTCCCCTTTCCGTTGTTTATAATTTTGGAACTTAACATAATTGAGGTTCTCAAAATTTTTCATTCCATAACGGAACGCAAGGGCCGAAATTAACGCGGGAAAATCAGTTTGTTTTTCAACGAAGAGAGAAGTCAAAATACTCCGCGCCGGTCTCTTCAGTGATGCAACCAAGGCCAAGGCCTTCCTTGGCTCATCCCAACGATTCGCCCCTGCAATCGCTTCAAACTGGAGTTTAAACTCCTCCCAGTTAGTTTTACCATCAAACTTTGGTGGCTTCAGAACGTAACCTAAATCGGAAACGTTCCGCGACACACCAGACATTCCCTGTTGAGAGACCGAAGGCGAAGGCTGGGGTATCGCGAGACCAGCAGAAGTGGAAGGATTAACAAGAAGGGCCTCGCGATCCCCATCAAGGACTGCCGTGGCCGAAAACTTTTCTAAAAATAACTGGAAATTGGACGATAGCACCTGATAACTATTTTCCATCGCTGCAATCCGCTCTTCCATCACCTTCTGCATCGCTGAAGAAGTCGTTCTCTCTTCTTGCTGCTTTTCTTCTGCGCGAGAGCGCTCCTTTTCCCAATGAGAATCAAAAACGCGCTGCTGCTCCCTGAAGTGCGTAGAGATGCTCGTCTGCAGGTCCTCGAAAAGCGACTCCAAAGTCACGGAAGAAACCTCGTCCCCGGCTGAAGATCGAGTTCTTATCGTTCTACCGACTGCGCCAATGTTGCGCCGGGGAGTGGAGCCCGCACTTTCCATAGTCAAATGAATAAACAAGGAGCAAACTAGACTGTCTATATTTCAAACACACAGGAGTTTTAAGCAATAGGTCCGTACAGGTCGGCTTCCCGATACATTCTGATATTCAAAAGACGCGCGGTTGTCTAAGAGACCTCAAGCATCCGGTGACGTGTTTCCGCTCGAAACAAGGAATAGCTTCTCGTGATGATTCGTCAACAGCTTCAGACGGAGCAGTCGATGGCTCTTTCGATACATCAAGAAGCGGTCGATGGGTCGAAAGAGCGGAAACTTCTCGATGTCGCCACAATATTATAATTATCAATTTTAGAATACATATTTGTTCGGAATATCGCGTGGTCTGTGCGGGCAGAAATGAAACACGCTCCTTAACAATAACGACACTAGGTTTATTTAACAAGTGGAAAAGGGTATTTACAAAAGTCACACCAGAACAGTTAAAAGAGGACGCACGAGAGTATTTACACAGAGCAAAACTTACACATAATGAAACAATTTTAACTAAATGAATCGAGAATACAAATTACAACTGATAATTGCGCGGGCTGAAAGATTCAGCCTCACGTGGATCGTAAAAATGCGGACTTGCACTAATCTGCGAGGTCGGCGGATACACGTGTTCACGCGACGCGAGATCGAACAAGAAGGCAGAAATCGGTCATGGTGCCGGTTCCGGCGTAGAGAGGGGACCGCGTGAACAAATAGGGCCCGAGAGGTGCTGCCGCTGTCGGTAGCGACGCACCGGCGAAGTATTTTCGCTGCCAACTTCGGCGTTCTGCGTGGACTTGGGAAATTTCGCCAACATTTCCCCCAGCCATCAGCGACTGGTCGATGATGTGGTCTGCGTGTCTGCGCTGTCCGGAGAGGCCTGATGAAGAAGAGCAAGCTTGGCGATAGGCCGTGTGAGCGTCGTTGTGGCCGTCTTGAGTTTCACGACTCTGGTTAGTCCATCCGTTCCTAGCATCAGACTGAGAACCCTGGCCATCGGCCATTTCCCTGGGGCAAGCGTTCATCAGTAAGGAGAACAAGAGAGCCTACCTTGATTTCGTTGGACGGATGATGCCACTTCGAGATGGTCTGGAGTCTGAATGGAGACTGAATGGACCAGACTCTCCAAAATTGTTGGAGGCGCTGCTGCAGGAACTGCCACCTTGACAATCTGTTGGCTGCGACATCAAGAAGCGTTGGTTCAGGTATTGCGTTGAGCTGAGTTCCAATCTGGAAGTGTCCTGGTGAGAGGGCTGAGACGTCGCGTCGTCTGGATCGTCGCTGAGTGGTTCCAGTGGCCTCGAATTGAGGATCGTTTCTATCTGCGCGAATAATGTTATTGATTCCTCGTACGTCAGAAGAGCGTCCCCAACTGTGTTTCTCAAATGAAATTTGAGAGATTTGACTACTGCCTCCCATTTTCTACCCATGTGTGGAGCGGCAGGCGGGTTGAAGTGCCACTGCGTGCCATCCTCAGCGAGCAATGCTGCGATGTCCTGGTTCTCGCGTGTGCTTTGTGTGAAGAGCTTCTTCAGCTGCGAGTCCGCACCTTGGAAGTTGGTACCGCAACCTGAGTAAAAAGCGGCTGCGATGCTTCTTCTTGAAGTAAATCTGCGATAAGCTGCGATAAGCTGCGTGCAGTACACAGCTGAGGTTGAGAAGCAGACAAATACGCAAATCCACCCTTTCTGCGTCTTGGCTCCTCTGCCTTTCCAAGTTTTCAGCGTGAGCGGTCCTGCGTAATCCACGCCAATATGCGTGAACGGGCGCGATGTAGTGACCCGGCAAAGAGGTAGTTGGCCCATCAGTTGATGGGCACGGATCCCTCTCTGCCAAGCACAGTTCACGCACCTCAGGATATGCGTCTTCACTGGAGCTCGTCCACCGATGATCCAGGAGCGTTGTCTGAGAAAGGCAAGAGTGGATTGCGTACCTCCGTGCATTGTCTGATGATGTGCGTGGTCGATGAGTCAAAATCGCTGGATGCTTGCTTTCGTGTGAGAGTTCTGAATGCTGAGGGCGTCCGCCTACCCTGGCTATTCCTTGATGGTCTAGGTAAGCGGTGAGCCGAGTGAACGGGTGCGTTGACGGGAGCGTTGGTCTGCTTGGGCCATGCGTTCTGAGTTTACGTGAGCCACGGCGGTCCCGTCCACCAAAGGGAGTGCTGCTGTAGCTGATCTGTCGTCATACCTCTTGACGCGCAGTCAGCTGGATTCGATGATCCTGGTACATGCCTCCAGTGATAATTCTGTGTGATCTCCTGGATTTGGATTACCCTGTTGCGTACGTAATCCTTCCATTTGGAGGGGTGCGTCTTGCTCCATGCAAGCGTAACTTTTGATACACGTACTTTATGATTTTAAAGTACGGTTAATAAAGTACCATAGTACTTTTTTATGCAGAATGTTCCAAGGAGTTGATACGTGTTAAGCCCCGACGGAAAATTGAAATTATCCGCCTTGTGTCCCTTATCAAGCCCTTTTGGGTTACGAGAATTTCTCAATGTAAGGGGCATGAGGGGGGTGTTTCTCTTTTCCGCCAATCTTTTTCATTCCTCCTCGACCTTGTGCATCCTTGTCAAGGCCTTTCGGGTTGCGAGAATTTCTCATGCGAGGATGTACAGGGGAGAGTTTGAGTTTATTGCTTCTCTATTTTTACTTCTTCTATAGCTTTCCTTTCTTTAACTGCTCTACCCTGACCTCGTGTATCTTGTCAAGCCCTCCGGGGTTGCGAGAATTTCTCATGCAAGGTACACGAGGAAAGGTCGTTTCTATTTCCTTCTTTTCAATAGTATTCGTAACCCTCCTTGAAACTATCGTCGCTCAACAGCAATAGAATATAACACCGCACAAAAACTCGAGTCCGCTCGAGAGGAATAGAGAGACTAGTGTTTACACCAGCGCTACGCAGTTAGCCAGTGCTTCGCATTCCGGATTTTCCCCAGGTTAACTGCCAGGTTAACTGTGTAAAAACGGAAAAATCATAATGAGTTTACTCTATCTGATGCCCTCCCTCCCCTTTTTGCACAAGCGCCAGCCAGTCCAACAAGGATCGTTTATGTGTATATAAAATGGTAGTGTGAAAGAATGGATGGATGTTAATATATTTAAACAATGAAAGCTAAGGAATGAGAACCCTTGCGAGTGCGAACGTCGCGAACGTTCGAACACTGTTTGAAATTAGGGGTCGTTCAAGGCAATAAACACTATTGTACTAGAAATACTGAGAAATTGCCCGGCGAAGAAGCCTAACGGCAAAATTTGAACAAAAGAACGTTCTCGAACGAACATCGTTACCTTCGAATTGTTTAAATTTACTACGAAGGGAAAACGAATGCCAAAGAGTATCGATGGGAATTGTTTAACAAAGTATGTCTGTTAACTATCACGACATTGCAACCACCTATCACCACATTGCAACTACACTATTATCAATTATTTGTCATTGTCCATTTCGCCATTCAAATTCTTTAAACTCATATTTCATTATCCGAATTCACCGTTCCGCAAATTTTGAGTGAGCAGTTCGATCGGGACGACGGGTTGCGAGAACTCTGTCGGTCCGAACGAGGTGGTTCACCCGAATTGCAAAATCGAACGGCGACCTCGCTCATCAATATAAAATAACGCGACCGAGCCCGCGCGCTCTCAGAAGCAGTTTATCAGGTTATCAGTATACCAGTATAGCAGTAATAGTAGGAAAACCAGAAAGTATCGCGATCCGATCAGATCATTCCGACAATTCGTAAATCGTTAAATCCGCGAAGATAATCCGCGAAATACCGCTCAGAGTTCGATACTCTAGAATCTACACGACTCTGCTACGAGGCTCAGGGCTTCGACAGAGCAAGATTCCGTTAATATCAATAAATTAATCAAGTCTAGCCGATACGACTGTGCTACGAAGCTCAGGGCTTCGACAGAGCAAGGTGCCGGAAGACTCAGTTGTAAACGCGCGCGAATTAAAGACTGTACCAGAACCAAATAAACGTACATTGTGATCGGAAGTGCGTGATCTTCACTCGAACCATCTACCCTACCGCTCCAATACCTGGACGACACACCACCATAGGTTCCGTCCACAGACAGGTTCTACTCGCCCAGCGAAACGTAAGTGAGAACCTCTATCTAACTAACAACGCAGATCGAATTTCATAAACTACGCCGAGGACTCAGCGAGAGAGAGAACCTCGCGACGTTACATATTAATTATCATAATTTAGTAATTTTGCGCTTTTCGTTAAGAAAATCAAACGCACCATCGCACAGTGGTCCAAGAACCGGTTTTTCGTGGCCAAAATTCAATTTTTCAAGTTTAATGTCTACGTTCAGGACGTTTTCCTCCAAGCAAAGCAAAATTTTCGATTTAAACAAAGAACGAAGTAATCGAACTCGCGCGCACGTCAGATCGAAAATATTGAATTGCGTCTCATTGTGTCTCAAAGTGTACTTGTTACCGCGGATTACTATTTTGTTAATTACTCATTAAGTATCTTTACCCTTGTGAATTTTTATGAGAATCTACACGCGGAACTGGTTATTTCTGAATTCAGTTACACTTTATTACTCTTTTCTGTTAACAATTCTTGTACAGTACGAATCTTTTTGCAATTATACCAGTTACTGTATTTAAACCGTTTCAAAGTTTATTTCAAACAACCACCTTCACTCATTCATAAAACCACGCATACCAACTCCACACAGTTTCAAGAAGGGACCCAGAGCGCTGACGATCCCAACGGAAAATTAACATCACTCTTTCCGTCTTTTAATTGTCTTAAGTGTAGAGAATGCTCAACCGCGTTATACACGCTTAAGAATGGTGGCAGCGAATACCTAATCCATCGCGCAGAAATCCGGGAAAAGGAACTAACAGTAGATTACAACCTTCCAATTGTAATTCTACTCTAAGGAAATAATTTCTTTTACTTTTCCTTCTTTTTTCCCTGTTACGTTGCGCCGTCGCACGCGCAACGTAACAATTACAAAACAATAATAATATTTATGCAATAATAATTACAGTGGTATGCAATAAAGAAAATAAAACAATAAGAATGTAATACAATTATAAAATAAAACATAATTGTTTTCCAAATAGCACCGACGATATAATTATTTCGCCGGTGCTGTACCAAGTTTAAATTATCTCGTTGGTGGTATAACAGTTTTTAAATTATCTGATCGGCGGTACAATGGATAATATCACTATTCCACATTATCCATTATCCGCAGCACCACCTCCAAATAACCGATCTTCAAAATGAAGGAATGAAAAAATGCAAAATATGTTTCTTACGGGACCAATGGGGATTAAACTCTATAAAACGCAAAAGGTTTCGTTCCGATTGGTCCATCCGTCTCGACGTAAACGGTGAACATACATAAAAAAAAAATACATACACTTCGAATTGAGTATCCTCCTCCTTTTCGAAGTCGGATAAAAAGGACAGACAGTGGCGGAAAGAGAGAGGTCCGATGATCAAAGGAAAGAGCCGAAACGTATCGGTGTGACTAATACTAATTCAACTATAAAACTTTTTTATTTTTGACTTTTTTTTACTGAAACTTTTACTAACGCAGTGGTGACATTTTTCTGATTAAAATCATACCAAACACGATATAGTTTGAATTATAATTACTTGCTAAAATTGATGTTAAAAGTTGGCGAAAAGCAAAGGAGGATTGGAAATGAAAACCGGTTGCGGTGTCGGCTCGGGTTTCAAACATTGCATATATCCAGCCGACGTGTCGATTCTGGGCATTTAATGTTTCATATATCCAGCCGAGGTGTCGATTCTGGGCATTGAAACGTTGCATATATCCAGTCGAGGTGTCGATTCTGCATCCGTATAGATCGTTTGTATTCAGCCGCGATACCTATTCTACGTTCGTACACAACATGCGACGTGTTGCATGTTGCATGTTGCGTGTTTGATGCATCTTTGGTATACGGCCTGCCTTATATTTGGTATCATTTTAATCAGGAAAATCTCACAAATGCGTTAGTAAAAGTTTCATTAAGAAAAAGTTAAAAATGAAAAAGTTTTATCGTTCAATTAATATTAGTTACACCGATATTACGGTCGGATCATATTACACGGTTTCCTCGTCGAGCGGCTCGGTTCGCTTAGGGGGATCCCCTCAAGTGGAGGGGATAGCGATGTTGCATATATCCAGCCAAACTTTTGTTGCATATATCCAGCTTTTACTGTATCCCTATTCCGCTAAAAGGACACGCAACAGGATTAAGACTCCATAGTATCCCTCCCTATATTGCCCAACGAACTTTATAGGCAGTTACAAATTTATCCGAAAGCTCCACACGCACTCGAGGTGCGAAAATTCAAACTAACAAAACCGACTGACTCACTCCCTGCATACTTCTACTCGCACACTCTTTTCACAAACACAGCTTCCAATGACTTACTCCCTATAAGAGAGAAAGGAAGCGTGATCACTTCCTTCCTGCAGCAAACAAATAAGTAAATAAAAGGACAGAAAAAGATGAAATACATTACATATATTTGTTTCTGCCGCATTTCCTGGCACGTTCCACCAGAGCTTAGAACACATCATTTTTTGTTTACATTGGTTTTCCTAGTTTATCTAGGAACCTGGAGATTGGTTTAAAGAGCCCCAGCTTTCCTTTCATTGCAATTTCGTGGACATCCGTCCCTCTAACCACCCCTTTACTGGACAAGAGTGCCTCCAAGTCTCTCCTGTCCGTAATAAACCTATCACATCTCCAAACAACATGGTTCAAACTTTCTTCCTCCGCACCACAGGCACCCCAAGTTGAAATTATTGGCCCTGATCTTATTCCATCTAGTCAAAATACTTCTCTCCACCCACCTGATCTTAGCAAACCATGGCCTTCTACCCCCAACATCATTTTACCTTCAGCACGGCTAGTACAGGTGTGGTCCTCAGACCCCTGGGGGTTCGCGTGGCCATTACCGAGGGTCTGTAAAATTATGAAAAATGGTTGCAAACAGTTCAAAAAGACGATGAAAAGGCAAGAAGCGCGGAGCAATAAAGAATATATTTTTAAGGCAATAAATAAAACATGATCCTGTTATTATTATGTTCTGTGATTTTTATATCACTTTTGTGATTTTTACGCATTTCTTTTTATTTTTATATCATATTGCTTAAAAATTGTTTAATATTTACATTATTATTTGTATCTTTGTCAGAAGTTGACTTTTTTTCATGTTTCTATATTTTATATAACTTGTAACGTGAAATGTTATCACGTGAACATGGCTAGAGTAGTGTGGCGACATTGTCATGGAAATATTTATCGATAGTCTGTTGTATCGATATGTCTCAAATATTTGTCAAGGACCTTTATATCGATGGTTGAGAATTAAGAGCGAAGTTTAAACCATCTGTGCGTACGCTCGTAGCACATGTGTGCTACAACGTTCTAGCGTCTTGGCGGAGCGCCTCCACTTCCACACGCTTGAGGGCGGACCGCAGTCAGGAGAAGGGGCCTACACAGGACGGTGTGGACTCCTCCACCATTGGATGAGGGATGATCCTCAGGATCCAGGATCCAGCGAGGAAGGGATATCGACTGGCATCACGCGAAGATCTCCTCCGCCAAGCGCAGAATGATTAAATCGATTTTGCCATTCGAATACTTCAGATCGATTTTGTCATCCAAATACGACGGATCGCTCTCACGTTATAAAACCGCATTTTGGTACTTTATAATTTTTCACGATTGCTGAATAAATAGTTGAATTACAGACAGTGAACTACAATTGTTTTAATATGTTTCCGCGCCTCGCGAGCAGAGTGCTTTAGAGCTCCACAGATAACCTTACTCACGCTTAAAAATGCCTAAATATCCCTATTCCGCTAAACGGCCAAACAACAAACTGTAGGAATAGGTGTTAATAAATATACTCTGAACACGTCTGTTCATGGAAGCGTCTTTATTCTAACTACTTGGCGTCATGCCAACCGCCTTACTCCTAGGGACATCCCCCTAGAGCGCCAACAATGGAACTGTGTCCCCTACACCCCCCCCCCCCCCCCCCCCCCCGCTTGCGGCGTTACATATACATACAAAGAATTAGGATGTGCTCTTTGGTAATTATCTTTGGCATTACAATTCGCCAATTATTATTGCACTTGAACACAATATGTAACTAAACGCTCAAATTAAAACGCACGGTTCTCTGTTCCCGAACTACGGGTTCAGTTTCACTCGTTATTTCAAAATCAATTTTCGCCAATATAAACGCCGATTTAATTCTGTCGATAGAGACACAAACGTTGCGGCCGCCTATACGTACTACAAATGTCTTCTCCCCGCGACGCACCACCGAATATGACCCATCATACGGAGGCTGTAAAGGATTTTTAACCGCGTCTCGACGGATCAGCACATGAGATGCTGTTGCTAGATCCTTGAATATAAACACGAGCTTTCCCCCATGCCTCCCAGTCTGTACCGACTGCAAAGAACTCATGTGTCGCCGGAACGTTTCGACAAAACGCGACTGCTCCTGTGTATCATCTCCCTGGATGAGGTCTCCGGGCAGGCGCAACGGTTCTCCATACACCATTTCCGCCACGGAGGCTCGAGCATCTTCCTTGACGGTCGCTCGAATTCCCAGTAAGACAGCGGGTAGAACGTCCACCCAACTGCCATCGGCGAGGCAACGTATGACTGCCTTCATCTGGCGATGGAAACGTTCTACAGCCCCGTTAGAGTGCGGATGATACGCTGACGTCCGGTGGTGCTCCATCCCTTACGCCCGCGCCAATGATTTAAATAGATAGGACTCGAACTGTCGTCCTTGATCGGTTGTGATTGTTAGCGGAACGCCGAACCTAGCAATCCACCCATCGATCAAAACACGCGCCACAGTCTTCGCATTAATATCGCCTCGATATCGGAAGCGGTCCGACAGTGTTCACATGTACATGCTCGAAACGAGCGGAGGTGGTTACAAATTTACCAACTGGCGCACAGTGGTCGAAATCCGGACAAAAATCGATTTTTAACTTTTGTTTAAACGACCAAAATCAATTATTTTACGTCTTTAACAATACCCTAAAGTTTATGAAGAACAAGTAAAATTAATTAAAAGTTATTAAGTATAAGTTGAAATTTATGTTTAAGTATTATCGATAACGCTCATCCCTTTAATTTCATAATATTTTTGTCTGTTGAAACTCCTTGTACACAGCTAAAGTTGTATGTAAAATTATAAAAAAATTTGCTTATATAGCTCTTTATACATTGTATCGATAAAAAAGTTTAATATTTTTTTTAAATATTCAGGTTTACTAATTGACCAGCGTATTACCTCGATTTTGAATAAAAAAAGTAAATTTCCGATGCGCAATTTAACAAGTTTGCCTCATTATGCCTGAACAAAACTATGATAAATCTTTTTGTTAAAGTATCCTTACCCCGTTTGTCTATTTTTGCCTATTGAAAAGATATTAATAATATAATACTGTACGTATTTTCATGCAGACAGTTAAGTGGGAATACCCAGAATCAAGAAAGGCTATTTATGTGAATCTGTTGTAGAAAAATAGCTTGAATTAAGTTCATTTCATGTGTTAATAACATTTTAAAGTTAATAACAAATTGTTATTAACAAATAAATATATTTAAAAATAAATATACCAGTTGATGAGTGAAATATATTGTTGGACTATTTCGCACTAGTATTTCAGGCCACGTATAATGTGCTCGTTTTTACATTCGAACTTTACATTTTGTCCACTAGATGGAGTAAAGGAGAACTTTAAAAGTCGCAATTGAAATTGTACTATATTTGCTATAAGTGTAACCGTTTGACAGGTTTAATTTACTTAATTTCATCAAGAATTCTCGATTTATTGTGGTTACTAAATCAAATTGCTTATTGATAGTTTATTATTGTGCACAAAAACTACAGTAGATTAATACTAATAATATGGAACGATACATAATATAATGTGAAACAATGATTAAGGGCACAGACTCCTTCGAGGCCTCCTCCGAATCGATATAAGCGCCATTGGAAAGAATCGGCCAATCATGAAAACACTTAATTGAGAAATTTGACATTTGACGGTGTGACATCTAACATCATTATGCAGAATAAGAAACGAAAGTGAGGTGGCGTAGTTGTCGAATCACATCATTTGAGAGATCTGTCGCGGTGTTGCCACATCTGTGACAATCCTGACCATCTAGCAAAATGAATTCACTCGAGCCGAGCGAGATTTTAATTCCAGGCGGACATAGAAAAGGACAGCGCGATAGAAAGAGAAGGAGTATCATGAATGAAACAACGTAGTACCGATCGGCAGAAATACATATGTTCGAGTCACACGCGACGACAGATTCGATGAGACTCTGTAATACACATAACGTACGCGACTATAAAACTTATACGAATAAAAACTACATGGCATTGTTACGTTGCGCGCGAGCAACGGCGCGCAACGTAAAAAGGAAAGAGAGAATAATTAATGAATGGATTTTTAGGTAGTTAAATTTCAATTAATTGGTTGGAATTCAACCCCTAATTCCTGCTTCCCTATTTTAGCGCGATGGTTGGTATCGCTGCCACCAGTCTCGAGCGTATTAACGCTCTCGACAAATTAAAAGACGAAAGACAAAATTGATAAGATATTAAAAGATTATAATTATTAGCCTTTCGTTGGGTTCGTTCAGCGCTTGGTCCCGTACGGGACCCTCCTTGAATCTGGGTATGTTGGTAGGCGTGTTTTAACTGAAACGTGTGAGGTGTGTTCGAAATAAAAGGAAACTGTTTAACTAAATGAAACTGGTTTAATCGTGAATGAAAATCAGGTAATTGCCTAAATTATGAGTTCAATAATTTAGAAATTTGATTAAATTGAAAATTACCAGTTCTGCAAAAATGTGAACAAATGTAAAGATGCTTAAGATTAGTTAACAAGGTATATATATATATATATGAATATAAAACACTCTGATATCACATTTGAAACCGACGAGTATATTACCGGGCGCGTAAAAATGATTATAACAATTTCACTCTCCGAATTTAACTATACGATTGGCGGTTTCCGCCTGCGGTGCACCCCAGCCTGAGAAATTCTCGTAACTCTCGAAAGAGCTGGACTAAGGTGCCCTTCGGATGATGGAAAGAGACTGGAATTGCGAAATTGTAATAACCGAAAATAGTATTTAATATTGGATGATATCAATACCTCGTACGGTGGAACGATCTGACCTGAGGAATTCTCGTAACCTTGAAGGGCTGGACCAGATCGCCCGTTTTGCCAATTGAATAACGTCGTGATCGAAAAATGTAACTGAAACGACTTACCGTTACGGTGTACAATAAAATACAAGGTAAATTGGCTTGCTAGGTTTGGTGTAATCGCTCGATGATCTGGAACACCAAAGAAACGGTAAGATCGTCGATCACTGCACTTGTCGCGGCGAGAAACGGATTATTACGGACGAGTACGTCGACGAGAGACAAACGAATAACGATTTACGATTAATTACGATTACAACGAATATAATTACGCGGGGTGAAGTTAGTACGAAGAACTACGCGAGCAAACGATTTAAAATCGGAAAGAAAAGATAGAAAATTTAGGTAGAAGGAAGATTTTACGTGCGCGTCTGTGAGTCCTTATTCAGAATACCGATTATTTTAACTCGCACGGCACTCTGCCTCGCTACGCGGAGGACTTTACCGCAGAGAAAATATCGCGAATTTCCGAATAACTCTGTCTCTCGGACACACGGGCTCCCGATCACGTACTTACGATTGATCGATCAAGAGTGACCAATTTCGTGCGCGATCGACGGCCGAAGGGCCCGTCGCGCGAACATCGTCCTTGGAGGGGACGGTTTGGCGAATCGTAGCCCGTTTTCGGAAGTGTCGCGTGCCCGGTGATTGGCTAAGACGCGCGAGCTAGACGAAGATCTTTCATCCCCTTTCTTTGGTGTTCCTTCCTTTTCTCATTCGTCGCCATGATAGTTTCAACGGTTTTCAGAAACTACGCAGTGTTTCTCGTTATACATATAATTAATTAACGGCATTTATTCGAGATGTAACTATTAGTTTAATTGGTGTGCAATTTGAGATTTGATATTGAAATATAAATTAAAATTGAAATATCGGGTTTGATAGGAAACCGTCGTTCGTATATCGTGATTGAATTATTCATCCCGATTTGCAATAAAACAGTATGATTTTATATGTTTAACAGCGGATGATGCGCTTACGGTGGTTGTAACGCCGTGGCGTATTATGCAATCTATCGCGCATTAAAACTATCGCCTCGATATATTCGGTATTTCGCATTTTATAAATTTTAAACAATTCTAGATCTGGCGAACGTTTCCTCGAGAACGTTCCTTTGTTCAAAATTTGCCGTTATCGCTAGGCAGTTCTTAGAATTCCGATACAATAGTGTTTATTGCTTCGAACGACCCTTGATTTTCGAACGGCGGTCGAACGTTCGCGACGTTCGCTTTCGTAAGGTTCTCAATTCTTACTTTCATTGTTTAAATTTGTTTCATCCATCCACTCTCTCATACTATTATTACAATCAGGTAGCGATGATCCTTGTTGGACCGGCTGACGCTTTATGCAACAGAGTGAGCAAGAGGTCTCTAACAAAAGAGTTATTACGATTTTCCCGTTTCTACGCAGTTACCAGGGGAAATTCCCGAAATGCGAAGCACTGGCTAACTGCGTAGCGCTGGTGTTATTGCTACGGCTCTCTCTCTCCCTCACTCGAGCTAACCCGAGTTTTTGTGCGTATTAGCTTCTTATTACAATGGCTGGCGACGATAGTTTCAAGGAGGGTCACGTAAACTATTGAAAAGTAGAAAATAGAAACGACCTTTTCGTGTGTACCTCGCATGAGGAATTCTCGTAACCCTCGAAAGAGCTTGACGAGATACACGGTTCCAGGGTAGAGCAGGTAAAGAAGAGAAAGCGATAGAGGAAGTCAAAAATAGAAAGGAATTAAACTCAAACTCTTCCCTGTACATCCCTGCATGAGAAATTCTCGTAACCTCGAAAGGCTTGACAAGAATGTACAAGGTCGAGGAGGAATGAAAAGGTTGGCGGAAAACCGAAACACCCGCCCATACGCCCCTCACATGAGAAATCCTCGTAACCCAAAAGGGCTTGATAAGGGACGCAAGGCGGATAAATTTCAAATTTTCCGCCGGGACGTAACACATTAATAATTTGAGAAAAGGAATGGAAAATAAACAGATGTAAATTGATCTATATATACAATTTATTCATTTAAATATTATCAATATAGGTATATAAATAATAATTAGACGGCCGCCCGTCGCCTGCCGCCCACTGCTCGCTTCTGCCTCTTCTTTCTCCGCGACGTCTGCATCGTCGATTACCATGACAGCCATCCCAGTCATGGCTATGGTATCGAATTTTTTTAATCTGAAATATAATAATGGCTACTGTTGTAGACATAATTTCCATTTCATGAAAAATCTAATTCTGCCACATTTCTTACATAGAAGAATCAACGCTTTTACTTACTTGCGACGTTGACGGCCTCGGATTCTCCTTTCTCTTCCCTTTTATCCGACTTCGTTCCTTAGACCTCTTTCTCCTGTTTCTTCTATCCTCTTTCTTTTCTTCTTCTTCTTCCTCGTCCATCTGTGAAGAAAGCAATTTATGTATAGATAACGTAATATTAATTATGTAAGATTATACTTGCCGATTATACGTGATCAAACAGCATATTCGCAGTCCATTTGTCCTGTTAGGTAATGCTTTCTTGAATATACCTATATATAATTTTTTAATTTATTTCGAGAAGAGGAAAATGTTGTTTTTAATTTCTCAACGACAAAAATGTTCATGCAAAAATGAATGAAGATGAATGAAGATAAATATTGAAAAAAGAAAAAGTTAATGGAAATAGATGATATAGGACATTAATAATTTCATGAAGGGAATAAGAAAAAAATTGTTTCAGCTGAAAAAATAAATTTTGAGTCCAACGCTAATCGTGGAAATTCATTTGCTACTATTGTAGAAATGATTTCCGTTTCACGAAAATCTAATTCTGCCACATTCATTACATAGATAAATCAACGTTTTTACTTACTTGCGACGTCGACGCCTTCTCCTTCAAAGAGGAGAGCAAGAAGGAGAAGGCGTCGACGTCGCAAGTAAGTAAAAACGTTGATTTATCTATGTAATGAATGTGGCAGAATTAGATTTTCGTGAAACGGAAATCATTTCTACAATAGTAGCAAATGAATTTCCACGATTATTTTTGGTTTTTTAATAATGTCACAATCTTACATAATGGAATATATAGTCCGCTACAATTATATTAAAATTCATTATTATATTTCAGATCAAGTAGATGTTAAAAAAAATTTTATACAGCGGCGGCCGCGGCGGCCGCGGCGGCTATCGCGGTGGTCACGGCGGCTATCGCGGTGGCAGGCGCCGAGGGCGACGAGGAGGCCGTCGTGGAGGAGGAGGAGAATACGTTTTTAATTTTTATAAATAAATAAAAAATTTCAAGAAATTACACATCTGTTTATTTTTTATTCCCTTCGTAGCGGATCTCCGGCGAATAATCGCGTCAGACTCGCGGGTGAGAATATTCGCGACGAGACAGACAAAACCGATGTCATTCTGTGCGACAAAACACAGTCCGCCTCGCCATCTTGCTTTCTCACTCGCACTCGCACTCGCACGTATTACGCCGTCCGCGCGATCAGTTGTCACCGGCGAGCATCGGCCACCGATTATTTGTTTTATATTTATAGGACGCGTTTAGAATTAATGTAAGAGTTACTCAATAATTGTTGCATTCTCACTACCTCCGCTTCACCTTCTTGAAATTAATAATGTCCTGTAGTTCTCATTCCTATAAGTTTTATGGTCGCGTACGTTATGTGTATTATTTTGTAAAATATTGCGAAATAAGCAAGTTTTATAATTCATTCTTCTGGCATATCTTTAATTGCATTGTTAAAAAAACATGATTATAAATATGAATTAAACAGTTTTATGGTTGCACACATTAATATATGTATTGTTTCATTCTCGGACCTCTTTCTCGGCTCGAGCTGATGATTCGATTTGTAACAGATGTGAACAGTACGTTGCGGCAACTATGCCTTACTTGTGGCTATATTCGCGTAGCCGTTGGTGGTGTCAAATTAGAATTTACATTTATCGACTGATTTGTTTTTTTATCGACCCTGATGATAACGTGGTCAAATATACCATCAATGCCTCTGACGGAAAATCGTTGAACTATTCTTATGTCTATTTTACGTCTGATGCGTGCAAATCGTAGAATCGATTTTACGTCTTCCAGAAGTGATAAATTGTGAAAAATCGAATTTCAGTGATATTGTGCTAGTTTAAGGAAAGTCGATCTGGTGTGCTGTCGGTGAAAAAACCATTAAATCGTCCAATATTTGCTAAAATGCAGCCGAACGCAGCATTCGGCAGCCATGTTGTTTGCTTACAACAGCGTCTGTCTCAATCTTACAATTTCGAAAATACGGTTTTTCTCAACGAATGGTGTTTATTAGCGTTCAAGCGGACCAGACCGACCTGTGCCGAAGTCTACCCGTGTGTGCTGTACTCGCGAAAATTTTATTTATGCAATTATCAAGACGAAAAATCGATTCTACGAAATTGAATGTCTCTCTCGCGCATGGCGTATACGTGCATGCTTTCCGTTGATTGTGTGAGTGCACGCATACAGGTCATGGCACAAGGAGTCGGTGCCCTTAATGGATAAATAAACGTTCTACCGCGCGACGCATGGACCTGGCCAGACTAGACTAAAGGAACCAGGGGTACCACACAATAAAAAAGAAAAGAGACGATCGACTACGGCGCACTCTGCGGCCAATTAACTTAAATAATAGAAATCCCCAAAACACACATGAACACATATAGATGCGACTCTAACACTTATAAAATTCAAAATATGGCTGATATTATCCTTAAAAATAAAATTTTATGTGAGTGTATTTGGAATAATAATGATAAAAGAAAGTCCCATTTGGAAACAATAATGGAGTATATAAAAAAAGATAAGAACTACAATGAAACGTAACTATTACAAATAAAAAAACATGTAACTAACAGCTTTATTTCCAAATATTCCAAATATTGGTCAAATGTTAATCGAACACGAGCAATCTTTGTAAGAAAGTACGCGCAGTTTATGGAAACCAAAATTAAAATATCATTTTAAATGATGCATCCCAAACCTGCTATTACTACTCCTAATGATAGTTTATCGTGTGGCAATGTAGGGAATCGTGGTCGTGGTCGTCCACGCAAATGTTACGAAGATTGTAGCAGCAAGATCCAAAAAAGATGGTCACATCAGCTTCGTAGCAAATATAGCCAAAACGAGTTGCGGCAGCTGTTGCACCGAACAATAAAAAACGCTGTAAATATTTGTTATCAAATAATGAAGAAGAAGAGGAAGCATTTATAAATAAAATTTTGGCAATGTATACAGGATGTCCCAGAACTGGGGTAGGAACGGAAGAGGGATGATTGGTGAGGTCATTCTAAACAACTTTTTCCTTTGCCAAAATGTTGGTTAAGGCTTCGTTTTCGAGTTATTAACGAAAAACACTGGCCAATCAGAGCGCGCCGTTAGCGCGGACCGAACCACGAGAGTGTTGGGTATGTTCCGCGCGGTCGTGATCAGGTGCCTCGGCACTATGTCGGTATGATGGGATTCGTTGAATAGAAGTTGCATCGGATAATGAATAAAAATAAGAAAAGAATAATTGTATCGAATTATTGATTACTCATGAACAACGAATCCTATTACACCGACGTGGTGCCGATGCACTTGATCACGACCGCGCGGAACATACCCAACACTCGTGTGGTTCGGCCCGCGCTAACGGCGCGCTCTGATTGGCCAGTGTTTTTCGATAATAACTCGAAAACGAAGCCTTAACCAACATTTTGGCAAAGGAAAAAGTTGTTTAGAATGACCTCACCAATCATCCCTCTTCCGTTCCTACCCCAGTTCTGGGACACCCTGTATAGACCTGGGTCTATCAAGGAGAAAATATGAATTGCTTCGAACTTATAATAAACGCTTATTCGGAGATAAACTTTATCCACCTTATGCGAAAATTCAGGCTGCTAAAAAAAATGTTAGCCTCAAAATATAACTGTAACTGAAAATGGTGCTGAACTCAAATTGCAATCCCTGCTGGATCACACAACATCTCAAATCATGAAATTACTACCGAATCAAATTTTTCTCGATATAGGCACTAAAGGATTAACTTTACATGGGAAGTGGGGAATAGATGGTACTTCTGGCCGACAAAATTTTAAACAAAAGTGGTCAAGAAATAACGACGATGATACAAAAGTTATGTCTGACAGTACAATATTTACAATATGTTATGTCCCGTTAATATTAACAAACAGTCACGATAATAGTCGTGTTTTATGGAGAAACGATAGACCATCGTCTATAAGATTTTGCAGGCCGCTTAAATTTAAATTTGCTAAAGTAACACCATCCAACATTTTAGATTACAATTTCTATATGAATGAAATCAACAATTTGCATCCTTCAGTGGAAAATAAGTTTAGTAAATCTTTTAAAGTCGCTCACACTTTATGATTGATGGTAAAGTGTGTAACGTGTTGACAGATCAGAAATCAACATCTTGCAATATTTGTCGAACAAGTCCAACACATATAAATGATTTACAGTATATAAAAGAATTAAAAATTAACGAAGAACATTATAAACTTGGTTTATCTATTCTTCATTGCTGGATACGATTTATGGAGTGTTTATTACATATTTCGTATAAGCTAGATTTTAAATAAAGTTGTGCTAAAGGAAATAATAAAATGTTACAACAAAACAGAAAGAAACAAATTCAAGACGATTTAAAATCGCAATTACCTATAACGGTTGATGTTGTGAAACAAGGACACGGTACAACCAATGATGGCAATACTGCTAGGCGGTTTTTTTCGAATCCTGCAATTGTTTCTAATGTACATGGAATCAATCAGACACTCATCGAAAGATTTGCATATATTTTACATGTAATGGCAAGCGGTTTTACAATAGATTTGGAAAAATTTGAAATATGTGCTAAAGAAACTGTGAAAATACTTATTAATTTGTACGGATGGTACAGGATGCCCCCTTCTGTATATAAAGTGCTACTACATGGTAGTAATATTATGTGAAAGTTGGTTCTACCTATAGACTATTTTTCAGAAGAGGCTTAAGAGTCTGGAAATAAAGTATTTAAAGCTGCTAGACGCTATAATAGTAGAACTTGTTCTTGTAAAAGCAATAATGAACCCATAATGAATTATCTTCTTATTTCGTCGGATCCTAGTATTAGTGCTAATAGATTACAAAAAGATAAAATGACAAAAGAATTATCAACCGAAGCGAAAACATTAATCAAGTGGGTCGATATAAATAATATAACTAACAATGAAAATGATGATGATGTTGTTTCAGAAGATTCAGTTAATTATGACACTATTTCTGATGAATCTTTAGATATTGAAAATTGCTTTGAAAATCTTGATTTCATTCAGTACTTAATGAGTTATCGATTTTTGTACACATTTTCCGGATTCCACCAGGTTGCATCATCGATTTTGAATTCCATAATTTCGAAAACAAATTCAAAATCAGCATCCGCAATAACTCATATATACAAATTTTCAAAGATATCCATTCAGTTTTGATTTTTCGGTCCGCCATATTGAATCGGCCATTTTGAATTTGATCATTTTGATTAAAAATTTGAAATCTACGACCAAAATAACCTAGAGAATTTTCAGAAAATTTACTGTAGATTTCACTGAGTTATCGAAATGTGTCCATTTCATGCGGATTTCGCCCACTGTGTGGCGCCGCGACATGTCTCGTGATCTTTTCGCTTTGGCAGTCAAGGCACGCTTTTGCCCACTGCCGGCAATCTTTCTTAACCGACGGCCAAACATACCGCTCGGTTACCAATTTGGTCGATGCTTTCGCTCCCGGATGCGACATATCGTACAATCGTCGAAATAGGTTCTACCTAAACTGCCTACAAACAAATAGACGAGCGCGTCCAGTTGATATATCGCAATATACATCTACTTCCGGATCGACAAACTTTACCTTGCGTAGCAGTAGACTGTCCAGGTTTTTTAACACCTCCTTTAATTCCTCATCGCTCTGTTGAGCCACCGCTAACGCTTGGTAATCAAAGAGCGTAATTACTTTCTCTATACGCGATAACGCATCCGATACAACGTTGTCTTTACCCGATAAATGTTGGATATCCGTCGAAAACTGCATCGTAAACTCCAACGCGTGCCGAAAATACTTGACGGCGGAATACGCGGCGAGCAATTCACGATCATAAACACTGTACTTTTGTTGCGCAGAGTTCAATTTGCGGGAGAAAAAAGCTAACGGCTGCCAACTACCGTGCAGATTCTGTTGAAGCACAGCACCAATAACGGAGTCGGACGCATCCACCGTGACACCTAATTTTGCCTGCGCCACCGGGTGCTTCTTTTGTTTTCTGAAACGCTAACTCCGTTTCCTTTGACCATTCAATTGGCTCGTTTCTGCCACCTCCCTTGAGACACGCCAGCAGCGGAGCTTGTACTGAAGCAGCTCCTGAGATAAATCTTCTGTAGAAGTTCACCATCTCAAGAAAGCGGCTTAGCTGTGCCTGGGTCTTCGGTCTGGGAAACGGTTGGACTTTACCAAAAGGTGGGACGCAAATCCGGATGGGTCATATATCATTGGAAAGCCCTTGACGAGAGGAACACAATGGCGTGGGTAGGAGGTCTTAAAAGGTGGCTGCGGCGTCGTTGAGTTCTCCAGGGGCCAGGCTGCGTGGCGGTCTGGTGCGGGTAGCGAACCCGGTGTGCCCTAGCAATTATACCGTAACCCAGTGGTCACGTCTCGCTGGAACGGGGGGCTTGCCTTCATTGGCCGGCCCGCGAGGATGTCTATAAAAAAATCCCTAGCCCCAAGCTGCGGTGCGCGGTGAGGAGGGCGTGCCCGGAGTAAGCGCCGGGCATGGCTGATGGGTGCATCAGTCTCTAGCGGCCATCCCCGGGGTACCTGGCGACCCCCCGGGTGTACTTAGCCTTACCCGGGTAAGGCGGCTCTGCCCGGGTGGACCCACGGACCGACCCACTCGTGGGAACATCATGGAAGAATTAAAACAAAACAAAAAAGAAACTGGATGGGCTGTGACTATGACGGAAGTGGCTATGCACAAGGATACGGATAAAGAGCAGGCGGTGCAGGTTAGCACCGAGGGTAACGCGAATTTGTTCGCCGCACCCCGCCCCCAGAGGGCGAAAAGGGGAGGCTCGCACTCCCGTGGAAGAAAGAGGTCCTCGGCATCGCGGAGGGGATCTCCTGCCCGCATTGACAGCGTGGATGACTCTGATGAGTCGTACGCGTCCGCTGCCTCGCTGGACAGATCGTCGAGGAGAGAAAGGCCGTCGACATAGGCAACTATGCTGGCCTCGTGTCGGATGAGGAGAGGGTGCTGGACGCTCTCTCCCTCCACCCGCCCCAAGTAAGGGCAGCATTCCCCTGCCGGAGCAGGAGCAGCTCGAGTTGGAGCTCCGCTACGAGCCTATGACGACTCTGGCAGCGCAGACACTCGAGCTGACTGCGGATGTAGAGAGGGTTGCCTCCGTGTCGAAAGGGCTCACGGAGATGGAGATGGCCAAGAGGACGACGCCGGACAGCGGAGCAGAGGAGTTAGCACGGTTGAGGCTTCAGCTCCACCAGCGAGAGGAGCAGATCAGCAAACAGGGTAAGTAGCGGCTCACCCTGACCAAGGAGCTGGCGGAGGTGCGGGCTCGCCTGCTGGCGGTTGAGGCCCCCATCTTCGTTGCCCCCGCCCGCGCCGAAAAGACAGCTAGGCCGGCCTCCCCCTTGGTGGAGCAAGGAGGAATCAAGAAGAGGAGGCCGGAACAGGAGGTGGCAATGCCCGAGCCAGTGTGACCTGGTCGGAGCAACCGGTCGGTCCGGTCGCGGATTTAGGGGAGGAGGTGAAATGGTTCCGGGGCACGATGAAGGCGATCTGTGACGTCGCCATGGCCCGGGCCAAATGCTTCCCCAGACGGGCCGCCTACTGGTGGTCGGGCGAAATTGCCGAAATTCGGCAGAATTGTAATGTCGCCCGACGCCAGTGGCAAGGGGCCCGTCGGAGAAGGAACAGCGACCCAGCGGGGGAGGAAGAACTGTACGGGTGCTACCGTGTATTGGTGGTAGGCCTGCAGCTGGCCATCAGGGAGGCCAAGTCCCGGGTATGGCAGGAGCTCCTCGGCTATCTGGATGCCGATCCGTGGGGGCGCCCCTAACTGTGGGCTATGGGCAAACTAAGGCCCTGGGCGCCCCCCGTGACGGAGAGCCTCGACCCCCAGTTCTTGGGTCAGGTGGTGGACACGTTGTTTCCCCGTGACGACGGTAGCCACCCCTGGCCCCCGCCGGTCCAAGTCGAATGGACCGACGACATGGGGGTCACGGAGCGGGAGCTGGCCGAGGCTGTTAGGCGCATGGGGGTTCGGAACACCGCTCCGGGCCCCGACGGTATCCCCGGCCAAGCCTGGGTATTGGCCCTGCGCGTCCTTGGACCGCAATTGAGGCGCCTCTTCAGCGCCTGTCTGGAGGAGGGTATTTTCCCTGAACAATGGAAGGTGGGACGACTGGTCCTGCTTAGAAAGGAAGGACGGCCCGCGGAGAGTCCCTCCGCGTACCGGCCATAGTTTTGCACGACGAGGTCGGGAAGCTTTTAGAAAGCGTGATTTCTGACCGCCTCGCCGGGCACCTATCCCGGGTAGGCCCTGATCTGGCCGAGTCGCAGCACGGCTTTAGACGGGGGCGCAGCACCATTGATGCGATCGACTCGCTGCGCTCCCAACGCGATTCGGCCACGTCCCGGGGCGGGGTGGCGATCGGCGTTTCGCTTGACATAGTGAACGCCTTTAATACCCTGCCCCACGGGACGATACTGGGGGCGCTGGAAGATCACGAAGTGCCCCCAGTACTGAGACGGATGATCGGAGCTTACCTACGGGATAGGTCCATCATGTATGTGGGCCGGGACGGACGAATCTATCGGAGGGACGTCGATGAGGGTGTACCCCAGGGGTCCCGCTTGGGGCCCCCATTATGGAACGTGGGGTACAACCCAGTTTTGCGGGTCATGGTCCCGGACGGTGTCAGCATCACGTGCTTTGCGGACGACACGTACGTGTTTGCCACCGACCGGAACTGGAGCAGGACCAGTCGTCTTGTGGAGATTGGTGGGGCTGCCGTCGCAGCTGCGGTCCGGAGACTGGGGCTGCAGATAGCGCCCCACAAGACCGAGGCGATGTGGTTTTACTCGCCTCGGCGTGGGGTTGCACCACCGCCCCAGTCTTGGATCCGGGTAGGTGACACCAGGGTCCAGGTACGTGAAGGGTTCAAGTATCTCGGCCTCCACCTGGACAGCCACTGGCACTTCGAAAGGCATTTCGACCGTCTTGCCCCCCGATTAGACGGGGTAGCAAACGCCCTTGGGCGGGTGCTGCCCAATATCGGGGGGCCGAGCGAGAAGGTTCGCCGCCTTTATACGGGGATCGTATACTTACGTACACTTAGGGGGAGGGTCAAAGGTTAGATCCTCCCCCGAGATGGGGCGCTATGCGCCAAGGGTGGGGGGGTCCCGGTGTTGTTCGTTAGAGGCCCCGGGGCCCTCACCACAGCCCTGTGCAGGTCACCGTGGGGGATTTAGCCGGTAAAAATCCGGCACTACCCCCAGCCTCTCCCCAGGGGGGCTGGGGGCGTCTTTGATAGATTTCCCCCACGAAAAAAAAGGTTAGGTTAAGTTAGGTTGTCTTTTTCGAAGATTTCTCCTCGTCAAATAAGAAAAAAAAAGTTAATGAATTTATATGGCTTGGGGCATTTTAGTTTTTGACCTCTAGCGGGTCAAAGTCTCATATTTAAGACCTCCCACCCACACTATTGTGTTCCTTTCGTCAAGGGCTTTCCAATGACATATGACACATCCGGATTTGCGTCCCACCTTTTGGTAAAGGTCAACCGCACAAGATGCAGGGCAGATGACCAACAACTCTTCGACGGACGAGCAATCCCGAGCTGCAGCATGTACTGGAACTTTTGCTTCGCTGCCGCCAGCCGGTCTGTTGTGAGTCTCCTCGGTTTGCTTGTAACCGGTGGACCAGGTGTCGTCAGAATATGGTGCACCGTTTCGGCGGCCTGCTATATACTGGGGGCCCTGTAATACTCGGGTACTTAGTGAATAACCCGCGCACCTCACTTTCCGGCACCACTATTGCACTACGCACCGATTCAATATGGTCTTTTGACACCCTAGCCACAACTCTGCACGTCGTTACGCTATCTACAAGGCATCCGCGCCTTAAATCTACCAAAAGTCTGTCATGACTTAAAAAGTCCGCCCCGAAAATGAGCCTAGTCACTTCCGCTACGATAAAAGTCCATGCAAAATCTCTACGTAGTCCTAAATCTAACGATAACATAATATGTCCATACGTAGGAATCGGCGTACCGTTTGCCGCCATTAACGCAAAGTCTTCACGCGCACGTGGATCACCTAATTTTCTTCGCGGAAAAGCCCCCGTATCAACGAGGACCTGTGTTTTTGTCCGGGTGTTCGACACAAAGAGGCGACGCACTGCACTTCTGGGGTCGCCCGCCACCATCAGCGCCCCTGGCTTGGATTTTCCGGCGCCTTATACGAACACGGGGAAATGCACCTATAGGATTTTTCCCGGAACTTCCGATGGAAATAGCACAGTCCGCCCCGGCGCTCCTGTCGCGACTTCAACAACGACCTCCACCGCTGACCTCGGTCAACCAAATCACGCCTGTCGCCCTCTGCTGACTCCTTGCCGAAGCTGGGCTGTCACTAATGCAGCGATCTGCTTTACCAACGAATCAACATCCGCAACCGACGCCAATCAACCGATTGATGTTTTGGCTGGAGGTGTAATTTCCCCAATCTTGTCAGCCAAAGATGCCAGTCTTTCCAGCTCCATTCCTTCCTGAGCTGCTAAAACCGATTGAATACTTGTCGGCAACCTGCTCATCCAAAGCATTTTCAACAGGTCCTCCGGCACATCCGTTCCCGCCAGCGTTCTAAGATGGCGGAGGAACTGGGATGGCGCCTTGTCGCCTATCTCCTCATGCTCAAGGAGCCTCTGGATCCTCTTCTTTTTCGATGTTGAAAGCCTCGCGATCGACTCAGACTTCAATTTCTCATACCTTCCTTGAGCTGGGGGGTTAAGAAGGATGTCCTCAACTTCCTTCGCCGTCTTAGCGTCCAATTGCGCGAGCATGTGCCAATATTTGGTTTTGTCTTGCACAATATTACACAGCGCAAATTGCGCGTCGAGCTGTGCAAACCACAACGCTGGCCGCTCCGGCCAAAATTTAGCGATATGGATTGCCACCGCACTATATTCTGCTGATCCTCCAACTTATACGGGTTGCATATTCGCGTTCATAATTTTTCGGCGGGGTCACCACTTGTGGGAATAGGTGTTGGTAAATATACTCTGAACACGTCTGTTCATGGAAGCGTCTTTATTCTGTTGCGAACCTCGCTTGTATGTACGAGTGCAGCATCGTATGAATCTAGCTGCAAGCCTGTAATCACAGGAGTTGAATGAAATGTAATATGGCGACGATGCCATAAGAGTATGGCTACAGCATGTCTGTGTTATGTTATATCAATGCTCATAAATTAGGAGCCAAAATTCAAAAGATTAAGCAAGCAATGGACAAGACTCTGTAAAACTTTCAACGTGAAAGATCGTGCTGGGAGAGAGTTGGAAATCCGGAGAAACAGAACTGTCCCACTTTAAATTTCTAAGAGACTTATTTATTACGGGCTGTATCTAATTCATTACTCTTAACGAAAATCATGTTTGGTTCTTGAAGTTGTCGAAGTCTCTTTTTTTCCGTTTTTCCCTGGATCCCACGCTTTCCCTTAACACGTGTGCACAGAATCGTTCTCGAGTCTTGGCGGAGCACCACCATTTCTACTCGCTCAAGGGTGGACCGAAGCCAGGGAAAGGGACCGCCTCCGAACAGAGATGGACTCCTCCACCATTGTACCAGGGATGATCCTGAGGGAGGATTCAGGATCCAGCGAGGAGGGGATGACAGCCAACATCGACCGAAGATCTTTACCGCCAAGCTCAGAACGATTCCAAGCTTCAACCCATCTAGATACGTTTCTTGAAAAGATAGTCTTACAAATAAAGCAATACAAATTTTTACTTTTACACGCGAAGTGTTTGTTTTATTAAAGGCCACGCCGCGAGCAGAGCGCTTCAGCGTTCCACGGGCACCTTACTCACGTCCCAAAATCCCTACAATCTGGAACGGCGCACGCAACAATTCCAACTACTTGGCCTCCGTTGGCGTCATGCCAACCGCCTTACACCTAGGGACATTCCCCTAGAACATCAACAATGGAACTATGTATATGTTCCCTATAAAACTAATAAACATTATGAAAAAAATGTTATTGAAGAGGGGGTCCGCGGACTACATAAGTTTAAGAATCCCTGTACTAGAACATACTAGAGTAGGCTGTGGAGATCTACATGAAGCTAACCGGAAGGAATAATAAAATATGATTATTTTTAATTTTTTTCTTAGTGTATTTCGTTTGTAAATCGTTTGTGATTGATTGTGAGTCTATTTTTAATGTTTGTGACAAATTAGTTTTATTATCCGACTTCGAAAAGGAGGAGGATACTCAATTCGATGTGTATGTTTTTTTTTTTGTTTTTTTTTATGTATGTTCACCGATTACGCCGAGACGGATGAACCAATCGGAACGAAACTTTTTGCGTCTTATAGAGTATAACTCCCCATTGGTCCTGTAAAAAACATATTTTGCATTTTTTCATTCCTAACGACTTTTTTTTCTAAATGTATGTTCGCCGATTACTCCGAGACGGATGGACCAATCGGAACGAAACCTTTTGCATCCTCTAGAGTATTTCTCCCACTTGGTCCCGTCAGAAAGACCTTTTGCATTTTTTCATTGCTAACGATTTTTTTGCAAAGAACGTAATGCTTGATTTACATTTTTCACCGATTACCGCGAGACGGATGAATCAATCGGATCGAAAATTTTGTGTCTTGTAGAGTATATCTCCCGATTCGTCCGGTAAAAAAATTTTTGTATTTTTTCATTCCTATCGACTTTTATCGCTAAAAATGTAATACTTTTTGGAATTAATGCGAGGATTAATAAAAACGCTCACACATAGCACGTTTTAATAACAGAAAATAGATTTATTCGTAAGAAATAATAACTGTCGAGGCGACGTGTCTTATTGTTAGTCCACGATCACACTGAATCTGCCGTTTTTCGGTGCTTTCCCAGGCTGTCCAGGAAAACACATGTGCGCCTCTTAACTTTCTAAAATGCGCCGAGAAGGTTTTCCCTTGTACACATTTCTGCAGCATTCGTAGAAAAAGAATATTTCGCTCACCACCAAGCCTGGCCTCTCAAAAGCCCAAGAATGGTGGTACACGTTCACTACAACTTCATTTATATCTTCCAGCGTTTATGCTGCAGGGAATGCATCGATTGCAATGAAACCTTTCACATTTAGTAGGAGGTATATCCGTGATGATCCCACTTGCAAACATTTATGGAATTTGTTAATAACTACTCTTATAGCAAAAAATCTGTTCCTTCGTGTTACTCTGCAAGGAATGTATCGTTCGCGACGAAACCTTTCATATTTAGTAGGATATACAGGGTGTCATGCGACTACCTCGACAGCCGGAGAGGGATGATTGCCAAGGTGATTCTAAACAACTTTTTCCTTTGCCAAAATGTTGGATAAGGCTTGGGTTTCGAGTTAATAACAAAAAACACCGACCAATCCGAGCGTATATAACGCGTAATCCCAGGGACTGCAGTGTCGGGTACGAAAACCGAGCCTAACGTAGGTCGCGAACGAACGGCTTGACGCCTCATTGTCATAGCACAATAAAAAAACTGAACTGGTAGAACATTTTTAGTCGTTGTTTAGAATGAATACGGAGGGATTTCAGCGTAGCAGGTTAATTTAGGAACAAATGCAAAAGTTTCATTTAAATTGTTTTCAAATTTTTCATCATTAACGTGGCTTCCAATTCAAACGTTTATTAATTATTCCATTTCAGTCATATTTATTTGTTGTTTAGAATGCTTAGAATTTCCTTTTTTACATTATGACAAGCGACAAGAGATTAGGTTCTGTATTCATTTTAAACGACTAAAAATGTTTTTCCAGTTCAGCTTTTTTATTGTGCTATGCCAACAGGGTGCCGAGCCGTTCGTTCGCGACCTACGTCAGGGCCGGTTTTCGTAGCCGACATTGCAGTCCCTAAACCCGCGCGCTGTACACGCTCGGATTGGTCGGTGTTTTTTGTTAATAACTCGAAAACAAACCAACATTTTGGCAAAGGAAAAAGTTGTTTAGAATCACCTTAGCAATCATCCCTCTTCGGCTGTCTAGGTAGTCGCGTGACACCCTGTATATCCGCGATGATCCCACTTGCAAAAATTTATGAAATTTGTTGTTTATTAACCATTTAAATTCGGTCAATTTTTTTTCGGTTCATAATTATTAGCTAAGCAACAGAAACCCAAAATACGCTCAGAAGCGTATCACTCGTAAACATATGCTGGCAACTACTTAAAAAAAAACGCATCGACAATAGTACCTCGCGGGTGAGGTGGAAAGCTATTACCAGCATACGTTTACGAGTGATACGCTCCTGAGTCTCGAACGGTTCGTAGGCTGCGCGTTAAACGTCGCGGCAAGGGGAATAGCGGTAGGCGGAGCCAACTGAAAATCGGCTGAAAAGTGCAAATCTTGCCGAGCTCTGCTATAGACTATCGATAAATATTCCCACGACAATGTCGCCATACCAGTCTAAACATATTCACGTGATAACATTTCACGTTACAACTGAAATAAAATTGCTAATTACAAAAAACTAATTTGTCACAAACGTTAATGTGATGCTAGCGTTGAAAACTTTACTGACAGTCCCTAGAAAAATCCCTAGACGTGAGTTTTCGAATTACGTCATCGTTTCTAAACAGAATGCAAAATAATTTGAGAAACGTGTTCAGGAGAGCGTAAAGAATGGCGCTCTGGTCCTTATTTTACCCAAATCGTCTAAAAGTTATAAAATATTGAAATTGGTGTCTGTCAAGAAAATGGCGGGTCGGATTCACCTGCATTAATTTATTCGTGATATAAACATTTGTGCGAAACGAATAGAGACCAGAGCGCCATTCTTTGGGTCGGATAGAGTAAAACAAACACTCAGGGGATGGTGTACAAGCTTTCGTTTAGACAAAATAATTTTTAACAAAAAAAAATCCGACTTCGAAATGCACTAAAAGTGTAAAATAATTACTATTTCGGGTGTACTTCCGTTTACGGACACACTCCGATCTGGACCATATTTGGTATATAGTCTAAGGAGATCAAGACGAATCGAATGCGCATATTGTTGACGTGCGAAAACTTCCGGTTCCGGAGATAGAGAAATCCCTGAATTTATAAATAAACCGGTGATTTATATGCAATTCAAAAAATTATATCGCCTTTCCTTGCTTATTTCGTTCATTCTGTTCTGGTTAGTTTGGTTTCTTGGTTGGTTCGGTTCGGTTCGGTTTGGTTGGTTGATTGGTTGGTTGGTTTATAGCGACTGCTGCTGTCATCTTGCTAGTAATCGTCGGCTGATTTGGTATATAAAGGTGTTCCATTAGATCTGGCACATTTTCATGACTGTTTGTGCACTAAACTGCGACAGAACTAATGAAACAGCTATCTCGAGAACCGGAAGTTTCCGCACTTCCGAAATCACTTTTTTGCATGCAGCAGACCGAGCGAAAGCTATTAGTATGAAAAATTTCCAAAAAGGGGCGTGTCCGTAAACGGAAGCACTCCCACTATTTCATTTATACCAGTATTCCACAGCTATTAATAAAATCTACTTAATCGTTAAATAGGATACTAAATACATTTCAACCTTTTCGGAGGCGGCGCAAAATTAAAAACTTTTCTTCTACTAGGAAGATCCTAGTTCAGGCGTCGACAACCTGTGACAAATGACCCATTTGATAATTTCAAGTAAACAATATTTAACGGGAATCAACATACCCATTGCGGATTAACTATACTGCAGTTCACGAGAGACCATACTTAACTCGCGCAGGTTACTAGGTCTAGGGACATTTTTAATAACGTGTGTGATTCCTCTATACAGCTTGCTTCTTTCTTGACGATCATATAATTTTTTTCCTTGAGAAATAATAGGAATTTCACTGTATCGTGTACCTTTACCATGTCATCATCGCTTATCAGTTATCGTACGTCATATATTTCTGTCCACTATTTATATGATAGGTGTTACGTTGCGCGTGCGACGGCGCAACGTAAAAAGGAAAAAATAAAATATTATTAGATAAGAGGAATGAATTACAATTAGATCGTTGCAAAGCAACCTCTTATTTCTTTCTTCCCTATTCTGGCGCGATGGTTGGTATTCGTTGCCACCAGTCTCGAGCCGGTTAGCGACAAATTAAAAGACGAAAGACAAGAATAGTTAACGAGATGCTAGAATCGGCAATTTAGATTATTAGCCTTTCGTTGAGTTCGTTCAGCGCCCTGGGTCCCATACGGGTCCCTCCTTGAATCTGTATACGTTGGTAAGCGTGGTTTAGACTGTAATGTGTAGGAATGTGTTTGAAATGAATTTGAAACTGTTTTGGAAAATGAAACTGGTTTAATTTTGAAAGAAAAAGTCGAATGAATAACAAAATACAAGAAATGCCAACATTTGAGATCTGAATAAATTTGGAAACTCGTTAATATTGAAAATACCAATTCATGGAAGATGATAACAAGGGTAAAGATGCTTAGTATTAGTTAAAAAAATATTATAATATGGAAACGACCTAAGATCACAATTGAAACGTTTACGAGTAAATTCCGGTCGTGCAAACGTGATTACTATTTCGCTTCCCTTTTATTCAAAATTAGATTTACCGATAAATTGACGGTTCTCGCCCGCGAGGGTGCACCCCAGCATGAGGTACTCTCGTAACCCCCGAAAGGGCTGGACTAAGGTGCCCCTTTTTAAAATAAGACAAGGAAATGGAAAAACGAAATCGTAACACCCAAAATTAAATATAATCGGTCGATACCTCGTTTGATGGAACGATCTGATCTGAGATACTCTCGTAACTTTCGAAAGGGCTGGACCAGATCGCCCGTTTTGCCAGTTGAGAACGTCGTGTTCGAAAATGTAACGGAATCGACTTACCGATACGCTGTTCTATACAATACAAGATTTATAAATTCGCTTGCTAATATTTGCTGTTTGTTCGCTTGTTGATCTGGAACACCAAAGAACGGTAAGATTTTTGATCAGGCACTTGTCGCGGCGACGAATTATTCCGACGAGGACGTTGACGAGAGACAGACACAACGAAATACAAGAATCAAATAATTTATAAATACGCGGAATGAATTTAACACGAGAAATACGCGAGCAACGAATTAAAAACGGAAAGAAAAGATAGAAAATTAGGTAGAAGGAAAATTTAACGTGCGTGTCTATGAGTCCTTGTTAAGAATCGGATTATTTCAACTCGCACGGCACTCTGCCTCGCTACGCGGAGGTCTTTACCGCAGAGGAAAACTATCACGAAATTCCGAACAACTCTGTCTCTCGGACACACGGGCTCCCGATCACGTACTTACGATTGATCGATCAAGAGTGAAGAATTTTGCGCGAGATCGACGGTCGAAAGGGCCCGTCGCGCGATCGTCGTCCTTGGAGGGGACGGTTTGACGAATCGTAGTACGTTTTCGGCAGTGCCGCGTGCCCGATGATTGGCTAAGACGCGCGAACTAAACGAAGATCTTTCATCCCCTTTCCTCGATGTTCCTTCTCTTTTCTATTTCGTCGCCATGATCGTTTCAACGGTTTTAGAAACTACGCAGTATTTCCCTTCGAATTTATAATTATTGAATTTTTGATAAAATCGCAACTATTGATTAGATTGAATTGTAAAATGAAATATAAGATGAAATATGTAAGCCTTTAAGGATGAGGCCGTCATCCGTATGATTTTACTTTAACAAAGATCAAAATTATTCGTTTCGGTTTGCAACGAAGATTAATAATTATAGTAGTTAATTCAGCGGACGATGCACTCATGGTAATTGCAATGCCGTGGCAAATTATACATTTGTTATACAATCTATTTGCATATTTGTTCGGATGGATTCGGCATTCGCTTTCTAATGAATTTAAACAATTTTGATTTGGCAAACATTCCTTCGAGAACGTTCCTTTGTTCAAATTTGCCGTTGTCGCCAGGCAGTTCTTAGAATTTTCAATATGTTACATTGCGCGGCGAGCGCGAGGCGAGCGCACAACGTAAAAGAAGAAAGAAAATGAACGATAGAGAGATATTGAATTTGATTCTTCTTATTTCTGGGCGATGAGAAAGGTATCGCTGCCACCAGTTCTGACCGCGTATGACGCGGAGACGTCCTCTACGGTCAGAACAAATTAAAAGACGGAAACTTAGATAGTATTTATTTCCGTTGGATTCGTCAGTGTTCTGGGTCCCATACGGGTCCCTCCTTGAAACTCTGTGTTGGGGTGCGTGGATTTGAAATATAGAATGATACAGATAATGATACAGAATGGAAATCAAAAGAAATGTTAATACCGTTTAGTGTGCAAAAGAAGGTAAATTTAATTCAAAGTAACTATTGAAGCTAACACAAAACTGAATTCCAGATAACTATTGTTTGAATACTGAATAGATTCTGTTAAATACTGATAATTACCATTAAACGAATTCAAATTAGAACAATACTGATTTACAAGGGTGCGACGACAGCCGCGGATCGGCGTCGCGCATCGCGGGCCCCCACCGCGGCGGCATCCCCACTCCCGAGTAATTAGACTATAAGTAGGACCGATCGATGCGCGGATCGATGAGTTGCCTCGGGGCTTCGGCCCCGAGGGGACCTCCTCGGAGGTCCGGACCGGAGCACCAGAGCTCTCGACGCCATGGCTGACCTGGCGAAGAGATCTCTGGCCAACGGGCCGTAGCATTGCACTACGCTACGACCTGGCAGCTCCCCTAGATCCAGCGGCCGTAGGCGCCTAGCCTCGTCAGTCCCGTGGTTGACCCGGGGTGACCAAGCTAGTGCGCGTTCATAATCTCTGCTGGTGCTTCCGCGGGGATTCCGAACGCTAGCTTACTCGGCACCGCAATTTGCCTTTGGCAGCCGATTCCGTCCAGCTTTGTGGCGTTACCCAGGCTGGCCAGGATTGGTCGTCGACTCGTTCGCTGTTCGGTTCTACCTCGGCGTACGAGAAGACGAGCCGCGTGAGGCAAGCGGGCCGCAACTCCACCGCAGCGCGAAACACCGCAGCGCGATTGAATAAACACCGTCGGCCCAACCGGGCCAATCCTATCCCGACTCGACCTCTCTTGCGTTTGCGTATGGTTGCGTTTGTTTGCGTTCGCGCTCCGTTCAGCGCTTTCACTCCGCACTCCGACATCGCGCCGTTAGCTTGTAAGACCGCGTAGCAATGGCTACGACCTGCGCTAGAATTAAGGCCGCGTACTTTCTGTGACGGACCGGGTTCCGACCGTAGTTCATAAGTCCTGTACATTAGGCTTAAGCTTGGCTCCGCGCGTCTAACCACCAGACGACATTTCTGATTGTAGCTCCCGAGGCAGGAGAGCACCGCACGACCAGCCGGCGAGGGCAGCCGCCGTTAGATGCCCCCTCTTTATTTAATAAATATTTATTTTTCCTACTAACACCGACTCATTATTTACCGACCTGTTCCCATGCGAACCCTGGCACGGGGAAAACCGCCGCGGTGCGCAACGCCGTGCGCACCGAACCGACCGACCCCGTTACAAGGGTAAAGATGCTTAACCTATTGTTTAATATAAATGTGATTGAAATCGGAAAAGATATTTGACCTTTGGTTTACAATGAGACTTTCTAATATAATTATAAACGGATTTGAAAATGAATTTTTCAATGTAAGACGACTGCCTCAACCTAATATTATAGGAAAATAAGATTTAGGCGGTTTCTATCCGCAAGGTAACGACCTGAATGAAGAGGCGCTTACAACCCCCGGAAGGGCTTTACAGGTCGTCCCTGATAAAGTATCGTAGTCGAAACAATCGTCACACGCAAATTCGCGATGGTTCAAAATTCGGAATATTAATATAGCGAATAAATTATAATCGGTACCTGAATGTGGGAAACGAGACGATCTAAAATGAAGAGACTCTTACAACCCGTAGGCTTAATAGATCGCCCGTTTTGCCTTGTCGGAATTCAATTATAATGCCGTGCTCGACAAATTAGTACAGAACAGGCTTACCGTGAGAATGTAGAATGTAATAATACGATAATGTTATCGTTGAAAAATCGCTGTTGAATCTGGAACACCAAGAAAGATGAGAGGCTGGTGTCGCACTAACAGTTGTCGCGCACCCGGTTGCCGTTTATTGCAAATGAAAAATTAAATAAGACGTAATACAAGACAATTACAATTTCTGGAAAATAAAATAATAAACGCGAGTGAATTTAATACGAAAAATACGTGATCAAACGGATTAAAAGAAAGAGAAAAGATAGAATTTTAATAGTGTGAAATGAGTTTAACGTGCGCGTCTCTGAGTCTTTGCCGCGTATCCGGAATTTCACCCTCGCGACACTCTGCCTAATACGTAGGACTTGCCGCGCAGCTAAATTACACGAAGTACAATCGACAACTCTATCTCTAGACGCACGGGCTCCCGTCACGACTTACTCGATTGTTCGACGAAGAGTGATCAAAATCGATCGCGATCCTAGCCGGAAGGGCCCGTCGCGAGGACGATGTCCTTGCGTGGGGACATTTTGGCAAATCATAGCGCGTGACGACAGCGCCGCGTGCATCGCTATTGGTTGAAGGCGCGTGCTAGCTAAATTCCTCTAGATCATGCTTTCTCTCTCTCTTGGTGTTCCATCCCTGTCTAACTTCGGTGTTTCTACGCTTTTCGATAATTTCGTATATTAGCTAACAACGATGCAAATATCTATTAACAGTTTAAATCAGTCCTACTGAGCAATAAATATGCAGTTAATTATGAATAATCGTTGGATTTTATGAATGAATAACGGTTGGCGATCACGAAGTTCTTTCTTTAACAATTGGCTTGACCATAATCATTCGTTCGTAGATGTTGGTTCGCAACACGAATTGCGCTGGTACGCACGTTGTAAAGCATTCGATGTTCAATTGCAATTTTCAATATCTTCTAGTCTTTACTTATTAAGTCGAATATTCGTTATTACATTTGTAACGTAGTTGGTTCGAGAACGTTCTCGCTATTCGAAAATTACCGTTAGGTTTTCGGTTTCAAGCAAATTCTCGGAATTCGATACAAAGACTTTTATTGCCACGTTCGACCCTTCGCCTCTAAACAGTCCTCGAACGCTTGCTAACGTTTGCTTGCGAGGGTTCTCATTCCTTGCTCTTTCGTTCACACAAATATTCAATACGCTAGTTCATCTCGCGTTTTCATTCCAGCATTCAGCTCATGCACACAATCGGATTAAGGACCGACTGGCGCCCACGCGTGAAAAAGAGGAGAGTATCGGTTATAATTTCAGAGATAAATTGATCTTTACGCTTTTGCGCAGTTAGCCTGAGGAGACCCCTATAATGCGAAGCACTGGCTAACCGCGCAGCGAACGCTGTTTACGATACCTCTCCTCGGTCGAACCGAGTTTTTCTATCTCGCATTTCTGTTACTATGCAGTTGAGCACGACGATAGTTTCAAGGAGGGGTATTAACTGAAGAAAAGAATTGAGAAATATGAAGAGAATGAAAGGATAGAAAAGACAAAAGTAGAATAATTAAAAACTCAAACTCTCCCCTGTGCATTTCCCACATGAAGAAATCTCTTACAACCCGAAGGCTTGATGGGAAAGGACAGAGTCAAGGAGGAAATTAAAGAAAGATGAAGTAGTAATTCGTCCTCCTCACGTCCCTTACATGAGGAGACTCCTACAACCCGAAGGCTTGACGTGACAAATACAATAGTGTTTATTGCTTCGAACGACCCTTGATTTTCGAACGGCGCACAGTGGGGCAGGAGTCTCAAAAACCTGGCATAAATTATGTAGCTCCTTTTTTCGGTGAATTAATGTGTGATTGGTCAATGAGAATATAAAACAACTCGAAAGAATCCAAAAACGATCGAAGCGTAACCTTTTTTTAATAACATAATTGTTTATTACAATATTATTACATATAGTTGTAGTTAGGATTATAGTTGTAATTGTAGTCGTAGTTGTATTTGTAATTATAGTTAAAATATATAATTATTGTTCGTCTGAAGAAATTTCAGATGAGCTAGTTTCAGAAGAACATATAGTACTTAGCTGATATGCTGGAGTCTGTGCAGATTCTAACATGTTTAGAGCATCTGCAGGAAATGATTTTAATTTTTTTGGTGGTAGCTGTCGCAGATTGGAAATTATAGGATCCGAAGATATTAATAAAAAGTGGAAAATGTCTTCGTTGGTATTATATCGAGACGATTTCCGCAAAAGTTTATTGCGAAATAATTTAAAATCTTTGTTTCTGGCCTCTTGGGCCTCTTCGCTGAGTTGCCCAATTGGCAGTAAAGCATGGGTTATAATTTCCGCACCGTGAATTAATATTTTGTGAACGGTCGGAGGTATAGAATACCAGGGATATAATTTTACGAAAGCTTCTGCTGTGGCTTTCGTATAATTTGTAAATTTATTAATGTTTATCTTATATCCGCTAGAAATAACTTTCATTATAATACTAATTCTACGTATAATGTCACTATCAACGCCAGTAATATTTGCAGACACTTCATGATTTTCAAAAAACCTTCTTGCGGTATTACCGTCATTCGTTGTACCGAATCCGGGTTTAGGTTTATCAACGATCAAACCCAATTTAGTTTTGAATTGTTGTTGTATATAATTCTTCGTCGCTGCTACAATATTTTTATGCTCCTCACCTCGGGCTTGCCATTTTTTTATAGGTAATTTATATGCAAGATGCAGCAGGCACTCAAAGCACCTAATCCATGCGTGCAGCACAGAGAGACCAAACTCAAGATTAGTTGTGTTCACTGTAGCACTATAAACTAGTTTAAGGTTACTAAAGTTTTTTGATGTAAGTCCACATAAATAACACTTTTGGGTTGATGTTGTTTCTGTTAACGCGTTGCATACCTTTCCGTCAATCATTGTTAGCAGAAGCTTATGTTTAACTACAACATTCATTCCATCCAAATTACATGTTGAAGGCTGCAACTCGTCTATCTGTTTCTGGATGTTGACCTTTTCAGCTACTATAGTAGAATTTGTTTCGGTTATAAACTGGAATCGAATGGGCCAACAAAAACGGGTCGATGATGTCCGGGGATTTTGCCAAATAATAATATTATCATCCGTTGCAACGGATTCACTGCAACACACTTAGATTGGCACTAATGATGTCATAAACACAATTGAATCGGAAGATTCTTCGTCGTCAAATTTTTGTTTATATTCGCTATTTCCAGATGAGCCATCAAAGCCCTATTTGCTTATCATAATAAGATTTTTAAGTTGTTCCAAGTTTAGATTTTTTAAAATATCGATTTGGAGAGACAACAATCTTGAAACGGTATGGTTGAGCAGAGCTTGCAGTTTTACTTCCGCAGACGAAGACGAAACACTAATGCAATTGCTGTCTGGGTAACACATTTTTTTTGCATTCTGTACAATTTTGTACGAGGGAAATCGTAATTTGTCTTTCGATCTTATAATGTTATATTGATGACGAGTGAGTTTACTGTAAAATATCATTGCTAACGCTTCTTCTGCTGACATCGTTTGTACTGTATTATTTTCAAACTTTTTCGTCGCTCTTTTGTATTCTTTTGCACGAGAAGGTGAGGAAGATGTTAATTCCTTCACTAATTTTGACGTCTCTGTTTGTCCCTGTAATCGCAAACTCATTTGTGTTGCCCATGCCAACTCGTCAACACTTCGCGTAGTCCTCAAATCCTCTGTTTTAAAACGCTTTGTTCGCTCCGAACAATCACGGAACAACAATTGGTGACGACCAACCCCTGCTTTTGATGTTGCGGAACTAAAGTTTTTGAATGTTACAACACCATTCAACCAACTTCTATTTGCTTTTAAAAATTTATTTTCAATTCGGTAAGAATCAGTCCATTTGTTCCTAAATGTGGATATGAAGCGAGACCACGATTTTTTTAAAGAAGCTTCCTTATTGTGTGGACACATTGTGCGATTTACAATTTCTCGATACACGTTTTCCAGTTTTCCATTAAATGAACTTTTTTCAGAAGACTTAAACATATTAAACAGATCCATCCTGGTTATTGTAATACAATTATTTGAACGCGAATCTGTAAAATAGAAAAGCTATACAAAAATAATATCTCACAAATGTGCGACAGCGTGCACCTTTTATTTTATATTATTAAAGTCAAATAGGTGTTTGAAGTTAAAAAAAGATAGTTCCTTCAGGAAACACTTAAAACACTTAAAGAAATTTTGCTGCATCTAAATATGTATTCTTGTACTTACCTTCTGATGTACTAGCCATATTAATTTGCTCTTAAAAAATACAACAGTAAAATAATAACTTATATTCTGATCAAAGTGTATGAAACCAGATTGTGTTTTCGTAACTGAATAATTAAACAAAACAGTTGAACTAAACTCACGTGTTTTATTTCTTCCTGTTGCTATAAATACGAGCACTCATTATTAAAAATAAATAAATAATACGAAGCATTTTTAGAATATACAAGCGTAGAGGAAGAAATAGTAACAAAAATATTTTACTCACAGCTAGAATTGTGTGTAAACCCATTACGCGGTGGCATGTACTACAAGAAAAATGTAATCGCTTAAAAAATGCAAAAAAGTTGCAATCTTTTTTTTCGGATTATATAAGCCAGATAAATTTCCAAAGTTTAAAAAAAAAAGTTTTGTTTGGACGCGCTGGGAACCTAACTAAAAGCTTAGGAATATATATACATTTTGCTGTTTTTTTCAAAACAACAGAAAATTCCACTGTATTTACATATTACAATATTTTCTAAATGTTATAATGTGTAATCTTTTATTTAAGATTAAGACGAACAACCCATATTAATTTGGATTTTAAATACTGTTACGTATTCAAAAGAATTACGCTTATAGGAAGACTTCTTTTTCTCTTTATTACTAATCTGACTAGCAATGCACAATTTTAAACTTAAATAATATCGACATCGACTTTCGAATGTCTTTATTTGCTTTCGATTCTATAAAAATAGGTTATCAACTATAATTTAATGTCTGAAAATCGCGAATTTTCAAATATTCATATTTTCAATTTTTGCCAGGTTTTCAGGGCTTCGGCCCCACTGTGCGGCCACAGTAGGACAAAACGGCTTTTGGCGATCAAAATTCTGTAACTTCGGTTCCATTGGAAATATTTTAATGAAATTTTGGGAAGCTTTTGCCTACATTATGTTACTTAAGTTGTATCAATATAAATCGTATTGAACTACAGGGTGTCAAGATATTCACGTATAAAGTGTAACGCGTTCAATATCCATCACTTGTTAGACATATTTTATGTCTTTTAACAAAAATTTGACTCAAAACTGTTAATAACTATAATAAAAACGGATTTAATAATTAAAAAATGACAAGACATGTGTTATTATAATATATTTATTTATATTTATTATGATTTATACCAAATCATTCGTGAAAATAGTTTCGACAATTATGAAAATTTATTATGGCATATTGCAAAGCGGAAATAAAGTTTTGGATGACGAATATACACGTCGAATGCAGTTAACTGGATAATAATCGTATCTGGTACTGCTTTTCCATCATCGTGCGCTGCGGCCAAGATGGGTGTAATTTATTTCAATCGCCATTTTTTTGAGCAGTGGCAGGGTGGGGTAGCCGTTTTTTTCTGATTCTGATAGAGGAAGGTTCACTCTTCACTACAGTAATAATCAAACCCCGCACAAGTGCACACATTTTTTTAAAATCAAACGCAAAGTTGAGATTTTAGTTAAATGTACTTCGTTTCAATCAGATCCTATTATTTAAAAAGTTGCTAACATTTTAACTTATTTTATGCGCTGAATAGAATCTATACTAATCTAGTAAACTTTGTAATTTATTTGAATTTTATCTTTCCGAGTAAAATTCATTAGTATCGTACATTGAAGTTACGGATAATATCATCAGCGTTTCGTTTTGACAAATTTCTACTGACTTTGAGTGCGAACCACGGCAAAACGGAAGCAAATATGAAGAAACAGATTACACTACGTTAAACTACAGTTCATTCTCTATCGATGTATGTAAATAGTTTTTCAATTTTCGAATTCCCGAAAATCGACTTTTGATGGCCGAAAGCCGTTTTGTCCCGCTGTGCGACGGTCAAACGTTTGCGACGTTCGCTTTCATAAGGGTTCTCATTCCTTACTTTCGTTGTTTAAATACATATTCATTCGTCCATTCTTTCACGCTATCATTCCGATCAGGTGATAATGATCCTTGTTGGACCAGCTGACGCTTTGTGCAAAAGAGAGAGAAAGAGTGTTCCAACAAAGAAGTTATTACAGTTTTCCCGTTTCTACGCAGTTAGCAGGGGAATTCCCGAAATGCGAAGCACTGGCTAACCGCGTAGCGCTGGTGTTATGCTACGGCTCTATCTCTCTCGAGATAAACCCAAGTTTTTGTGCGATGTTACAAACTGTATTGTGTTACTATGGTTGGCGACGATAGTTTCAAGGAGAGTCACGCAAACTATTGTAAAAAAGGAAATAGAAACAACCTTTCCTCGTGTACCTCGCATGAGATACTCTCGTAACCCCAAAGGGCTTGACAAGGTACACGAGTCCAGGGTAGAGCAGATAAAGAAGAGAAAGAGATAGAAGAATCCAAAAATAGAGAAGAATTACATATCGCATTATGTGAACTACCATTAATCGAGATACTGTATACTACCTGTATACTGGTTTTTGGTCGACGTGATATGTGTATAGAAACAGTAGAGACAGGCGATTGCATTCTGACCCATACCGCCAGAGTAGACGGTAGAATACACGTAGGCGTACGTAGAATTCAATGTAGTAGTAACAATACTTTTTCACGAATATCTCAGAAATTAAAGCTTTCAGTTGATTATGCATAATAAAAAAGTTCTTCAGCATCAAGCCCCCGACAACATATTAAAGGGTCATTGAAATCAACCTTTGTTGAGATTAGAAACTTCTCGTTTTTTTGCAATAAAAATCGTTCGGAATGAAAAAATGCAAAATGTTTTTTTAACCGGACCAATCGAAAGACATACTCTACAAGATGCAAAAGGTTTCGTTCCGATTGGTCCATCCATCTCGGAGTAATCGGCGAACAAAGCCAGGAAAAAAAAAAAATAAAAAAAAATATACTGATCGAATTGAATATCCTCCTCCTTTTCGAAGTCAGATAAAAAAGTGAAAACTACGATTTCGTTGATTTTTCACTTGCGAAAGACGTCAAAAAGGTAAAACAGACCACAAATTTAGTTCCTCGTTTTCTCTGTAGCGCGCAGTTCGTTCGTTTTCTGCGCTCGACCGCGCGCTCATTCGCAGCTCGTATATGTGAAGAGGCGATGAACTCCGGCGCTTGAATTTCTTTTCCACGCGACGTTCTATCGATAATGAAACTACGATAACGATTTTCAACCCATGTGTCACGAGACGTACTATCATTATTTTTTGTTGCTATTATTATTCTTTTTTTTGCTGAAACAAATACTCCTTCCCGATTTCGATGATTTTTGGATATATTATAAAAATCGATATTTTGAACAACTTTTTCTTATACATATAAGGAGCGGTCTCGCTTAGTTTCCGAGATATTCGCAAAAAGCTGCCTGTAGTTGTTAATCTGTGACAGCATACATATGCATCAGATTGGTTGCCACTTTTCTGTTTAGAAACGAGGGTCGAGCGACAGTAAAGGTTTCGTTCACATATACCAGACTCCAAGGTATGTCTATTCAAACTCAATTACAAGTGAATGTTATTGATGTAATCAGTTAGGTTAGGGTATATATTTAAATTCGGCTGCCGTAAAGCGGCTGGCAACATTTTTCTGAAATAATAATAAATTAATTATAAAAAGAAGTATAAAAAGAAATTGTAAGAAATGAAAAAAAGCCATTAAAAATGCGGATTATATATATTATTGAAATAATTTGTTATTATTTCGCGTAATAAATTATTTCAATAATATATATAATCCGCATTTTTAATGGCTTTTGTTCATTTCTTACAATTTCTTTTTATACTTCTTTTTATAATTAATTTATTATTATTTCAGAAAAACGTTGCCGGCCGCTTTACGGCAGCCGAATTCAAATATATAGTCTTACTTAACCGATCACATCAATAATATTCACTTCTAATTGAATTTGAATACACATTTCTCGAAGTCTCGTATATGCAGTTATGAACGGAGCCTTTACATCCCCGACCCTCGTTTCTAAACAGAAGACAAATGGCCAGCGGATGGCTACCAACACTTATGCATGTGCTGTCGCAGGCGCACATCTATAGGCAGAATTCAATGTGTTATATCGAAAGTTTTTCGTAAATATCTCGGAAACTAAGTGAGATCGTCGCTTATATGTACAGGAAAAAATTGTTCAAAATGTTGGTTGCTATAACATATCCAAAAATCATCAAAGTCAGCGAGGAGGTAGTTGTTCTGCAGTTTGACCGAAGTTACGAATAGCGAATGAAAATAAAAATATCTTGCATTCAAATCATTATATAATTTTTTATCTGAAAGCATGTATTTCATATACAGTAAAAGCTGATAGATGCAAGAGGGATTGGGACCTAAACAATGCTTATAATCAGCCGAGGTGTCGATTCGATGTTTACATGTGGCTCCACCCGAACGTGAATGTAGAAAGGGACAGACAGTGGAGGAGAGAGAGGTCCAAGAAATCAAAGCGAGGAGCCGAAACGTATCGGGGTGACTAATACTAATTCAGCGATAAAACTTTTTTATTTTTGACTTTTTTTCAATGAAACTTTTATTAACGCATTCATGAGATTTTTCTGATTAAAATGATACCAAACACGATATATTTTGAATGGGGCGAGGTTATGGGGCGCTGTGAAAAATCCAGGCGGGCCGCAGTCAAAACTTAGCGAAAAGAGACAATCCCAACATTCAGAAAGAAAGAAGGACAGCATGACTGTAGTGCGTCTCACTCAGCGTTCGGGCGATGTTGCCTTTTTCGCTTGCCTTCGCAGCACAGTTCGAGTGACGTAATCAAGCTAACGCTTGATTCTGACTACGATTCCAAATCGGCAGCCTTTCTACTTAGACGCCACCTTATAACTACTAGCTTATAAGTTATAACTTTGTCACGTGACTTGCTCTGTATTATCCAAATAATGGCGGAACTCGTCTGTGAGAATGCAATCGCGATTTTTCGCTTTTCGTCCTTATATGAAAATATTTGAGGCTGGGTGAGGGCTCATTCGAAAGAGAAAGGTTCAGTGCATCGCGCTCTGGTCATCGTTTGTGTCACAAAACTCTTTTAGTGACCTAAAAATACCTTGGATTCTGCGGATGTGTTTTCTCGATTTTTCCTCTACTTTGAACACTCATATTATTAGATATTAACAAAATCTCGTTCAATTATAACCAGAGCGCACTGCATTGAACCTTCCTCTTTCGAATAAGCCCTCACCCAGCCTCAAATATTCTCATATAAGGACGAAAAGCGAAAAATCCCGGACCCCTTTTTAGGCCCATTTTTGCCGGTAATGTCACCTCGCTGCATTACCCGAGTCTACCCCCTTAATGCTGTAACGAAAATTAGTTTCGGGCAGAAAATGCAGGCGGCGCTGGTGTCGATACAAACACGTATAAATGATATCGGTGAGGTACACACACACAAGCACATGGTCCTTATATACGTGTGCATGGTCTTACTTATTCAAAACTTTGAAAAGTAAAAATAAAGGGAAGGAAAAAATTACAACAATATATGTGCAGTAATGGAAATATATTACATTTTTACTAAAATATAATAAACTAGCTGTGTTACCCGGCGCTGCCCGGGTGGTATTTTGTCTGTGAGTGTATGAGAAAAAAAGATGAATGCTGAATGCGGGAAGCAGCACCAACAGCGTCACCATCCATCCCCACCGCAGAGGTACGAAGGTATTCCCACTACTATGTGAGCACAGTAGCGGTGGGGATTAGCAGTTATGCTGAACTGTTCTGCGCTACGATTTACACAAACGAAATAAACAATATTTTATACGTTTCCCGATGCAACAGCGTAATAAAACTGAGCCTATGTCCTTCGCAAGGTTATAAGGAACACATAAAAGAAAATCGGATCAAAATCGAAGCAGTAGATTTGGAGATTACCCCGAACAAAGAAAATGCTTACAGCTTTATATATTAGTATAGATATATGTGTAGGTTTATACATATAATAAATATATATATACGTAAAAGTACATTAAAATGAACAGTAAGTAGAAAACAAAAGAGCCAACGCTCAACGCAAAAACCGCTCGATGATCCTCAAGCCAACGTTCCCTTCAACTGCCGATTTTTCCATCCCTCTCTCTCCAACGTTCGCTTTTCTCCTTGACCTCTCCTCGTCTTCGCCCCGCCTTCCCGCCTAAACACTTCAGCGTTCTGCGACATAGCGGCACGTGGCCTACTTTATCTAAATCTAAATACTTTTAGACCTCCCACATTCGGCCATCCTGCAGGTCTTCGGACCCCGAAGACAATCCCAAATATGGCTTCATATAATCCGTTACCGTGGACGTAATTCTGGGCCCTTCTCCGTCACCAATTCGCACCACTTCATATCTATCATTTCTTTTCACTTTTACCATTTTATACGGTCCAAGGAACTTCGGCTTGATTTTTAAACCCGTACCAAACTGCGTTCTTTGAATTACTACTAGATCACCTTCCTTATACTTAATCGCTTCCTTACATTTTTTATCATAATTGCGACGATTTTCCGCTTGAATCTTAACAATATTTTCTTTGGCTACACGCCGCAAACTATCGCAATTCTCGTTGAATATTTCTATTGCCTCTTGCTCAACTAACGACAGAATTCGCACATCTTCTTTCTGTCTCATTTTCACACCAAAAAGTACTTCAAAAAGCGTCATCCCTACTGCACGCTGAAAACTACTATTTATACATTGTTGCAATCTGTCAACACGTTTATACCACTGATTTGGCTTTTCTAACGAAAGTTTTGTTAGCACTGGAATAATTATACGGTTAATGCTCTCAACTTGACCGTTCGCACGTGGTACGCCGGTAGTGATCGTAAAATGGTCAATGGACTCCGACGCACAATAGTCCTTAAATTCCTTCGACGTAAAGGCCGCACCCTTGTCCGAAATAATGCGCTTGGGATTTCCGAAGGTCTTTTGTTGGGTAACTAATTTAGCCAATACCTCCGCTGCATTCGTTGTTTTTGTCGGGTATATCCATACAAATTTCGCAAACGCATCTATAATTACCAAAATATACTTATACCCTTTACCCGTCGCTACCATCGGTCCTTGATGATCTATGTGATACGTACATAGCGGCGTATCACCCTTCGCTATAGGCGAGAGCATGCCTTCTTTTTCCCCTTTCTTTCTCTCCGCTAAAATACATGGAACACAACAACTTATCACTCTTTCCACTCGCTCGCTTAAATTAGGTATATAAAATTCCTCCTTAATATGTTCTACGACTTTTTTGACGCCGAAATGACCATTCTCGTGTACCTTTCGTATGATATCCACAGACATACTTGTTGGTAGTACGATAACATTTTTATGTCCGCAACGCTTGAATAACAAATTATTTTCTACCGAATAATCTTCATATGGTTCACTTTCTAATACCTGTTTAATTGCCCTAATGCGTTCGTCTTCGTCTTGTCTTTTTCGAATAACCTCGTGTAACTTGTCCTCAATTATAAAAACTGGATATCTACTGAGAGCATCAACATGTTTTAAACGTTCACCTGATTGGTGTTCCATTTTATAATTGAATTCTTCCAGAGTCAGTGCCCATCTGGCGACTCTAGGGCAAAGATCTTTTTTGTATAACGTCTTTTGAACCGCCTCGCAATCAGTAATTATTTTAAAATCTAATCCTAACAAATAAACACGAAATTTTTGCACCGCTCTTACTACCGCTAATAATTCTAATTCGTACGAGCTATACTTCTTTTCCGCATCGGTAGTTTTCCTACTCATATAGTGAATGGGGTGAAACATCTTATCCTCACTATTCTTTTGTAACTGTAAGCCACTTCCTTTTTGAAGGTACCTGTAGCCGTTATTGCGTCGAAGGCGAGTCCGGACCGGCCGTTGACAGTGTTTTGTTATTAACGCTTTTTCGAGAAAGCACGGGAACGCGTCGAGGCAGTTCGGCTATGCCTCTCGTTGCGAACGAACACGTAAAACCGCAGCATCATTCAATTTTCAAATAAAACTATTCTCAAGCTATTTCGACCATCCTTACATAACAAAACCGCCCCATAACCATTACAACTGGCATCTGTATATAATTCTGTAATAGCCTGTGGCTGAAAAATGCGCAATACTGGTTCACCGGTCAATGCAGCTTTTAATGTGCTAAAGGCCCGTCTCTAGTCTTCACCGAATTGAAATTTAACCCCGTCCTTCAACAGATCTAATGACGGATACGCTATCCTAGCATAGTCCCTTATAAACTTCCGGAAATATCCCGTAAGACCTAAAAAGCTCTGTACATCTTTCTTTTTCGTGGGCTCTGGGAACGCTTGTACCGCTTTAACTTTACTTGGCGACGGACCAACTTGACCGTCCCTAATCACATGTCCCAAAAATTCTACCTGAGGTTGAAGAAGTCTACATTTTTTCCAGTTTATACACAAACCGTTTTTTCCCGCGACCCCCAATGTGATCTTTAATTTTTCATACGCGTCTTCTTCGTCAGTACCCGGTACAATTACATCACCAACATAAATTCTGACTATCTTGCGTTTAACTAATTCTTCAAACACCTCATTAATAAATCGTATGAAGGTAGTAGGACTAATACAGAGACCAAACGGTGTTTTGAGGAATTCATACTGTCCGTCGGTTGTTACGAATGAGGTATACTTCCGACTGTCCTTGGCGACCGGTACATGAAAAAATCCGTTTTTCAAATCGAGTTGAGAAAAAATTCGCGCCCCCGTCAAAGCATCGATACAATCTTCTATTAGAGGCATGGGAGTACACTCTTTAACTATTCTCTTATTTAATTCGCGATAATCGATACATACCCGATACGACCCGTCTTTCTTCGGTACTATAATAACAGGACTCGCGTATTCGCTTCTACTTTTAGTTATTATACCGTCTTTAAGCCATTCTTGAATTTGCGCATCTAATATTTCTTTTTCTTTCCAGGCTAAACGTCTAGGTCGAAGTCGAACGGGGTTCTCATCGATAACCGTAATTCGTGTTTCAATCGCTGTTTTAAATTCTTTAGCCGGTTCATACCTTTGTATAAGATTTTGTACCTTAACTTTATACTGTCCGCTAGCAATGTCTACTTCATTCTGATCAATACAGTTAATACTTGCTAAATCATTCGTTTGTACTTCTTCCGGCCGATTCTTCTCTGCATCGATGGTGTGTTCGACGTTTCCGGCTCCACTGCTCGTGCTTTCGTTCTTCGATATCACTTTTTTTATTACCACTTCACCTTGATTTATATACACTTTTACATCTTTCAAAAAGTCTTGTCCCAATATTATTTCGGCGGACATTGCTTCGTTAGCCACCACAAACATTTCTACATCAAAACAATTATTATCAACGCGCATTTCCGTTGTGAACTTTCCGACGGGTACTGTACGCGCATTTCCGAAACCGGTAAAAACTCGGGAGATCGACTGTAGAAACTGTCGACTGCACTTTGCAATGCGTATCCTCTCGAACTAAACTTACATCACTTCCTGTATCTACTAGAGCATAGCAGGTTAAGCCATTTATATTAACAGCACTTAATTTGTCTTTTACGCTTTTTACACAACTGACACTGTCCTCTTTGGGCTTCGACTTTACCCGCGTTCGGCAGTCTTTTGCCAGATGTCCGAATTCGTCACACGCGAAACAATTGGGTCCCTTTGCTTTATTAACACAGTTTTTCACATCGTGTTCTACTGACCCACAGGAGAAACAATGCATTTTCTTTTCTGACTTAGGGTCCCGAACTGGTCGCTGTCGAGTCTTCTTGTCCTCCCCGTCATATTCTTTTTTCTCCCACAATCTTTTACCCTCAGCTTCTTTTTCTTTTCTCCTGTCGTACAATTCCAGCCTTCTTCTCAAATCATGGAGTGAACAAGCCTCGTATAACTTTTGTTTGCTTCCCTATCCTGGATCCCATTTATAATATGCTCTATTATCGCATCATTTTCTATGTCTCCTTGACTTGCGATTTCTTGCATGGCAGCTACATACTGTCGTGCACTTTCATTCGGACGCCTTTTCCGTTTCCGCAATTGTTCATGGACCAATGCACTGTTTGTTTCTGTCTTAAACTCACGCAACAACTTCTTTTTGAGAATCCTCCACGACACAATTCCCTTCTCATATGTGATGAATTGTTTCGCCGATCCTTGCAACATTCTTTTCCCATATAACAACTTTTGAAGATCGTTCCAGTCGAGCAAAGTGCTTAACTCTTCGAAATCAGTAATCCATTTTTAATTGGCAATTTGTCGTCTCCAGTAAAATACGGAATGCTATTATCAACGTCTTTGATTGTAAATCTGATGACTTCCTTGTTTGCGCGTCTCTTTGATCTACGGTGCCTATGGCCACTTTCTGATTCACATTCACTTTCGATATCTTCATCTGATTCGCTATTCTCTGATTCCTCTTCTTCTTCATCCTCCTCTTCTTCTTCGTCTTCTATGTTTTTAACTTCTTTCAATCTTTGTCTCAACTCAGCTTTATTCCCTATGCTATCCAACTGTAATTCATGCAGTTTTTCTTTCAGTTCTTTAACCTTCATCGCGTCAATCATCTTTTCGGTTAAATTATGTTTCTCACTCGTTGTTTTCCTCTGCTTTGTCTTTATCTTCACTTTCTTTGTCTTGCTGGTGGTTGCTCTCCCATTATCCACGATAGTTTGATCTAAACTACCACCATCACTCTGCTCGTCCACACCACTTTCTTCTGTGTTGGCTGCCTGCTTCATTTCACTGCGCTTCATTTCACTGCGCTTCATTTCACTGCGACTCATCTTAGCGCTTCAACTTTAAACAACTTAATTATTGTTCACGATTGATTATAACAACTGTATTGGCTAGCGGTCAACTTACACACTGCCCAACTTCAAATCACTCGCGCACTGACAACTTTATCTGTGCTTTGTCTTCCGTCGTACCATTACAAGTCCACTTTCACGTCACTGTCCAATCGAAGATTGTTCCTTTGACTAATCCTTGAGATCCCGGACGAGCCCCCAAATTGTAGGATTTATTAGTAACGTAAAAGTACATTAAAATGAACAGTAAGTAGAAAACAAAAGAGCCAACGCTCATCGCAAAAACCGCTCAATGATCCGCAGGCCAACGTTCCCTTCAACTGCCGATTTTTCCATCCCTCTCCCTCCAAACGTTCGCTTTTCTCCTCGACCTCTCCACGCCTTCGCCCCGCCTTCCCGCCTAAACACTTCAGCGTTCTGCGACGCAGCGGCACGTGGCCCGCTTTATCTAAATCTAAATACTTTTAGACCTGCTACATATATATATCGATAATAATATACAATCGAAAATCACGTTCTCCACTCGCCTGGCGTAGTGTTCCGTTAAATTTCGCCGCGGCGTATTTTCCGCGGTTGGGAATCTGTAGGAAAATGAGCGAGGTGCCGGATCGCGTTTACCGAGGCGCCGGAGTCTTGGAAAAGCGGAAGCAATGAACTCCACAGCAACGTGTTGCGTAGTTTTAGCAAAAACTCGTTGTATTTAATAAATTAACAAGTAGCCTTAGGAATAACAAGTTTATATTTCAATCCTCTATTCACTGAATTAATCCGCGTTATTGCGGTTCGCCGAAGCACTTGGTTCGTGCGAAGCGCCAGAAAAAGAACAAAGGAGAGATTTGCGGATCTAAATTCTCCGAAAAGCGTTCGCGAGATAAGAGTGAGACAAGAGTGAGCCCCGTCGCAGAGCGACGACAGGCTCGCACCTCTCCCTCTCTCTCCCGGCGTCCTCGCCCCACACCGCTGGCCAACGGCGTGAGAGAGATGGGCGCCGATGAGAGAGGGATGGCAATACGACAGAAGTCAGTCGCGTTAGACATTGAGGAAACAGTTCGCTCGAACACGTAGTCAGGTTTAACTATAAGAACAAAATTATACAATATTATACATACGCTTCATGCGAGAAGTATTATTATGTGTACTTAAGTTGGATCATCCCTGGCCCAATGGTGGAGGAGTCCATCCTTCTCCGGAGGCGGTCCCTCTCCCTGGCTTCGGTCCACCCTCAGGCGAGTGGAAGATGGTGGTGCTCCGCCAAGACTCGAGAACGATTCCATGCACACGTGCTAAGAGAAAGCGTGGGATCCAGAGAGAACGAAAGATAAAAAGGTCTCGCGCTAGCGAGCCAAGGCAACCCTTAAGAAAATTTACGACGCTCTGTAAATAAGCAGGATGTCGAAGAGACTTCGACAGTTTCAAGAACCAACATGATTTTCGTTAAGAGTAACGAATTAGATACGGCCCGCAATAAATTAGTTTCTTCGGCCGGTATTCACAGTCGCAACTTATTTCTAAGCTGGGCTTAAGCACATGCTTAAGACATCGGCTAGATTCACAGTCGCCGAATAAGTAACGTCTTAAGCATTAGCTTAAGCATTTGCTTAGAAAAGTAAATGTTTATCGGTGTAGATACTCAGTCGATGCTCTTATGAATTCATAGTCGAATAAGTCCGCCTTATTTGTAAAAAACGAGTTCTTATTTGGCTTCATTGAGGTTATGTTTTTAAGTCGATGATATTGGGGACTTCAGTACGCGTTTGAAGGTGTTATTGTGCAGTGATGGGACGGGAGGGAGTAGGTTAGAGTACACGAATACGGTAAAAGAGATTAAAATTACCGATCCCTCCTGCGATGCAGCTGTTAATTTGTTTGCGGTATTATGCTACTGCAAGTTTTCAAGTAAGTCGTATAAATATATCACTACTCCTAAAAGAAGTAGAAAAAAATAAAGATTATCTATATATGTACTGTAATTGTAGCTTATTCTGGGAAACACAATGAATGTTTCTCAGCCCACAGTCTCCCGCATAGTATTTAGGGTGAGTTCACTAATAGGCAGTCTGATGACGGACTATATCAAGTTTCCCAGGGATTCGGACAATTCCACTCAAAATCGCAGGTTATTCAATCATCTGGGACAGGGAAACGGAGCTATTGGTTTACCAGGTGTGGATTTTATATCATTATAACTTTTTCTATATGCACATATACATACATACATACATATACAATGTAATTGATTTACCAGGTGTGGATGGCGCTATTGATTGCGCCCACATTAGATTAACAGCATCCAGATTCAACAACATGGAAGAAATGTACAGAAATAGAAAAGGATATTTTTCATTGAATGTTCAGGTATGTCATTAAGTTATTTATTTTACCCAATATTCATTGAAATTAACCATATTAATATTTTACTCGACTGATTGATGCACAAATTAACATTAAATTATTCGATCGACACAGGTACGGGGTTTGACAACGAAATTCTTATGTTCCACAACAACGGTAGTTGTTCTTCTTGTAGAAGGAGATGAAATTGAAAACCAAAATGAAGATGGAGAAGAATTATTAGGAAACGTGGAAAATGTTAATGGCATTGATGGATTTGCTACACGTGAAGCACTCATTGCTTGTACGTTTCATTGAGTAATTGTATCAAATGAAATGTAATAAGGGGTTTTTTATGCCTATCGAGCCAATAAATAATCATTATTCTTTCGGCTCAAAGTGGTTTAATTTATTGATTAAAATACCCTCATCCTCAGTCATATCACAACCTATACCTTGAACCAGTAATTTCAGTCGTAAGTTCAATTTTGTGTTATTTTGTGTTCGTATTTCAGAATGGAACTTTAAATATAAGAGATTTTTATAACGTATGTGATAACATTAATTAGAAAATTGTTCTTAATAAATTTGGCTTTTTTTATTAATAAATTTGACTCTGTCTATCGCTCGCTGAATTATTTGAATTCAATTCAAAAACCGCGTCACTAAGTAAGAAATAATGCTACATTTTTAAGAATCATTTTCATTGGTTGTTACAGTAGAAAATCGACGGAAATAGCCGAACGTTAAATAAGCATTGCTTAAGCATGGACTTCACTAAGCAAAGCTTCAGCATCGTTTCCTTAACTAAGTCGGTCTTATTCTCCGACTCTGAATACATAGCGACTTAAGCATTGCTTATTCGAATAAGACGATCTTAGTCAAGAACGTCTTAAGTCCTTGCTTAAGTTGCAACTCTGAATACGGCCCTTCGTTGTCAAACCCCTTGTAAGACATGGAAAACGGCGCTTCCAAACACCGAACGTTCTTTCTACTATCTGTCGGGTTCTGATCTGGATTTCATTGTACCTGTGTCGATCGAATAATTTAATGTTAATTTGTACATCAATCAGTTGAGTAAAATATTAATATGGTTAATTTCAATGAATATTGGGTAAAATAAATAACTTAATGACATACCTTAACATTCAATGAAAAATATCCTTTTCTATTTCTGTACATTTCTTCCATGTTGTTGAATCTGGATGCTGTTAATCTAATGTGGGTGCAATCAATAGCGCCATCCACACCTGGTAAATCAATTACATTGTATATGTATGTATGTATGTATGTATATGTGCATATAGAAAAAGTTATAATGATATAAAATCCACACCTGGTAAACCAATAGCTCCGTTTCCCTGTCCCAGATTATTGAATAACCTGCGATTTTGAGTGGAATTGTCCGGATCCCTGGGAAACTTGATATAGTCCGTCATCAGACTGCCTATTAGTGAACTCACCCTAAATACTATGCGGGAGACTGTGGGCTGAGAAACATTCATTGTGTTTCCCAGAATAAGCTACAATTACAGTACATATATAGATAATCTTTATTTTTTTCTACTTCTTTTAGGCGTAGTGATATATTTATATGACTTACTTGAAAACTTGCAGTAGCATAATACCGCAAACAAATTAACAGCTGCATCGCAGGAGGGATCGGTAATTTTAATCTCTTTTACCGTATTCGTGTACTCTAACCTACTCCCACCCGTCCCATTACTGCACAATAACACCTTCAAACGCGTGCTTAAGTCCTCAATATCATCGACTTAAAAACATAACCTCAATGATGCCAAATAAGAACTCGTTTTTTACAAATAAGGCGAACTTATTCGACTATGAATTCATAAGTGCTTAAGACTCTCTTAAGCATCGATTGTGAATCTACACTAATAAGCATTTACTTTTCTAAGCAAATGCTTAAGCATCAGGCTTATGTCGTTGCTTATTCGGCGACTGTGAATACCGGCCATACTCTTATGGCATCGTCGCCATATTACATTTCATTCATCGTCAATGCTTGTGATTACAAGCTTGTAGCTAAATTCACACGATATTGCACACATACATACAGGCTAGGTTCGCAACAAATCACAAACGATTTACAAATGAAATACACTAATTGTAAGAAAAATTAAAAATAATCATATTTTATTATTCCTTCCGGCTAGCTTCATGTAGGTGCTGTGAAGTAGGCTCAAGTAGGTTGTGATTGCGTATGGAATAGATTATGTTTCTTCACTCAAACGTGTTTGATTTGATACAGATTTTTTTATATAAGTAAATAAAGAAATGCTTGTTTTAAATGACACAAATGAGGAAATAAAAATGGTTGAAGTTAATGAATCTGAAAAGAAACGACTAAAATCATTGCAAGATATGAAACAAGCTTTTAGAACCAAAGAATTGATAGTGCAAAATGCATTAAAAGATTTGGTAAATATTTTATTAAAAACATGTTTATAGTTGTGTATTTTTTGTAATTTAAAGTACATTTATTTCTGTAGGATAAGAATTCGAATAAGAATAAAATAATATTTGATGAAGACATTAATGAAGAGGAACAAACTGAGACTAAAGGAAAAGTTAAAAAAAGGAAACGTGATTTGTTTGACAATGACGATAATGACGACAATAATGAGTTTATTTGGGATAATGACAAATTTAAAGTTAAAGCAAATAAATCAAGAATGGTAGGATTTTTATAAATAAGTTTCATAAATAATCAATGTATTAAGTCAATGTATTATTAATTCTAGTTTCCTGGGTGCAATTTTTCTGCAGGAACTGATGAACGGTTTAAACTTGACATGCGTTTTATGGAAGATGATCATGTTTCAGATGAAAATGCTATAACACAAAAAGATGATGAAACTGATTTAAAAAAGGAAAAGGAATTGCAGTTAGATATTCTAGAAAATATTCTTGGGGTACCATATACTTCAAAAAATAAAAGTGCAACTACAGAATCAAAAGTTGCAAAGTATATAATTAAACAAATAAATAAACGATCAATGATTTACATTAATCCACTTACATATGTTACTTTTTAATTTTTCAGGAAAGGAATGGTTAGATATGATCCTACAAAAGAGAATCATAAAGAATATGAAATCAACACAGGGAAAGTAAATATACCTAAAAAAGAAGTTCAAAAGAAACAGAAAGTCAAAAAGAACACTGAAGATACTATTGAAAATCCACCAGTAGAAGTATCAAAAGATATTTACTTCTCAGTATCAGAATCGTTAACAAAAAGCTTAAGAGAAGGAGGAGGATTTAATTTGTTAAATAAATATGGAAATAAACAAAACAATGAAAAAGGTTAATTTCTTTAATATAAAAAAAAGTATTTCACAATACTTATTGTTTTCTTTCTACACTTGCAGAAGACAATGATTATAATGCAACACCCATAGAACCATCGCAACCTCCAAAATTTCAGCTCGATTTTAAGTCAAAAAATCCATTCAAATATGATTCTACTGATGATGAACATGATAACAAGGAACTATATGGGAATAATGAACAACATATAAATGAGGAGTTTCAGGACACAAATAAATTCTTTTTCGATGCTAACGATACACGTTTTAGTGGTAAATATAAACAATTTAATTACGCTGATGAGGGGAACTACACAAGTGTTACACTCATTTATTAATGAAACTCTGTACCACCTTGTAGAGCTCCTCGAGTTTAACACACGTATACCCATTTTATGGGAGATGGCTAATTGGTTAATAGATATTAACAATTTAAAGTTAGTTACTTCGTACTTTTTGAAGTATAACAAACTCGTATGTACGTAGAAACGATGAGCCCTGTGGTTAATCACATGACTTGAAATCGAAAGGCCTACGGTTCAAATCCTTGAATCCGTTCCTAACTTTTTTTTAAAAGGATAGTTTGTTTTTTATTGAATATCTATTACAGCTGCGTTATAGTCATTACATTTATTAATAATCCATTACTTGCACTGCAATTCTTATAGAATTTAAATTATGTTTTCTATCCAGTAGGTACATTAACATTGTTACGGCATCGTAAATTTACACACGCTAATATTTATTCCATCTTCACGATTTTCTTCGCTTATGCATTCTAATGTACCACTAATTTGTACAAAATATGAATATAATTTCTGTCCTATTGCTTTGGATTCTCCTTTGATATCTTCTGTGATTTCTTCTGACGGTAGTATTAAATCTTCATCTTTTAGTAAACTTAGAGAAAAGGAAATTGCACTTGTCACCACTTCTTTTTTTACATTTTTATAATTTTGTGCCATACAATGGTTTGCGTTGATACAGCCATTATCGTTAGTAAACAAATCAATATCTACTTACATATGGATGTAGGCGGCCAAGGATAGAATACAGGACAGAAGATTATTTTATGTTCAGCAAATTTGTATACAACATGATTAAATAAGATCAAAACTGAAATTGTAAAAAATAATTGTCTGTAATGACAAACAAGGGCGTCTAAATTTACGATGCTGTAACGATGTTAATATATGTACTGAATAGAAAACATAATTTAAATTCTATAAAAATTGCAGCGTAAGTAATGGATTATTAATAAATGCAATGACTATAGCACAGCTGTAATTGATATTCAAAAAGGAACAAACTATCATTTTAAAAAAAAAGATAGGAACGGATTCAAGGATTTGAACCGTAGGCTTTTCGATTTCAAGTCACGTGATTAATCACAGGGCTCATCGTTTCTATGTGTGAGTTTGTTATACTTCAACATGTACGAAGTAACTAACTTTAAATTGTTAATATCTTTTAAATAATTAGCCGTCTCCCATAAAAAAGGGTATAGGTGTGTTCAACTCGAGAAGCTCTACAAGGTAGCAGAGTTTCATTAATAAGTGAGCGTAACACTTGGATAGTTCTCCTCGTGAGATAAGTATTTATGTATAAATATTAATCTACAGCAATATTTCAGAAGCTGTAAATTTTTTCTCCAAAGAATACGTGCCTGATGATACATTTAAAAATCTCAGATATGAATTGAAACAAATTATGCGTTCAAAAATTCGAAATAATATAAAAAGAGCTCAACCATTTGGACGTAAAAAAAGTATAAAAAGATTATCTAAAAAAGTTCATTGAACAATTTATTAAAAATGTAAACAAGAACATTGAGTTTATAAAGATCCCTTTACAAAAAAGAAATAAAATTTCTGTAAGAAAATATACATATATGTACATACCATACAAATTTGTTTAATACGCAATGAACATTTTTTTATTACTTCATTATTTACTACTATAGGTATTCAATGTTTAATAACCGTTACAACAGATTGCTGTCTTTTCCTTTATAAGTTCAACATTATTGTAGAATTGCTTTTAATTATTAAAAATATAATACGGCTGTTACTTGTTCGTTAAATGGTTAATTCTTAGAATAAACTCACAGATAGAAGGAAGCACGTTATACATATGTTCTCTCTTAAACTGTAGTAGTGGTTTGATCTATTGTTTTCAAGAATATAATTAATCTTTTCTAGCCACCCTGCGGCATGCTCTTTCAAGTAATTTTAGGAAATAATCATGTGGAAGTCCACGTGATATTTGTTGTATGTGCGTCATTAGTAGATTGTACGTTTCTTCTTCGTAGATAGCATAAGTATTTGGTAAACCTAATTCATCGTAAAGCTGTTTCACGTGATTCGATTTTTCTATATCAGACTGACCATAACAGTGCTACATAATTAATAAAAGTTATTAGTATTCTTATTTAACAAAAGAATTAAAAGATACTATAAAATATTATTAACAGTATATAGGTTTACCTCTAAAATTTTTCTTTGTTCTGGTGTAACACGTTGTAGCGCTACCACAACAAGCCATGAACATTTTCCCGCCTCTATATCTGAACCAGTTTTCCCAGTAGCTTTTGTGCTTCCATAACAATTCATATAATCATCTTGCACTTGGAAAAAGTGACCCATTTCTAGCAAAATTGTTTTTGCTTGCCTATACATTTCTGGATCTTTTATGCCAGCCTATCATAAATATTTTATATACATAAATATAGGATTACAAAAATTAAGATTTGAAAGCTCCCCTTGTAAAGTAATGTATATAATACATATACAATTAAATGAAATTATGTGATTAATTAAACTTACAAAACACATTGCAATTGTAGTTGGTAACACAAACGTGTAATAAGCTGTTTTATATTTTGCGATAGAATTATACCGATCCATTGTAAAGAGATCCAAATTTGATTTTTTTCCAAAATTTGTTGATAATAAATCAAGACATTGACCCATTGACGTTTTTAAAGTAGTCTAAAAATTTATCTTCTGTACCATAATACTGATTTATTTTAGACATTTTTTAGCGTGTACTCTTTACTACTTACATCTAAAAATAATTCCATAAGGCTCACATAACAATCTTTTGACCTGAAGTGTTTTCTAAGTAATTGATATATGCACATTTCCAACATTATACCATCATTTATAGCTGCTAATCCAGTATCATTGTTTAAGTACCAGCATGGTGCATTGCGCCTCATCGTTGATTGATCTTGAATATCATCAATCACCAATAAAAATGCTTGCAACTATATTAAAACATTATTCTATTACTATGTGGAAAATATTCACATTTTTAAGTTAACTGAATAAAAAAGTTAATACCAATTCTATACACCAGCCTAGAATTCGGGATAGACGAATATTTTCTTCTGTCAATTGATCATCAGAAGCAAACGATTTGAAGGCATACACAACTGATAATGCTCTGTTCTTTCTTCCTACAGGAACATTATACTGTAATACCTGAAAATTAAAAAAGATGCATTTTTTATTATTATTATATTTATAGTATTTAATATGCAGAAAAAGTCAGTCAGTCAGTTTTCCCACACTTATTTTTAAATAACTAATATACAGGATATATCAAAAACATATTCTATACATTTCAGTAATGCCCGGAAGCAAAACTGGAACCATAGTGCATCTTACACCCGAGCATCACTGTATATCATTTCAATCATCTGTATACATATATTTTAATTCTTAAGTTACAAAAGAATACCTTCGCCAACCATTTGGTAACATCTGGTATATCAAGATGACGACCAGCATCGGTAAGATCTCGTACAACATCCGGCCATATAGCCATTAATTCACGACTTTCATCTTTATTCGATAAAAATGTGGGTTCAGTCACCGAATACATCGTTCGTACATTGGCGCTGTTTGATCTAAAGAATAAAAATTGTAATGTTTATTAAATAATTAATGTGTACATATTACATCAGAAATTTTCAAGGGAGCTTTGGGTTTCCCCTACTATAGCCCCTTATAAGATATTCCACTGTTCTCACTTAAATGTAACACCCTGTATATGGTAGCAAGCGTGTTAAACTAATAATGTGAAATAGTAAATTAATAAATTAAATGATTATGACGTTATTAATAACTGTGATTAAAATGGTAATTTTCACGGTAACAGTCAACGTGTTAAATTTCTCCATTACAATACTTTTCAGATAAATATAACGAGACCGACACTATACGTACTTTGAATTCATTTTGAAGAAAAAAGAGATTCTTTGAACCGGTATGAATCTAATGCAGAATATGTTGTACAAGCTACCTTACATCCTCTATATATATTCACATACAAAAATATACAGGGTGTCTCTATTTACTTCCAAATAATTCAAAATAGTACATATGTATTGTACAAGTAGGTGTAATAGGGATTAGTAATGAATTTTTTATTTCAACATAAATGAAAAAAATATTGAATTTATTTCATAGTCTGTAGTTTATATATATTCAATCTCTTACATTTATTTTTCATACGAGATATTTATTTTATCGTATGATGATGATACCCTTTCCTGATTAAATACTTTCAAAATATCAGCTTACGCGGAAAGTTCTGGCATTTTTTGTGTTGATGAAAAATATAATATACATTTTGTTGTGCCTTTTCTGGACACAAATTTTTTCTTTTAAATTAACGAGGAAAACGATGATTCACAACAATCATTAGTGACCGATATGTCGTTATTCTTCAAATGTGACATAACTATTAATTTATTTTACAATAACTTTACGTCGATAACGGGAGCGGAGGGGATTCAATAATAATATTGAAAACTTGAATTCTGCGGAAATAAAAATACCTTCCACACATATTATTCGTATTATAGAAATTTTCCTAATTTTTTATTTGACTCACTGTGTATATTTTAAATATTAACATAACAATATACCAGGTCATATAGAGGTTGTATATCAAATACAGTGTTATATGCACTAAGTTTCAAAACTATTCATCTACCTTTTAAAATAAAATAACTTTTTAAAAACTGGACCAACTTTTGATACCCACTATATATTTTAACGAATATCAATTGTCAATCTATGTTACCTAAATAGATTATCTGGATAAGAGTCAACACAGTGGGCCATGGCGGGATTTTTTAAATCAATTGAGCGCAATATAAATATCGAAATAAATTCAACATGAGTTAGTTCCGTTTATCTAAAAAAACAGGTTTAGTTTACAGCATGTCATCATTTGAAGAAGATATAAAAGAAGCAGTAGAAGATGTATCAGAAGCAGTAGAAGCTTCGCAGGTACGTCATAAGCACGTTTGAATTGTTTTTAGAAATATTATAAATTAATGTGTAGGTATCTATAGATATTAGAAATTACAAACAAAAACTGTAAAATCGTAAAATATAAAATCATAGAATGAAGGCGATGAAATCGGATCGGAGATAAGCAAATCGGTTACAGTAATTTTAAAAGCGGTAACGCATCGTGGAACGCAAACTACAATACAATGCTATCCTGACCAAAGTAAAGAAACTTTCATCGACATGATTATTAATACAAAAATATAAGTAAATAGTATTGAACATAAATATCACGACAAAGGAAGAAAGAGTTTGGTATAAATTAAATTAGATTGTCCTTGTTGCAAGCCGAACACCTTTACAGCAAGCAGAATAAACAAATATAAAAAGCGAAAGTGAAATGATAACATATTTGCAATTTAACTTAAAAGGAAAATTTACATATTAATTGAACTGAAATTAACTGCATACAGTTGTCTTTGTTTCCAATTACATCACTCATCTGATTTGGTAATGAAATATTATCATTGTATGCATGTAGATTATCCCACCAAACTCTGTTATTTTTAAATAAGAATACAAAAAAAATGTGTAATTAAAGAACACCCTGTATATATTAAGTGCTTATATACACATATGTATATATATATATATATTTGTATATACATATATAAAATACATGAAATGAATAATGTGTGTTAGTTTTTGGTATTTAGCAATTTATATATATACATTATACATACGTATTCGCAGTATGTATTTAACACAAATTTTTTCACATTTAATATAATTTAAATTTTTACTTACCTTAAGTATTCCAAGCATGGTATGTTTGTTTTATAACGTAAGTGATGTATTTTAGATGCGGGTAGTAAAGTGTTGTTTCTAATATATACAGTGTCAACAAAATATTTCGGAACATTCCATTTGAACAATGGAATATATCTTTGCAGAGTGACAGACATTATTACCTTTAGAAAAATATAACAGAATAGTTCGTTCGTAACCTCTTTTTGCAAAATAATAATTAAACATAAACAAGTATCTGCGATTTAACAAGAATGTTCACAAATAATATGTATAAAAGCAAAATAAAGATATATATTTAAGATTAAAAAATGTAAATTTACATAGCGTTGAAAAATGAACGTCAGAACCTAAAATCGTTAACACGCGACATGATACTTATATGTATGCATACTAACGTAGTTCGGTGAAAACAAGGCATATTTGTATACATATATGTATGTATAAACGATAACGGGACATTGAATAAAATGTGTATGTACACATAATTATATTCTTATACACACATTCAACGCTTTGTATAAACTAGTTTATAAATGAATTCAAATTTAACATATTTATATATGTATGAATAGACAAATATACGACTACCACTATATTTACAACAAATTGTTACCTATTTTAATTATTTTGAAGTTAATTTCAAATTTCAAGTTAACTTCAAAATGATAATAGAACTTCTATTTTATGTATAATTAATAATGCTGCAAATATACATGACAGATTTAATATAAAAATATCATTTAAATATATTGTAATGATTGAATTTTGAACAAAATTTTTCTAATATTTACTACTATTCTATTAAGAAATAATTAAGAAGTTTATCATATCTTGGTGGAAGAAGGTATTATTTATTTGTGTAAGGATATTATTTATTCTATTTATTACATTCTATTACCTATTACATAATTATTTACAGAGAAAAGTATCATAAAAACTGTTTATCGCTTGAAAGGTACTTTATTAGAAGGTGCAGGTAATCTGTACTTCGCTAACTCCACTTCTGCTTCTCCAAAACTATCTATATGGTAACAAAAATATTCTGGATTTTTATATTCTTTATCTTTGGCAGCACCTGGTCCTACAGCTAGAAGGCAAGAATTTAAGAAATGATATACAATATCTATGGTTAATATATGGAAACAAATATTTTTGTCATTCTTTGATTTATGTTTTTTCTGTTATTTTCATATAGAATGTTATTAGATAGTTTAAAAACAAATATTGTTATGAGATGCACCATGTTGTATGCTACTCTATGTAAAAATTATAAATAAGCAACACATATGTATTAATAAATTGCACAAATATTTCATATCTTACGTTCATTTGGAACTTCAAGACATTTGTTGCTAAGTCCTGCAACATTTCGATTAATTTTCGATGGATTACTCGATTTTGATGGCTTTTTTGTACTCAGAAATCGCAATAATGTAAGGTTTCCTCTCTAAAATAATTAAATCTTTTATAAACAATAATGGTAATTATGAAAGAGTACATATAATATTTTAATTATTTAATAGCTTAAGATATGAATAATTTTAAACCATACCTGTATTAAAATTTCATTTGAAATGGAACGTAACATTTTGTTAATAATCAAGTTTTTTAAACAAACAATTCTTAATATTTATATAACCATATACACTTAACTAAGTATGTATTTATGTATTATGAGATCTGATTTATTAGTTCAAATTCACAGCAGTAATTGTTCACAGTTGTTGCGAACCTCGCCTGTATGATGGGTGTGTAACGTGAAACGTTATCACGTGAATATGTTTAGAGTGGTGTGGCGACACTGCCATGGGAATATTTATCGATGGTCTATTGTATCGATATGTCTTGAATGTTTGTTCTTCAAGGACCTTTTGTGACCTTTTGTATCTATGGTCATAAATTAAGAGCGAAATTCAAACATCATCTGTACGTACACTTATATAAATAGACAAAGATTAAATTGTGAACCCCTCGACGTGGGTGTTCGAGCTGAGAGAAGGCCGGAAGTCCAGAGAATGGAATAGTTTCACTTCGAAAATTCCTAAAAGACTAATTTATGATAGACCATAGCCAATTCGTTGTTTTCAACCAAGTCACGAACGATCCTTAAAAGCTACGAAGTCTTTTTCGATATCCTGTCTTTTCATGCACTCTAAGAGGGTCATAAATTTCCTCGAGAGTTGCTTTGGCAAGTACAAGGTCTTGTCGTTTCCTAATTTCTCTGCGTCCCACGCTTTCTCGTAGCACATGTGCGCTGCAACGTTCTAGCGTCTTGGCGGAGCGCCTCCATTTCCACGCGCCTGAGGGTGGACCATGGCCAGGAGAAGGGGCCCACACGAGACGGGGTGGACTCCTCCACCATTGGACGAGGGATGATCCTGAGGGAGGATTCAGGATCCATCAAGGAAGGGGAATCGATCGACGACGCGCGAAGATCTCCGCCAAGCGCAGAACTGGCAGAATGATTTTGTCGCTCACTTTACGAAGTCGTTCTCACGCTGCAATTTAAACGTATTATAAATTCAAAGTCACCAAGTCAGCTTAAATAAAACTTTAAAATATTAAAGCTCAGTAAAGGATAATAAATGTTTGTTATTTTCATTTCCGCGCTCCACGGATTGTCACACCTGCGCCTTAATTCCCCAAATATCCCTATCTTCCGCGAACGGACTCGCAACAGGTGCAATATCGTGTGAATTTAGCTGCAAGCTTGTGATCGCAAGTGTTGAATGAAATGTAATATGGTGACGATGCCATAAGAGTATGACTGCAGCATGTCTGCGTTATGTTATATCAATGCTCATAAATTAGGAGCCAAAATTCAAAAGAATAAACAAGCGGGTGCTCGTGCTGGGAGAGAGTTGGAAATCCGGAGAAATAAGACTGTCACACTTGAAATTTCTAAGAAACTAATTTATTGCGGGCCATATCTAATTCGTTACTCTTAACGAAAATCATGTTGGTTCTTGAAACTGTCGAAGTCTCTTCGACATCCTGCTTATTTACAGAGGGTCGTAAATTCTCACAAATTCTCTGGATCCCACGCTTTCTCCTAGCACGTGTGCACAGAATCGTTCTCTAGTCTTGGCGGAGCACCACCATTTCCACTCACTCAAGGGTGGACCGAAGCCAGGGAGAGGGATGGACAGAGATGGGCTCCTCCACCATTGGACCAGGGATGATCCTGAGGGAGGATTCAGGATCCAGCGAGGAGGGGATGACAGCCAACATTGATCGAAGATCTTCACCGCCAAGCTCAGAACGATTCAAAGTTTCAACCCGTCTTGTTACATTTCTTGAAAGGATAAAGTCTAAAAATAAAGAAATACAAACTTCATTTTTTTAACGCAAAGTGTTTGTTTTATTAAAGGCCGCGCCGCGAGCAGAGTGCTTCAGCGCTCCACGGGCACTTCACTCACGTCCCCAAAATCCCTATAATCTGGAACGGCGCACGCAATACAGTAGTTGTGTGTGGATTTAATGTTCTAGGAATTTTTGGGATATGCCGAATGTGAGTAAGGTGCCCGTGGAGCGCTGAAGCGCTCTGCTCGCGGCGCGACTTTTAATAAAGCAAACACCTCTGTGTAGGAAATAAAAATTATACGACTTTATTTCGTGGCTATAACTTTTACAAACAATGTATGCAAGCGGTTTGAAGCTTTGAATCGTTCTGAGCTTGGCGGTGAAGATCTTCGATCGATGTTGGTTGCCATCCCCTCCTCACTGGATCCTGAATCCTCCCTCAGGATCATCCCTGGCCCAATGGTGGAGGAGCCCATCCTTGTCCGGAGGCGGTCCCTCTCCCTGGCTTCGGTCCACCCTTAGGCAAGTGGAAGATGGTGGTGCTCCGCCAAGACTCGAGAACGATTCCATGCACACGTGCTAAGAGAAAGCGTGGGATCCAGAGAGAACGAAAGATAAAAAGGTCTCGCGCTAGCGAGCCAAGGCAACCCTTAAGAAAATTTACGACGCTCTGTAAATAAGCAGGATGTCGAAGAGACTTCGACAGTTTCAAGAATCAACATGATTTTCGTTAAGAGTAACGAATTAGATATGGCCCGCAATAAATTAGTTTCTTAGAAACTTCAAGTGTGACAGTCATATTTCTCCGGATTTCCAACTCTCTCCCAGCACGATCACCCGCGCTGAAAGGTTTACAGTGTCCTATCTTTTGTTTGTTTATTCCTTTGAATTTTGGCTCCTAATTTATGAGCATTGATATAACATAATGCAGACATGCTGCAACCATACTCTTATGGCATCGTCGCCATATTACATTTCATTCAATGCTTGTGATTACAAGCTTGCAGCTAAATTCACACGATATTGCACACATACATACAGGCGAGGTTCGCAACACAGTATACAGCTTTTACTTCTATCCCGCTAGAGGTGTTTACCTCACTTCTCTTAACTTTTAAATAAGATTGTATAGTATTTTTCACGAGAGAGTACTACTAGTATCGGATGAACGAATTTTGGTTTCGTCTGCGCATGTTGGCTCTGATTGGTTCTGCCACGCTCCGATACCAAGGCAACGCGCTAGCGCCGTACGGCTGTATGTCGTAAGCCATGCTGGACAGGGGGTATATCGGGTGATTAGAAATTTGTGAATTATTCACTACCTCTGTCCTATAATAAGTCGTTCCTATATCAGTACATTTTGTCCACCATGTATATGGCGGATGCAATGGGAAGTAAATCATTGGGAACTTTCGGAGCTCAGTCGAGCTACGCGAAACGCTCGTACTATCTTGTGAAAAATACAATGTATCTATTAACAATAGATTTTACACAAAACACGTGTATCTATATATAAATAAACAAAACAAAGCAAAATTATTTTTACATAAAGGACAATTATATAAGTTCACATGTGTTTACAAAATATATATTTTTACCGGCGATTAATATATCGTCAATATATTAAGGTTAACAATGTAATTAGACCATATAGTCATATTCCAGATGACAACAAAAATAAGTCATCAGAAATAATCAAATCGTTAAAATTTCCTGATTACCAATTAGTCTATGCTTTTCCACATATCGCCTTTCCTTGCCTTTTAAATGTAATGAAACGTAATCAAACTATCGTAGCTGGACTAAGTGTACCAGTGCTTATAGGGTTACAAGTAACAGGTTTAATACCAGGAGATGAATGTATAAAACTTATATGTGTTTGTAAGATTGGAATTTAATTTCTTTATACTAAATGTATTTGAGATTATCACTTACATAATTTATTACGTATTTCAGGTTTTATAATTACTGCTTGGTTTCACGTTGTTTGCCATGCATGCAACAACCTTATTGGTTCTGTATACTTAAAAGATAATCAAGAAGTTATAATATCATATGTAGATTATTGGGGTAAAAGAAGAGATTTAAAAACCAATGTTAATGATATTATACCTCCTACAGAAAGAACTACCTCACTTATGAAATATAGTCTCTATAAAAAATTAGGTATCCAGTCGTGTAAACAAGAGCTAAAAATAAATGTACCATATGGACGAATTATTGATGAAACGAGGTTTAAAAATATTTTTGGTGACAATGTATAATTCGTTTAATTGATTGATGTAAATCTATAAATAATAACTTCATTCTTAATTTCTTTATTCCAACCATCTGTAATGAGCATAAGCTCGATTTTCTTCGCATTGTTTGTGTAAATCTTGTTTCTTTTTCACAGTTCGACCCTAAAATGTAAACAGTTGTAAAAATATTGTAAAATATAATTCCATAATTTCTTTTAAGTCAAGTTAATTGTACTTCTAATCAACATTAATTCACTAAATACGACAAAAGATGTTATAGATATAAGAGAAGTAAAAATGTACATGTACCTCGTTATTAGCAGCACTAATAAGTTCTTTTGCTAAGGCATCAACAAGATGGGTTTGATTTGGCTTGTCCTTTGCAGTTTCAATCAGCCAATTCATTGATTTAAAGTGACCTTTCCTCTCAGATATTGGTACAGGAACCTATACAAAATATTATCTTAAATTATTATATTTAAGATTTATTGAGACACTTATATGAACATAAATAAAATGTTATTATACCTTATATGTAATACCACCTCTTGATATATTATGTAAGTCCAAAATGGGTGTACAGTTCTCTATGGCACGATGTAAAATAGTTTTTGGATCTAATACAATATTATCTTTTTCTTCAGGTGGTGCGTCATAGTACTTTTTCAGTTGTATTATTTTAATATTTTCAAAGGCAGTTTCTAATACTCTCCTGGCTACTGCTCTTTGACCTTTTCTCATAATATAATTTATAAATTTTCTGATACAGATGAATTATAAAGAATCAATTATACAAAATTATATTTTTTCTTTTATATAACTAAGGTATTTTATTATTTACCTAATTATCTCATCGTGAAATTCAGAACATGTATCAGAAGTTAAAGCTGGTCTGATAGGTGTGTGAGATAATTGCTTTCCTTCTGGAGTTTCAAATATCTCTTTTTGTTGATCCTTTTTATAAACTGGTGGTACATATGATGTTGGAAATAAACTATAAAACTGGATACTTATTTGATTTTGCCTTAAACAAACATACATTGTTTATAATTGTTGAAGCACAGTATAAAATATATTTATTAATAGTAATAACATAAGAGAGTGAACAACTTACTGAAAATTATTTAGAATTACCTTAAAGTTAGTAAATTGCAAGTTCTTCTGAGAATCATTTTTGCGTTTTCGTAAGTAAATTTTGACTTTATTATTTATTAACAGTTTAGCAAAATTGCATGAGTGCAGACATGTATCAGATAAAACTGACGATGAATATACTTTTGTTTTCGAGGGATCTTGAATTTGTTCCACAAGAACGAGCGCCGTCTGCTCTATCCTAGCACAGTATAGGAAAGAACAGTAGGCTCACTCCGTGTCGGCACCTTTGATCTTATGCCCAATAGATCGCCATATTGCTGGTTGTGCGCGGGTTCTAATTTGAAAAGCACTCGTTACAATCAAAATAGAATACCATAAAAAGACTGTTAAATATCTACATTTAATTAAAATACACATTTTATTGAAATCTCTGTACAATACATGCTGTCACTGCTTGCACTTTGGCACCCTTTGAAGGAACAATGGTATCCACCTCTTTCACTCATATTTTATATCTCTGTATAAAATTTACTGAATTTTATCGCAACGAGAATGTTTTAGAAGTAACAGAGGTTAAAATGCAAGAAACTGTTCGGAAGTTGAGTCTCAAGCAGTGATGCCAGAACCGTGGGACGTGGGACAAATTTTGAGACTCTCAAGTACCCAAGCGGCAAACACGCGGCTCGCGAGAGAGTCTTGCGGTGTTATATACGTGGGTGCTGAATGTGCGTGGAAAAGGGTTGAAACACAAAAACGAAACAGAAATGATTATTATACGTGAACACAAAACTTTATTATGAAAAATGTATGAACTCAAAATAAACGGTGATGAAAAGAATATACGAAGAACTCGGCGTAACGATGGTAGGCAGATCGACTAGTCGCGAAGTAGCGTAGACAAAGAGTGAGGAAAAATCGGAAAAAGCGGAAAAGCGCGCGTTCGTAGGGGGTGTGAACCGGTGCATACGTAAAAGCGCTAGAAAGTCGCACGCGGTACGAGTGTCTGCTTTTGTAGGGACCTACTTGTAGCGCGCAAGCGCGCGATCATGATTACCAACCTAGAAAAAAAGAGACTTGTAAGAAAGGCGTATTAGACCAAGCCACAGCCGACTCTAGTACTAGCCGTGCTGAAGTAAAAATGGCAACACCGCGGGAGTCTGGTCTGAATATATCAACACCTAGCCTACTCTATCTGCCTCCCGGACGGCTGAACTTTGATTCCAGGGACATAAAATTATTGCCCTTTTTTCTTGCTCTTTAGTAGTTTTTGACACGTAGAATCCATAAATGTAGGTCGTAACTTTAGGAAATTAGCGGTTCAAAAGTTATGAGTATGTAAAGTTTCACGTTTTTAGGGTATTTTACACGCTACTTTGACGCCATGTTGCTTCCATCTATTATTTGATTGGCCCGCATAGATGAGCATTCGGCGGCCATTTTGGCGGGATAAATCAAATGTTTCATTTGAATTTGTTTTCCACGATAATGATTTCGCCGACCGCCTGTGCGAGTATTTATGGCATCGATTTTGCCGCAAAAACAAAGTCGATATGATGGAATCATTAATGGAGGCAATTAAGAAACAATATATTTTTAAATAAGGTAAGCGGAAGTATTAGATTAGGTTAGGCTATATACTTAAATCCGACCGCCGTCAGGCGGTCGGCAACGCTTTCGTGAAATAATAATACTGTTGAAATGTAATAATTTCTTTTAAAGGGCCCTGTTTAAAATTTTTAGGTTGGTAGTATGATACATAGGAACTTTGAAAGCTCATCTATGCGGGCCAATCAAATAATAGATGGAAGCAACATGGCGTCAAAGTAGCGTGTAAAATACCCTAAAAACGCGAACTTTACATACTCATAACTTTTGAACCGCTAATTTCCTAAAGTTACGACCTACATTTATGGATTTTACGTGTCAAAAACTATTAAAGAGCAAAAAAAAAGGGCAATAATTTTATGTCCCTGGAATCAAAGTTTAACCTCCCGGACTCCCGGACTCTCAGCCAATCAACGTCGTCAGACTCCCGACTACTCTCTGGACTTCACATAACCTCTTTGGTTTCGTTCCAATAATTTCGCTTGTTTCAAGGTTTTTATTAACTTATATACACGTTCATCAATTCTTAAATGTTTCAATTTGACCCAAAGATGGTTTCATTTTGCTTCATACCTAAATTTTCTTGAAACCACTGTAAATATTTCAAATATCATGCTTCACAACACCAAACTACTTTGAGAGTACACAAAATATATATCACATTTATAACAATTTTATACTACCACATCACTTCTATTTGCCATAGTTGCAACGTTTATATATTGTTTATACATAATTAACACCAAATAGTGTATATTACTACAGCTTTTAATTAAAAAAGACGTTAATTACAATTCCGAGTACAGGACTCTGTTTTTGAAAATAGGACTCCCGATTGTCACGTGAGCGGTGTTGCCACGTTGTTCAGCATGGCTAGTACTAGAGTCGGCTGTGACCAAGCTTTAGTGTCGCAATAAAGGTATCAGTGTCAACGGCCTTAGCCACTTAGGCCACACCGGTACCCGTAAGATCACCGAAGTCAAGCTAAGTGGGCACGGTTTCGCCAAAAGATGGGTTACCGTGTGCTGTTGGCAACTAAATAAGCGGATAGTGAATATGAATAAAAAATGGATAAAGAGAAAAAGGTAGATGAATGGAGAAAAAAAGAAATGTAAAGAGTATAAAAAAGAAGTAAAAAGGAAAAAGGAGAATAATGGAAAAAACTATGGATGATTTGATATAATCGTACTAAAACTATGTACGCTGCGGATTTAGAGAAAGAATTTAAAAAGGCCGCTGATGTTCGTTGGGCAAGAGAGGAGGAAAAAAACCTCCTATAGAACGCCATCTTGGGCTCCGCCCAAGAAAAGTCAAGAAAAAAAAAAAAAAAGGTATCAGTTTAGACAAAGAAATAAACAGTGTGTTATAAAAGAAAGTTTCGATATTTTACGAAGCAACGAAAACCTTTTCCCGTCCGTTCGACCAGGTGGTAAAAGAAACCACCAACGTAGGCGTATCCTACATAATAAATTGGTGCCGAAACGCGGTTAGAAAAAAAGAACAATGCCGGCGGACGGAGAACAAAGAGACGCAAAAGACTTTCCTATAGAAATTCAGGCCAACGATTTTAGAAGTTCCAGATTGCCACAGTTTTGGAAAGAGGAACCAAAATTGTGGTTCTCAATGTTAGAAAAAGAATTTGCAGCTTATCGTGTCACAGCAGATGCGGTAAAAGCGGCCGCGGTAGTCCGAAATCTCGACTCCGCGACAATGAAAGTTGTAGCAGATATGTTAGATGCTACGCCATCAGGCGACTCTTATAACGAGTTAAAAGAAGCGTTGATCACTCGGCTAGCGGCGTCTGAGGAAACTCAACTAAGACAGTTGCTGACGGGTCTTGAATTATAAGACAAAAGGCCATCCGAACTCCTAAGGGAAATGGTTTTTTTGGCTGGCAAAAAGGTAACCAATAATGTTCTAAAGACCCTCTGGTTACAAAGGTTACCAAAAAGGACCCAAGAGGTACTAGCTATAGTGGAAGACGTCGAATTAGAAAAATTGGCAAAATTAGCTGATAAAACTATGGAACGCATTGGACAACCAGAAATAGCTATTGTATCGGAACCGGAGAGAATATCTAGAAGAGATCAACACGAACAGAAAGGCGAAATGGCAGAGTTGACTCAACGTTTGGCCAACCTTGAGGCATTGGTACGTGGCAATTTCCAATCTAAGAGAAAAGGTAAGTCACCACATTGGAGACGATATCGTTCTGGATCAAGAAGTCGAAATACTAACGGGAAATGCTATTTCCATAATAAATTTGGTGAAAATTCATGGAGATGCCAGAAACCATGTAACTGGACAGGCCCAGACCAAAGGAAAAAGGAAAACTAACTTCACCGTCTCTCTTTGAGGCGAGACAGGGCGGTGCAATTAAACAAACACGCCTCATGGTTTTTGATCATATAACAGGTACCAAATTTTTAATAGACACTGGAGCAGACGTGTCGGTAATACCTAAAAGATGTGGAGACAAAAGAAGCATAGATTCCGAATTCTGCTTGTATGCAGCAAATGGTTCAACAATTAATACCTATGGCGAAAGGACACTGACGCTAGACTTAGGTTTGCGCAGAGCATTTCCATGGAAGTTTATCGTGGCGAAAACGACCAAAGCCATATTGGGTGCAGATTTCCTGGGGCACTTCCATCTTCTAGTGGATATCAAGCACAAACGGTTAGTAGACGGTCAAACCTTATTACATTCAAAAGGAAAAATTACTGGTTCACAGCACATAACCATAACTACGGTGAGCAAAGATGGTTGTTACGGGGAATTATTTAAGGAGTTTACAAAGCTAACAAAAACATCCTACGAGACCAATGTGAAACACCAAGTACAACATTATATTGCAACACGAGGACCCCCAATTGCGGAGAGACCAAGACGTCTCACACCGGAGAAGCTGAAAGTAGCTAAGGTAGAATTCGATTTTTTATTAAAACAAGGAATCTGTCAGCCATCAAGGAGTGAATGGGCAAGCCCACTCCACATGGTGCGGAAAAAAACAGGTGAGTGGAGGCTATGCGGAGATTACCGCAGATTGAAGAGTAAAACACAGCCCGACAGATACCCCTTACCCCATATTCATGACATTACACAACAGTTAGAAGGTACAAAAATTTATACGGTACTGGATCTAACGCGTGCATATTATCACTTACCAATAGCGGCTGAAGATCGACACAAGATGGCTGTAATCACGCCTTTCGGTCTAATCGCGTTCCTTAAAATGCCATTTGGACTCAGTAATGCCGCACAGTCATTCCAAAGATTCATGGATACGGTTCTGAGAGACTTACCTTTCGCTCGTTGTTACATAGATGATATCCTGGTCGCATCAAGTTCAGAAGAAGAACATAAGCAACATTTACGCACTCTTTTCAAGAGATTGCAAGAGTATGGTTTGACGGTAAATATAAAAAAATGTACTTTCGCAAGAAAAAGCGTTAGGTTCCTAGGCTATGAAGTGAGCCAACATGGTGTTGCGCCGTTGACAGAACGGGTCAAAGCAATCTAAGAGTACTCAAAACCTAATACAATAAATGATTTAAGAAGATTCCTGGGAATAATTAATTTCTATAGAAGGTACATACCAAACGCTGCAGAAGGGCAAGCACCTCTACATGCCCAACTAACCGGAGCTAAAAAAAGGGATAAAAGACTTGTCAAATGGACAAAGGAAGCTGAACAAGCCTTCGAGGAGTGTAAAAAACAAATAGCTAAAGCCTCATTATTACATTACCCCAAGGATAATGCTAAATTAGCATTGACAACGGATGCTTCGGACGTGGCGATTGGAGCGGTTTTGGAACAGCTGGAAGATGGTCAATGGAAGCCATTAGGGTTCTTTTCAAGGAAGCTCGATAAAATGCAAAGTAAATACAGTGCGTATGACCGAGAGCTACTGGCCATTTACAAAAGCATTAAATTTTTTAAACACCTATTGGAAGGAAGAGACATTGTAATACGCACAGACCATAAGCCATTAACTACGGCATTCGAACAGAGATCAGACAAAGCTACAGCACGTCAACTTAGACATTTGGATTTCATAGGACAATTTTCTACCAACATTGTACATATATCTGTTCAAGATAATATTATTGCAGATGCACTTTCTCGAATAGAGCAAGTAGATATGTCGGTGTTAGTTTCCACAGAAGAGCTCATTGAGGAACAAGCAAAAGACGAAGAGTTACCACAAATATTGCAGAAAAGTATACCTCATTTAAATTTACACAAATTACAGGTGGAAGGAAATAATACTCAGTTGTATTGTGATGTAAAAAGCGATAATATACGCCCTTACGTACCTAAGAGTTTACGTAGAAAAATATTTAATTCAGTTCACAATCTGGCACATCCTAATAACAGATCTACTAAAAAATTAATAGCAAAAAGTTTTGTTTGGCCAAAGATGAACGCGGATATTAGAAACTGGTGCAGAGTATGTATTGCTTGTCAAAAAAGTAAAATACAAAGGCATAATAAAATAGTCCCTGAAAATATAGAAATTCCTAAGGGACGATTTGAGCATATACATGTGGATATCGTAGGGCCGCTACCTCAATCCAAGGGTTTCGCATATTGCCTGACGATGATTGACCGTTTTACTAGATGGCCAGAAGCGGTTCCCATTAAAGACATCACAGCGGATACAGTAGCATCGGCCTTCTACACGGCTTGGATTGCAAGGTATGGAGCACCTTTAACTGTTACTACTGATAGAGGTGCACAATTCGAGTCGCAGTTATTTGAATCATTGATGAAGCTTTTGGGATGTACGAGAATTCGTACCACAGCGTACCACCCAGCTTCTAACGGCATTATCGAACGGTGGCACCGTTCGCTTAAATCTGCAATAATGTGCAACGGAACAAAAGACTGGGTAGAAATTTTACCAACAGTATTATTAGGACTAAGGACGAGTTTCAAACAGGATATAAAGGCCTCAGCTGCGGAGATGTTGTACGGCGTTACGCTAAGACTGCCAGGAGAGTTCTTCCTAAGCGAAGAAGTAATCAACGACCCGCAACCTTTCATTGAAAAATTTAGAGAACACATTAGGAAAATACGTTCAGCGCCAACCGCACATCATAAATTGGTTAAACCATTCGTTCACAAGACTGTACATACATGTTCACACGTCTTCGTCAGGGTAGACGCGAGCAGGAGGTCCTTGGAAGCACCATACGAAGGACCTTACACTGTAATGGATAGGATTTCGGAACATGTATTTAAAATTGATTACAAAGGCGTACCAACAAATATATCCACAGAACGACTCAAACCAGCGTTCATTGAGGTCTCACAGGAAGAACTTGATACAAATAGACAAGTACAACTAAGGACGTACAAAGGACCAAAGACTGTTAGATTTAAGTTGTAAAATTTTTTTATATATTATTAGGATAAGTTTTTCTTAGTTAGTTTTATTAGTTTATTTACAATTTTATTTACAATTGTCCACAAATTTATGTTAGTAGAGTTAAATACTTGAAGGGGGGTAATGTAGGGACCTACTTATAGCGCGCAAGCGCGCGATCATGATTACCAACCTAGAAAAAAAAGAGACTTGTAAGAAAGGCGTATTAGACCAAGCTTTAGCGTCGCAATAAAGGTATCAGTTTAGACAAAGAAATAAACAGTGTGTTATAAAAGAAAGTTTCGATATTTTACGAAGCAACGAAAACCTTTTCCTGTCCGTTCGACCAGGTGGTAAAAGAAACCACAAACGTAGGCGTATCCTACACTTTCGTTCATGGTGCTGCCGCTTGCCGGACGGCAGAGCAGGCTCCATGGACTATGGCATCTCCGACGAGAATGCCACACATGCATACCTTGTATCACTGATTTTAACATACACAACTAAAGATATAGTGACGTCATGTTCCCGCGAAATTTGTCGCCGCGTTTTTCAATTGTTTCAAAATTTAAAGGGATTGAAGAAATATGGCGCACAGTGGGTGACAGAATTTCCAGGTTCGTGAATTCCATTATTATAATTATTGTAACGTCCCAGAGCAGCGGAATTCGTCCTTTTGAATTTCCCGGAGTTGTAAATCCCAGTTACACGAATGTGCCGTTGCTTGTGACGTTGACTCGCGGCAGGGGAGTCATTCATTCATTCATTCATTCATTTTCACTTTACCTGGGCTTAGCCCAAGATGGCGTTCTGTAGGGGAACGCCCCCTATATTGCCCAACGAAAAATTGAGTCCATTAAAAACTAACCTAACCAAAATTCCTGTCTAAATATATTTTGTGTTACAAAATTCCACACCTATTCATCCTTCCATACTGCGTAACGTATTAAATTAGCTATCACCCTTTAGAAACTGTTTCAGATTCCAATCACATTTCATTTCCAGATCTCCGATTCACTACAATGGCTTACCCATGACTACGCGCCAATTTTTTAAAATTCCACATTTTTAAATAATTTTCCTTAACTTGTCCAGGAATTTGGAAATTTTTCTGCAAACTGAGGGTATTCCCTTCATCACGATGCTATGAACATCCGAATTTATCGGGATCCCCTTCTCCCCCAAAAACCTTACTACTTCTAATTTCTCTTGATAGAACCTATCGCACTCCCATAAAACATGATCCAAGAATTCCTCCACGTTTCCACACAGGTAAACCTTGCTGTCAACTAGGTTCTTCCTAAAAAGGGATTCCCCCAGATTGAAATGGTTAGCTCTCAGCCTATTTATCCTAGTCAGAAGAACCCTCTCTGCCCCTTTGATTTTATTAAATCATGGTTTTCTATTCCCTGTGTTATTCTTCTCGCTTCTAAAATATTTTATACCCTTATATTCACCTATTCTACATGCTCTTTCCGTAAACCTTGTCCACGCCCCTTCCATAATATAGTTTCTCAAATCCCTTTCCAATATTTCGTACTGTTCAGTACGCCTTCGCGGTAGAGAGGATACCGTTGTGTAACGCGGATTCCACCACCGGAAGGTGCGTACTTCCTTACAATCTTTTACCTTTGCAAGGAGAATAATTTTACACTGAGACTTAAGCTAAGTCGTTAAAGCAGATATGTTTAATTCGAAGATGTTGTACAAATGTTTGTGTGTGTTTTGAGAACTAATACCTCAGAGGTATGTTAAAACTGAACTATCAAGCTACGTCGGAGCGTATCGATAAGACCGTGTAAGTTGACTGTAAGAAAGCTGACGAAGTGATTTGATCTAAGGATCAACAGTAAGTGAACTCAAGTCTCGGTGTCTTGTTCCAAGTTTTGTATTCTCCCTCTCCTGGGTCTTACGAACGGTCAGCAAGGAGCCGCAGGGAGGTAGTCGCTGGATATTTCCCATGTAAGCTAGCCGAAAACCCATTGGCTGCGGTGCACGTGGGAGTCTCAAGGTGCGTGTTTGCACAGAACCGGCGATATCTCCCAGGCAAGAGCGACTGATGGCTCAGGTATAGGCTGTGTGCCAGATGCGAGCAACTGTGGGCTCTGAAGGTCTTTGTGACCGGTGGTACCTGGGACAGAGCGCAAGACGGTTCGAACCCTGTCGGGGTTGGTAGAACTCACAAGACACATGCACAGCAGGGGGACCGTTTAAGACCCGGATGAGGAGTTAGAATTTAAGTAAAGTGAATGGCAAGACCTCGCAAAAGATTGTAAACTGCTCGTCGTGAGCGTGTGTAGACAATGCAAATGCCAAATAAACGCTCTGACTTTACTGGCCTTGTACTGTAGAAGGTCTGTATACATAGAAGGCAAAACGGACGATGTCTTACGGTGAGTTTATTGCTCTCGTTAGTTAAACCCGTAAGATTGTTAAAAGTATAAGACTGCTATTATAGATCCGCGAGCAGCATCCTATGCCGCGTAACACGTACTCATATTCTTCCTTCCCTCTTGTCGCTTCTCCTGTCTGTAAATCCGCCCTCTCATTTCCCTCTATCCCACCATGGCCTGAGATCCAGGCGAAGCTCACCCTACTTCTTCTGTAAGCCTCCCTATTTCCCTCATCCTCATTATTATCCCTCTCCACTTCAGAAATTTCAATTTCTTTTAAAATTTCGAAAATCCACGGGCTATCACCCACCCTATTTGCAAAATTGCTCATTTTTTCCAAAACGCTGGCCGAATCCGTAGCTATTAGCACTTTACAGTCCATTAACCGATTATTAGCAAACTTCATTGCCTGAAGAATTGCGAAAGCTTCGGCTAAGAAGACCGACGTGGCCTTGTAGAGTGCCCAGTTTCTATCCTCCCAGGTTCCCTCCCCCATCCTTACCGTCATGCCCGCTTCTACTACCTCCGCTCCTTGCTTCTTAGCCCCATCCGTGTAAATTTCTATGACTTGTTCGTTATCTTGCCAACCCCAAAGTTTCCCCTTAATTTCCATCATGAGTCCTCTATCATTTATTTCCGTTTTTTTTCTAATTTTACCCAAGTCCCATTCTATCTTAAGTTTCCCCTTATCCACTAAGTTTTCCAAATTTATCCATTCCTTCCTTTTATTATTACCCTTTTTCACCGTGTGGATTATTCCTTCCAGTCTATACCACGCTCCTATACAGGGTTCCATGTTTTCTGGCCTTTCTTCGTCCCGAACAATCAGAGACGTGGATATGCTATCCCATACCACACCTCGACCCATAATTCTGTGTTTAAGGAAGAACCTCTCCACCAGGGCTTCTACTCTCGTTTCCAGATCCATGATACCCGACTCTACATTCATCACATTTATCGGTGTCGTAATCCTATAACCCATAGCCATTCTTATTCCAGCATTATGCAGCCTTATTAGCTTTTCCATTCCCTTTTTATTATCCCAAAAGTAGGCTATAATTCCATATTCCAACACCGAACGTATCAAACCCTTGAAAAAAACTATCATGGTGTTTGGTTCGATTCCTTTTTTGATTCCTGCCAGATATCTCAGCAAATCTAGTCTTTTTTAAACTTTAGTACAGACGTAATCTACCTGTCTCCCAAAGCATAGGCTTTCATCTAAAATAACACCCAAAAACTTTACTTCATTGCAATTTTCTGTTCTATCTTCCCCAATCCTTATGTTGCAAGCCCTTATCCCTCTTAATCTATTTCTCGAGAAGTTAACCAACTGTATCTTTTCCACCGCCAAATCCAAGTCTAAATTCCTTAGGTTTCTTAATAGGATGAGAGAATTTACTTCTTCCTGGTTTATCTCACTCGTGATTCCTGACGTGTATATATTGTACAGCAGGGGGCTGAGGACCGACATTTGTGGAAGACCCCTTCTAATTTTCCCCTTAACATCCGCACCGTATCTTCTTCTGCAGATCGCCCTCTCTCTCTTAATAATAGGATTATTAATCAGCCAGTTTTCGATGTATTTTAGTAGGTTTCCCGGGCATTTTTCCCTTTTTAAAATCTCGATCAGCTTCTTATGATTGACGTTATCATAAGCAGATTTTACATCCACGAAAACCGCAAGAACCTCCTCTTTTCTTCCAAAGGCTGCGTTCACATCGGTCGTGAGCGTAATAATATTATCCATTGTTGACCTACCTCTCATAAATCCGCTCTGACGGGGGTCTACTATTTCTAACTCTTCAGACCACTCCTGAAGCCTTCTTTTGACCAATCTTTCCAACGTTTTTCCTAAACAGTCAATCATAGATATGGTCTGCTGATCTGATTCTGCTTCCTCTTCCAACTCCCTGTCTATTTCCTTTCTCCACGAAAATGGTCCAGGGAGGGCACTCAACGCCTCCCGTTCTTCACATTGTTTGTTTTTCTCTGCCTCCCTGGCCGCTGTCAACTCCTTCCTTCTGCTAAGTTTGGCTTTCGTTTTTTCCGGGATTGGCACATCCCAGTCCGGCCTGTGTCTCACATTCCATTCATCCGCTTCCTCTTCTTCCATCCTTGCTCGATACTTCATCTTCCTAAGAGCCGTTTCTAGTTCATTTTCGTAGCCTCTATCTAAGACCAAATTCAGGAGGTCTGTAAGAAATTCATCCTCCCTTCTCTGTTTCAATTGTTCTGTTAGGGCTCTATTTGCCCGTTGCTCCATTTTTCTAACTTTTTTGATTGCGGCTTCCTCAATTTCTCTATGTCCAAAAGTATATAGAGCTTCCCCATCCTCTTCCGGGTCTGATTCCGGTTGCAGGAGCGCATAGCGGTGCTCCCATTTCTCCTTTTCCATTTCTATCATCTTTTGTCTAACCAGGTTTTCCCTCGTTTTGACCGGATCCTCATTGACTAATTGAATCCGGGCCCTACCTCTTCCTTTTGGAGGGTTGACGTGGGCCCGCATACTTTCTATCGTCTTATCCCACCTTCTATTCTCGATTACTTCCGGGATGATCCTCTCTTTTGCCACCTTTATCAGTTCCAATTCTTCTTCTAACGGGACCTCTTTTTTCTCCCAAAATTCCCTGCTCCTAGACACCAGAGCTGGGAAGTCCCTGGACCCTCTATCCTTGTCCTCCGTCACATCATCAAAAACTCCTCTCTCACCAAGCTGCTTAAAACAATATCTCTAACTGTGGCGTATGCGAGGTTCCGGTGAGCCATCACCTTCTTAATCGCCTTCTCACGCTGATATTTCCAGTAATCTTTTGAGAGGCTGACGTGGTCGCCTCCGCAGTTTATGCACTTCGCTTTCTTATCACAGATCCCATGCCCATTTTCCAGGCATTTAAGACAGCGCCTGTATTTATTCTTGCACTGAGCCTGGTTGTTTTACCGCCTGGATGTAGGGGTATAATCTAACCCCAGCATGACCATAACCTATTTTAAGTTCAGTGGGTAGCTGGTCCCCTTTAATGATTACCAGGATGACCGCACCATCCACCCACTCCACTTTACCGTCTTTCACGGTTCTCCTTCTTAATCTTTCAAAAGCGCAGTCGCCTTGTCCCGGCATTAACGCTTGTTCCAATTCGGAGATAGATTCCTCCCAATCCGTGATTACACCTTTGCGTACTCGCTTCCTTTCTGGTAAGTAGGCATCGAAAGATGATTCCTCTGCCTCTGCCTTCTTCAACATATCATTTGCTGCTGCCATGTCTGAAACAGTCAGTTCCACTCTATTGAAACCGATCATTTTAAATCCTCTGAGGAAGTGTTCCCTGTTTGCCACTAATCTGTATATTTTTATTACATTGCGCCTTTTGGTTTTGCTGGTGGCTTCTTTATTAAGAAGAACCGTGACCATGTACTCACGGCTTATTAGCTCTTCCTTATAGTAATTTTTTTTTTCTCACCTCTGACGGGTCGTGTGTTTGCAGTCGGGTTTTCCAAATTTTTATTTAAACCGGGGTCAATTTCCAAAATTCTCTGATCTTCTACAGGTACCTCTGAATTTCATACTAAATCACGTTCTACTTCCGGGGCTTGCACTTTGTCCTGTACTTTGATTTTGCAAATAACTATTATTATCGTTATTTCCTTCGATTTCTTTATAGTTCCTCTTTTTACCTTTTGTTGAAAACTATTCACTATCTTCCTCACTTTTATTTCTGCTTCGTTTCCGTTTAGATTCCACCGTTATCCATTCAATGGCGTCCGTACTTTTCAAATGCGCATTATTTGAGCTTCTTTCTACCAACGGTTTTTCCACTACCTCCCCCGTATTGCCAACTTTCGGCTCAGTTTCACTCATACTCCGATTCCCTAGGTCTTGTGGCGGCTGCTGATTGGGCGAGGGCTCTCTCTCCTACCTTTTCTGCGCCACATTAACATCCTCTATGTTCCTGTGCGCCATCTAGCGTTCTTCTCTGTTTCTTCTACTTTTTTCAAAAAACTCCCTAGCTTCTCTATCAGATTCCAAGTATTCTAGATCCCATTCTCTATCACTTCCATTATTTCCACTTCACCTCCACCTGTGGATTTCCACAGCACCTCGCTCTCACTTTTGCTTCTACTCTCCCATTTCTCCTTTCACTGCTTTCTAATCCCCCCAAGCGGCATTTTAATACCGCTTGGGCGGTTAGATTTCTCCCCTCCCCCTGTTTCCAGGACCGGCGAGATTCACCTGCCGTGAGAAAAAGGGACCGCAGCCTCCCTGAGCTTGTTAAAAAACTACACCTCCACCCACTAACGTAGGTTTTGTACCACACTTCAGGAGAAAAAAACCAACTAGCCAGTAATCTAAGAACTCCCTCAATCTTCAACACTCCAAAACACGTCCGATCGCTTCAACCGCTATGGCGGAACTCCCGGCAGGGGAGTCGTAATTTGATGGGATGTAATGTGTAGGTAATTCGTCCAATGCGTTTTTAAATACCTTTTCAATAAGTATTTATTTGTACAAAATAAGTGTGTGCATTTAAGATGACCGAGTGTCGTTAGCTTAACAGAACGAAGTGTTTCTGATCGTGTTTTTTCAAGAAGTGTCTGTGGGGTGAAAATCGACTGTATTTGTATACTATGGGTTGTACCGAGAGTAGGGGTGGAAAATGCATTGGAGCTTGGAAGTATGGCTAGTGACCGTGACCATTCCTTGCTGGCCCACGTGGTGTACATCGGATCGGGGTGGTTGGGTTATAAACTAGCATCGGTACTTGGGAGCGAATAATTATTACTATTATTATTATTACTGTTGCTATTATTATTATGATTATTATTATTATTTAAAAAGATATTTTTTCAAATTTTTTCTAGGTTTTTAGAATTTTCAATAACTTCTGCTGATAAGATGCAGCAACAGGAGAAGAAAATAGAAATTAAGTAAGTACAGAATTTTTTAAAATTGTTACCGAAAGCATTAACTGTTTTGTAACGGGGTCGGTCGGTTCGGTGCGCACGGCGTTGCGCACCGCGGCGGTTTTCCCCGTGCCAGGGTTCGCAAGGGAATAGGTCGGTAAATAACGAGGCAGATACATTAGAAAAATATATATATGTTTATTAACGAAAACCACTGTAGACTATAGGGCGACGGCTGTCCTCGCCGGGCTGCCTAGGCGGCGGTATTCTCCTGCCTTGCGAGCTACAATCAGAATCAAACGCCTGGTGGTTAGACGCGTGGAGCCAGAGCTTAAAGCTAATGTACATGACTTACTAGCCAGGGTCGGAGCCCGGTCCGTCACAGAAAGTTACGCGGCTTAAATCTAGCCCAGTTCGTAGCCGTTGCTACGCGGTCTTACAATCTAACGGCGCGATGTCGGAGCGCGGAGTGAAAGCGCTGAGCGGAACGCAAACGCAAACGCAAACGCAAACGCAAACGCAAACGCAAACGCAAAGTCGGGAGAGGATTGGCCCGATTAGGCCGACGCGCGACGGTGATTTATTGAATCGCGCTGCGGTGGAGTTGCTGCCCGCTTGCCTCACGCGGCTCGTCTTCTCATACGCCGCGGTAGAACCGAACAGCGAACGAGACGACGACCAATCCTGGCCACCCTGGGTAGCGCCACGAAGCTGGATGGAATCGGCTGCCAAAGGCAGAATGCGGTGCCGGGTAGGCTAGCGTTCGGAATCCCTGTGGAAGCACCGGCAGAGATTATGAACGTGCACTAGCTTGATCACCCCGGGTCAACCACGGGACTGACGAGACTAGGCGCCTATGACCGCTGGACCTATGGGAGCTGCCAGGTCGTAGCATAGTGCAATGCTACGGCCCGTCGGCCAGAGATCTGTTCGCCAGGTCAGCCATGGCGTCGAGAGCTCTGGTGCTCCGGTCCGGACCTCCTAGGAGGTCCCCTCGGGGCTGAAGCCCCGAGGCAACTCATCGATCCGCGCATCGATCGGTCCTACTTATAGTCTAATCGCACGGGAGTGGGGATGCCGCCGCGGTGGGGGCCCGCGATGCGCTACGCATCTGATGACTCTCCCTTGGTGGTCTAGGTTGACCGTCCATCGCCGCCCGTTCCTGGTGAATCGGTGGCGTTTCACCTTGGTGTATAGTTGGACGGTGGTCCCGCCCGCCAGTGTATAGGAGATGGTGTCCCTCTGGTCCTCCTGATCCACCGTGCAGGCGGTGATCAGCGATGGCGTTGGCTGTGGCTTGCCCAGGCGGCGTCTGCAACGGCCTCCGCCGTTATTGGGGCCGGTTGTCTTGCTGCTGGTGCCGGGTTCCCCAACTGAGGTGTGGCCGTCAGTGCTGCGGCCTTTGCTAACCTCTTGGCCGGCGACTTCGGTGGCCGCTCGCCGGGTGTTAGCGGTGCTGGCGTCCGTTTTGCCGGTGTTCATTCGGCGCTGGGTGGCCGCCTGGCCGGCGTTTGTACGCGGCGTGGCCTGGTCGCCTTGCGGGCCGGTGCCTCGGTGGCCTGGGTTCGCGTCTGCGGCTGGACGTTGCCGCTCCTCGGGGTAGCGTCATGCGGATGAATTTTTTCCACTCCCGCGGTGTAAGCGTGAGAGGGTTGTCCCTTGCTCGTTCCCGGATGTCGAGGTGGCGTAATGCCGCGGCTATCTCCTGTTCGAGCTGTTCTGCAGCCATCTCGAGTCTGAGCCGGCTCCTGCTGCTGCCGGTCTTTTATAGCCGCTGGACCGCGTCCGGCGGAGAGGGGGCCGGTGACGTCGCGCCCCTGCGCGTTGGCGTTGCGCGGTGGCGTGTCGCCGTCGCTTGGCTGCGCGTTGGCTTTGTGCGGCTCCGTATCTCTTGTACCGGTCACCGGTTTGAGATCTCTCACGTGGACGTGGTCCACGCGTTTCCCGTGGTGATCTCTTAAATCGAAGATCACCGGCGAAACTCTTTTATGGACCCTAAAGGGTCCGTTGTAACGTTTTGAGAGTTTTGCGTTTCTAGCGTCGGTTTTGCTAGAAAGAATATGCGAACGTTTCCACACGCGTTCGCCGATTTTTGGCTGCCAGTTACGCCTCCGTTGGTTGTATTGGCGTTGCTGGCGTTGGAACTCTTGAGCGAGTCGTGCCCGGGCGAGTTCCTGGGCGTCTTGCAAGTTTTTAAGACGTGCTGGCCATGGGGTAGTCATCCTCCGCTGGTTTTCCTGCTGGAGGCTTCCTGGTGGTGTTAGCTCTCTTCCGGTGTTGAGATATGCCGGTGAATATCCGGAGTCGTGTCGTGCTGTGTTGTACGCAAAAGCGATTTCTGGGAGATGTTCGTCCCAAGCTTTTTGCGTTTTTCCCAGGTCCTAGCTGATCATCATTTTTATTACCCTGTTGGCTCGTTCAACCGGGTTGCACTGCGGCGCGTATGGTGGTGTGCGCCGATGCTTGATGCCGCTCTCGGTAAGAGTTTTTTCGAACTCTTTTCCGACGAACTGCTTGCCGTTGTCGGTTGTTACGACGGCTGGTCCTGTCGCTCGTCGAAGCGGTCGGAGTTCTATCCACTTCGTAAATCAGTCCTGGATCACCAGCAGTGTTGTATTTCCGGTTTTTGATCTCGGGAGAGGGCCGACGAGATCTGCCGAGACCATTTCCCACGGCTGCTGTATGTTTGTTGCGTACATGTTCCCTCGAGTGGCCTGCTGGTTTACTTTGTATTCCTGGCATCTTGTACAGTCCCTGACGTATTTTGTGGCTTCGCGTAGCATCCCTGGCCAGTAATATGCATGAGCCAGTCGTAATAGCGTTTTGGCCACGCCAAGGTGTCCGGCGGTTGGGATGTCGTGTGCTTCTTTCAGAACCCTTATTTTTTGGTCTTCTAGTATGCAGATCTTCCATTGCTGGTCCGGTTCGATTTCATTGAAGTCCAGCGTATGTAGGATGTTCCTGTACAGGTTCCCGTTCTCGATCCTGTACTCAGGGTGGTCTTCTGGATGGTTTTCGACCTCCTGGTACTTTCTGTTGTACCAGTTGCCCTGTAGTGGTGGCTGGACGCCACAGACTGGTTGTGGTCGCCGTGAAAGTGCATCGGCGACCGTGTTCTCCGGACCCCGTCTGTAGCGGATTTCGAAATCCCATTGGCCGAGTTCTAGTGCCCATCGTGCTAGCCGTCCTGACGGGCTGTCGATTTTCTCCAGCCATTTGAGAGATTGGTGGTCAGTGACCACGATGAAATGGTATCCCTCCAGGTAATGAGGCATCTTCCAGATGCCCCATTTTACCGCCAGGCACTCGAGTTCGGGGGACGAGTAATTTTTCTCGGCGTTGTTCAGCGTCCGGCTGGCGTAGGTGATAACTCGTTCGCCCTGGTCGTCTTCTTGCGTGAGCACGGCTCCCAGGCCTTCCGTGATCGCGTCGGTTTGCAGGACGAACGTTTTGCTCCAGTCCGGCATCGCCAGGACTGGTGAATCGGCGAGGCGCTTTTTTAGCTCGTCGAACGCCTGCTGTTGTTTCTCGCCCCAAGTCCAACGTGTCTGCCAGCAGGCTGTCAGCGGGGCCGCCTCTTTTGAGACGTCCGGTACAAAACGTCTGTACCAGGATAGGAGGCCCAGAAATCTTCTCAGGTCCTTGATGTCGGCTGGTGGTGGCAGTTCTGCCACGGCGGATACTTTTTCCGGGTCGGTTCGCAGGCCTTCGTTGTCCACGATGTGTCCAAGATATTTTAGACTGTTCCGTGCCATGTGGCACTTTTCCCAATTCGGGCGTAGTTTCGCCGTCCGTAATCGCCGGCAAACCTCGGTCAGGACCCGTAGATGTTCCTCGAACGTGGAAGTGACTATGACGATTTCGTCTAGGTAAGCGAAGGCGTGCGGTGCCATTTCTGGAGGAATCACTCGATCCAGGAGTCTCTGGAACGTTGACGGTGCCGAGTGCAGTCCAAATGGCATGACGACGAATTCCATCAGTCCTCGTCCTGGTACTGTGAAAGCGGTTAGTGGCCTGCTTTCTGGTGACAGCGGAACTTGCCAGTAACAGTTCTTCAGGTCGATTGTGGAGAGGTATCTTGCTCCACGCAATTTGTCTAATGTCGCATTGACGTGCGGCAGAGGATACGCGTGTTTACGCGTGACCTGGTTTAGTTTCCGGAAGTCCACGCAGAAACGGTATTTCCCATCCTTCTTCTTCACCATAACGATGGGTTGGGCTGGCTGGTCTGGTCTTCTTCTTCAGCTCGGTCTTCTAGCTGGTTCGTCCTAGCTGGTCTCTTCGTTCTGGTTTTCCGTTCTAGTTTCTCGTTCTTGATTCTCGCTCTGGATTCTCTTCGCTTTGGTTTATTCGCTTCGATTGCTCGGTAGCTTCTGATCAGGAGTCCGTTTGTTCGTTCCTTATATACTAGGTCTTAACTCTAGTGGCTCCACCGTCGCTACTTTTCGTTAATAAACATATATATATTTTTCTAATATATCTGCCTCGTTATTTACCGACCTGTTCCCTTGCGAACCCTGGCACGGGGAAAACCGCCGCGGTGCGCAACGCCATGCGCACCGAACCGACCATGCGCTTGTGTGTGTGTACTTCGTCGATATCATTTATATGTGTTTATATCGACACCAGCGCCGCCTGGATGTTCTGCGCGAAACTAATTTTCGTTACAGCATGAAATACGGGAGTTTGGAGGCCCTGGGCTAAAAAGCCCCTTCAAAGCGCAATTCTGGGGGGAAATACCCCCGGAAAAACTGTTAAGGTGATGCTAGCGTGGAGCCCGAACTTCGAATTCCGCGTCGGTAAAACAGTCAACGTTTCATCGAAAATTAGGCCGAACAGAAACTGATTTCAGCGCCACCTCAGTTATTACATCCAATTAAGGGGGTAGACACGTGTAATGCAGCGAGGTGACCTTGCCGGCAAAAATGGGCCTAAAAAAGGGTCCGGGATTTTTCGTTTTTCGTCCTGTATGAGAATATTTGAGGCTGGGTGAGAGCTCATTCGAAAGAGAAAGCTTCAATGCAGCGTGCTCTGGTCATGATTCAACGAGATTTTGTTAATATCTAATAATATGAGTGTCCAAAGTAAAGCAAAAATACGATAAAACACACCTGCAGAATCCAAGTATTTTTAGGTCACTAAAAGAGTTTTGTGACTCAAATGATGACCAGAGTGCGCTGCACTGAACCTTCCTCTTTCGAATGAGCTCTCACCCAGACTCAAATATTCTCATATAAGGACGAAAAACGAAAAATCGCGATTGCATTCTCACAGACGAGTTCCGCCATTATCTGGATAATACAGAGCAAGTCACGTGACAAATTTAGTTCAGCTAGTAGTTATAAGGTGGCGTCTAAGTAGAAAGGCTGCCGATTTGGAATCGTAGTCAGAATCAAGCGTTAGCTTGATTACGTCACTCGAACTGTGCTGCGAAGGCAAGCGAAAAAGGCAACATCGCCCGAATGCTGAGTGAGACGCACTGCAGTCATGCTGTCCTTCTCTCATTCTGAATGTTGAGATTGTCCCTTTACGCTAAGTGTTGACTGCCGCCCGCGTGGATTTTTCGCAGCGCCCCATAACAAACCTCGCCCCATTCAAACTATATCGTGTTTGGTGTCAGTTTAATCAGAAAAATCTCACAAATGCGTTAGTAAAAGTTTCATTTAGGAAAAGTTAAAAATAAAAAAGTTTTATCGTTCAATTAGTATTAGTCACACCGATATTACGGTCGGATCATATTACACGGTTTCCTTGTCGAGCGGCTCGATTCGCCCAGGGAGATCCTTCCAAGTGGAGGGGATAGCGATGTTGCACTTATCCAAGCATTCTTTCGTTGCATTTATCCAGGTTTTACTGTATTCAGCTTTTACTGTATAGACGCGAGGTCCCTCCATTTATTAGTTCTAATAGTACCATAGTACTTTTTTATGCAGAATGTTTCAAGGAGTTGACACAAGTAAAAAAAAAATGCAATTCCATTTAAATAAAAAATGCATCTGCATTTTTTTAGTGCATCGCTGCATTCACGAAAAAATGAAGTCATAGAAAAATAAACATTATTATACCATCCAACTTTTACATAAACAGCTTTTTCCTATGTCTTACCAAATTCAAGATATAATCCGTCCCAATTGCATGACGTATCCTGTATACTTTTATTAATTAAAAAGCATTTAAAGAAGTTAATAACTTTTTCTAAAAAAATTCTCAGATTGCACGTTCCTTCGGTTCTTCAGAGTAGGCATATATTTTTCAGCAGCGAGGGGGGTTGGACTTTACCAAAAGGTGGGACGCAAATCCGGATAGGTCATATGTCATTGGAAAGACCTTGACGAGAGGAGCACAATGGTGTGGGTGGGAGGTCATAAATATCAGACCCTGACCCGCTAGAGGTCAAAAACTAAAATTACGTTAATTTTGTTGTGCGAGAGGTTTTCGTCCAGATAGACCCACTCCTGACGCTGGATTGTGATAAAAACGCGAATGTTGATGTGTAACGTGCACACCTCCGCAGATACAGCGCCGTCATCGCCATATTTAGGTTAGGTTAGGGTTAGGGTTAGGTTAGGTTAAGTTAGGGTGTCTTTTTCGAAGATTTCTCCTCGTTAAATAAGAAAAAAGAAAAGTTAATGAATTTATATGTTTTGGGGCATTTTAGTTTTTTACCTCTAACGGGTCAAGGTCTCATATTTAAGACCTCCCACTCACACCATTGTGTTCCTTTCGTCAAGGGCTTTCCAATGACATATGACACATCAGGATTTGCGTCCCACCTTTTGGTAAAGATCAACTGCGAGGGGTGCTATGGTGCGCTATATAAAATCCACGCGTTCAGTCAGTCAGAATTTATCGGAGCGGGATAATTCTATCATTTGGGTTGAAAGAAGGATAGCACGATCACCGTACATCTCACTCTAAACACGCGCCAATGTTTCGCTTTCGTTCTTCAGGCGTATCGTCGCGATGCCTTTGGCGAGATAAACGTTTGAATGTGTTTGTAAAAATACTTGAGGCGCTGTTGCCTTCTTAGATCGTGTTGCGCGCACACTAGCTGAGAATTAAACCTTTCAAGTTCGTACCAGACCACGCAAGTGGCTCCACCAGGCCCAACGAAAAAACTGCTGTAATACCGCCGTTCCGAATCGGAGAGGTCACGTGCTGTGTCTACCACCTTAAGCGGCGAAATGAGCAAGGAAGAGTTGCGAGCGGCTCTTGCGGAAATAGAAAGGCAGAAGCAGCGGAGACAAGAAGAGCGCGAACAACACGAAACGAATGTGCGGGCCATGGAAGCGGAATTGCGAAGACAACAAGAGTGACGTCAACCGCCATCGCCCTCCGTGAATTCAGTTGAGTCGCAAGCCGAAATGTTAGCGAACGCTATTCAGACGCTTAGTACGGTCACCGACGAGATACTGTTAAAGACTGCCAACCCCTGTGATAAAGTTCGGCACTCCAAGTGGGCCCACTGGGCCTGGGGTACGATCGGTAAATAGGAATGATGGATAATGTAGAATAGTGATATTACCCATTGTACCGCCGAAAAAAACTGTTATACCACCAACGAGATGATTTAGCTTTGCCACAGTACAATAATTATCTCGTCGGTGCTACTTGGAAAACAATTATATTTTACCTTATAATTGGATTACATTCTTATTGTAATAATCGATACTACATAAATATATGAAAAATAAGAATATTTGGTACGTAACATTCTGAAAAAAATAGAAGAATTGAATAAAAAATAATTCGAAAATTACTGTTATATTTATAAAATAATGATTCTTAAACCAAAAATCTCATGTAACTGTTAACAGAGACTCGTTTCTTAGCAGACTGTTAACAGGTGGGCATTTTCACCTTTTTCACAGGTAGCGGAAGTTGGCATTTTTAACAGAGAATGACATACTAGTATTCCCTTATTCTGCCATGTGGTGAACAGAGTCGAACGTCCCAAACATTTAAAAGCTTACGTCCTTGCATACCCGCGCTGGCACTGGCGCACTCAAGGGGAGTTAAGGGGCTCTAGCATCCCTCAAAGAAAAAGGAAGGAGAACAACAAAAAATTTTCCAAAATCTGTTCCTAATTAAAGTAGTGTTACTGTTTATGTAACATATTAATAACACTGTTTTTTGTATTAAAAATATTTTTATTCGTTCAACTTAGCTCCCTCCAAGAATAAATCCTGAGTGCGTCATTGTCCGCACATACCCCATCATGGCCCATCATTGACTGTCCTTTCTCTTTCAAAGTTTTATGGCAAGACTTTATAACAGAAAACAGATCCCGAATATTCTGAAAGGTCGCAGACTGTGTCAAGCAATGGACAAATTTGTATATACTGTTACGTTGCGCCCGAGCGACGGCGCGCAACGTAAAAAGGAAAGAATATTAGTGGATTTATAGGTAGTTAAATTTCAATTAATTGGTTGGAATTCAACCCCTAATTCCTGCTTCCCTATTTTAGCGCGATGGTTGGTATCGCTGCCACCAGTCTCGAGCGTGTTAACGCTCTCGACAAATTAAAAGACGAAAGACAAAATTGATAAGATATTAAAAGGTTATAATTATTAGCCTTTCGTTGGGTTCGTTCAACGCTTGGTCCCGTACGGGACCCTCCTTGAATCTGAGTATGTTGGTAGGCGTGTCTTAACTGAAACGTGTGAGGTGTGTTCGAAATAAAGGAAACTGTTTAACTAAATGAAACTGGTTTAATCGTGAATGAAAATCAGATAATTGCCAAAATTATGAGTTCAATAATTTAGAAATTTGGTTAAATTGAAAATTACCAGTTCTGCAAAAATGTGAACAAATGTAAAGATGCTTAAGATTAGTTAACAAGGTATATATATATATATATGAATATAAAACACTCTGATATCACATTTGAAACCGACGAGTATATTACCGGGCGCGTAAAAATGATTATAACAATTTCGCTCTCCGAAGTTAACTATACGATTGGCGGTTTCCGCCTGCGGTACACCCCAGCCTGAGAAATTCTCGGAACTCCCGAAGGAGCTGGACTAAGGTGCCCTTCGGATGATGGAAAGAAACTGGAATTGCGAAATTGTAATAACCGAAAATAGTATTTAATATTGGATGATATGAATACCTCGTACGGTGGAACGATCTGACCTGAGGAATTCTCGTAACCCTGAAGGGCTGGACCAGATCGCCCGTTTTGCCAATTGAATAACGTCGTGATCGAAAAATGTAACTGAAACGACTTACCGTTAAGGTGTACAATAAAATACAAGGTAATTCGCTTGCTAGTTTTGGTGTAATCGCTCGATGATCTGGAACACCAAAGAAACGGTAAGATCGTCGATCACTGCACTTGTCGCGGCGAGAACGAATTGAAGCGGACGAGTACGTCGACGAGAGACAAACGAATAACGACTTACGATTAATTACGATTACAACGAATATAATTACGCGGTGTGAAGTTAATACGAGAAACTACGCGAGCAAACGATTTAAAATCGGAAAGAAAAGATAAAAATTTAGGTAGAAGGAAGATTTTTCGTGCGCGTCTATGAGTCCTTATTCAGAATACCGATTATTTTAACTCGCACGGCACTCTGCCTCGCTACGCGGAGGACTTTACCGCAGAGAAAATATCGCGAATTTCCGAATAACTCTGTCTCTCGGACACACGGGCTCCCGATCACGTACTTACGATTGATCGATCAAGAGTGACAAATTTCGTGCGCGATCGACGGCCGAAGGGCCCGTCGCGCGAACATCGTCCTTGGAGGGGACGGTTTGGCGAATCGTAGCCCGTTTTCGGAAGTGTCGCGTGCCCGGTGATTGGCTAAGACGCGCGAGCTAGACGAAGATCTTTCATCCCCTTTCTTTGGTGTTCCTTCCTTTTCTCATTCGTCGCCATGATAGTTTCAACGGTTTTCAGAAACTACGCAGTATTTCTCGTTATACATATAATTAATTAACGGCATTTATTCGAGATGTAACTATTAGTTTAATTGGTGTGCAATTTGAGATTTGATATTGAAATATAGATTAAAATTGAAATATCGGGTTTGATAGGAAACCGTCGTTCGTATATCGTGATTGAAATTATTCATCCCGATTTGCAATAAAACAGTATGATTTTATATGTTTAACAGCGGATGATGCGCTTACGGTGGTTGTAACGCCGTGGCGTATTATGCAATCTATCGCGCATTAAAACTATCGCCTCGATATATTCGGTATTTCGCATTTTATAAATTTTAAACAATTCTAGATCTGGCGAACGTTCCTTCGAGAACGTTCCTTTGTTCAAAATTTGCCGTTATCGCTAGGCAGTTCTTAGAATTCCGATACAATAGCGTTTATTGCTTCGAACGACCCTTGATTTTCGAACGGCGGTCGAACGTTCGCGACGTTCGCTTTCGTAAGGGTTCTCAATTCTTACTTTCATTGTTTAAATTTGTTTCATCCATCCTCTCTCTCATACTATTATTACAATCAGGTAGCGATGATCCTTGTTGGACCGGCCGACGCTTTGTGCAACAGAGTGAGAAAGAGGTTCCTAACAAAAGAGTTATTACGATTTTCCCGTTTCTACGCAGTTACCAAGGGAAATTCCCGAAATGCGAAGCACTGGCTAACTGCGTAGCGCTGGTGTTATTGCTACGGCTCTCTCTCTCTCTCTCACTCGAGCTAACCCGAGTTTTTGTGCGTATTAGCTTCTTATTACAATGGCTGGCGACGATAGTTTCAAGGAGGGTCACGTAAACTATTGAAAAGTAGAAAATAGGAACGACCTTTCCGCGTGTACCTCGCATGAGGAATTCTCGTAACCCTCGAAAGAGCTTGACGAGATACACGATTCCAGGGTAGAGCAGGTAAAGAAGAGAAAGCGATAGAGGAAGTCAAAAATAGAAAGGAATTAAACTCAAACTCTTCCCTGTACATCCCTGCATGAGAAATTCTCGTAACCTCGAAAGGCTTGACAAGAATGTACAAGGTCGAGGAGGAATGAAAAGGTTGGCGGAAAACCGAAACACCCGCCCATACGCCCCTCACATGAGAAAATCTCGTAACCCAAAAGGGCTTGATAAGGGACGCAAGGCGGATAAATTCCAAATTTTCCGCCGGGACGTAACAATACTATTGTGGTAATTTTAGATATTTATTTTTTCGTGGAATATAAATCTAACACTGAAAATACCGCCACTTAGTTACTTTTACAACTTTTGCTATCAATCGCACCGTGTGTTGCTCGACTCACAATCAAACATGGAATAAAGTTAAAAATAAAAAAGTTTTATCGTTCAATTACTATTAGTCATACCGATATTACGGTTCGCCTAGGAGGGTCCCCCCAAGTGGAGAGGATAGCGATGCTGCACTTATACAGCCAATCTTTTGTTGCACTTTTCCAGCTTTTACTTACTATTAAATAAAAGATTTTATTGAAATACATTTTTCTTCTTTTCGACACCTGTTACTTATATTATTATTATTATTATTGATTATATCCTACAGAACCTATGTAATATTTTTTAGTCACTTTTATTTCTAAATGATTTCTAAATGAAATTAGAAGAAAATAATCTTTTTTCTAATTTTTTTTTCAATTCATTATTTTTTCTAAATGAATATTCTTTTACTTTAAACACACATACCCTAAACTTAGAACTAGTGTTCGTCATTTATTAAAAAAATAATTTCCAATGAACTAAAGAGGGTTATTAAGTTACCTCCTTTAAAATATTTTACGTCTTAAAAAGTATCTCCGAAAGGTTTGTAAAACGAACTTAACTCGAATCACCGAAGAAATAATAATAGCATCGACCAGATAAAATATCATCTCATGTCTCATGATACAGTTCAGCACCGAACCTCGTCGTTGGTAAACTCACTGATTCTGGTTCTACAGGGAGATTCTCTCGGCGCGCAACACAATAGCCGTCCCGCACAATGGAACCATGAGGTTGTTGCGGGTAAAGAGTCCCAGGGGCCATATCGCCGGACCCAAGACTGCTCTGTGTGTGTTTATGGCTGAGACGAAGACAAGAAACGGAACAGCAGGGGTTCCATTGTGCGGCACGGCTATTGTGTAGCGCGCCGAGAGAATCTCCACTGATGCCATGCTGCAGGACTTAGTCAAGGTTGAAAAGATTTGTGATGGATGTCGGGAAAGATGGACGGATCGTCAGATGCGGTATTCTTCTTCGAGGATGGAGACGCAGGCGGAAAGAGGGACAGCCACGAGGACTCGAACGGGCCACCAGGAAGGCGTGTATTATAAAGCATCTGGAAGAGTCACCACTGCGGACACGCGCGAAAGTACGGTGAAATGTTACAATTGCGGAGGCGCAGGACACTTATCTCGTGACTGCAAATAGAATAGGCGAGCGATCACTTGTTTTATTTGTAAGCGACCGGGGCATCTTGCCTCTCGGTGTGCGAACAGTAACGTTAATGCGCAGGCAAAAGGGTATCACGCAAACCGTTTCCGATAGAGGAGAGAAATTTATACGGAAAATATGAGTCGGGTCAAGTAATGTAGCAGCGCTGATCGACATGGGTGCATCGGTCAGTACGATTAAGGCGACTCTTGTGCTGCGCGAGGGGTTCAAGGTGATCAAAGCGCGTTCGATACTAGAGGGCTTTGGAGGAAACACTGTAGAGTCACCGGGGACTATTGAAGAGACGATTACGGTGGACAATCTGAAACCACGTAGTTTGGCTATGCGGATTGTGCCGGATACAGCGCAACGCTACGATGTTATATTGGGTAGGTCGTTCACGGAAGCGCCGGACTTAACGTATACACGCGCCGGGGATGAGTTGATGTTCGCGGAGTTGGATCCCAAAATAATAAGTCAACAGGTAGGGGTGAGAGCGCACTTGCTAGAAAAGAAATCGTTGGAGCCGGGAGTGGTTAATTTCATCAACGTTGCATTTAACGCTGAGGGGTTAAAAATGCCCATTATGAACTTAGGGGAAAAATAGGAAACGGTCAAGGTCGGAGAATGGGTCGGAGAATCGATTGTGACAATAGAGAAGACGGAGACAATAGAACCCCGATTCGATGCAATTGAACCCGACGAGATTGTCGCGGACGAGGATGTGACTGCTGAGCGCAAGAAAGAATTAGTAAACCTTTTAAATAGTTATAGGGAATGCATCGCGAAAAATATTTGTGAAATCGGCAGAACCGAGCGAGTGACGATGGAAATAGAAACCGTTAAAGATGCGGTCGTGCAGACAAACCCGTACCGCCTAAATACGCGTGACCGTTGCGACCTCGATAAGCTAATAGAGGAATATAAGCGTGCATGTATTATAACAGAAACGAGCTCACCATATGCAAGCCCTGCCTTTGTAGTATGCAAAGAAAACGGTTCGGCAAGAATGGTGGTCGCCTATCGAAAATTAAATAGAATAATGAGGCCGGTGCATTATCTGATTCCAAATTTCGACGATTTTTTGGAACAGCTGAACGGAGCAAAACTCTTTGCAACGTTGGATCTCGCGTGCGGGTATCTACAAATACCGCTGTCCGAGGAGTCAAAAGAGAAGACCGTATTCATAACAGAAACCCAGACCGGGCAATTCGAGAGAACGATGTTTGTGTTGGCGAATGCTCCCAGGTATTTTGCGAAATTGATGGACAAGGTGTTGGGAATAGCGCGGAGATAGGGGATAGCATTTATATTTTTCGATGACATATGTGTGTACGCGAGCGAATGGGACGTGTTAATGAGAAATTTAGAGTACGTTTTAAAATTACTAAAGGACGCTAAGCTAATGTTCAATTTGTCAAAATGTAAATTCGGGTTAAAGCAAATAGATTATCTCGGTTATAAACTAGGAGAGGGAATAATTCAGCCATTGGATCGAAAGATTTGTGCGATAGGACAATTTCCGCGTCCAAAGAAGACGGGATTCTTCAGAAGATTCGTGGTCGGGTTTGCGAGATCCCTATCAAACTTATTAAAGGGAACAAATGAATTTGTGTGGGACGAAACTCTTGAAAAAGCGTTCCAAGAGGTCAAAGCGAAACTTGTCTCAAAATCAGTGCTGAAATTGTATAACCCGAAAGCGTCCCTGGTAGGAATAGGTGCTATTTTGCTACAAGCGGACAAGGAGGATGATGCGTTGCGTATGGTGTATGACATGCTATAAGTCGATGTACGAACGAGTGCGAGGCGAAATATCATTCAAGCCGTCTGGAACTAATAGCAATCGCATGGGCGTTGCAGCGTCTAAGACCTTTCTTGATCGGTATTACGTTTGTGGTCGTAACAGATTGTCAATGCTTAATCCATATGAATACCTGGAAGACTAAAAATGCTCAAATAGCCAGATGGATGAACGAATTATCCAAGTACGATTTTCATATCAAACACAAAAGTGGCGACAGCATGAAACACGTCGATGCCTTGTCTTGAGCTCCTGTAAGCGAAACGGCGAACGAACTACGAACTACAAACAAATACGGTGTTAAGTATAGAAACGCGCAAAGACGAAATATTAGTGTTTCAACGCTCAGATCCAGATATTTCTGAACTAGTAACAATCTTGCAAAAAAGAGACACGGAACGCGATGGGATAGAAAAGAAGAAAGTTCGAGAATATGTACTACGTGAGGGCTTATTATTTAAGAAAATTATTAAAAATGATCAGGAACGCGAGCTGTACCAGGTTCCAAAAGCAATGCGTAAATCTTTAGTAATTAGGTACCATGACTTATCGAGTCATTTTGGAATAGACAAAACCGTCAAACAAATAAAAGATTATTATTACTTTCCGAGACTGCGACGTTATGTTCGAACGCATGTAAAAAACTGCCTAGAATGCATTTTGGCGAAAAAGAGTGTCAGACCAGGTCAGGAAGAATTACATCCGATACCTCCGGGACGGAAACCTTTCGAAATAGTACATGTAGACCACGTAGGACCGTTTATAACAACGCCCCGCAACAACAAATATGTGCTAGGTTTAATAGACAACCTAACGAGATTTGTAAGAATTGTGCTGGTTAAGAATGTTTCAGCGCGTGTAACCGTGAAAAAGCTCGAAGAGTTTGTGAATAGATTCGGAGAGCCAGGTCGAGTCATAACAGACAGAGGTACAAGCTTCACAGCGAGTGCTTTTCAAGAATTTTGTCTAAAACATGGAATTAAGGATACACTAACGTCAAGTAGGCATCCGCAGGCTAACGGTTTAATTGAAAGACTAAATCAGACACTTCTGCCTGCGATGAGATTTGTGGTCGAGCAGGAAAAGCAGGATGACTAGGATCGTACGTTAAAGAAAATCGAGCGTAATATAAATTCGGCAGTGAGCGTTGCAACGGGCAGAACACCATTTGAGGCGTTATTGGGATATTTACCTAAATTTGAGGCAGGAAGTTTGAAACAAGTCACCGAACAGTGCGAGGGATATACTCCCCCGGCGGAAATTTCGCGGAATATTCGAGAACATATTGAAACTGAGCAGGCTCATTACAAGAAACGTTACGATCACAATAGGAATAAAAATGTTAAATATAAGTTAGGCGATATTGTGTTTATGAAAAGAAATCCGATACCGTCAGGCAGTCTACTAAGCTCCAACCGACATACACGGGTGCAATGGTAATAATTGAAATTGGTCCAAACAATACATATAGAATTAAAATATTAAATGAAAGCTCAGATAGAGGGTTTGAAACAACCGCCCATGTAAGTCAGTTAAAGATTTGGACGGGTCACAAACAAGAGTTCGATAGTGATCCAGACTCAACGAGCGAAAACGAGACCCGAAGCGATAATGACGATGAAAGTAAAGGCTCGTTCAGACATGGCTAGTAATTTAGTCGAGTGGGGAGTAGCTACTTACTACTAAACCGTTTAGCGCATAGAAAAGTGTCCGGACTAGTACAGTTGAGCTTTGGAAATCGAAAGCACAAGATATATCGCTTGACTAAAGAAATGCGTCCGGACAGGTCTGTTCGGAAGCCTAGGTAGCGGTAGGGCAAGCCTAGTTAGTGGTGGGAGAAGCCTACTCGACTAAACTGTAGTGTCCATACACTAAACTACTCGCCACTCGACTAAATTACTAGCCGTGTCTGAACCAGCCTTAATAGCGAGACGATAGAACGAATTGTACCCTTAGCCGAGACTAGCGCGAAAAGAAATAAAAAGGAAAAAGTTATAGAAAGTAAGACTGTCAGCAGCGAACGGCCAAAACGAGTGTCGCAAAGGCCAAAATATCTCCATGATTTTATAGAATAATATAAGAAACTTTAGTTAGTTCGTTTAACAGTTATAAGAGCGAGTTCGTTAATTTTGTTTACTAGTGTTAGATACCTCATAGAATAAGTAAATATTTTTACTTAAATATTTTTACTCTTCTCTTAAGGGGGTAAACACGGCACGTGACCTCTCCGATTCGGGACGTCGGTATTACAGCAGTTTTTTCGTTGGGCCTGGTGAAGCCACTTGCGTGGTCTGGTACGAACTTGAAAGGTTTAATTCTTAGCTAGCGTGCGCGCAACACGATCTAAGAAGACAACAGCGCCTCAAGTATTTTTACAAACACGTTCAAACGTTCATCTCGCTAGAGGCATCGCGACGATACGCCTGAAGAACGGAAGCGAGACATTGGCGCGTGGTTAGAGTGAGATGTAGGGTGATCATGCTATCCTTCTTTCAACCTAAATGATAGAATTGTCCCGCTCCGGTAAATTCTGACTGACCAAACACGTAGATTTTATATAGTGCACCGTAGCACCCCTCGCTGCTGAAAAATATATGCCTACTCTGAAGAACCGAAGGAACGTGCTATCTGAGAATAATTTTTAGAGAAAGTTATTAACTTCTTTAAATAAATGTTTTGTAATTAATAAAAGTATACAGGATACGTCATGCAATTGGGACGGGTTATATCTTGAATTTGGTAAGAGATAGGAAAAACCTGTTTATGTAAAAGTTCAATGATATGATAATGTCTATTTTTCTGTGATTTTATTTTCTTCGTGAATGCAACAATGCACTCTAAAAATGCAAATCCACTTTTTATTTAAATGGAATTGCATTATTTGTTACTTATGTCAACTCCTTGAAACATTCTGCATAAAAAGGTACTATGGTACTATTAGAACTAATAAATGGAGAGACCTCGCGTCTATGCAGTAAAAGCTGAATACATATATGCAACAGAGATTGGGAACCAGACGTTGCATACAGGATGTTCCGTAACGTATTTTCACCCTCTGAGATGGTGGTAGGTGGGGTGATTCTGAACAACTTTTTCCTTTGCGAAAAAGTGGTTTGAAGCTTCCTTTTTGAATTATTAAGCAAAAACACTGACCAATCCGAGCGCGTATAGCGCGCGGACTCAGGGACAGCAGCGTCGGCTACGAAAGCGGGGCTTGAGGTAGGTCGCGAACGAACGGCTCGGCACCCCGTTGGCTTAGTACAATAAAAAAATTGAACTGGTTGAACATTTTTAGTTGTTGTTTAAAATGAATACGGAATCTAATCTCTTGTCGCCTGTCATAATGTAAAAAAGGAAATTCTAAACATTCTAAACAACAAATAAAAATGTTTGAAATGGAATAATTAATAAAAACTTAAAAACAATTTAAATGAAACTTATCCATTCGTTCCTGTGATACGCCGTGTGCTGTGGTTAGTCTGTGATACGCCGTGTGCGTAAGGTATTAATTATTTTTCTTTCTTTTGTGCGTTTTTGCGTTTTTCCCTTGCGCGCTGCCATCATGCCCGATCAAGAGGATAAGTCTGACAATGCGATAAGCGAGTTGGCAGCTCAGTTAAGAGCAACTCAAAATCAATTGGTGAATTTGCAGAATCCGAATGCTATGTTGCAACACGTGGATTCTTATAGAGTTCCGAAAGTTCCGAGTTTCTTTCGAGCTGATCTCGCCTTGTGGTTTGCACAGGTGGAGGTTTCCTTGCGCAACGCGCGAATAACCGCGGAGGCTACGAAAGCCGATATCGTGTTGGCCGCGTTAGACGGGGAGGTTGTCGGTTGTGTTAAAGACATTATTTTGCGTGTACCACCGCCGGCTGACATTTATGACCGCATTAAAGCTCGTATCATTTCTACTTTTACTGAATCCGCTGAGAGCAAATTGCGCAAGTTACTTAAAGGTCAAGTTCTCACAGATGGAAAACCGTTGCTTATTTTAAGTCGTCTCAGAAATTTAAATGCCGGGCATTGCGACGATGCAATAATTAAATCTGTATTTTTGGATCAGCTTCCTCCCAATTATCGTGCAATTTTGGTCGCTACAGGCGCTGATAGTTTGGATCGGTTGGCGAATATTGCGGATAAGGTTGCCGACAACTTGGATCCAACGGGGACATGCGTCGCGGCGCTTACGGAAGATCCCCAGGCTTCCCGCAGCGCTGACCGAACAATTCAATGCTCTTAAAGGTCCATCGGGACCAAATAGATCGCCATCGAAGGAACGCGTTGTTGTAGCGAATAGGAACCGTTCTCGTAGTAGGGACAAATCCGGTCTATGTTTTGCGCACCGTAAATTCCCTCATAACCCCACGTCGTGTCGTGAATGGTGTTCCAAATACGCCGCGTGGAAATCAAAAAACTAGTCGGTCCTTCCTGTGTGGGGACGGACAGGGAGGGTGCAATTAGCGAGAAACGTCTCCATGTGCGTGATCGCATAACCGGGCAAATGTTTTTTGTAGATACCGGGGCAGACATTTCGCTGCTCCCGGCAAATCCAGAGATAAAGGGTGCTTCCTTCTAGTCTGAAGTTGTTTGCGGCGAACAATTCGGGTATAGACACTTTTGGCGAATCGTTTCGCGAGTTGAATCTGGGCTTGAGACGTCCAATCCGCTGGAACTTTTGTATCGCGGCTGTTCCATACGCGATCATCGGCGCCGACCTGCTGGGAGCTTACGGGTTGCCGGTTGACCTGCAAAAACGCAGGCTCATTGACTCGACGACAAATGTTTATTCCCCTGCAATTTGCAAGTCGATTGCCATTTCGTCAATCAGGTCTTATGACCCGAATTCGGTCTGCGTCAAGCTTCTCACGGAATTCCCGGAGATTACTGGTTCTTCTCGAGTATCCCTGCCGGAAAAACGGAGAGTTTTTCACCACATAGTCACAACGGGCCCTCCTGTGGCTGAGCGCCTGCGTCGTTTAGCCCCGGATAAACTTAGGGCTACCAAAGCTGAATTTAAGGTGTTAGTCCAGGCTGGCATTTGCCGCCCATCCAGCAGTCCTTGGGCCAGTCCAATTCACTTGGTTCCTAAAAAAGACGGATCTTGGAGGATTTGTGGCGATTATCGCAAATTAAGTGCGATTACAGTTCCTGATAAATACCCAACCCCTCATCTTCATGATTGTTCTGTCAATCTATATGGCAAAAAAGTTTTTTCGTCTCTAGATCTGCATAAAGCGTTTAACCAAATTCCAATGGCCCCTGAATTGACATTGAGAAAACCGCGGTTATCACGCCCTTTGGTCTCTTTGAATATCTATATATGACTTTTGGACTGCGTAATGCCAGTCAGTCGTTTCAACGATACATCCATCGCGCTTTGGGCGATCTGGATTTTGTATTTCTATATATTCACGACATTTTAGTCGCTTCTACTTCTCTTGACGAACATTTGGTTCATCTTCGAGTGGTTTTTCAGAGGTTGAGTGAGTTTCGCCTTCGCCTGAATGTAGATAAATGTGTCTTCGGTGTTCCTGAACTCGAATTTTTGGGTTACTTATTGTTAGTCAACGGTGATGGAATTCGTCCCACCGATCAAAACGTCGCTGCAATTATGCTGCAGTTCCCTAAACCACAGGATATTTCGCAGTTACGTCGTTTCCTCGGCATGGTGAATTTCTATCATCGGAGTATTCCTCACTCCGCTAGCTCTCAAGCTCCTTTGAATGCGTATCTCTGCGATTCTCGCAAAAATGTTAAACGCGACATTGTATGGACCCGACAGGCTGAGGAGGCGTTTGACAAGGTCAAATCTGATCTTGCCAATGCCGCTCTATTAGTTCATCCTCGTACTGGCGCGGAGGTTCGTTTAGTCTCGGACGCGTCTGATTTGTTACGCCCCTAGTTATAACCCATTTTCGTCTTTCGCCATTCCAAGGAGGTCTTGCTCTGGAATCCGCGAAACATCAGCGTTTTCTCGCTTAGCGACGCCCGCGATACGAAACCGGGGAACTCGCGGAATGCGATGGCGAAAACCCTTTGCTTGCAGGTTTTCGGAAGCAAGGAGCGTGACCTACTCCCCTTTTGGGAGTATAAGTTATCGGCGCAACGCAAGTACGCCAGTTCCATGATAGCGTATAGCAAAGACCGAAGTTCTGTCCGTTCGTGACCCGCAGTAAATCCGCGTGTAAGGCTACTCGAAACCAGGAAGATCATCGACGACGTGCTCGGCCGACGGTTCAACACGAGTGTATCGCCGTGGTCTGAAATAATAGACCCATAATTGGACCAAGTCCAGGAGTGCACCCGTGTACTGTGCAGGACCACCACCAACCGCTTGTATCTCCAAGGTCGAGTCGTAGCCACGCGTTGCGAGTCTAGTGTACCGTCCGAAACGCGAAGCAAGTGTAAAACGAGACCACTAGTGTGAATGACCAGCGAGTGATACGAGAACGAACGAGTGATGCGCAACACCTGAAGTCAGCGAAGGGTATGTAACTACAGAGACAGAATATATATATATTGAAGACCCATATATGTGTATCTACAATTACTGTACGCCCCATCCTGTATCCTATACTACCCGCGAGGAAGGTCAAGGTATGCTTTAGCGTTTTAATCGGCAGAACCCAAAGAACGTAGTAACAGTAAAATAACCACCCTTAAGGTGGGACGTAACAGATTTTTCCATGGGCGCTGTTCTTGAGCAGCTCTCTTCGTCAGGGAATTGGGAACCTCTTGCCTTCTTTTCCAAGAAGTTTACTCCCGCACAAACCAATTACAGTGCGTATGATCGCGAACTCACGGCGATCTATGAGGCAATCAAGTACTTTCGTCACTTTGTTGAAGGTCGCGATTTTGAGATAGTTACCGACCATAAGCCTCTTATTTATGCCTTCATGCAGAAAGCTGATAAAGCTTCTCCTAGGCAATTGCGTCAATTGTCATTCATTGCGCAATTCTCTACACGGATTAAACATGTTGCTGGTAACGACAACGTCGTGGCAGATTCTCTGTCTCGTATTGATTCCCTTCGCCTTCCGGTTGAGGTCGATCTTAATGAGCTTGCGAAGCAGCAGCAAGCCGATTCACAGCTTCAGTTGATTCGTAACTTTCCTGATCACCCGTTAAAGATTAAAGCGATTCAGTGGAGTTCCAACCACACTACGATCTTTTGTGAGATCACTGGTGAGGCCATTCGCCCGTATATTCCGGCAGGTCTCCGTGGAACCGTTTTTGGTATGTTTCATCGTCCAGCACATCCGAGTGCCAAAGTCACTGGTTTAAAAAGTAACGGCCAAGTTTGAATAATTTAGCCCTCCATGTAACTCTTCAAAAATTAAATAGCGTTCTTTTAACCTAATTTTCACAAAAGCTTTTTTCAGTATTGCAAGCGTTACTTCTAAGCTAACGAACTTGGCCGTATTTAGTTCGATCTCACAACTTTTTACGGCCATAAGAACTTGGCTCCTATTTACAGGATGTTTTTGTTGGGATTTCATCAATTTTTGTTGAATAAATATGATAGGAGAAAGCGAGATAGACATACTACGTCTAGCAGCGACGGTCGAGGCACGGCATTTCAAAGGAATGTCGCGACTGGAAAAAGTAAACATGTAGAAAAGAAAATTTTAATTTCAGTCATTTTCGTTTTACCTTTATAATTGTAGCATCAAAGGATAGCTGACATCCTTCTAATTAAAATGAGTCCAAACACGGTATAATTTCAACCATATTTACTACATAATATACTACCATTTATCTACATAATTCATTATGATTTACATTATGATTTACTCTATGTGATTCATGATGTGTTTCTTAGGTAACGTAAATATGATCCGATTTACGTCGTGTAAATTACGTCGTGTTTTCAGATGTCATCAATTTGATTTGTTAGAAAATTTGTTGTACTGGAGCCGCTATTATCTCATGAAAACTTTGACCCTTGCGCAGTCCTAAATCGTAAGAGATAAACGTGCGCAGTAAATTTTTACAAAGAAAGTTAATGAAGAAAACGTTGACATACCATTCTAAATGATGACATAATTAGTTTTTTTTAAAACTATTTTTTCATCTCCACTCCTGCGCAACAAATTTTCTAACATATCAAATTGATGACATAATTAGTTTTTTTTTTTTTTTAAACTATTTTTTCATCCTATTTTGGACATAAAACCCAAAAATTGAATCTCCCATCTTCCCTTCAATTTTTTTTGTTATATATGTTATGCTGCTATGTTCCATCCTACGTACCTATTTCGTAATGCTTTTTTCAATACAATCACTTTAAGGTGTAAAATTTCAAACTTTGATAATTATTCCTTTGAACGTACGTTATGGTGAACCTATGTACCAAATTTCAAGCTTCTAGCTCAATGGGAAATACCCAGAAGGTTTTGATGATGTATAAGTCAGTCAGTGACAAATTTAGCGATTTTTGAGGTCCTATATGTCGGAACCTACTAATGTTAGAAAATTAATTTTTTGTCAATCTTGAGACATGGTAGCACTTAACAAGTGTACGAAATTACACCGATCTATCTGCCTCCAGTGCCGAGTTATAAGCCTGTAAAAAACGGCTAAGTTGTTTCGTGTAAAAGGAGGTAGTGCAAGAACTTGACTGGTGCACTACCGTGCACCTAGAAACGTTTATAGAATTACAGTAAAAGCTGGATATATGCAATAAAAGTTTGGCTGGATACAGTAAAAGCTGGATATATGCAACAAAAGTTTGGCTGGATATATGCAATATCGCTATCCCCTCCACTTGGGGGGATCCCCCTAACCCGAACCGAGCCGCTCGGCGAGGAAACCGTGTAATATGATCCGACCGTAATATCGGTGTGACTAATACTAATTGAACGATAAAACTTTTTTATGTTTAACTTTTTCTTAATGAAACTTTTACTAACGCATTTGTAAGATTTTTCTGATTAAAATGATACCAAACACGATATAGTTTGAATTATATTCATTTATTTATTTATTTATTCTGAATATACTGCTGAACTATTGACTGCAAATTAGGTGCTTTATGATGTTAGGAACAGCCCGTGATTTCCATGAAACCGGACAGTTTTTTCCTATTGAAAATTAAAGTAATTTACAAGCTAACAGTAATAACAGAATGATAATAGAATAAATAAACAATAATAATAAAATAAACAATATAGAATTGACACCTCAGCTACATATGTATAAGGCAGGCCGTACACCAAAGATACATCAAACACGCAACATGCAACATGCAACACGTCGCATGTTGTGTACGAACGTAGAATAGGTATCGCGGCACGGTACAAACGATTTGTACGGACGCAGAATCGACACCAAGACTGGATATATGCAACGTTTAAATGCCCAGAATCGACACCGCGGCTGGATATATGCAACGTTTGAAACCCGAGCCGACACCGCAACCGGTTTTCATTTCCAATCCTCCTTTGCTTTTCGCCAACTTTTAACATCAATTTTAGCAAGTAATTATAATTCAAACTATATCGTGTTTGGTATCATTTTAATCCGAAAAATCTCACCACTGCGTTAGTAAAAGTTTCAGTAAAAAAAAGTCAAAAATAAAAAAGTTTTATAGTTGAATTAGTATTAGTCATACCGATACGTTTCGGCTCTTTCCTTTGATCATCAGACCTCTCTCTTTCCATCACTGGCTGTCCTTTTCTACGTTCACACTTGGCTGCTCGTCGCGTGTAACCCGAGATTAGACACCTCGACTGGATATATGCAACGTCTGGGTTCCAATGTTTGTTGCATATATCCAGCTTTTACTGTAGATGGCGTGCCCGCTCGCGTTAAGAGTAGGGAGACCGCGATAAGACTAACGATGAGAACTATTGATTTAATGAGTACCACAGATAATTTAAAAAATGTAGAACAAGTAATGAAATCTGTTTTGAGAATTAGTCAAAATAAATTCGGTTGTGAAGATGATATAAAATGGATATTAACGAAAATAGAATCTTTCAAATTCGATGAAACTATTATTGGTTATAAAATTGTCAAAAGAAAGAGCTTTTGTATTAAAAACAATTTATGCGAGACTCATTTATCTTGTCATGATGAAGACATTGACGTAGATTCGGATGGAATAAATTCAAATATACAAATTAATAATGAACTTTCAACTCATATAGAACAACTTGAAATGCAAACACGTATGGATAACAATTCAGATAATTATTTTAATTATGATGATACAAATCCTTACTTCTTTGTTGCAGCCTTAGATGATTTAAAACGACTGTTTAAAAAGTTTCCTTTGTGGATAAACGTTATGTTAAAGTACTGCGATTCTAAACATGACGTCGCAACTTCAGGACGATCAGAAAATTATTTTAGACTGGTTAAGGACACTGTTCTACATGATCGTCAACCATGTCGACCTGATAAATTTATTGTAGAACATATAAGATCTATAAGACCTAAAATCAAAGAGGCTAGAGCTGCTTATGATCAGTTGCAGATGACCAAAAAACAATTTAATACAAAAAAAAATATGCTCCAAAAGACCGGGTAAATATTGATTGTGGCATTTAACTGAAAATTGGAAAAATAAAGTAAAACCTGAGATTCCTATTGAATTAAATTTAAACGAGAGTGAAGTTGAATTACGTGACTCAGAAATAAGTGCACATGTTAATTTTCATGAAGATATTATTTTGTTAAATTCTCCAATATCTCAATCTACTCCGAAACATTCGAAAAATCATTCAAATAAATCAAGAAACTTAAATAATATTTCATATAAAAAAAGTGTAGATAATAGTTATTCTATTTTATTCGATTCAGATATCAATAAATTCCAATTAAAATGAGAGAAATTAGATGATAAACGAAAAAATACTAATGTAAATCCCGATATTCTATGCCAAAAGATCAAGCAAGGGTGTTATGTTACGCCTTTTTCGGAAGTACAATTTCCTCATGAAGATATAACAAACAAACAATCAAAAAAGAAATTGAAAAAATAGGAAATAATTTAAAATGGTAATCTTTTTCTTGTCTCTGTGTAAAAACACTCATTGATTGTCCATTTAATTGGATAACAAAAACTCTATCCGATGGCCTTTCTAAAACTTCATAGGAACCCTCATACGGAAGAGCTAGAGGTGACTTAACACAATTTTTACGTGAAAAGATATGAGAACAAATTTGTAAAATTGGAAACAAAAATATCTTCTTTTTGATATGATGAACAGTTTTTGGAGGCTTCAAAAATGTCATATGTTCTCTTTTTTGTAAAAAGATCTTTCGATTAACTGGTAGTTCGTCATCCAAAAAGATTTCTCCAGGTAATCTTAACACAGATCCATAAACCAACTTTGAAAGAGAAACTCCGATGTCTTCCTTGAAAGCTATTCTTAAACCTAATAAGACTATTGGTAGAATTTCAGTCCAATCTTCAGCTCCATGACAAGAAATTGCCGCTTTCAATGATCTATGCCAGCATTCAATCATTTCATTTAAAGTTGGATGATACGATTGAATCCAACTATTTTGGCTAAAGCTTTAAAAATTTTCCGATTCAAATTGACTTCCTCCATCAGTTGTAATAGTAACCGGTTCGCCAAATCTTGAGACCCAAGTCGAAAAGAAAGCAGTGGCAACTGTAGTGGCTGAAGTTTCTTTAATTGGAACAGCCTCAGGCCAACGTGTAAATCTGTCAATCATGGTTAAACAATAACGACACTCTTTACAAACTAGTAATGGGCCAACAATGTCTGCATGAACATGATGAAACCTCCCCTCAGAAACGGGTATACGTTTCGGAATGTTCTTAGTATGACGATGAATTTTACTTTTTTGACATGGAATGCAAGTGCGTACCCATTCAGCCGCTTCTTTTAACATTTTTGGCCAAATAAATGTTTGAAATAAAGATTTTTTTGTCGTTCTACTTGCAGGATGTGCTAAATAATGACCAACTTGGAAAACTTTCTTCCTTAAAATTTTAGAAACGATTTAATATGATTTAATATTTTCTTCGACAATATTACAAAATAATTTAGTATTTGAATCACCAATCCTCAATTTCTGAAGTTTAAGAGAAGAATTTTCATTTGATAGAATTTCAACCTATTGAGCTTCTGCCAAGTTTTCGGTAGTGCACACAAGTCACTAATGATCACAAGTTACAGTAGTTTCTATTCTTGAAAATGAATCTGCAACAATGTTTTCGTTTCCATGAACAAAAATAATTTTTGTTGAAAATTGACCAATAAAATCTAGATGTCGAAGTTAACGAGGTGGTGCTTTCGATAATTTCTGTTGAAAAGCAAACGGTTTATGGTCAGTTTGAATAGTTAAATATCGTCCTTCAATCATGTATCTGAAAAATTTTATCCCTGAATAAATTGCCAATAATTCCCGATCATATGTACTATAATTCTTTTGTGAATTGTTAAATTTTATTGAGAAAAATCCTAAAGGTTGCCAAACTCCATCGACCAATTGCTGAAGCATCCATGACGGAATCAGAAACTTCGGTTTTTAAAGTTAATGGAGCATTATCTAAGTGATGTGATAGTAATGTGATAGTCGCAGAAACTAATTATTTCTTTGTTTTTTCAAAAGCTTCGATTTGCTCCTTGGACCAATTAATAATTTTTTAATCTTTTTTCTTCGCACCAACTTATACAGTATGAGGAATAAATCTTCTATAAAAATTGATAATTTTAAGAAATCTTCTTAATTCAGTCCTGTCCTTTTAATAAAATAAAATTCTATTTCTTTAACAGTTTCACACGAACGTCTTTCTTTGAACCAATTCTGTTTCCAAGTGATTATGATAGGTTTTATTAATTATATGTATATTATTATATGTAAACGGGTTCGTCACGGGTTCGTCGCGGGTTCGTCGCGGATTCGTCGCGGGTTCGTCGCAGATTTTCGTCGCAGGGCACATCTACTCCCTATGCGTTGCCGTCCTCAACTGCTCGTCGATTATTTTTTGATCGGTCGCGTCGCGGGCCCCCCGCGACCTCCCTGCCATCAGCAGTAGGTTCCAGAATATTCTGGAATGCGTATCTCTTCTATTTCCTACATTATTTATAAAATGAAATTCTAATAAAATGAAAGAGCTAACAAAAGAAATATTTGTGTAAAACATTGAAATTTAAAAGAAGTTAATTAACAACGTCGATGAAATAAGAAGTATAAATATTATTTGAATTTTATCGGTAAAACAGAAATCTAATACAACAAGAAATGTAAATCCACCACAATAAATATTTAATTTTGTAATTGATATGCATTAGAACCGTTACATAAAACTTAATGAATGAAATTTATTTTATCTTATTGTATATGCAGATGTATTATTTATTCAAATTTCATTGAAGCCTCTGCTTGTTAGTTACCTTAATTAAAATAAAACACTTGGTGTATGAATGTCTACACGAGCGGCTGAATGACAACAGAAAATTAGGAGATATATGATAAAGGATCCAAACACACACGCTAAAGTGAAATTTGTATTTTTTGTTTTTATATATTTTGAAATTACGAATCGCTTAACATTGCGACAGAAGGACAACCAGTTTTCAGAACGGTAACGCCTGGCAGGCAATTCACTTTCGGTTTCGGTTTCACTGATGCAAGAAAGAGGGGACGGTAGAGAAGAAAAGAACGAAGGAGGACTGTATTAAAGAAAGGATAATTAAGCGGCCAACCATGATAAAATGTTAGTGTTTAAGTACAACGTAACATTTGTCTCTCTGTCAAATATTTTGTAACTGATTAATTTATGTTGTAGATAATTAGTTATCTTCAATACCTTTATGATTGAAATGATTAATGTTTGAAATATACAATATTAACTGTTCAGAAAAAATTAATTGTTTTTTAAATAAAAATAAAATAAAAATACAATGGAAAATATTTGTTCAATCAGCTTTCAAATTGTTTAAAAACAAAAGAGTTGACATTGACTCACAGTTACTCTCACGAACCATTTAAATGTCATAAAACGATGTACGATTAATGTGATTCAGTTACGTTTTCACTACAATTCTTTCCGTAATTACATTTCTCCTTTTACAATTCGGCACTCACCATTTCGAGCAATCAATCTTATAAGTAACGTACATCTTGGTGATATAAAAAACACATCACACCTTCTTGCCTTGCTTTTTCTTATTATAACAGCTTCATTTATTTGGTGAAACTTTTACTGCTTTCCATTTCACCTTAAAATAAATAAACTAAAAATTACATATGTTAAACCTGTAATGTTAATGTTAATGTTAATGTTAATGTTAATACTTTACCTAAAGCAATTTTGGTAATATTTACCGTCCACCGTCACAAGAAGTCCCATGAGAATAATGCATGATTGGTCGTACAGTACTTCAGCTCACACGTACTTTCGGTCGTGACATATGATTGGTCGAAGTGATCACATCTACTAATTAGCCTTGTATAAAACTAGGGGGTCTGTCGATGTGTGCGTAGTATCCCCTCTTGTCTCTGTGCCATTCCGCGTGACTTCTTGTGATCGGTAGACATCTCGGCAACTTATACGGTAACAATATTTTTAAAGCACTATAAGTTATATTTACATCGCCAAAAACGTCTCGGTAATGTATACATTTTACACAAATTAGATTCAATTTCATCTTAGGGATCATGTTAAGTTAGGTCACGGTTAAATCCGGTTGAAGACTTGGTAACCTTATCAGAAAGAATCCTAGAATTGGGTCAGTATCAATGAAATATCAATTCTCATTAAACCGTATGATGTATAACAATTCCTGTGATCATAATGTAAATATCAATATAATTTCATTGAGAAACTAATTGGAAACCATTTATATCCAACTGAAACAACCCAAGTACATTACTTCATTCGTCCAAATGAAGAAAAAATTTATTGTCGTTCTTAAAATGTACAGTATAAAAAAAGAAAGCTGTATATACCGGATTACCGGTCTATGGTTTCTCGCCTGCCACTTGCGCAACATTTTCATCTTGATCGAGAGCATGCTTAAAATTCGATCGTCACTCCCTCGATCAAGCTGACCTTGTTACACATAGACATTGGGCAAGCCTTAAAAACAACTACTTTAAAATTAAAATAAAAACCAAAAGTCTTTAATACACTATCGAGAGAATCTACAAGCATCATTCAAAGGATTGTGTAAATACCTGATTCTCGCGAATTGAGAGAGCCACAAATTCCGAAAATAAATGCTTTTCAATCTATATTTATGATTCAATTATCCTTGACCACTCTCATGGATGTACAGGGTGATGAAGAAGTTACGACGTGCGATAATGATCACTCGGTACGGTTAATTTGTTGTTACCATATTGCCAGTTACGTTTTTTGTAGTTAATTGTGAAATCCTTAATTGCCTCGTCACGCCTGAATTAAACTGCATTACTTAATAATGAGATTACGTATTTTTGAAACACGTATTACAGTATTTTTAGGTTATTTGCGGTAATACTGCGTTTATTTTTAATGAACTATAATTTACAACAATAAAAGCAGTCCTTTATTTAACCACAGGTATGTTGTTAGCTACAGTTACTTTTAACTTCATGTCTTTTATAATAGATTAGTACAGGAGAGTGATCTTCAGATTCAAAACAGAAATATGAATACGGAATTGATTTTTATAGATTCAAATCAGTCGTTCAATGTGTTTCATTTCGAAATTCTTCTGTACAAAAAATACAACACATGATTATTTTAAGATTGTCGAAGAAAAAATAACCGTCGTGTACAAAAAGTAGATCACCTTGATGGTAACATCGAATGGACAAATATAGCAAAAAATGGTCGTGCCATGTTTCATGTTTCTGATTTTAAAGGATCCTGTATTACCTTATTTTGTCCTTTAATTTTTAACTGAAATAAATGATAATTAGTACTTGGTTCATCATCTTGAAAATTAATATTTCAATTAATAGTAGAACTATCGACGTTTGATGTACATACATTTATTTTTAAGTTGAAAATAATGTAGAAAATTAAATAGATGAAGGATGAAACAATTAAATATACATATGTGTCACCGGCAATGTATGAAAAGCAGGCATTGTATAGAATGCCTAGACCACTGGTTCCCAACTGGTGGTTCGTGAACTCCCAGGAGTTCGCGAGATGTATAAAGGGGATTCGCGAAAATAATATTGTAATGATGGAATTTTAAATCGCTAACGTAAAATAATAATAAATTTACATACATATATTTACCGCAGAACCTGATCTAAGAATGAAACTGTCAGACATTGAGCCAAACTTTGAATTTCTTTGTTTCATCAGACAGCCACAAATATCCCATTAAGAGTTTTTTCAAATTTAAGGTATGTTTAACTAAGAACCAGTTGGTTTGTTGAATTAATTTTGTATTCATTTTCTTGTAGCTATCATTTTAGTTTTTATTAATGTTTGTGCTTAGATGTTTTACGATTATGTTTTCTTTCCTTGTTATGAACTATTGTGCAACATGGAAAATAAATATTCTACTAAATTTTATTGTCTTTTTACCTGTTATTAATAACTACACAAGGGGTTCGCCAATTTCTTTCGGACTTTAGAAGGGGTTCGCAAGGAGAAAAAGGTTGGGAACCACTGGCCTAGACAATATCGATCTAAATCCTGATATAAACAATATTAATTTTCCCCTAAATTAAAATTTTAAATTAAAAACCTTTTAGGACTTTTTCTTATTTTACTAATTTTTAGGATAATTATCTTACAAAATCCTTACAATGTCTAGGAAAGGTTAATATAATATTAAAATAAAACGTCAAACATTCGATACAGGGTGTTCCAGAAAGAGTGAGATTCCCTTCGAGGGATGATTGCTGAGGTTATTCTGAACAACTTTTTCCTTCGCCAAAATGTTGGTTAAGGCTTCATTTTTGAATAATTAACGAAAAACACTGTCCAATTAGAGTGCGCGTAAAGCGCGGGCTGAACCGCGAGTGTTGGCTATTGGTTACGTTCGAACGATGATCATGAACGAGTGTGGCGACTCCACATTGATACAATCTGCAGTACTAGATAAATGTGCGTTTTTGTCTTTTCACGTCACTCTTTGTCCGGACACTGACCCTGAACCTGCACAGCTGTCAGCTATTCAAAAGCGAAACACACGCTTTGGAAATTGACATTCCAATTTTCAACTCCTTGTATCTCGAAAATGAAGCTACAGATTGTGCCGATATGGTGTCGCCGCGCTTGTTCATGATCATTGTTCGAACGTAACCAATAGCCAACACTCTCGCGGTTCAGTCCGTGCTTTACGCGCGCTCTAATTGAACAGTGCTTTTCGTTAATCATTCAAAAGTGAAGCTTTAACCAACATTTTGGCGGAGGAAGTAGTTGTTCAGAATCACTTTAGCAATCATCCCTCCAAGGGAATCTTACTCTTTCTGGGACACCCTGTATATTGCCTAGGCATTCTATACAATACCTGTTTTTCATACATTGCCGGTAACACATACGTCCATTCTTTATTTCGACAATGGCTAATATACATTTCAATACAAATACCTCGATCAAATTTATAAATTAAAAATAATTTTTAACAAAAAATACAACCGACTTCGAAATGCACTAAAAAGTATGAAATAATTTCTACTTCATTTATACAAATACCCAACAGCTATTAATAAAACCTATTTACTCGTTAAATCGTCTACTAAATACATTTCAACCTTTTCGGAGGCGGCGCAAAATAAAAAACTTTCTTCTACTAGGAAGATCCTAGTTCAGGCGTCAGCAACCTATCAAATCGTTATTGGCATCATCGGGTATTATTAATTTTGCGCCGCCTCCGAAAAGATTGAAATGTATTTAGTATACGATTTAACGAGTAAATAGGTTTTATTAATAGCTGTTGGGTATTTGTATAAATGAAGTAGAAATTATTTCATACTTTTTAGTGCATTTCGAAGTCGGTTGTATTTTTTGTTAAAAATTATTTTATTTCACACTTTTTAGTGGAACGAGCAGTATTTGTAGGATGCCGTAAGGTGGTTTACCGTTCTTATTGGTTAATTATAACGATAGTTTTCAACGCTAACAAGTTCCATACATTTTCGCAAGTGGGATCATCGCGGAAATATCTCTTATTAAATGCGAAAGGTTTCATCGCGATCGGTACATGCCTTGCAGAGTATACATATGTGTATAGAAACAGTAGAGAATCGGCGACTGCATGCTGACTCATACACCGGTAGAGACACGTAGGCATACGTAGAATTCAATGTAGTAGTAACAATAGTTTTTCACGAATATCTCGGAAACTAAAGCTTTCCGTTAATTAAGCATAAGGAAAAAGTTGTTCAGAATCATGCCCCCGACAACATATTAAAAGATCATTGAAATCGTCCAACCTTGTGATTAAAAACTTCATGTATTTTGCAATAATAATGAAAAAATGAAAAATTTTTTTCTAATGGGACCAATCGGAAGACATACCCTACAAGATGCAAAAGGTTTCGTTTCAATTGGTCCATCTATCTCGGAGTAATCGGTGAACAAAAAAAAAAAAAAAAAAAAAAAAAAAACATACTGATCGAATTGAGTAACCTCCTCCTTTTCGAAGTCGGTTAAATAAGAAGCTTGAAACCTGTTGTTTTGGCTGGTTTGGTAGTTGTAGCGTTAAAATGTTACCTTTTAGAAACAATGTAATGAAGAGCATATCGTTTCACTAATTGAATACGGAAATATAAACTAGTTTAAAAGCATTCTCTTCTCTTTTTTCCACGAGGGTATCAACATTTTGTGAGTGCTGAATTTTACACGGACCCAGAAGGTGCACGAGATGAATATCAATCGAATTCTAAAGGCACATCGACCCAGTTGAACTCTCTGTTTTCACTTTCGAACACTCGTAATCCTTTGGTATTCAAAATTCTTCTCCTTATTTCCCATTGTGGTTTGTGTTAGAAAAAGAAGGAACACAAATACCCACCTAAAAAGAAAGTAAAAGTTGTTGAGAGAAACATCATTTGTATTATTGCTAAGTGGTCATTTGCTTGGGCAAATTAAAACCAAAGGTTAAGACAAGAATTTATTAGAAATGATCTTACTATAATCAATGTTATTTTAAAAACATCCTGTTAATCTTTATAATTAAATTTAAAGAAATATTCAGCAGTGTTTAAGAAATATCATTTGTATTGCTGTTAAGTGGTCATTTGCTTGGGTAAATTAAAAGCAAAAGCTGACAAAAGATTTTTTAGAAATGATCATACTATAATCAAAATTATTTTACAAAAATCCTGTTAATCTTTATAATTAGATTTAAAGAAATATTTAGTAGTGTTCAAAACTCAAGGCTAAAAATGACCAAAAATGATAAGAAATGATCAAAAATGGCACAAAATATAGAACTACTATACTGAATACACTAATCATTAAATAATGTTCAAATTGAATACTATTTTAATATATAATTTTTGTTAATTTATAATAAAATGCAAACTACAGTAATCCAAGATTCAAGAACATCAATCTTTCCTGAAGGAATCTCGAAATGACTACCCAACTGAAAACCAGTAATCACCAATATGAAATTGCGAAAGTAATAAATTAATAATCGAGGCATAGAGACAGGAGATTCATTGCTGTTCGTTCCTATGAGGGAGCAAGTTTTTCGAAGATTAAACACGTGGAAAAGTAAAGTAGATCGACCCGGTTTTGATCAACTTTGAGTCTTTGTTCATATGGGAGGGGTACCGGAACGATGGTTTTGTGAGAAGGGGCCCCCTGTACGACCCCGTGGCCATATAAGCAACGACTCCTGCCATTGTCGGGACAGAGTGTTTCATCCCTTCGTTGATTCGCACATCGTTCCATCGACAATCAAGGTAACTTCGTTTCAGGATTATAAGTTTTTAAGAAGGCTCCTTAATTCGTATTTATCCTGTATTTATCAAACTACTAATTGATAATAAACCATAGTTTGCATAATGAGTATCTCCGTGAACGTTGACAGCTGCTATAAGATGCATTCTCTTTTTATTGAGGAACGTACAATGTGTTAATTGCTTATCTTCTTGCAGAAGTCGGTCTGAAAGATATAGAAACTTTTAGTATACTAATAGAGATACAGTAATATTGTTTTGATTCTAATCTTCAATCTAAATACTAATTACTCATTTTAAATAATTCATACCTTAGATCTATTTTCAAAAAAAATTGAAGCAAGCAAGGATATTATATAATTGCTCTCCAAATATTGAATTTTCTTGAATTATTCAACTTGTTCTTTGTATAATATCAATTTTAATTTGAATGTTACTATAGGATGCAGTTTGAAATCATCTTCATGACAGTGGCAGCCACGTTGCTGCAGGGTGGCCAGAGTGGTTTTGTATCCATCAGAATGCCTTACTTGAATCCGGCAGGTGTAACCTACATCAACAATGTCGAGCCTGAGGCACATCTTTACGGGCTTCCTGCTAGAGTCGAGGCTCAGCATGTTGGATACGCTGCCGCCCAAGTGCCAGCAGTAGCTGCTGTGCCCTATGTCAAACACGTGCCCACTGTATCTCATGTGCCAATAACGAAAATTGAAGCTCAACATGCTCTCTTGGAGAAGCAGTTGGATGTAGTGAAACCAGCCGTTTCGACCCGCAAATTTGAAGTAAGTCATTGAAGTCTTTAAGTATGTACATAGATCCTCTCCTTGAAATGGGAAGTTCTCCTCTTCTTGGTCTGGGAAGTCCTGCTCTTCTTGTTCTAGAAATTTCTCCTCTTCTTATTCTGAGAAGCTCTTCTCTTCTTCCTTTGAGAAGTTATCCTCTTCTTATTCTTAGAAGTTCTCTATTTTATTTATAATAATCTTCTTTTACTATGGTTTTGGTAGTCATAATTCCTCTTTAGGAGGGCTTTTTCAACTTCTCCTCAGTTCTCCATTCTTCTTTCCTTCTATGACACTTTCACCTGAAATTGAAAATTGTCCTTTGTTAAAATTAATTAACAAATACTTAACGAATACATCTTTGTTTACTAAATTTATCCTATTCTCAGCTTTCTTTATTAGAATGTACCCTAACATCACCCATTTTATTGAAATCTATCTTCATACTGTCATTTTTTATTAAATTTATTCTAACCTAAGCTGTCTTTATTAGAAACTGTTTTAATATCACCTATCTTACTTAAAATCTGTCCTACCGACATCTTGTTTTAATAAATTCATCCTACTCTCAGGTATCTAGTATCTCTACTATCATCTTTTGTTAGGTCCGTCGTCCAGCAATTCAGAAGCAGTTCTTCGACATCGAGGAACGTGTTGTGGTTCGTCCAGCTGGATCAGCCGTGCTCGAATTGGACCAACCAACCTCGAAGACACCTAAAGGACCAGCAGTGATCCAATCTCTGTATCCCCACTATGAATCCGGACAAGCAATTGGCCAGCAAGTTGTTTCTTCTACTCCAGCCCCTAGTGATGATGAAACCGTAGTCGTGGACAATCCTGAATTCCGTAATCGTGCTGTACAGGACCAGGTACGATTTTAATTCTACTCTTAATAATAATGAAAGGTACTTAATAATTGTTTCTAATACAGGCTAACGCATCTGGAGCGCAAACAAGAATCAACTTCAATGGTGCACAATCAGGAGACACCTTTGTTGCTCATGATCCATCACCAAACGTAGTTGTAAGTCCTAATTCCACTCCTGAAGAGGACAGGCAGAATCAAAACAGGCTGCTCGAGTTACTCACTGCTCGTGGAAACGTTGCTGAGGTAATTTAACAAATTCTTAATATTTTCTTACTTATTCAGCTCCACTGGTAAGGTGTAGTACCGTAAAAGTTGGATAATTAGTCAAAATTCAGGACCCAAATCGGACAGTTATGAAGCGGCGGATTTTGCATTACATTTAAGAAATTAATGAAATTGCGTTAAAATACCATTTTATTTTAGGAAACGGGTATTGAAGATCGACGAGCAATTTGCAACTATAGTAAATCCTCTCACATTGTCCGTAACCTGGGAAGCGTAGTTGGACAATACGGATAGAACCGATATTATTACTCGAACCTCGCGGCTGCTTTTGATCTCCGGCGACAAGTCACAAAAGAGAAGAATGGCATGAGAGTCGTAGCAACCAAGAAATTAACAACAGTTTAACTTTCTTATTTTTAAATTTTTCTGCATGCAAATTGTTTTAACATATTGGTACAATTTTTCTGATTAAAATGAGACCAAACATGACATAATTTGGACTGTGTGGACGAAAAAAGATTCGCATTGGGAATGTTTTCTTGTACGTAAAATAAGTAAATATGATCCAAATTTTATCGTGTTTGGTCTCATTTTAACCAAAGAAAACTTAACAACATGTTAAAAAAATTTGTGGATAAAAAGAAGTAAAATTAAGAAAGTTATATTATTTTACTATAAACTGAACTTTCATCATGGAAGTCGCGCCGCGTGTTGCGTGACTGATTCCAATGAAGAGAACATAGACGTAGGAAGAAATCGGTGGACAAAGTGGGTAGAACAACATAGGGACAATGTGAGGGGATTTAGACTAGATCTACATTATCGGTCCGTTCACGGTCTGCTCTGAAACCGGTGAAATCTTACCGTTTCCATACTACGGTAATTAGTGATATCGCATCAATTCCACCGATTTCGCTCGTTTTTTAATATATTATTGGGATGATAATACTGAGTAACTTTTTCCTATACATATAATCGCCGCTCAGCTTTAGTTTTAGAGATATTTGCAAAAAAAAATTGCTACTATTACAGTGAATTCTGCGTTACACTGACAATGGGCGAAGGGCACGCGAAGAAGGGACTGCAGCCAATCGACTGCCGGTGTGAATATGTGTTAGAGTCACACGCCGCGATAGAATTAACGCAACTCATAATCAGTGTATAGGTCCGTGGCAATGTGTGCGTTAGTATGGGATGGCTGGTTTCTGTAAACACAGCATGGTACCCATCAAGCAGTATACATAACGGGTGGAACTTAAAAATCTAATATTAATTTAACCTAACCTAATCGAACCTAATCTAATACTAAAATTAAATTAGTGAATTAGCTTAGGTTAGGGCCCCGACAAGCCCAATCACACTCCAGGAAAATGTTCTTCGTGATTGATCGCGGGATCGGAGCGTGATCGGATCGAAGCTGGATCGTTACGCATAGTATGAATATGCTTATACATTACATTGTATTATATTTTACTGGGCCGAGAGTGGATCATAAGCATACCGTGAACCGATCGATAGCGTGGATCCGGCGGTGAACTTATACAGTGTAATTCTCTTGCTACGCACAATCGAACCCTGCTGTTTTTGCGGGTAAAGAGACCCAGGGGCCATATCGCCGGACCCAAGACTGCTCTGTGTGTGTTTATGGCTGAGACGAAGACAAGAAACGGAACAGCAGGGATTCCATTGTGCGGCACGGCTTTTATCTTGCGTAGCGAGAGAATCACCCTGTAGAAAAGCTACTCCTCTGATTTCAATGATTTTTAAATATGTTTTAAAATTCGACAGCTTAAACAACTTTTTTCCTCTAAGCTATATGTCGGACGCGATTAGTTTGCTAAATATTCGCGAGAGAATATTGTTACTACTGCAGCGAATTGTGCCTATACGCATGCGCCCGTGATCGCGTGTGCGCCGGTTCGCTTGCCTATCGTTCCTGAAATGTGGTCTCGCTCCCACGGGTGAACTGAAAAATCAAATTATATTTTACAATTATATTTTTACATTTGACTGACGTGGCCGGCCACCTTAAAGCGGTCTGAATATCAATGTAATCTAACCTAACCTAACTCAAACGTATAAATAACAGAAGAAATAAAATACCGCCAACATTAGTACGAACGGCAGACAATCTTATAGTGTACAATGATTAATAGTAATGTTGATGGAATATAATGTTTTCCGTTATTTATATATCTAGATTAGGTTAGGTTAGGTTAGGTTGTATTAATATTCCGGCCGCTTTTAGGCGGCCCGTCACGCAAGTTCAATGTCAAAATTATTGAAATTAGTAATTAATTTTGATTTTAAGCTGACCCGTTATATGGACAGTAGCCAGGACAGGTGGTGCTGTTGACAGAAACAGTAGATAAGCGAGGGTCTCTTGCCGACGCACACCCAGCCGCGGACGTATACATACAGACGATATTCAATGTAGTAGTACTCATAGTTTTTCGCGAATATCTCGCAAACTATTCAAGTCCGACATATAGCTAATAGGAGAAAAGATGCTTAAAATGACGAATTTTACAACATATTTAAAAGTCATCGAAATCGGATGGGGGGGGGGGGGGGGCGTTTTTCTACAAGTTCATTCAGTGAATTAGGTTAGGCTAGGTCAAAGTACTATCCTGGTCACCTCCTGGCGAGCAGGTATACAATGCTGAGTTTCAAAATCATTGAAATTAGTTAAATTTGATTTTTAAGCCCACCTCTTATGTATATAGGGTGATCTTCTCGCAGCCGGACACAAAGGTACTGGCGACAATGAACCCCTTGACCGCACCATGAAAACAGAGTCGTCTCGGCCCAGGTAGGACCCCGCTGGCACGTGATAATGCGGACCACTTTATGGTGCGCTCTAGGGGTTCATTGGCGCCATTGTTCCTTTGTGTCCGGCTGCGAGAGGATCACCCTGTATGTATACTGGTTGTCGGTCGCTGTGCTGTTGCTTGCAGAAATAGTAGAGAAGCGGTGATCCCATCCTGGCGCGTAAGTATGTTGAGTACTTACGTGAGAACGCACGTGAGTAGGCAGAATTAAATGCAATACTTTTTCGACAATATCTCGAAAACTACGGCTAAGCCGCGGTTGTGTGTATAGGAAAAAGTTGTTCTAAATGTTGATTTCTACAATAGATTTCAAAATCATCGAAATTGGAGGTACTGTCCGCTTTCTAAATAATTATCAAAATTTCATTGAAAAAAAAAATCAAAAATCAAAAAGTTTTATTGTTGCATTAGTATTGTCTCATCGATATTCCAGTTCAGATTAGGGTGCACTATTTGCTGGTCCAGCTTCGCAGTTCTTCAAGGGGGACCCCGTAGTTATCCAATGGATCTGCCCTACTTATCCAACTTCTACTGTACCCAGTCTCTAAGTATCATCTACTGACAGAGAAATGCTCTTACAGGTGGGATTCGGTAATCTCGGACTCGCCAAGTCTGCAGTTGGAGACGCCGGTCAAATAAGAAGTCGGGTGATCTCCGCAACTCCTGCTCCAGAATACGCGGACTCGGCTGATGAACGCGTGTCTACACGACGAGTCGTGGTCAGCAGACCCATCGAAACTCTTCAAGAAGTGAACGTCGTGGAACCAGCGACGAAAATTGAAAGAGTATCCGTGCATCAACCCACCCTCATTAAAACAGCACGTCTCGACCACGTTCAGGTTCACGGTTCCGTACCAATCGTCGGGAAGGCTCTTACACCGACCATCGCTCATACTGCAGTTCCAGTTTACCAGAAGGCTTTCTCCCCAGCTTACGAATACTACCATTAAACCGGGAATGACTCTAACTTCTGTGCGTTCAGAAACAGGATAGTAGATCTGAAAAATAGAAACTTATCAAAAATTGTTTTCCATCTATTTTTGTTTATTTGTATGAGCTTACCTGAATGATTAAGATAAGTTGGGTAAGAGGATTAAAATTGTAACAGTTCGTTGATCCTTGTAATTGTATGCTTTTTACACTTGTTCAGGAAAGTGTTATAGACTAACTTGTGTACTGCTTACGTAAATTATCCTATGAACATGTAGAAACTTTTGCACTATATATTTGTATTTTGTATCGTGAAAAACTTTATATAAAATACGGAAACGAGAACTAGTGGTTGATTTATTTTCAATGTCGATTGTTACCTTAATAATCAACGAAAGTTAAAAAATAAAATATCATTATAGTTAATTTTTACAAATTTAATTGTAAGTTAAACTAAAAATAATTCAATTCTATTATGTAACAAATTTTTGCATTTACATTACTGTAAAATATTTTGCTTCTTTTTCTCATTAAAAATTTTTTATTTTTCTACGGCAATCGTTACCTTAATAATCAGATAAAGTTGAAAAATAAAATATCATTATACAATAGTTAATTTTTACAAATTTAATTGGGAACAATTCTAACCCAGACTAAAAAGAATTAAATTCTACTTTTTATCAAATTTTTACACTCGCACTGCTATAAAACATTCGCCTTCTGTTTCTCATTAAAATTTTTAATAGCAGTACTTGGAGTATATTAACGAAGTTATTAAATAAATGTCACTTGCAGTATACAACTAAAAAAAGTTGAAACTCGCCGAGCAATATCCTCGAACGATATAAAAACCAGTTTACAATTAATTTATGCATCCAGACGATCAAAAAACCAATTCAAGTGCAAGGTCTCGCATAATTTCTCAGCCACTGCCTTTCATTTTTTCCGTCAACGCTTTCCTTTCATTGGATCTCTCATTGAATTGTACGTATTATTTGCGATACTAAAAAGCAACTTCCTGTAACAGGCAAGTCAGTTCCGACAAGGGTAACCACTGCCTCTGGCTACTGCCTATAAGGACATAACATTGGCCTAAATACCACGGCGTATCCGTTCCTTTGTATCTTTTACCTATCTTTCACAGAACGTCTAAAATCATTAACAAATGAAAGTAAATAAATTTTAATTGTATCCTTCTAGAAAATTGTATAAACCTGAACGATTCAATTAATTTGTAAACGAGACCCTTCTTTTTGTTAGATGGAATTTTTACCACTTTTACTTTAACCCTTGAAGAGCGAGGTCTGGTCGAAACCCAAACTTACGTAATATATACATATAGGGACATTAACCTGAAGTTAAATGTATAATTTGTAAACGATAGAGTTTCATATATTTGGAAAATAATTGTTAAAGGAACAATGTAAAATTTAGAAAATGAAAATAATATGAAATACAAAATTAAATTGGAATGGGGTCTCTCTCCATGGTCCGCTTTTCAAGGGTTAAATTAATAATACTCTGTGCATACTTAAGAATTTAGCTTCTTTTTGTTAGTTAACACTTTGGGGATAGAGCATTCTTGAGCTTGCACAGAGTGTTATTAATTTAAAGTAAAAGAAGTAATAATTCCATCCATCAAAGCATACATTATCCATCTTTAGAAAGATTTTTTATAACTATCAGCGTTCGATGAGCTTGCAATCGAACTTATTTACAAATTAAAAATTAAGTAGAAAAATAAATAAACGTAAACTGCCATATAAAATTACTTTTTATCGCGACAGAAATCAACATACATTTCAATGAAATTAATAATTTCTGTAATTCAAAATAAAAAATCAAAGATCCGTTATTTTAAGGAGTGTGGTAGTTCTAGTGTTAAGGGGTTTCTCTAAAAAAAATTATTAATTAATTAATTTCAAATTACGAACTAAAAATGAGTATATAAAACTTTAAAGGCATTCTTTTCGTAATAATATTGCTGAAGCTGGTAACCATGATAACTCAGGAACGAATGGCCGGATTCATTTGAAATTTTGGAAATACATTCATCGTCAGTAGATGTATAGTTTTCGTTCGACCTAAAACTTTTTCGATGCGTTTAAAACAAAAAATTTGGTACTCAAAAGACTACGCAATATTATCTTAAAAATAGAACCAAAGAAATGAAAACGCTATAATTTTTTTAATTTTCAATATTTTTCCACGATTCTAGGTCTAGCTACACTCGTACAGATTAAGAATCGTTTCAGTTCTTTTGTTTTAGACAACTGCAATCGTAGTTAACGTTCACAAACGTTTTTTGGGGAAGCTACCACAGAATGGCTGAGATGCTATTATTTGTAAATAGATTGTGAAAGTTTATGCAAATGGATATTTTAGAGAAATAGACGAAACGAATGAGATTGTGTCGAAACATGTTTCATTATTAGGACATTTCAAAAATATAGCTTTTTATTTTGCATATTGCATATATCTTGCATATACAGAATTTGTTCACAGATTAGCTCGAGTAATTGTTAGAACTTGCTCAATTTTGTCATTGTAAGTTTACAATTTAGTTAATTAACTGTGGTTTTAATTATACGTAAAGTAATACATGTATGTATATGTATATACATATATGTATATTGTATGTATATAGTATAATAGTTTAATGGTAATATAGTTTAATAATTTAATAATTAAAATGTTTAATACAGTTTAATATAGTTTAATAAATGTTTAATACAGTTGCAAAGGCGTTTAAAGGTTTTGATATTCATGTTACATTGTTTTGTAGTATACCATTAATTTTTTTTATAACAGTTTCTGTAATCCACATATAACGTTAAATACATATATTGATTAAATACAATTGTGAAAATTTTCTAGTCCCTACGCAAATGCTTATTCATTAATTGTATCTTGAATATACTTTGCATACATCGTACATATACTATTTTGCATATTCACTGCATATCGTAACTGTATAAACTTCTGCAGTCTACTTATAAATTTTATGGTTGAAAAGATTTTGATATATTCCTTAAATGTAGTATAACATATCTGAAAAGTTTTACATGAATCTGTTTCATCGTTTTCATTTGAAAAATTCTCAAAGATTAGCCTACTTTGGGCACTGTTGCACTAGGGAAACCCCTTGATTCAAGGATTTCGAAAAAAGAAAGGATCCGAACGTGAGCGAAGAAAGTGAAATAGCATAGCGATGCAAGACGGCAGAGAGGTTTGGAATTGTGAATTGTGCAGTCTCGTTAACGTAGTCGAACCCGGATACTGTCGCCGAAGAAACATGATTACGCGTAATGTATAAACCGGAAAACTGTGAAAAAATTCACAAGAACCTGCGTGGGCGGTTGGAACTCACCAGGTAGTACTAAACGAACAGAGTACATAATAGTTCATTCAACTCTCAATGATTCGTTTACAATAATTCATAATATAAATACTGAATAATTAACACATTATCCACAGACTATAAATAAAATTAATACCACCTTATAATTAACAATAACTAAAGATTAAAAGGTGTAACCTTTCCTCTTAATTAAAGTACATCTAACTTTCATTATTTCAACTGATTGTGAGTTATATGTGAATTTGTAATAATAAAAAAATTATTAATTGGTTTTTCTTTAACAGCAGATACTGTCAAAAAAAGCCTGTTAATAGGCTTCCGGTAGATAAAGTGTTAAATTGCTTATTAAATAATGAAAGTGCATAATACTTGTTACAACATTACAATTCCAAACATATACATAATACAAATCAATGAAACGCAAGGAATTCGTAAACATTTTGGGACGGTTCTTTCCCTTTTCACTTCTTTTCAAAAAATAATTCAGCTGGCATGGTGTTCATCGAGTTACATGCTATGAATTTCTTAAAAGCCTCTGTTTTAAATCGTCGTGTAACATGAAATTTGGAAGGTGTAAAGTTCGAACGTGCTTGGAAAGAAGTTACTGTATTTGATCCTGACCAGAATTTCTTCCAAAATAGCCAGTCAACATTTTAAATCTTCCAATTCATAACACTAAATCCACACGCAACAGTATATCGGGTGTCCTAACATCTACTACCTCATTTCTGAGCCTGTAAACTGGATCAAGAAACAGTGAGAAGGTCGTGGATGAACAAGTAACCGGTGATCGCGAATGAAGGAATCTTCACCCTTGAAACGTTTTAAGGAGAAACAGAACGGCCTCGTCGGTCTGTGAGGTCCATGGAGGTACAGTCGGAAGACGGATAATGACCAAGAAAAGTCGTTCGTAACCTTAGCTTCAAGAGTACTGCCATCTACTATATAAGTAACACTGTAACGGATCTTGACTTCAGTTAGACACGCGACTGAGAAATAACTAGATCCTTCGGGTGGAGTGCAGTGCGCGAAAGGTGAGTGGATGAAGAAAGAAGATCAAAAAGAGGAGCACGGAAGTACAAGCGCGGTACCGGGAAGCGAACCAATTTTTTAGCTGAACCATTTGGCAAACCCTAACTTAACAGAAAAAATTTCTTGTTAGTGGTTTGAATTTTCTTTTGTTAAGTATAATGTGTAGAAAAATTGTTGAGAATAAGAAGAACTTACGTGTAATCCTTTTGAGAAATTTTCAATAGGTGTAGATAATTGGTCCATCTGAAATTTTTCAATCTAATTCGGTGGTTTGGATGTTCGTAGTTCTTTATTTATGAATTTATAGACTATATATTAATGACAATAGTGTCAAATTGATTTAAGTTAGAAATAATTGTAATATAATTTCACAGAATTCTACATTCAAACATGAACGCAATTATGATGTTTATGGTCGTCGTAGGATTGTGTGCAGCTATGCCACAATACTACATTCCTGAAGGTTTTGTGTATCCTCATCCGGCTAATCTATTGAATTCAGCGGTAGAAGATACCTTACCCAACGAGTTGCGAAACGACTTCTACAAAAATCCTATAATTGCAGCCAAACTTGCGAAAGAATCATGGATTTTCAACAAAGAGATGCAGGTAAAAAATATATTACCTCCCGTAGATAACATAACTAGTTCACAACTTTTTCCATTTTATTTTCTCTATACTTTTAATTTTCTTTTTAATTTTTCAAATAGTTGGGTTTAATATTCAAATTTAATTCTTTCTAATTCTTGTACCTATACTTAATAAAAACACTGTCCAACACAAATTTTGTTTTCCTATAGCCACTGGGTGATCGTTGTAGAACTTCTCGTCCTGAACACGAATCCGAAAACCGAATTGCTCCATCACCTTCAATTTTCGAAAAACACGAGTTTTTGAAAAAACATGTGTTTTGGGGAGAAAATGAACTATTACGCGGAAACTAAAAACGCTAGATCATTCGCAATGGTCTTAAAAGATAGAGGAAAGTTTTCCGAATATATTGATATATTATTGAGTTATTATATTACGTGATTCTGAATAGATGTAAATGTCGATGAAAGTTTAAAAAACAGTCGACGCACGCATTTCTCTATACAGTACCGAATTTTGTAGACATTTCCGAAGAAGAAACTATATGGGCATGGGGTAAGTGTTGGAGCAGTATGCAATTCGAGTAAATCGAAAAAAAATATATGTATCTGCCGGTGACGCGTGCACGGCGTTTTGCCGCCAGACGGCTTAGCTCGCTCTCCTCGACTAGTCAGTGCCGTAGCTACGCGTAATCAACAACAATGGTGGGTTCAATGTGTACATATCCATTTTTCTACCTATTGATTTTTTCTTCCTATTATTATTTCTCTTTCATTATTATTCATTATTATTTTTAGATACCAACAATAAAATAATAAAATACTTTAATTTCAAATGTAAAAATCGATTGACGAGCATTACGACTTTATCAATCGACACTCAATTGAAGACAGTTTTGAAATTTGTTTATGATATAGAAAAAATAAAATGCATAAGATAAAGAATTACCTGCAGTAAATGAATTTAAAAGTATGGAAGTTTATTTATCATGGAAATATAATTTCCTACTCTATGATTTTCAAGAAGATTATAACAATGCGAATGTTCTAACGTTTTTAGTTTCCGCGTAATAGGTCATCCCCCCCACCCACCCAACACTTGTTTTTACAAAAACTAGTATTTTTCGAAAACTGAAGGTGATAGAGCAATTCGGTTTTCAGATTCGTGTTCAGGACGAGAAGCTCTACAACAATCACCCAGTGGCTATTGGAAAACAGAGAAAAAGTTTAAATTTTTTGCATAGTGAAATCAAAGAATTAGTATTTTTAAATTTCGCACTTTTTATCGTTATTTGAAAGATTAAAAAATTATAATTTAAATTATTATAATAATAATATAATGACGAACTACGTACAGCAAGCAATATATACTTTATTCTTGCTTGATTTGGAAATGAGGTTGGTGGATTTAATTCTGAAATCTGAGAATACTTCTTTTACTGCCGTATCACATTTCTTCTGTGGATTTATATCGTAATGCTTTCAACATTTGCGCGGGCTGTTTAATTTCAATAATACGATTAAATGCAAAGTCTCAAACGTCTCATTTTATTGATGCAACCTTCTATTAATTACCTTTTGGATTTTTTTTAATATACAGGATTAATTTCATAACTTACATCATATACGTATAAACTGTAGCGTTCATGTAATTTTCATTTCTTGTTACAGGTAATTGATCGTGAAACGGATAAAATTCCACGAGAAAAAGTATACAACGTTCTTCATAATGCCGGATTTGTACGAAAATAAGATTAAGATAATAAATCATTTTTTAATAAAATGATGAATTTGTTTAATTTACCTATCCCTATCACGAGAGAACGTATTTACCGGAAGACGACGAGTTTTCGTTCATTTTGCGTAGGGTGGCGCTCTGATAATGGTTTAATGATGACGGCGTTCTAATATTTATGCCCCCATGAAGAGTGTTTATACAAAATTCATTTAATTTGAAGTAAAAGATTATTTTATTAATAGATGAAATAGAAAAGATATTAAAAGTACAAAATGCCTCTTCCAGCTGCATTAGCTGCGCGACTTGCAAAAAGAGGACTTATTTCTGGATCTGAAAAACAAGGTACACATAAATCTATTAATTCAATATATACCAAATATAAGATAAATTGGTAATGGTTTTTTATCCCATATTGTTCTATTATGTTTTGCAATTTTTTAATTACTTTTTATGTATACTTCTTAAGTAGAAACATTAAAATTATTGGTCAAAGTTGCGGAGTAACCTAAACAGTATTGTACCATTAGTACAATAATTTTTAATAACAGATATAAATCAATCTGATTAATTATAAAATTATCTGTTTTTAGAATCTTCAAAAAAGGAATCAAAGAAAAAGATACATGAAGAAGTAATAGCCGAGGATTATGATAGCACCAAAGAAGAAATTAATCAAATTGATATTTCACAAAAATTTATGGTAAATATTGCCTTAGGATTTACTGTAAAATGGAACGGTAACTATAATGATTTAATTACCAATAAATAATTTTAGGGATATAGTGGTTGTCCTAACAAATATAATATTTATCATGAATGTACTAAACAATGTAAAGAATTATGGGGGCTTGGACATGTACAACCTTCTGACAAATATTTAAAAAAACAAATGCGACTGATACAAAGGTATCCCTTACCAGAAACTTGGAAAGCTGTTTATGACCCAGGATCGTAAGTATTTCAAATATTGCTGCAATCTTTTTAAAATTATTACTAACTCATTATTTTATTATGCTTTAATGAATTCTTTAATAGTGGACAACATTATTATTGGGATTGGTCATCTGATTTGGTATCTTGGTTACCACCTAGTCACCCAAAATGTCAAATATCTCAACCAGCATCTCAATTGAGAGAGGAATTACATCTTAAAGCAGCAGATCAAGATGATAATATGTCCAGTGATGATAGTGGTAGCGATCAAGAACCGATGGAAGTTAGTCATAGATGTTTCTTTTATGGATATCTATTTTTAATATAAAATGATTTATAATTCTGATTTCGAATAATAGGTAGATGAAACAGAAGCAAAATCAGATAGGAAAGATAGGAAACCAGAAAGCAGAGTAAGGCATAAACCAGGAGATAACAAAAGAAATCAAAGAGTGGAAAGATTGGAAAATAAAGAGAAAAAAGATCGGACACTAGATCCTATGGATCCAGCATCTTATAGTGATATTCCACGGTAGTACTTTTTCTTTCTTATATTTGTACAGTTGTGTACGCTATTGTAAACTATTCCTTTTTTTTACATTTTGTAGAGGAAAATGGTCTGATGGTTTAGCAAGACACAATGAAGCTAAAACAGGTGCAGACACAACTGCTTCAGGTCCACTTTATCAAATGAGACCATACCCGAGTCCAGGCGCGGTTCTTCGGTCAAATAGAGCTAATAAAGCAGAATCAGAATCATCTAACAAACCTAAAGTATCGGGTCCTGAAAAACCAGAATAACAGCTTAATTTGTACAGTATTATATACTTTGTTAATTAAGTTTAATGTAAATATAAAATACTTCATAAAGTTCATTTTGGTAGTCTTATTTTTAGACAATTAGTATCCAATAGAAATTTAATTTTAATTATTATTTACTGTTATTATTTAATACAACTATACAGATACTTTACAATTTCAAATTAATTTTTCTTCATAATTTTAAAAATATACAGTAAGATATTTTTGGTATCGCACGGGATTTGCAGATTTAAGTAAAGAAATAAAAATTTACGAAGATAATTAATGAATATCACATGTCTTAAAATTGACGCGGTATTAAGTAAGTACGTATTTTTAGAGTAAAAAAGAAGATAATCAATGAGATTGCTTTAATTAAAACATCTTTCTATTTATGAGTCTATGCCTTATTACTAAAGGAACAGGAATACCATACATCAATGAGTGGTTAAACAATTACAATAACAATACATGTGCTTGATACTTTATTACAATCAATTTAAATCGAAAATTTGAACTTTCAAATTTACGATTTGAACATTGCAGTTGATACTACTGCTGATATCTTCGAGTCAATGTTAGAGTTAACCTTGTTCTTGGCCTACTTTGTCAGTAATGATGTAGGGGAGCAAGCTCAATATTTTCAAGGGATGATACGCATTTAATAGAACGAATTTCTTGTATAAAGCATTTCTGTATGTAATTTTGGCAAATTCAGTGGACTCTTCTCTAATTCTACGACATTATTGCAATTAAATAACGAAACGTTTTGTAACGTAAAAAATGCAAACATTATACATACATAAATACCGTGTAGCATTAATTGAGTGACGTAAAAGGCTTTTATGAATTATAAAAGCTAGTGCAAAATATTACGAATACACGCGAGCGCGATTTCTCTGCATATGTAACGTTTCATGCACTATGAGTACATACAACAGAGTACAATACAGTACAATAATTTGATCATTTTCGCTCGTTTGTTTTTAAGGTTTGTATCTACGAGCATTGTTATCCTGTATTTGATATTCAATATTTAAATGTTTGCTAAATGTACATTAAAATGTAATCTCGTATTCAAATGAGATGTTTCAATTATGCTATGAAGAGATTCTATAGTTATTGTTTTCCAGGTTAACTTCTAAGCACATGACAGATCATAACATTTTCCCGCCGCTTTTAAAATGTCATTACTGCAATATGCATTTAAATACAATTTTCCTTTAATTCTTTTATTATAGAGACGTATAATATTATATACTAAATTAGAATTAATGCTTTGAATGAGTGCTTTGAATTTGTAACAAAATATACGTTAATTAATATGGCTTTAAAACTTAAATTGTTTCAATCTTTCTTTTAGATAAACTTGTATTTGTACCAATTAAATATTTACTGGTGGTACAGTTGTAATTAATTTTCAACTGCAAATATATTATTTTATTATATTTGAAACACGCATTGATATTGTTCATGCAGTTCTATGTAGATATGATAGACAAAACCAAAAGTTGCAGACTGGTAAGTATATTAAAGTATTTTGATATAAAACATATTGTAGTTCAGTTATATTAATTAATGTTGTTAGTTTGATTTCATTTAAAATTATATCATTTTTAGGTAATGTACTTGATGCCTTTTTCTCAGCTATCTTAATTAATAATCAACAAATTTGTTATTATAATTTTATATGATACAAACTAAATGTACCTGCTTATTATATTATTACATTATGTGATAAAAATATTATAAAGGCATGAAATTTACACATGTATAATAAATTTAAAAATGAATTTTAGTTACCAAAAAGTAATATTAGCAGTGTATCTTATTAGATATGTAATTATTAAGTATTAATAAGAATTACTTATAAAATATGTATTACAAGAGAGAATGTTAGTGTATTTTCCTTATCTGTTTCATTTATCTTATCTCTTGCAATCAAGTATCGTCTGATTTTTATGTTTAACTTAGTTGTTTTGACAATGTATTGTTATAGTTGTACAGTTTCATTGTTTAATTGCTTTATTATTTATTACTAGTCATGTTACTTTATACATATATATTTTGATTTCTATTTACAGCTAAAAATATTAATAAAATTTTGTAGTTTGACTAGTCTTATTGTATGATATTTAACTTTTAATGTTTTTAATGTTTTCCTTTAAGTTTTTGTAAAACAAATATTTTGTGTATAAGCATATTTATATTACATGATACTTAAATATTATTTTTGGTTCATTTTTATTTAGTTATGTTTGTTTTTTTTGTTTAGTTAAACTATTGGTTAATCTTAAGTTAAATACATGTTACAATTAAAATGGCAATTGGAAGTATTATTTGCGGATCTACCACTCCTAGAGTGAAGAGAAAAAAGGCAAAGGTATTTTTTTTATTTATTATTTTAATATTATTTTGTAATCAATGTACTAAATTGTAGTATATGCTTGGGCCATCTTTTAAGGTGTATCTAAAATGATTAATTATGTGTCATTGCATGTAAATAATTTAACAAATTTTGTAGGCAACTGAACGAAGTTGGATAGAAGCAACTTTTCAAAAGAGGGAATGTTCAAAATTTATTCCAAGTGCTGAAGACGAGCATAAGTATGTACTATTACTTTCTCAGATTTATTCACTTCTTAGAAGGCACATTTTTATATCATACATTGCAGTAAAGTGAACTTATAACTCAAAATAATGGATGTATTTCATTCTAAATAATTAAAACACATGAAATTTTATAAAAAAAGTTAGAAGGTTTTATACATTATCTTAAAAATAAATATTATTTAAAATGTAAATCATCTTTTTAACATCATTTTTGTTTCCAGTATATGTCATTGTCATACACATTTTTTACTGTTGCTTTTGTTAAGTTTAATTGATATAAGATAATGAATATCTACATATATTTTGTTTTTCTAAATGGGCAATATTTTTGCAGAGGCAATATAAGAAATTGAATTAATAAATGACGACTGTGAACTTCAAATGCTTGTAATATTTAGTCCTATATTTAGGTTTCATAGTTTTAAATACAGTTTCTATTGAAAATATTTATTATTAGCAATCTACTTCTAGATCTTCTTAGATCACTACTAACATATTTTTTTATGTTCATTTTGTTTTACTTTACTTTTCTTTCTTTCATTCCATTTGTAGGTTTAAACAAGTACAGGGAGATAAGAATGCAGAGTATGATGTGATCACTACTTCCAGGTGAGAATTCATTGTAGGTTTTGTCGCGATTAAAAATCTTATACTTTTCATAAAATTATTATCAAAAATCATATAATATTGCTTCTGCAAATATATCGAATTTATTGCTAAAAAAAGTATTGTATGCATTTTTGTTTATCTTAAGTTAAATCATGTTTCTAAAAGAAAACAATTTATATATATTTATATATATTTTAAAGTAGTTATTAATATAAAGTACTATTACGTTACATGCATTCTGTACAGTTCTCAGCAATAATGGTTTGTACAAGAGCTGCTAAACTCTAGATATTTATGGTATATTTTACTTATAATATGCACATAATCGTTTCATTTTAAATTACTCGCTAAAATTTTATTTTAGATTTACATTCTACTTACTGCTTTTCAACAAATGCTTCATGTTCATCATTTTTTTTTTCTTTATCATACCATGCAGCTATAAAATTTTACTATTTTTATATAACAGACATTACGCCTCTATAACACACTGTAAAGATACTTTAAGTAATTAAGAAAAGTAATTGCAGTAGTTAGTGTTTTTCTGATTTGGGTGCCTTTTAAAATTTCCTTACTTAATAAGAAAAAGTAAAACACATGTTGTTCAGTTGTAAGTGATCTTTAAACTAAAAAAAGTTTAATTGCAAAGGGGTACAATTATATACAATAATCGTTAGTTGTAAAATTCGATGGAAACTTGAGTATTTGCTTGTACCCAAATGTAATTAACGTCTTCTTTTAAGTAAAAACACTGATAAATGATTGATTATTATAGATGTTGTTGTGGATATTCGTATACTCATCACTGCAGAGCTGGTATAGATGTTCAGAGTCATACTGCTAGCAATACCAAAGAAAAAGACCGCGAACAGTGGTCACCTGCTAAAAATACGCGTCCATTTCCAACTGATGCGTATGGCACAATTGAATTTCAAGGTGGACCACATCCAACGAAAGCACAGGTAAATAAAGAAGAAGAAATCATACAATAACATCTAATATTACATATACATATCAATCTTTCATCTTACATTTCTTTTAGTATGTAAGGCTAGCTTATGATACAAGACCAGAGCCAATAGTACAGTTATTATGCAGAGAATGGAACTTGGGATTACCTAAGTTATTAATAACTGTACACGGTGGACGCTCTAACTTTGAACTCCAGCCAAGTTTGAAAAAAGTGTTAAGGAAGGGTTTATTGAAAGCTGCAAAGACAACTGGAGCATGGATATTTACAGGGGGAACCAATACAGGTGGATTGAAATAAACAATTGATAAAATGAAGAAATTATCTGTTAATTTAAGTTTATATATATATATGTGTGTATTAATATAAACCTTTCAGGTATCACAAGACAAGTGGGAGATGCATTGTTATTAGAAAAATCTCAAAGACAAGGTCGCGTTGTAAGCATAGGTATCGCACCATGGGGAATTTTGGATAAAAGCCACGAGCTTGTAACTCGAGGCGGTGAAGTACCTTACGATTGTCTTTCGTCTCCATGGTAGAAATTCATAACTTTTTATTAACATATAATCTATTATAAAAAATTACTCCTATTTATTACAATTGTACAGGTCTAAATACGCAGTTTTAAACAATCGACATGCATATTTTTTATTGGTGGATAATGGTACTGGTGGCCGATACGGTGCTGAAATTGTGTTACGTAGAAGATTGGAAAAATACATTTCCAATTTAAAATTACAACCATGTAAATATAAATGCTTCAATAATTATAGTTTATAAATTTTTATATAATTAATTGATTTCTTATTACAGATACACACAGCAGTATTCCTGTTGTAGCATTAGTGATTGAAGGAGGAACAAATACAATTCGTTCAGTTTTGGAGTATGTCACAGATGTTCCTCCTGTTCCTGTAGTAGTTTGTGATGGTTCAGGTCGAGCTGCTGATCTCATCGCCTTTATGCATAAGTAATTACTTAACAATTACTTCATAATTTTTATTTTTAAATGTGTATCATTGGGTATTAATTTAAAATACATTTAGATATGCATCTGAAGGAGAAGGAGAAAATGGAGAAAACGAGGGACCATTAGAGAGTATGAGAGAACATCTTTTAGATACGATCAAGCGCACCTTTAAAGTAACTACTGAACAAGCATCTCAATTGTACTCTGAACTTTTACAGTGTACACGTAAGAAGCACTTGGTAAATATAATTTTTTATAATTTTCTCCAACACCATTCATGTGTTTGTGCTATATATAAATTGCAATTACAGATAACAGTATTTAGAATAACTCAAGATCGTCCTCAAGAACTGGATCAAACAATATTGACAGCTTTGTTTAAATCTAAGCAGTTGTCTCCTGCTGAACAGCTGTCTTTGTCTTTGATCTGGAATAGAGTGGATATAGCACGTAGCGAAATATTTGTTTATGGACAAAATTGGCCACCAGGTGCTTTAGATCAAGCCATGATGCAAGCATTGCAACATGATAGAATTGATTTTGTAAAACTCCTCTTGGAGAATGGGGTTTCTATGCGTAAATTCTTATCGATTCCACGGCTTGAAGAATTATATAATACCGTAAGTATTGAAATTTTACTTGTGATATTATAGATATGTAATTAACTTTCCTATTTATATCGATTACATAGAAAGAAGGCCCTTCAAACACACTGGGCTACATTCTTCGCGATGTACGACCAAATATTCCACGTGGGTACATGTACACGTTACATGACATTGGTCTTGTCATAAATAAATTAATGGGTGGGGCGTATCGTTCCCAGTACACTCGGAGAAGGTTTCGCGTGATCTATACTAAAGTAATGAAGAGATCCGGAGGGCATCCTCAGCATATGCATCGAAATAGTTGCGTTTTAAGCAGCGGTAATCGCTATTATTCAGGATCTGGTAGCAAACAAGATAGTTTAACAATGAGTTTGCTTGCTGAGACTTTACCAGCTAATCGTGATACTCCACTTTTTGATTATCCTTTCAATGAATTACTTATTTGGGCTGTGTTGACGAAACGTCAGCAAATGGCTTTACTGATGTGGCAACATGGTGAGGAAGCTCTAGCGAAAGCACTTGTCGCCCTTAAGTTATACAAAGCGATGGCACATGAAGCTGCTGAAGACGATCTTGAAACGGAAGTCTACGACGAACTACGAAGCTATGGAAAAGAATTCGAAAACATTGGTATAAAGATATCCATCATACAATTTTATGTAATTTATGTCTTTATATAATTTACTACTCTTATTTCTTCTTTTGGCAGCCTTGGAATTGCTAGATTATTGTTACCGCCAGGATGACGATCAGACTCAACAATTATTAACTTCTGAACTTCAAAACTGGTCCGGTCAGACGTGTCTTTCGTTAGCAGTCACTGCTAATCATCGTCCACTTTTGGCACATCCTTGTAGTCAGATCATTTTAGCGGATCTGTGGATGGGTGGTCTTCGTACAAGAAAAAATACAAATTTAAAGGTGATCATGTTGTAGATGTAAAGAAAAAGGATTTCTGTTCCTTTTATAATTGTATTGTTTTCTAAATTTAGGTTGTACTTGGATTAGTTTGTCCTTTTTACATCACGCGTTTGGAATTCAAAAGTCGTGAGGAATTACAATTGATGCCTCAAACTCAAGAAGAACATTTGATCGCTCTTGAAGATGAGAAGGAAGATAGCGATTCAGAGCACGGCGTTCCAACTGGCCCAGACGTCGAGGTAATGACTTCTTTTTTTTGGTTTTAATAAAACTACGATAACAGATAAGAAGTAATTATTTGAGAGTAATGTTTTACTTAAAACAACTAAACATTGATTAAATGTCTAGTGCAGACTAATGTTTGTGATTAGTATTGGTACGACTTACGAGTAAATAAAATTGCTATGAAGATGATAGAGTGCGGTGATTCGTATTAATCAATATGGGCTGTCACTGCATTGCACAAAAGTTCATCATTACACATTCCATGCTGCAATTATCAATTTATTTTTGAACATAGCGGTAATCACGGCTTTGTTATGTTGAAATAATGTACTCGAATTTTGTCCATTCATGATACAAATCAATGAAGATGTGTAAATAAACAAAATAGTTATGAAAATCAAATTGGACCCAAATATTTAAGTATACATCAGTATAATTGCAATAACGTTTACTTAGAATACATTTCATTCATAAAAATAGTTTTCAGTAGCACAGTTGGTTGTACACGTGGTTGCTGGTTTTGAACTGTAGTTTGAAAGATTCTATGAAAACGTATACGCATGTAGGTTCTATTCATATAATTCTAAATATGTTTATGTGCCTGCATTACATTTTTCTAAGTACCCTAAATGAAACTTGAAGCATTATAGGTTCACCTGTGATTATATGTTCAAAGAGTATACATATTAGTTAAAATTACAATGTTACATTATTGTATGTGATTTCTTGCACATGTAATAGTAAATATGTATATTTAAATATCTTGTTTAGGAGGGTAATTGCGTATTGAATAAAATATAACATATCGATCACTTTTAGAGGTACTGAAATGTTCTTGCGACTGATAGACTATCTGGGTATGCGTATGAATTGTTTTTTAGAAACGTCATCGCAGGAGCCTGAGTGTACGCAACAAATCCAGCAGCCAACAAGGCACTAAGGTATATCTATAATGGCCTGAAATGCAATGAACTCTATGACCAATCAATTCACACTTTCCGGTGCACTTTTCAACTATCTTTCTTATGTTATTAGTTATCATCAAGGAAAACTTCTATTTATTCAGTATCGGAATCCGTACCGGTGAGGATGATAACTAAAGTTTCTAATGTAAAAAGAATCGTGTTGTATTATAAATACTAATATTCAAATTGTTTGTTTGATGTCAGATAGTGTACCGCCAAAATATCGGTATCGTTCCTATGGTATAAACCTGAATAGTGCAAGCCAATCGATGTTCAATATGTATATTATTAAATCACCTTTTCATTTCAATCTTCCTTACGACGTACCGATGTTTTTTATCGCGGTTGAAATCTCTAACCATTGTCAGTCGTTTGCTTTTGATTATTTGTTTTTAGTAATTTTTTATTTAATACATTAAAATGTATACAATTTTGTAAATTCAGAAAAGTTACATTTAAGGAATCATATCAATCTGAAACCAAACATAAAAGAAGCTGAAAATCTGTTCCGTAATACAATTATTTTAAATTTCCACTCTTCCTGTACTGTATTATTGAATTGCACTAACTATTTTATACTCTACACAGCCATTACTCTTAACACAAACTGCACTCTATTCATCGCTTTCCATTTTTATTATTATCTTATTTTACTCTTATCCTTTATAGTCTTGCAGCAGTTGAATTTGTTACTTATTTTTTATGTTCTTTTAATCTATTAAAAATATAATCATTAATAGCTATTATTATTGAATATCATTAGATTATTTAGCCCTTTTATAAAGTATTTCACAATATTCTACGTAACACATCCCTCTACATAATATATGTAATATTCATTAAAAAATTCATTTCACTTATACAGTTTTATGTGATCATACAGAATAACAATGATGTATTTGTATAGAAATGATGTATGTTATCTATCTTTCCCTATCTTTTACAGTGTTATTAGAATGCTATAAAAATATTTTTGTTTCAGTGTTTGCTTCCTATATACTGTGTACCATTCTATTCACTTAGTTTCTTCAATTAATTTGTTAGTAATATTCGTACTGTAAATTGTTTCTGAGAATGATTAATAATTTGGTAAAGATGACTATTGATACACGTCTGATTATACTTGAGAGATTCCTGTCATTTGTCTGTTAATGTCCTGTACTCTTTGTGAGATGTGAGTGAGTGTGAGTGTGAGTGTGAGTGTGAGTGTGTATGTGCGTGTGTGTGTGTACATTATATTGAAATTTTTTTTTTCTTTTCTTTATATAGGCTTTGATCAGCAATGAGCATACTACAACTGTAGCAAAGGATACAATTGTACAAGAGAATGGTAAAGTGTTGACAGACAATGATGATGTTATTCATCGCGCATATGGTATTTCATCTGACTACTACAATGACATAAAAAATAGCAGGCCGCTGAGGCTGAAGAGAAAATTATATGAATTTTATACAGCTCCTATCACAAAATTTTGGGCAAATGCTGTAAGTTTTATACGTTAACTGATATTCGCTTGTACATATTCAAACAAACATCATTAAACATTAAATGTATTTCTTTGGGTTGCAGATAGCATATATGATTTTTTTGGTTCTCTTTTCATATTGCATTCTCATACACATGGATGATCATCCATCATTGGCAGAGATTTATGCGATCGCATACATTTGCACATTAGGATGTGAAAAAGTACGAGAAATTGCCACCTCCGAACCAGCCACTCTTTCTCATAAATTTAGTGTATGGGCATGGAATATGTGGAATCCATGTGATGCAGCAGCTATTATTTTTTTTCAAATTGGTCTGGCCTTACGTTTGCGGCATTCTACTCTTGACGTTGGTCGTGTTATTTACTGTGTTGATTGTATTTATTGGTACTTAAGGATATTAAATATCCTTGGTGTAAATAAGTACTTTGGTACGTTATGTCACCACATTAAGAAAAAGGACAAATATAAATACGTGCACAATAAATGAATGAATTTGTTTCTTTGTTGCTTCAGGTCCGTTAGTTACCATGATGGGAAAAATGGTGAAAAATATGATATACTTTGTGGTACTTTTAACAGTTGTATTAATGAGTTTTGGAGTCACTCGACAAGCAATATTGAATCCAAATGCTGAACCCAAATTAAGAATCATAAGAGATGTATGTATTTTCTATACATCTTTATTTCAAAAGAATTTGTATGGTTATTAATTATATGTTTTTTTGTTTAGATATTTATGGAGCCTTACTTTATGTTGTACGGGGAGGTATATGCAGACAACATAGACCCTGATTGTGGAGACGAGCCAGGAATGATTCCCTGCCTACCAGGGCGCTGGATCACACCTGCTGTAATGTCTATTTATCTTTTAGTTGCAAACATCTTACTAATAAACCTTTTGATTGCGGTTTTCAATAATATATTCAATGAGGTAAACGCGGTAGCACACCAAGTTTGGATGTTCCAACGTTTTACCGTTGTTATGGAATACGAACAAAAACCAGTTTTACCTCCTCCGCTCATTGTAGTTTGTCACATATATCTGCTGGTGAAATATTTGCTGCGGTATGTGACTCAAGGAAAAACAAGTACCGGTGAAACGTACGACAACGGGCTCAAATTATTCCTAGAAGCAGACGACATGGAACGCTTGTACGATTTTGAAGAGGACTGTGTCGAAGGATATTTTCGTGAACAAGAGTTAAAGCTTCAGATGTCGACAGAGGAACGTATCAAGGTTACTACGGAAAGGGTAGAAAATATGCATCAAAAAATAGAAGACATTGATAAGAAGGAAAACACTCAAAATGCTTCGCTTCAGGTAATCATATATTATCTATTCTCTCATTATTTAAACATCTAATATATAAATATTTTATTCTATTGCAGGCTGTGGAATTTCGTATCCGTAAATTGGAAGAGTTAAATGAACAGACATTGGCACATCTAGGAGTTATCCATAGGTTTATGGCAACCCATATGCCCAATATAGAAGGCTTGTCCGGTCTCGACGTAGAAGGTCGTCAGCGCAGAATATCAGAACGGTCAGAAGTTCTCTCAGAAACAGACTCTCATACACAGCTACCAAGTATCGCAGCTAAGCGCAAAAGGCTCGTGCGATCACTGACTGATGGTACGTTTCTCAGTTTAGGTCAACAATTAGACGATGACATGTTGAAACATTCGGAAACGGTTACGTCACGTGAGAACCTTAGCAGAAACGACTCTTCGGTAAGCGGAGACGGGCATACCGTCCAAGATGATCTAAAGACAACAACGAGCCAAGAGACTGAAGTGAGCAGAGGAGATGTCGAGGGAGACACATTAAAGAAAGAGTCACAATCAGACAGCAAAGAAGCCAGCAGAGAACTGAGCGGAGAAGCAAGTAGCAGAGAGTTAAGCACAGATCCAAGTAGACAAACGAGTAGGGAATTGAGCAGGGATACAAGTAAAGATGCGACAAGCAAAGAGCCAAGCAGAGAAGCGAGCAGCGAAGCACCAACATCAGAACCTTTCAGACAAGATTCTTCAGAACGTCCTACCAGACAGAGCAGTAGGACGCGTTCAGAATCTGATGATGTAATGATACTACCCTCTGGAGTTGCTAGAGGTGTAACCTGGGCAGAGCCACGCGTTGCAGTAATTCCCTCAGTATCTTCAACGAGTAGCACGCAGAGATCCATTCTACTAGCAATGCGTGCTGAATACACCAGTATAACAGACGAATTAGAGAGTTACTGTGGCCTTCTTAGTCCACCTAGAACGCCACCGATTTCTCCTCCTCCTTCGAGGGCTAGGAATCTTTCAGAAATGTCCAATCCAGAAATGGCATGGCAGATTGAAAACGAACACTTAAGAGATGCTGAGGAATGCGATTACCAACAGATGGAGGACTTAATACAGAGGAGGTACATTGGAGACGACGAGGAATCCTTACAGGGACAGGACGATGCTAGTGCAAGTCCATTCTTCATATCAAATGAACATAGGCACCAGCTTCGTAGAGCTTCAGCTATTGATGAAGAGTCGCGAAGACCTCCACCTACTATCAGTGTAACTAGAGAAATTGAACAAACTCTTTCGAGGCCACCGATTCGAGAGTCTGAGGGCTCTGATCCCAACGATAAGAATCTGAGCACCGTACCTGCTCCAGCTTCGGAGACCATGTGTTAAATATCAGAGCTCTCCTCGAGGTAATTTCAGTATAGACTTGATAATGGATCTGACTCAACGAAACTGAAAATTCTATTTTATCGCAGTATAATCAAACTGAATACATTTTTCTTATAGCACAAAGTACTGTTGAGCTCAAATCTAACGATTGTTTTTTAAAAACCAATTTAGTTGCAGTTTTTATTACAACATTTCGGAAGCTTTTATTATAATAATTTATTTACCTTAAAGTACTTAGTACACATTGTACATATGCATATAAATATGTACATACAAATAGTGAAATTATCAAGCTTGCTGTTATCACGATTGATCTAGAAAATCAGATGTACATTACCAGCAATTTATAATTGCATTTTCAATTTTTAAATATGTTGCATACAATTTTTGAAATATTTATCAATGTAGACTATAATTATGAAAAGTATTCAATTATTACAACTTCACATTTGAATACTCTAATAATATCACTTAAAATATATTTTATTGTACTGTAATTTATTTCTTAACTATCAGCTTTACAAAGCTTCCAGTATATTTTAGATTTTGCTAGATTCCTATTAGAATATTTGTGCAACTGTCTTGGTATATCAATTGTAGTTACAATTTTTGTCTATATAAATTACCTTTTATTTTGTATGTATAACATATTTGTTGCAAACATACGTGTAGTAAAATTTAATCAATTACTTAAATCAATTAATTCTTATGAACGTTTTTAATTTTTAATATTTTCAATCGTTTTATTGTTTGAATTTGTTAGAAGTATTTTTTTATCATTGTATTGTACATTATAGCATGTCTGGGTGCGATTATTGCTATTAATGTATTAACAGTTATAATATATCAAAGATAATGTTTATGTGCATATCGAGTAACATGCCTGATGTTACAATGTATTGAGTTCTATCGAAGTGTCGCAGTGAAGTTGGCTACACATTCACTAACTATTCACGCCGCGTCGGTGAGCCAATGGGCGAGATCGGCTCACCGACGACGCGGCGTGAATGTGTTAGTGAATTTGTAGCCAATTTCACTGCGACAAGTTCAATGCGACTTTGAGCATAGTAAGCTTCACTAAAAAAAATGGCGTCACAGAAATTCCTACCATGCACGGTACTAAACATATAATTAAATCAATTATTATAACTGAAGCCAATTACTTCAGATTTTCGAGTAACTATTTTTTTAGAATAATCACAATAACGTTTATTATTTTAAATAATGATTAATTCATGGAATAAAACTTCAAATATTTGATATTTGATTCAAATATTCAAACTTCTATTGTGATAATTACAACAATTAGTCAATTACATTTTTTTAGCATTAATTTTTAAATTTATCTGCGAATCGTATTGTGTTCTATTATCCATTCGTTTGAATATTTGAATTAAAATCATTAGTTCAATTTCGACTCAAAATACATAATATATGTGCCTATTGAAAAATCACAATTATTAAACTTTGATGAAATATTGAAGACTTTTAATCGGAATACGTTTCTAGGAAACTTGTGTTGCCGCTGTGAATAGTATTTAATGCACTATACAAGTTCCTTCCATTTTTTAAATCGTGAATTTTAAAAAATGGCAGTCTGTTGTCCCATTCAATGAGATTATTTGGTTTCATTTGGGTCTACCGTTCGTTTGAAAAAATGTACATATGCGTGTATTTCGGGCACATGGTGAAATCGAACATTTTTTCACCAACGACGTAATATATAAGTTGATGATGTAGTTTCACCTAATTTTAACGGTTAGGTGTTTTTCTTCTTCCCAAGATACTTCATTTTGTAATACGTTCGCTGGCACCTCCGCGGCAACGCAATTCTTTTTTAGAAAGATGTTGATATTTAAACTTTTGGAAAAAGAAGTGCTTTTATTTAAGTATATTGGGAAACGGAGACGAAATAATATACCAATTTGTGTTCAAAACTTCAATCGAAAAAATTAGGTGAAACTTAATCTAATCGACACACGCCGATTTTTATGTGCTTTGAGTATGATATAGAACTCAATAAAATATATGACGTGTATTTTTTTTATCGGCAATCGTCCATGCTGAAAGGGTAAAAATAGCCCCCAAAGTTGGGGTTGTAAAACATATTATCTTGAAGATTTGTGTGTTTTTGGATAGCAAATTTGTCTGTGTGACTATCTTTTTGATAAATTTATTTGTTTAAAAAATATGTTGAAAAATAATCTATTTTTGTTATTTTTTGGGGTAAAATGTTGATCTATTTTTATGAAAATTTGTACAAGTAAACTATACATCTTGACAAAGAATGCGGATAAATTGGAATTTTTAAGTTCACCATCATAGTAGATATTATTACGTTGCAAATTGTGCGCGGAACTTGTGTTGAAATGTTCGTGGTGTCGGCGGCATTTGTGATTCATACATTTCTTTGAGAGTTTTCATTATTGTAACAATTATATAAATTAGTATAGAATTGCATAGATGTATAAAAAATTTATTTTTGTTTACTTTCACATTTCTTCTACTTCAAAAATATTTGGAATGCACTATTAGTATCAGCTATCGCTTCCTTATAATTAGAACTTTTCAAGCACTTTTTTCAGCACTTTTTAAAATTAGAAGACCAATCCTTCTTGAGGGTACCAAAATCAGCTCTTTTTAGAACTAATAACATCAGCTTTTCTCAGGGCTACCATACTCTTCTAAATGTGGAACAATTTTGAAGAAACAACCACTCCTATTTCAACAAACCACTGGCATTCCTCACGCCTGTCGTATTGACCTCTTTTACGATGGGGATTGTCAGTACTTTTACTTGCCATGCCGTTTTCCACTACTCATGAAACGATTAACAAAGCATAGTGTAAATTAATTAAATAATATTACACAAATTTATATCAAAGTGGAACGTAGACATTGCTATAGAGGGCCAGCAGAGTCGAGATGTAAATACAATTTGCAACGTAATAATAGCTACTGACGGTGAACTTAAAAATTCCAATTTATTTGCATTCTTTGTCAAGATGTATAGTTTACTTGTACAAATTTTCATAAAAATAGATCAACATTTTACCAAAAAAAATGACAAAAATGGATTATTTTTCAATATATTTTTGAAACAAATAAATTTATCAAAAAGATGGCTACATAGAAAAATTTGCTATCCAAAAACATACAAATCAAATTTTGAATTTTTCGCTTACACCTAATAGTTCCTGAGATATTCAAGAAAATATGTTTTGTAACCCCAACTTTGGGGACTATTTTCACCCCTTCAGCATGGACGATTGCCGATAAAAAAAATACGTGTCAAATATTTTATTGAGTTCTATATCATACTCAAAGCGCATCAAAATCGGCGTGTGTCGATTGGGTAATGTCCCTTGTTAGTGGAATTCTTAAAGTTCTCAACACGTATTCGTTGGCGCTGATAGCTTTTTTTTCAAAGAGCGCTAATTATAAGTGAGGTATCGGAGGTGTTTCGTTCGTATAAAATGTGGAAAATTAAGTGTAAACCGGAAGCGATTAAACTAGCGTGAGCTAAATCAAATGTGAGGTACTTATAGCGTGAAAATCTGTAACTGCGGATCTGCAGAATTGTATTGGCTTTAGATGCGATTTTATTTTGATAAATTTAGACACACTACACAGTCCAACAACAAGATCGACTTTCAGTGTAAATAATTTTCCGACGAGTATATTGTAAATGTGATGTAATTACACCGCTTTATTATCTTTTAGACACGTATGAATGACGTTTCGATTGAAAAACCGCATCATTAAGCTCCGTTGACAGAAAACTGAACATTTATAATTAATCCTTGAACAGCGGAGCCTGGGTTATCATGACTCAAATTTATAAAAAGATTTATATAGAGGTATATTAATCTACAGTTAAATGTATAATCTTTAAACGAAAGAGTTTCATATATTGGAAGAATAATTTTTGAAAGAGCAGTGTAACATTTAGAAAATGAAAATAATATGGAATACAAGATTAGATTAAAATTGGGACTCTTGCCATGGTCCGCCGTCCGAGGGTTACTAGTTTACCGCCACAAGCGTTTCATTTGATATTGCAAACGAAATAAAAAGCCGTCCTTTAATAGGTTTATCACTGCAACGATTATACACGTGTTCGCCGTAGTATTTTAGGTAATGTCATATCAAGATTTCATTTTTATAAATGTATACACACTTTTAACAAACAATTTGTGGATTTACATTGTCGTTTATGTTAGTACTGGCAACGAGCGAAAGACTTCAGCCGGCTCCCCCCTGGCGAAAGTGATGCGAGATATTATTAAACGATTCGTACTTGCGTGTCTATCATTGTTACTGCCGAACATTTTTATGAATTTTTTGACATACATTTAGGGCCTTATCACGCACTATCTGCTGCGTTGAACACAGAATATACGGACCACTTAAACAAAACAAAAAAAAGGAGAAGAAAATAAAGCGAACCATATCACGCGGATATTACGTTGTTAGAAACGAAGGTCAATCCGTGTTAATATCTATGATATGCAATTACGAGCAAAATGTTCAATATTTGCGTAACCGAAAAGAAACGAATGCCTAATTGTATGTAACTGTGTATAGTTAGTAAAATTTTAAGAAGAAAAAAAAGAGCGAAAGAGGCAAAGCAAATCTAAGACTGTATCATAAGAAACAACGCCTGTTTACTTATTTTAGTCTAACAATCAATAAATAGACGAGCGTACGATGAATTGTACATACAGTGTAAATCTAATATGTACAGCGATTAGGTTTATTGAATAATATCGATTTGCTGGATCTGTTAATGAATTATCGAAGAAAGTTGGTCTTTTATAGGAGGAACAATTTCGTTGATCTCTACATATTTAGAATCGCTCTGAATTCAATTTGTTAATTTGATTTAAAAGTAACAGCTTTCCGATTGTCCACTTACAATTAAACTGGTAGTGCGACGGAGCTTAACCTCAAATTTGAAGTTTAATCTCCACTATCGTCGTTTTTAGTATTATTAATAAGTATCGAATTAATTATTACATAGACAACATCATTGCGTTGCGCGTAGGTAGGGGAATGGATTTTTCAACATTAATCAACGAATCGAAAATGAAGTAAATCGAAAGGTGCTATCGTGTAAATCAAGCCTTACGTAAGACGATCAACAATCGGAATGATCGATTAACGAACGATTGCGATTTATCTTCGATATCGATATCTCATGCTTCGTATAAACTTAATCGTTTGATAGAAAGCATCTGTTTTAAAGAAATAAGCTTTTCAAACACAGTTTACCTCATATCCTTTCTTCCGTGTAATCTATTTCAGAATTTTAACATAAGCTCTGCTATCGGATTGTTATGATCGATGAATCGAATATGTATCTAATGGAAGAAATATAGCGAGGTTAGAGAATAACACACTCGTGTATGTACCGGAAGTTAAGAATTTATTAGGTATTCAAATTAATTATGTGCCTTTCATTTTTTTTAAATTAAAGCTTTATTTTTAAAAAGTTATGATAACCACAATTATTGAAGTAATTGTTATTGTTTTCATATTCTGGCGCCGCTTTTCGAATACACAGAAGCGCGGAAAAGTATTTAAATTTAAAAGAATAACTAATAAGGTGTAATTCTAAAGGCTCCGAATTAATTTATACACCTGATAAAAACAGATTAATATTAAAGACTTCAAAATTTTTATAATTCAAATTTCAGATAACCAATACAAATCTTCATTGGCGTTAGATTGATATGTATACAGAATAATATTTTTAAATGAATTATATATATGTCTGTATGTTTCTTCCAGAAAACGTATCTCGAACGAATGTTTATTAAGCGTTGAAATCACTATCGTTTAAATTGTAATAATCCCTTTTATAAATCCTACCTGCATTTGCGAACGGTGCAAATCAATCTTGCTCAACATTTCTCATGCATCGTATACTGGACATGAGTTAGTTTTACACTAATTAACAGCATCACTTATCTTCGTTTACTATTAAAATTATAGCATGTATGGTGCCACATGTATGCACATCGAAGAAATTTAATATAAAAACGAAGGACGTTTCAAGGTCATCTAAACATATACTTATTTTTTATCATTAAATAATAGCTCACACAATTGTTCCAATACACAATGACGCTGTGCTATTTAATAAATAATAATATTATAGATGATCTTTAAATGACCTTGACACCTTCATTTAACTACCCTATTCCTTTTTATTCTTCTTTGACTTCTAATAATATATTCAATATTTTCAACTCAATGTAACTTTTTTAACTAGAATTATTTATTGTTAAATGCAAATGGATTTTGGCTTTATATATAGTGATTAACATTTAGAATAATTTTACACTAAAGTGTGCATTAATTATAAAGTAACTAATATCCTATCATTAAAATATATTGAATTATGTGATTGAATCTTTTAATTAATTTTAATTAATACTATAAAACAAAAGAAGGTATTTTAGCTCGATAGTGTATAGATAATAATTGCTCGCACACGTCTACGGATATCATGTAATTAATACAAAATACGTCTCGTATCGTATTTGTAACTAAAATATTCACTGTCACTGTAATAAAAACTAGTTTTAGATCAAATCAAATGGAATTTACGTAAGAGATATTAAAGAGAGATGAAGAATTAAGAAGGGTTAATGATCGTATTTTTTAAGATAGTCGATGTTATTTAACAATGTTCCTCCGTTTCGTTACCTTTGTATTACACTGTTCAGAATAATAATTATTTTTTAATACTTCAAACATTCTTACAAAACAGTACTCTATTGCTACGTTTATTAAATATTTCAAAACCTGATTTTTTAATTATTTTGAGCAGTGTATAATGATAACGATTTTACACAAATATGTAAAGAAAAATCAATGAAATATCATGATATAATTTTTTTAAAAACCTTATACTATGTTGGGATAAAGTTCCGAATGACCCCAGTCGCCGATCATGGTGGGAGGGGGGAGGGGACCCCAAATATAAAGTGGTATCTTCGGCTTCCTATTAGTTTCCGAGATATTAATTAAAAACTTTCGGTACAATACATACAGGGTGATCCTCTCGCTACGCTACCCGAAAGGAAGTTCCGCCACAATAGAATCAAGAAGTCGACGTCCCATTTCTGTCATCGCTTACTTGACGGAGGTGGCCCCTGCAGCGAAGATGGCTGTGTGCGTGAAAATGTGTTAAGAAAATATTCTGTTTTCCGCAGCGTTTAAATGGGACTCTTCTGCTTATTACGCACATTTTTACGCACACAGCCGTCTTCGCTGCAGGGATCAAATAAGCGATGACAGAAATGGGATGTCGACTTCTACATTCTATTGTGGCGGAACTTCATTTCGGGTAGCGTAGCGAGAGTATTACCCCTGTAGAATTTTTCCTATACCTACGTAATTAATACAACCGTCTTCGCTGTAGCAACCGTCATCGTCAAGTGTCGAACTGACACCATAGCGATATCGGCTTCCGTTTCTATAGGGTGTCCCATGTAAAATCCATTTTTTTAAAAACTTTTTATAACTTTTTCCTTTCTTTGTCGTATGATGACCAAGCTAACTGACCAACCAACACAACAAAAGTCGTTAGGTTAGATTAGGCTAAATAAATTTCCGGCCGGCAACGCTACAACAGTCGTTGTATCTCCAAAGTTTTGAATAGGACACCCTATAGATAGTCAGGTTGGAACCCCTGCTGCGTCAACGGCTGTTCGGTACTTGACTATGACGGTTGCTACAGCGAAGATGGTAGTGTTAGTTATGTCTGCATAAGAAAAATTCTATATATTGTACCGAAAGTTTTTAATTAATTAATATCTTGGAAACTAATAGGAAGCCGAAGATACCACTTTATATTTGGGGTCGTCCACCTGCTTCCAATCAACCCTCCAAATAACATGTCGATCCGCGACCCGGGACATTCGGAACTACAGCCCTATGTTGCACCAAAGATTTGTTTTTTTACGTTTCTTTGATTGAGAAAGCAATATGTACAAATTAATCAATTTGGAACATTGCGTCGAACGGAATACTGTAATCAGACAATAAGGAATTGTAAACAGCAATCGCTTGCAAAGAAAAAAAATATTTTTTCGAATGATACCTAATTCAATGGAACCATTCGAAAGCTGAGGAAAATGTTGATCGACAATTAACACATATTAATTTTATGATTATTTTGCCAATTCATGGATCATTTCTTTGCATGTGATATTTTGTAATTTTTAATTATGCCTTTTTTACGATACTTAACGAAGAGATGTTACCAAAACTATATCATTGTATTGTCAATTACATCTTATAGAGTACTTTCTGGGAGTTTTATCTAAATGAATTCAATTTAATTCCGTCTTTTTTATACAGGGTGTTAGGACAACAGGTGGGGGATTTTTTAAGGGGTGATTCTAAGGATCAAAATAAGACCAAAATCAAGAATGACGAAATAGCGTTTGCGGCTTTGTTTTCCAGTAATTAACGTTTAAAAATTCGAGTAAAAAGCGCCTAAAACCTGCAGTCTGCCCAGCAACGACGACTGAACGTCAGGTCAGCAGGGGTAGATACAGTCAACCAAGAAGAGAAAGCTGAATGCTGCAGTACCGATGAACAGAATAGCACGAGGTAAGTTTCTACTATTCAATGATTCTTGGTTATGACTGTACCCACCCCTGCTGACCTGACGTTCAGTCGTCGTTGCTGGGCAGACTGCAGGTTTTAGGCGCTTTTTACTCGAATTTTTAAACGTTAATTACTGGAAAACAAAGCCGCAAACGCTATTTCGTCATTCTTGATTTTCGTCTTATTTTGATCCCTAGAATCACCCCTTAAAAAATTTTCCACCATCTTTTTTGGAACACCCTGTATAATCAGCACCATTATCAAATTGTACACAAAATGTATAAAATTTGAAAACTATTCTCAAGTCTGTTTAAAAAAACCCTCTATTATCGATTAAGCTAATTTGCTTACATCATTATCGTATCTTTCGAATATCCTAGTCTCTATCGACTGGAATGAGGAGAAATAAGTAATCGATTATAATAAATGGTAAAACTCCTGTTTAAGGGGCCGCGCTCCAATGACCTTTACCTTGACCTTGACATATTATTTTATATGTAATAATAATTTTTTCTGATAATATAATCGTCGGTTATTGTTTACCTATTGAAAAGTTATTAACAATGAAAGATTGAAAATCGTACCATTATTTTGGTTTACGGACTGTTTATCGTATACCGATTCATGAAATACCACTTCAGCGAAAGCACATTTCACCGAATGAGACAATTCATCGAATGTTTTTGATCTTATTTTATGTTTTTGAGCCTACTTGCCATTTTCGTTTTGATTTTATTTTGTTTAATATCGTCATTTTTACATCTACAATTTGTTTCTATCAAGGTTAATTTTCCGTTATATGTTTCGCTTTGCCTATAACAAGCTCGGGCATTCTGCGGATCCTTCGGATCCGCGGGATGCAAGTTATGATATGAAATATCCCTCAGGCGACCGAAATCGCAATGACCAAAGTTAATTTGTCATTACATTTATACACCTGTATCTCTTAGGAGTACACACCGGAAGAGCAAAGTTCGGTTATCTCAATTTCGGTGAGATTATATTTAGGTCATGACCAGATACAATTTATGTAATGTGATAAGGAGTACCATAAATGTATTATCAATTTTCGATGAACTGTCAATTCGGGGAATTGTTTTCGGTGAATTGTCTCTTCGATGAATCATATTTTTAGGTGAATTAGCATTCGGTGATTTGTGTTCGATGAATTGTCTTTCGACGAATGGCATTTGGTGAATTGACTGGATACCGTTATTTTTCTCAATATCTGACAAATAAGCTTCACCTCTCCTTCGCATCTCCGCCTCTAAAAAAACTATCCTAACCCTACCTAATTTAACTTGATATCCATTTTGTAATCATAATCATAAAAAATAAAAAAAGGGACTGATATTAGGTTTCAATAGATCAGGATGTATTTAAGGGTGGGAGTGCAGGGGTCGGGGCTCTGTTTCTCTTCCCCTAACACCTACACCCCACCCCCAGCCCCGCCTTCTAGCCCCTTTTTTATTTTCCACGATTATGATCACAAAATGGATATCAAGTTATATTAGGTTAGGTTAGTTTTTTAGAGGCAAGGGAGAGACGAAGCCTATTTGTCAATTTCAATACTAGAATATTTCACTAATGTGGCTGCACTTCATGGGGAGAAAATTCACATTTAAAAAAAAATAACAGTACATTTTTCAGTTTTAATAAGCAGTGACCGATGGTTAAGTTATAAGGAAAAATTACTCAGGAAGATGTCCCATATAATACATGTCAAAGTCAAGGTCATTGGAGCGGGGTCTCCTAAACAGGAGGTTTTACCTAATAAAAATATACATATTGTTTACGTATATACCATTGTAGTTCGGTATCGAGTGAAACCGATGAAAATAAAAAAAATTATTGTACATTGTATTTTCTTATTTCGTAGAAGATATTTCATCCTTTACTTCTTAATTATAATTTATATGTACTTATATACGTGTTGTAATCATATAACAAGGTCGCCGAAACGATAACATAGCGTAAGAAGCAAACGGCACGTTGTCCCACCAAATTGATCATGGTTGTTTTGCAAGCGCGAAATGCAATAAAATTGTCACTGTGTCGGTCCCAACCATTCGACGAGAGAACACGTTCGGTAGAACAGCTGTTTTCATGGTCGGGCCAGTGAACTCCCCTCATTTATTGCACTTAGGTATGCATAATAGGCGAGGTATTTCCTCGTCAAATGTTTAAACTTACCACTAAATTAAACTAACCACTGAAATTATTTAAAAAAAAAATTTAAATGTAATTTTTTGTATTGATTATGAATCCTAAACTAATCTACAGCGAATTGAGCGATCGCGGTGTTTTGGCGACAAACGCGTTGCCATTCTTTTTATATGTTTCATTCTATATGTTAGCGGCGGCATATTTTGGAGCCTTGTCCAAAGCAATTAGCCAGGCGCTATTGTGCTATCGTACCATTTATGATAGGGACTTGAATTGCTGGTGACCAGTTCCGGTGACCAGGTATCAGCTATCAGGTATTGAAAGACTGTTCATATGAATGTAGAATGTGTAGAAAAGGCAAGCGGCCCGACGCTGTATTGCTAAAAATGTGGACTTTTTCCTGAAGAATTTAACTACGGAGTGGGAAAGGCATTGCCTTTTGGTAAGAAGACTGTGATGAACCCCACGGCACTTACCGTACAACCGTACATAGGAAAGGACAGTGCGATTTTCTACACAAAATGGCCAGTAAGAAACATTTTACCGAAATCGACAAAAATACATTCGTGGCAATATTAAAAAAGTTTTCGCATATAGTAGAAAATAAGAAAAGTGATAGTTCCACTCTAAAGTACAAAGAAGATGCGTGGCAGGAAATCACAGAACAGTTTAATATGTCTGCTGTGATTTCATGTAAGGTTTGTAGAATAAACAATATTATTTGGAACGCTACCATCCCGGAGCCTGCGCACTGTGTGCGCTCGTATTGGTCAGCGTTTTTCCTTAATAATTTCAAAACGAAGCGACTTGCACTCGTTCTGGGACACCCTGTAATATAAATTGTATTTTTCAGAGGAATGTTGCACAATTAAAAAAGATGTGGAGTAATATGAAGTCTGCTCAACGAAATGCAATTATGAGAGAAAGACAATCGCGATTGGCAATAGGGGGAGGACCTGCAGAACCTGGAGCAGAAATAAACCCAGAAATAGCAGAGATCGTGCCATTGTTAATGAAGAATGCGCCAACTATTTTATCGTCTAATTTCGCAGAAGAAGAGTTGGCGAACAGACGCGATGCTATATTCCATGAGGAATACATTTTGGACGATATGATCGAAGTGGATGATAAGAATCCTATTAGTATAAACACCACTGAAGAAATTAGTTACATTGCAACGGAAGTTAATGATGATGGTCGTGAAGAAGATCATTGTATTCTTGGTAATCGGTCCCTACAATTCAGAAATACGGAAATTGATGAAATCGTGGATAGTATGCTGCAGCGAAGAAAACCGCACAAAACAGCCACTTCCGCCAATTTGATTTTGAAGAAAAAACATCAAATCAAATTTCTCTAAAACTGTACGAATAAGAGTAAAACGGTATGCAGATTCGTAATCAGCGTACAAAACACTATAAGAATCACCCAGTGAGAATTGGAAAACAAATTCACTGTCGGACAGTGTAATCGAAACAAACGTAATATCCATAGAAATGTTCAGATTTCCGGGAAGATTGCGGCGAACATATCGATCTTTTTTTGTTAATAACTTTTGAATAAACAATAATTGGCGGTTTAAACCTATTGAATGTTACTCAGGAGGGCGTCCTTGATAATATATATCAATGTCAAGAAAATCGGGTGTGGGAGCTATTTGGAAGTTTATCCGATGAAAGTAACCCTTATTCTGATTATGTCCAATCAAACTTCAATACTGATGAATTAAGACCAATTATAAATGTTTTAAATGAATTAAAAAATGAAAAACAAACCTTGTATATACTATTCGCTAAAAACTTACATCATAATAGGATCGAACATAAAAACATTTTTGAATGTCTAATAACACTAAAGAATTTAATTGGAAAAAAATCATTTGTTCTTGTTCCGCCAGAAAAAGGAAATATCACCAAGCCTCACATGTTAAACGAAATGATAACTTTTATTTTTCCTCATAATGAAACAAAAATGTTTAATACCACAAAGCTGGTTCCAAAAAATCAAGATGAAATACAGTAATGCTTCGAAATAAGCAAGTGGTCTCTGCTTCGAAATAAGCAAGTCGCTATCCCCTCTTTTTTGTTTGAAGTCGCCCGCAAAGTGAGAGGTACGAGAAATGAGTGAGAGGTCCATGAAAGCGCGAAGCCGATGTTTAGGGTAATAAATTTCACGCTTGACTGAGCAGTGACATCGGTTAGTAGAAGAAGGATGGAATATATATAATGCTTTCTCAGTCTGGTATATTTGCTTCGAAATAAAGCATAGTGCGAGAATGAGAGGGCATGTTATATTCTATCCTTGTCCAGAAAATAACATCGCTGCTCGGCCGATCACTTTATGATTTGCCGCTACCTCGGATCTCTCACTCGTTTCTCGCGTTCTCTATCGTCCCGTTTCGAGAACAAAGTCAAGCCGAATAGCTACCTGCTTCGAAATAAGCAACTGTTCGGTCCCGAGCCACTTGCTTATTTCGAAGCATTACTGTATATCGTCCCGTTCATCATAGCGTTCAAGGTATCCAAAAATCAATTTTTGTAAAATTTCCAATCACATACAAGAGAGACGGCCCACGAGACTGCGGTCTTGGAAGTTTCCCCCTGGGACCGTCTCCTCTCGCCGTTCAGTAATTATTTGTCGAAAACCACACCGTCGTTCGAATCACAATCGCTGTTTTGAGCGGAACGCTATTTTAAATTTCGCCGGAACTATCCTGACAAGGATATGCAGGAAGATTGTGGAAAAGGTAGTTTAATAAAGAATCGAAATTCGTCACTCAATGATAACACAAATCACTTTTATTAACTCCGCTTCCGCGATTGAAGTTTTAATAAACGTGTAACTTCCCGGCGATACGTTGAAGGCGAAGCGAATATTGTCGTTTGAGTATTCGAGCAAGCGACAAGCGCGTTGTTAGAATTAAGCGAGACATCTGTATTGCGTTCGATGTTTTGAACAAAAGTGATCTATCGATCACCTACAGGCACCGCGATCACGCGTGGCGCCAGGATCGAAGGTTTGTGACGTCATTAACGGACGAGTTAATTTGTCGAGCGGGATTCTTAAACTAAGCGAAATTAATGAATAAAATTAAATCTTAACCTAATTGTAGTATTAATTTACAACCTTAACAATCGCGGACATAATAAATTAAATAGTCTTTCCTGATATTTTCCGATACAAATTTATGTTACATTTTCTCTTTAATATATTTCATTTTCATATTCTTTTTATTATATATTTCAGTTTCTCTTTTATGTATTTCTCACAGCTCGCACCTTTTGTTAACTAAACCGTTTTCATTGTTATAACTATTTTTCTGAAATTATACCTTTGTTACTCATATTCAGTTTCTAATTAAGTTACGTTCAAACACATTTCCTTCCTATACTTTCACGCCTACCATCTGCGCACAAATTCACGCGAGGGACCCGTATGGGACTAGAGCATTGACGGACTCAGCAGTAAATCTAACATCAAATTCTGCTGACTCCTTTTAATCGTTCTAATCGTAGAGGACGATCGCGAAAGTGATCGTCACAAGTGATTAGGACTGGTGGCAGCGCTTATACCTTTCTCAACCGCGTATTAACATTCCAAATAATTTCTTTTATTTTGTGCGGCGCGCGCCGTCTCTCGCTCGCGACGTAACATGGTGTATACTAATTTTATTATGCTACACCGGCATAAGCAGATATACGACGAAACGTACATCGTGCGCGCGATTGTACGCTGACAACACATAGTAAGTTACATATTCAGATTTCTTCTTTTCGTTGTAGGCCATAATATATGACGATAACAAATACAATAACAATTCAAAGATATTAAAATGGGGTGTGTTTCCGAATGGCCCTGTTAGAATTGAGAACTCGGGTTCGGCATATAACCTAAATTGACTACCAGAAACCGATTAAAATTGGTTTCAGAGCTGGATGTCTTACCGTTTTTGAGATATCGTGGTAAGAAGTTTTGTAAAATTCTGGGACTAAGTATGCGCGATTCACTACTGCGCATTCGGGGAACGTTAGGCGCATGCGTATTGAGGCTAATAAAACCATATAGACGATTCTCGCGCATTTTCTGATCATTACACTTCAAACTTTGAAGTGAATTTCAAAGCTTCAATTATCTTTCCGTAATTTCTTAAATTTTTTTTATAATTCCATTGTAGGTTTATTAATATAGCTTTTACGTTTATTAATATAGGTAGGTTAAAAATTAATACAGGTTTATCTATATAGATTGTAGATTGATTGTAGATTTATTAACACAGGTTACAAAATGAACGACAATCCATTGAATGGTCAGTGGAATATGTCTCGTATTTTTCGCGAGATAATTCCAGATCGAGAAATTTTGATACATCGGTGCCAACGTGTGGGGCTTCTCCTAATTCGGCGGTTTTGTCCGAAAAAGCGGAACAAGTTCCGAAGCCGTACCTACATTATAAGAATAGAAGTGAATAGGTTAGGTTATGCTACTTTTTATGGGGTGGGGGCGCAGGGGGAAGGGCGGTGCCCCACCCCCGCCCATTTATTTCACAATATGATGGAATAGTGACGTGTTGGCATGTTAACGTTATACTATAATCTGGGTACGGCTTCGGAACTTTTACCGTTGGATCTTCCGTACCTGAATACAATGATTGGTATGCATGAGTTGATAGTTTTTCCATTTCCGATGACACTTGAAGGGTGGTGGCTGCTGGGGAGTGGATTTAATAGTGCAATGCGCCCTTTAATAGCGCTAGTATATGTAAGTGTAAACTTGGGAACGGTAGAGCGGGTTATGAACCCCACGAGGCTCACAAAACAATGAGGTTAGGTTAGGTTCCGTGTATGCGCAGTATCGAATAGCATATGTTCAGTATTGAATAGTACATGCGCACTAATGAATTGCACATGGTCAGTATCGAATAACGCATACGTAGTCCCGGAATTTTACAAAACTTGTTACTACGATATTTCAAAAACGGTAAGACATGCAGCTCTAAAAACAATTTTAATCGGTTTCTGGTAGTCAATTTAGGTTATATGCCAAACCCGAGTTCTCAATTCTAACGGGGCCATTCGGAAACTTATCCTTAAAATGTATTAAATATCTTAACTGTACTTGTTTTGTATGAGATACATTTAATCATTTAATTGTGAGTTTCAGGAACGCTATCGTGTACCCCCGATGTTTTACCGTGAACTTTAAAACCTGCTATGGTGCTCCTGTATTTCATCTGTATATTCAATCATTGGTAATTTTGCACGGCTGTTTGTAAAGTTATTATTCTCATATTTAATGCTCTGTAAATTGTATAACGTTATTTGATAATTCCCACAATAAAATTGATAAAAATATGACTTATTTCGTGCGATATATAATTTCGCCTAAATTCCTGATCAATTTTTCATGTACGCGCGCATGAAATTCTTCGCAATCACAAAATTTTGTTTTGCACAAATTGCTTCTATCTTTTGATAATTATGTTCCTCTGTAAATATACAAGGATAGTTAATCAAGCTATTTTTAATGAAAAAATGTACCTTGTCATTAATTGTAAGATATTTTTCTTTTCTTATCTTCCTATCTCCTTATAAATACCCGGTCTTCGCAACTAATTCATTGTCAGTGTCATTGGTACTTTTTCAACTGCACGTAGCATTAGTTATCGATAAAATGGTGAACATATATCCGGCAAACGTAATTAATTTACTGGTAACAGCTCTACATACAGTGTGTTTCAGAACTCGCATTGGTCCCGTGAAGGGGTGGTAGCTAGGGTGATTCTGAACAATATTTTCCTTTGCAAAAATGTCATTTGAAGCTTCGTTTTTGAATTATTAAGGAAAAATACTGACGAATCAGAGCGCGTATGACGCGCGGGCTCCGGAGCGGCAGCGTCAGCTACGAAAGCGGGGCTCGTCGTAGGTCGCGAACGAACGGCTCGGCACCCCGTTGGTATAACAGGCTAAAAAAATTGTACTGGTTGAACATTTTTAGTCGTTGTTTAGAATGAATACGGAACCTAATCTCTTGTCGCCTGTCATTATGTAAAAAAGGAAATTCTAAGCATTCTAAACAACAAATAAAAATGTTTGAAATGGAATAATTAATAAAGGTTTGAATTGGAGGTTACGTTAATGATGAAAAATTTGAAAACAATTTAAATGAAACTTACCCATTAATTCCTAAATTAACCTGCTACGCTGAAAGCAAATAATTCTTACTGGGTCACTGTGTCGATCCTGAACATTCGAGGAGGGAACACATTACAAAGAACTGCTGATCTCCAAACGAGATCATTGAACTCACTTAACCACACGGTCACTATCACCTTTCACAGAATTTTCTTTCACGTAAATAAACATTTTTATTCACTGTCGCGTTGCTGTTGCACTGGACACAAATGAAAAACGTAATATTCCGCACTACTTCGTAACGTTTTCACGACTTTATTGGTCTTCCTTTCCAACTTCAAATGGGACTGTTAGCTTGAGCGTCTGCGAGATCTGTTTTGCTTTTTGTCTTTTTCTACATTCAAAAATGGGTCATGGTTCGTGCTCATAATCCTGTTATTCTCGGTAACCAAGAGTGACTGAGGGAGACTCGTGTTGACCCTTTGAAGTCACCGAACGTAGAAAAAGATGAAGAGCGAAAAAGACCTCGCAACATTCCAGCTGGCAGTCCCATTTGAAGTTGGAAAGGAAGACTAATAACGTCGTGAACATGTTTTTCATTTGTGTCCAGTGCAATAGCAACGTGGCAGTGAATAAAAATGTTTATTTACTTGAAAGAATCGGATCCTTTCGGACCATGTAGTGAAATTCTGTGAAAGGATAGTGAGCGTGTGGTTGAGTGAGTTCTCGTCTGGAGATCAGCTGTTCTTCGTAATGTGTTCCCTCCTCGAATGTTAAGGATCAACACAGTGGAAATTATCTGCTTTTAGCGTAGCAGGTTAATTTAGGAACGAATGGGTATGCTTTAAATGTGAGTACGCGTTCGCGACTAGACTATCGGATGCGTGAGGCCTGAGTCAACGAGGGTCGTAATTCCTCGTTACTGTTTTGATCACGTACGACCTTACGACCGTTTGAGGAGATTGGGTTGGTAAGGTTGTAAGTCCATTATAGACTGATCGTGGTGTTGAAAACTGTTTAATACTTGCAAAGATTATATTCTGGCGGTTTCTCTTCGAATTCAGTTTCTAATGAGCTCGGGGACCGAACACTCGCTTATTTAAAATGTTGGTTGTGGTAGGCTCCGAAGGGCATCTTCGACCGAGAAACCAATCAGTGGGATTTTCAATTGTCATCAGCACCGACTGGCTACTCGGCTCGAAGGGGTATGTCCAGCGTGGTGGGCTAATTCTACGAGTGACAAAATGACCTGGGCCATGTTGACCCATGCTTCTTCGAGGCCTTGTCGAAATTGTCCTGATGTCCGAGTATTCCTGTGTTTGCGTTGCACATGTTGCAAGCAATTAAGTTGTTGTGGAGACATCCCGTTGCTTGAACTGTTGATCCCTGTATCGGTCCGGCTTTGGGGCTGGTTGGTTGCAGTGTCTGTCCTATTTCAAAGTTCTGGTCGTGGTACAATGGGATCGGTGGCCCGAAAACCTTTTCGTTTATGGTGATTGAAGACGGTTAAGGGATCGGAAGTGTTTTGTTTGGATTTGAAATATTGATTCGTAAATGCATACTTGAAACAGTTCGTTGATAATAAAAAATGTGTCGATGCTTGTATTCACGCCCGAAGGTTTTCGCGGCCGTGTACGAGCAGATGTTTTATTGAATGTGTAACATCCCCCCCGCCTTGAGAGGGCACCGATCAAGAGATGAATGTGAGGGGTGTGATGGATACTGTGTTCTTGTGTTTAAGTGTTTATGCTAACGATACAAAATAAATCTTGAATTTAGAATAAAAAGGTGTTAAAATACAAGATCAAAATGGTTAGATAATAAATATTCTTAGGGCTTTGTGGCTGAACGTAGGTCAGCTCCGTCCATGGATGCTGGGTCCACTGTGTTATGGTCATCTTCTTCAGGTTGATAGGGTAAGAGTATAAGCTTTTTCGTGCTCCGATCAAGTACGCTTGTGGCCGTCTTAATGGTTGCTGCACGAACAATACCGTTGGAGCCGGGGTGAACCTTGGTTACTTTGCCTAAGGCCCATTGCGTGAAAGGAATGTTGTCCTCTCTCAGATGGACGAGTGTGCCCTCCTTGATTGGATGACTGCCCTTGATCCATTTACTGCGCCGGGTCAGCTCATTCAAATATTCTCGATGCCAACGGTTCATGCTGCCAGCTCGACAGACGATTTGTGGGAGTATCTGTGAAATCGCCTTCGCGTAGGCTCGCGAGGGAGTCGTTAATAAGGAAATGTCCAGGTGTCAATACGAGGAGATCATTTGCATCGGCGGAAATGGGCGTTAAAGGTCGCGAATTAAGGATTAACTCAATTTCGATAATTAATGTGTTTAAATCTTCAAAGGTAATAAACTCAGTACCTACAACGCAGACCTACGGGTTAGATGGTGTTTGAAGGCCTTTACCGGCGCTTCCCACAGGCCACCGAAGTGTGGTGCGTGGGGTGGGATAAAGCTCCACTCAATAGATCGATCCGCGAGAAAAGTCTTTACTTTCTGGTTGTGGTCATCCGACTTCGAGAGTTCGTGTACTTCTCGTAATTCGTTGAATGCCTCCACGAAATCCGAGCCGTTGTCTGAATATAGACGTTTACAGAACCCCCGTCGAGCAATGAATCGTCGAACTGCGGTTAAGAAGGCTTCGGTTGTAAGGTTGCTAATGAGCTCTAAATGAATGGAGACATTATTGCAGAAAACATCACATTAGGCAGACATAAGTACAGAATATGAATGTACATAAATGAGAGACAATGAGAAGTACACGACGAGGTACGTATGTGATATGCTATGCATCGCCTTGTAAGCGAGATAGAGCAAGCTTCATGTCACATCTTAGAGTGGAGGTAGATTTAGTGAATATATCGATTTTAGTATGATAGTTGTTGCCGGTTTCACACACCCTGTTCATGGTGTCGGTGTGGCCAAATCTAGATTTGTAGCTTGTAATATAGAACGAGATAAAACTTCTAATGACACGAGGTGGAACATAAAATCGGACCAGGCTAAGAAGTTCAGAACAGTCAGTTTTAGAGGTTCAGATACCGTTTAAAAATAGAACTTCAGCAATGGTACGCCTGTTTTTAAGAGGAAGTAGGTGATATTGTTCCATAATTCTGGTATAGTTATGTTCATCCCACGTCATGGGATTACCCGTTTTATATGCTAAGAACCTAAGGAACTTGTGTTGTACCTTTTCGAGTATGATACAATGCTTCTTTGAGCGCGGCGACCAGATTATGGATGCATACTCCAGATTTGGTACAACAAGAGCAAAATATATCATTATGAGGGTGTGCGGGTTCCGGTAATGTGCACATGTACGCTTTAGAAAGCCAAGGGTTTTGGATGAAGAAGCAGCTACATGAGCTATATGCGTGTCAAAGGTTAAGGAAGAGTCGAAGAAAACTCCAAGATCTTTAACATTATTGCAGACACTGAGTTTCTGACCATGAAGCATGTAGTCGTAGCGAAGTGGAACTTTAGCACGATGAAACCGAACTATGTGACATTTATTCAAATTAAGCGGTAATTGATTGCAGTCACACCAGTCCTCGAGTCTGCAAATATCAAATTGCAATACGGCGGCGTCAGCAAGATATATGATAACTTTAAAAATTTTTAGGTCGTTGGCAAACATGAGAAATTTAATGCCTATAATTATAAATCGGATGTCATCAATAAAGACCGAAAAAAGAAGAGGCCCTAAGAGCGAGCCTTGTGATACCCCAGAAGAGACGGAAATTGATTTGGAAAGAAAGTCCCGGAATTTAACGCGTTGCTTGCATCCAGTGAGATATAAAAAGAGCCAATTTAAGAGAGGACCGAAGATGTCAAAACATGCCAATTTGTCAATTAGGATATGGTGATTAACTTTGTCAAAGGCCTTAGTGAAATCAGTGTAAATAGAATCAACCTGCTGGTGTGATTCCAGAGCAGATGCCAAGAAATTAGTGTAGCAGGCGAGATTAGTGACCGTAGACCGACCCCTGAAAAAGCCATGTTGATTGGGCGATAGTTGAAGGCTTAAGATGTCAGTGAGCTTCCTAGTCACGATAGCCTCGAATATTTTAGAGGCAACACTTAGAAGAGAAATAGGCCTGTAATTGGTAATGGAGGCCTTGTCACCATTCTTGAAAACTGGGGTTATAAGACCAGTTTTCCATTTAGTTGGAAAAACTCCGGAAGAAAGTGAGGCATTAAAAATCAGCCAAAGTGGTCTGGCAAGGATAAAGTTGCAACTCTTAAACAAGGCAACCGGTAAATCATCCTCATTCTCTTATGAAGGTTAAGTCCCCAGGACTCTTATGAAGGTTAAGACTATTAATTTCATTTCAAGAAGACATCCGATATATTTATGCATAAGTTATTAAAGTCATGTGTTACCGTTGGATAATGCTGACTAGACAATTGATACTGCAGACTAGGACCATCTCTGTAGTTAGATTCAAAAAAATTCGCAAACACATCAGCTATGGGTTGCGCATCAGAGGACTCAGATCCGTTAAATGACATACAGTGAGGAAGAGCATGAGAGAGTTTGTTAGAATTTACATATTTCTAGAAAGATTTGATGTTGCTATGAATCTTGGTCTCTGTTCTCTGCATGTATTCCACAAAGCATTTCCTAATCAAGGAAACACATCTGGATCTGAGTTCGCTGAAAAACAGGTAATCGCAGTGATTAAGTTGCTTTTATAGACAAGATGCACAGCCTTCTTGGCCCTAATAAGCGAGAGAAGTTCTCCAGTGAACTAAGGCGGGTACGATCGAGGTGTTAATAGCCTATAAGGAACATACAGTTCGATGGCCTGTGAGACTGCAGTATAAAAGAAGTTAATGGCCTCATTAACGTTTAGGTTAGAAAGGGAGACATCCCAATTGATGGAGTTAAGGAAGGACTTAATGCCAATGAAGTCAGCACGGTTGAAGTCGCGTTTAGACGAGTAAGTGAGAAGAGGTGGAGGAGATTCAGAGTGCAAGTCAAGATTAACAGAAAAGGGAGGATGGTAGGGGTCAACAAGTAAAAAAGGATCGACAGGAGTTAATTTGGGTACCATTTGGAGATTGGTAAGGAACAGGTTGAGAATGGAGCCAGTGCAGTTGCTGTTGAGATTAAGTTGAAGAAGGTCACAGGATTCAATTAATTCGATTAGGTTATTGAATATGGATAAAATAATTTTTAACAAAAAACAAATCCGACTTCGACATGCACTAAAAAGTGTCAAATAATTTCTATTTCATTTATAGCAATATTCCATAGCTATTAATAATATCTACTTAATCGTTAAATAGGATACCAAATACATTTCAAAGTTTTCGGAGGCGGCGCAAAATTAAAAACTTTTCCTCTACTAAGAAGATCCTAACTCGGGCGTCGGCAACCTATGATAAATCACCCATTTGATAATTTCAAGTAAATAATATTCAACGGGAATCAACAAACCCATTGCGAATTAACTATACTGCAGTTCACGAGTGACCGCACTTAACTCGCGTAGCTAGTGACCTACTGTGGTCTAGGGAGATTTTTAATAGTGCGTGTGATTCCCCTTTACAGCTTGCTTCTTACTTTGCGTTCACATCATTTTTTTCTTGCGACAAATAATAGGAATTTCATTGTATCGTGAAACTTTACAATATCATCACCGGTTATCAATTATCGTATGTCATATATTTCTGCCCGCCATTACATTTTTTTTGCAAGATCAATCGAGAAATACACTTTACAAGATGCAAAATGTTTGATTCGATTGGTCCATCCGTCTCGCGGTAATCGGTGAAAAATATAAGTCAAGCATTACGTTTATTGCAAAAAAATCGTTAACAATGAAAAAATGCAAAATGTTTTTTTAACAGGACCAATCGGGAGACATACTCTACAAGATGCAAAATGGTTCGTTCCGATTGGTCCATCCATCTTGGAGTAATCGGCGAAAATATATTTAGAAGAAATAGCCGTTAGGAATGAAAAAATGCGAAATATTTTTTTTACTGGACCAATGGGGAGTTACACTCTACAGGACGCAAAAAGTTTCGTTCCGATTGGTCCATCCGTCTCTGACTAATCGGCGAACGTACGTCGAACGTACATGACACAGTACGTTTTTTTGCAATAAAAAGCGTTCGGGATGAAAAAATGCAAAATGTTTTTTTAACGGGACCAATCGGGAGACATACTCTACCAGATGTAAAAGGTTTCGTTCCGATTGATCCATCCGTCTCGACGTAATCGGTGAACATACATAAAAAAAAAAAAAAAAAAAAAGATTCTAAGATGTAGCGGTAGCTAGATGCAGATCAATTAATTTAGTCCTTAGACCCCGGACATTCTGATAATAAATGCCTAGGGGAGTTCTCAGTTTTTTGGAGGAACACGACGCTCTTTGGTTTTGAAATCGACGATACGCGAAACGCCCTTGATGTAACGGATGGTCTTGGATGTATCCCCTTGAGCCTGGATGGTAGCGAGCTCAGACCTAAGTTCCCTCAAGTATTCCTGCTCCATCAACGTTTTGTCCTCGGTGATCCTGTACGGGTTGGGAGTTTTGCTCCTGTTGACCAGTAACTGGCGGACCATAGTCGAGTCCTGCAGAGTGACCCTCAATAGCCTAGGACGGGGACCTGGATGCCCCAGTCGGGAAACCCTGATGTCGGTGTGGGCAGACGGAGAGATGGCTGAGAGAATTTGCTTGGCAGTATCAACATCTGTTACGGATAAAGTAGGGATCCTCCTAGGGATCTACGCGAACCGTCGATAACGCTCATCTATAACACGCTCATGCGCACTCGCGTCACGTGCGCTAGAAAATCGATCGCGCACATCAAACATTCATTCGTTCGTTAACGAGCACCTCAATCACACCAAACCAAACCGTTTAAAGCAAAGTTCGCCAAATCAATCGTTCGCTCATCAAATCAATCGTTCGCTCATCACATCAATCGTTCGTTCATCAAATTGTATTTTTTCATCGTTTTATTCGTTGTTCGTGTGGGTTGTGTCATACATATTGTGAATAAATATAGTTTGTGTTTGTTATAATACGTGCAAAGTTTATCAATCCTCCTCGATCTTCAGTCTCTTGATAAGGGCAGCCAGCCCACCCACGCAAGACCCGCGTGATACAAACAACATCATTACACGCTGAAACGGGTTGAGCGGATGTACCCGCTTGGATGGAGGAGGAGCCGGTGGTTTCAGCAATCCCGTGAATAATAATACTTCTGGCTCTTGATTTCCTGTCAGCAAGCTCGGTAAGAACGGATTGTGTAATCGAGATAGGTGTGGCAAGAAGTGGTCGAGACGAATTGTTATTTTCAAGAGCCTGAACCCTTTCATTGAGATTGGATACAACGCCGCGTAGAGAACGAAAGTCCTCTCTGATAACGGCTATATCGGTTCTAATCACATCAAGGCACTCATGACGAAAAATTTGAAGTTCAGCGCGGATTAATTCGCGAATGTCATTCAAAGAAGGTAATGAAGGAGTGCCGCCTATTACCGATAATAAAAAGTCACTAACAGGTGATCCAATAGATGTCCAAGGATGTCCGGTTCGAGCGAGGCAACTAGCTCCAGGATTGGGGCTAATGCCACAGTCCAGGCAAATGACCGGATTAGTCACATTAGATCTACACCCTTTGCACTTGTCGGACATTGCATAGGAGAGAGTTAAGCATAAAATGCGGTAGAGCAAAGTAGAAAATGTCAAACAGAAAATACAAGATACAAGAAATCGTCTCTACACAATGGTCACTAGGTCCAGTCACCCACAGCACAACGTCCAGCAACGAGGGATTAACCGGTACATTGCAAGAAAACTAGAGAGATGAATGTGGACAATTGCAAGAAATTATAATCGGTTTAGTTTAAGCCAATAACCGTTGACAGCAGAGAAGATACGTGTTTACAGTTCGAAGGTTGTTCACTGAATGAAACAAGTTACCATTTTTTGTTCTGGAACGATACCGCATGAGGCTATCTCGTTGGTTGGCCAAAGAGATTTTTCCTTCGCGAGCCACTCTGGATCGTGGTGCCAGATAGATGGTCGGAGGAACTCTTTTGGCGTTTGGCCGCGTGATATGAAATCCGCAGAGTTTTCGTCTGTCGGGACGTGTCGCCATTTTGTGATGTCCGTTTTTGTTTGAATTTCAGACACCCTGTTCGCGACAAATGTTTTGAGTAGGTGTGGCGACGTTCGTAACCAGCTAAGTAAGTACGATAGTGGAATCGGTCTACAAGGCATGATGGATTTCCATATACAATGCCTTCTTAGATGTGGTAATCAAGGATGTCAGGAGTAGGGCTCCACATAGCTTGAGCCGTGGTATAGACTGCATCTTTAACGCCGCTACTTTGGACTTTGCGAAGAAAAGTTCTGTATGTGTATGCCTGTTCGCGTCTGTTGAACGGATGTAGAGACAGGCTCCGTAGGCCTTTTCACTAGTATCGCAGAACTCATGCAATTCTATTCTGGTCGGTGAATCTATGATGGTTTTCCTTTGAGAAATGATGTTCTTTAATAATGGTAATTGTTTGTAGTAATGGATCCATTCGGTGTGGATATCCATGGGTAGGGGCTCGTTCCAGTCCACTTTAATGGACCAAATCTTTTGTAGCAGGATTTTTGTGCCGATGATGATTGGCCCTGAGAGACCTAACGGGTTACAACTTTTGGCGATTTCTGAGGAAATTAAACGCTTAGCAATGTGCGTGGTAGCCATTTGTGTTTTAACCTTGTAAGTAATGGAATCCTCTGAGGATTTCCACACAATACCCAAAGTTTTTAATATTGACGATTCATCGAGATGAAACTGTTGTAAATAGCTTTGTTCATTATCTAGTATTAATTTAGTTTGTGGTTAGTGGTATTAGTGTGCCAGGCGGCGCCAGTTGAGTTCTATTTTATTTTTTTCACAGTCACATCTTTGTTTTTCCGTTCAATGTTCTTCTTCGTTTTCAGTTAGTTAATAAGTAATGGCGTCTAATGTGAAATCAGGCTTAATCCTGTACATAATAATATAAGTATAAGTAAGGTTGTTATCCTGTTCTTAATAAATATAATCTACACAACAGGTTATGGGCCCAGTAGCGCGGGTCAGTGCGTAAGTTGACGGAAAAAGAATAGTGAAACGCTCGGGGGGTCGGTACGAAATAAAAGGGTCCGTTGCACGGAAGACGCCATTTTTAGAGACTTGATCATTTTGTTTGTGAGAGCTCGAATTCTTCGGCCAGTAAGAAGGGCATAAAGGATACTCGCAAGGAGGATGGAAAAAGCAAAGAATTTCCACATACAGAAGTTCGATGGAAATAACTTGAAGCTACGGAAATTCCAAATGGAAATTATATTACGTGTAGAGAAAATTCTGGACGTTGTCGATGGTAGCATGATCCAACCGGCAGTGACTGAAATAGAAAAAAGGAAGGCGTGGGATGAAAGTAATTCGAAAGGTATGTTGTTCATCACTACGGGCTTGGAATACATTCAATTTCAAACTGTCGTCGCATGCGATACAGCAGCACAAATATGGAATCGTCTTAAATGTGTGCATGAACAGCGCAGTTCGGTAAATAAGGTAACGCTCAAGCAGCAGTTTTTTAGTTATAAAATGCATCCAAACAACAGTATCGCTCAGTATATTAGTAAAATTGAGTTGATGGCCTTGGCACTAGCAGATGTAGGTGAGCGCGTTACCGATGTGGATAAAGTTGCAAAGACGGATGCATTTATGGTGCGTTCATAAATGCATGGGATTCGTACGACGAGACGAAACAGACATTCGAAAACCTAACCTCTCGCCTTCTCAAGGAAGAGAAGCGGCTTACGCAGGGAGAAGATGTCGAGGCGGCATTTGCAACGTTAAACGTGAAGAAGAAAAATACAAGCCCTCGAACTCTTAAAAGTGAAAAAAGCGCTGATCAAGGAAAATCGACTAGCAAGGCGAGTGTTGTGTGTTTTTATTGTAAAAAGACTGGTCACATGAAGCGGAACTGTTACAAGTAGAAAGCGAACAAGACGAAAAAAGATGACCAAGACGACGGCTCGAAGGATAATTTAAAGAATGTTGCGTTGAGCGCCGAATTTAAGAACATTTCAGTCTTCGGATGTGAAAATCCATGGGTATCCTTGGGATTATCCTTGCGGATAGTGCAGAGTCAAAACATATGACTTTTCGTAAGGAGTTGTTTACACAACTTCGGTCAATAGACGGTTCGTCTAATGTTGTTCAGATAAGAGACAACTCATTTCTAAAAGCGGAAGGCATTGGCACAGTAAAAGTTCTGGGACTCGTTAACGGACAGTGGGAGCCACGCACACTGGAAAATACCTTATATGTACCAAAATTAAAGAAAAATCTTTTTCAGTGGGAACTGTTATGAGTAGACAATTTAAAGTTACCTTCGACGATAGTAAGATTGAGGTGCGGAATCAGAAGGTCGTTGCTACTGGCATGAAAATGGCTAACCAGTGTTATAAGATGCTGTTTAAGGAGAAAGACGTCGAGCAGGCGAATACAGTGACGGAAGCAACGATGAAGCTATGACATGATAGATTAAGCCATCCAGGTATCAACAGTTTTAAGGAAATGGCCAATCAAGGTTTAATTCCAGGAATAAAATCGAGCAATATCGATAATCTATTTTGCGAATCTTGTCAATCTGGTAAGATACATCGATTGCCATTCCATACCACTTTGAATGCTTGTGTTTGTAAATCTGGAGAGATTATACATTCTGATGTCTGTGGAAAGATGCCGGATACTTCGCTCGGTGGCGCAGACTATTTCCTGTTGTTCAAAGATGAATGTACATCATATCGGTTTGTGTATTTCATGAAGACTAAAAGCGATACATTCGAAACATTTCTACAGTTTCAGAGGATGGTTGAAAGACAGACAGGCAACAAGATAGAAGCGTTCAGAAGCGATAATGGATGTGAATACATTAATGAGCAGTTTGCTGAACATTTTAAAACGACTGGAATAATTGCTGAAAGAACGGCGACATATTGTGCAGAGCAGAATGGTCGGATCGAGCGTGAAAATCGATCAATCGTGGAATGTGCACGTACTATGCTCATCGATGCGAATCTTCCGGAAATTTTATGGGCAGAAGCAGTAAACACAAGTGTCTACATACTGAACAGATGACCAAGCAAGAAAAACGATAACGTTACTCCATTTGAAAAGTTTATTGGCAAGTGTTCGAATTTGAGTTCGATAAAGTCCGCGTTTGAAATTCGAGATGCTGGTTCGGTTGCAAGGAATGACGGTGAGACGGGAATAAAAAGTTTGTACAGTCTGTATTGAACAGTCACAAAACGTATATTTACAAGCACAAACTATATACACTATGTACAGGTCTGTTCGTTGAACAATACAATAAAGCGTGGAGCTTGAAATCGTCGTACAATTCACATGTATCGCGTAGAATCGAGTTTGAAACGGGATGTGTAAAAACCACGTATTGGCGCAACACGTGGTCACCACGAAATTGTATTAATCTCGTGGATTTGGCGAGATTGTAACTCACGCAATCGCGTAGGCCGCCGACATTGAATCGCGGTTTGTCTAGCGAGATTTACGACTGGAGATTGAGAGATTTACTACAGAAAAATAATTTTTAACAAAAAACAAATCCGACTTCGAAATGCACTAAAAAGTGTCAAATAATTTCTATTTCATTTATACCAATATTCCATAATGTGACGGTACATTCTCAATTGTACTAATTTCGAATTGGTACCGGAGCACTTACGAAAAGGAAAGGTCCGACACGTGCTGTGGGATGGGCTGGTCGAAAGAAATCACACTGCTTGGATGTGAGGAAAGAAAGAGTGGTCTTGTCTTTTTTATTGTATAAAGTAAGAGAGAGAAAAAGCATTGCAAAGTGCAGTGATAACAATTGGCAACCATAAATGAACCGTATCAAATGAAATTGAATATACATAAAAATAAATGTGATAGAAAACGTGATCATAACAAAACAGAATATAACTTGTAGTATGGCGCGTAACTGCAAATTATAATATATATATACAAACCAAGTACAATTAGAATATAATAGAATTAAAAACCCGGATATATGAATCCACGAAAAGGTAGAGATAATGCGTATAATCGCGAACAAACGCGTATGACGCCACCGACGTTTGTAACGGTCGCTGGTCGACCGGCGAGAAATGGCGACGCGACAAACGAACGCGAATCGCAATGTGCTTCGAGAAGGAAGTTCCTGACTTCCGATTATGGAACGTATTAACGCAAACAGGCGTTAAAGCGCGCGAGAAGCCCCGTGGGCGAATTGGGCAAGGTGGGAGCGCGGAATTTGACTTCGTATAAATACATACGCGAACACATAGCTATTAATAATATCTACTTAATCACGTGAACATGTTTAGAGTGGTATGGCGACATTGTCGTGGGAATATTTATCGATAGTCTGTAGTATCGATTTGTCTCGAATATCTGTCGAGAACCTTTTCTATTGATGGTAGTAAATTAAGAGCGAAATTTAAACACCATCTGCGCGTACACTTATATAAATAGATAAAGCCTGAATTTGTAGACCCCTCGACGTGGGTGATCGAGCTAAGAGAAGGCTGGAAATCCAGAGAATGGAATAGTTTCACTTTGAAAATTCCTGAAAGACTAATTTATGATGGACCATATCAAATTCGTTATTTTCGACCAAGTCACGAACGGTCATTTTGGCGATCCTGCCAGGATCCACACGTGCTTCACAGAGGAAAACTTCACGCGAAGAATTCTGCGGAACTCTCCAATGAAGGAACTACGAGTGCCATCCTACTGTGAGGAACAAAGGACCCTAAGAACCAAAAAAGATAACGCTGGCTTTTTTGACATACCGTGAAAGAAAACCCAGTTATTCCTCTCAAGGCTCAGATTCCTTGAGTAATTCCCTAACTCCCATCGAAATGCCATCCACCGGACAAGAGGATCTGTTACGACAGCTCTTGGATAAGGTTCAACGAATGGAAAATGGAATTAACCAACAACTATCCATCCTAAGCGAAGAAAATAAAAACCGTGCTAAAAAAATTCAAAACCTTCGCGAATAACTCAAAATGGTAGCTTTAACTGAAGTGGACAGTGGACACTTTCCCGATGATCTAGGAGAAGAAATACACGCCGCTCGAGCTCCAGCCCAACCAGACAACCCATCAAGTAAAATGTTCGAGCGTCGAACGATTTCAATTTCTAACATCTAGAAATTTCTAATTTCTAATTTCTAATGGTCTTTGTTGGAAAACTATGTGCCGTCTAAGGTGCTGGCGAAGGACCACCCAAGTTGAACGGCTTGGGACCGTAATGAGGTGACACGTGGTGTTAATCGAATTATTTATTGTGTGTGCTTGTACCTCGTAGAAGATGTGTGTGTGTGTGTGTGTGTGTGTTTGAAATTGTAGATTGAGATGTTTGATGCTATGTCTGAATTCTATCACTGTGTTTCTCAAATGCTCATGCGCTTATGAACGCCGTGCGACCCTGTTCATCCTGTTGTAACTCCTCTGTTCCTCCCTTCCATTGCGCCCTTAGCGCGTTACCTTTGGAAGGGAGAATAGAGTTTTTCTGCATTTTTTTGGGGGGGTGGAGGACGACTCGGTCACTGGGTTTTTCCAGAGTGACGTTGTGACTCCTTGCCGCCAAAACCGTTAGGTTTGGCGGCCGAGTCATCTTTTGGTAAGGCGAGGTACATGACAGGGTCGAGCTATAGACTACCGTCCCTGTCATAAACCTCGCTTGGCTGAAACTCTAACAGGGCAACTTGCAGAGTTGGGTGATTGGTCGAATGAGCGTGGTCGACTCCGTCTTGAGGCGCACGGCGCGGACCAGCCCTTCAGCGTCGGGATAGCACTCGATCACGCGACCAAGATGCCATTTGGTGGGAGGAAGTGACGGTTCCTTTATAAGGACAAAGTCGGACATTTTGAGATTCGGACGACGCTCACGCCATTTGGACCGTTGTTGCAAGGTGTGGAGATAATCTTGCGACCACAGTCGCCAAAATTGTTCATATTTTTGCTGCATAATCTGCCAGCGAGTGAGTCGATTCTCCGGTGCGTCCCACACTGAAGGCGTGGGAATACTTTTCAGTGCGGTACTTTCCGGGCGTTAACGCGTCAAATGAATCGACGTCGTCCTTCAGAGGAGCCAGGGGTCGAGAGTTTAAGCATGCTTCTATTTTGTACAGGAGGGTGGTAAATTCCTCCACTGTCGGGGTGGAGGCGCCGAGTACCCTTTTAAGGTGATGCTTTACACTCTTGACCCTTGCCTCCCACAGGCCCCCAAAGTGCGGAGCCGCTGGAGGGAGGAACTTCCAACCGATGGAGTCGTGCAAAACGCGACCTCGGACCGCCTTATTGGCATTGGCGGCTTCGAACGCCTCACGAAGCTCGCGCTCCGCTCCGTGAAACGTAGTCCCGTTGTCGGAGTACAGGGATTCCGGAATCCCACGGCGGGCACAGAACTGTTCGAGCGCGGCGACAAAGGCTTGCGCAGAGTAGTTGTGGACGAGTTCCAGATGGATGGCGCGAGTCGCGAAACATACGAACACCGCGATGTACGTTTTTATGGTCGTGCGTCCGCGACCGGACGAGGGTCGTATTGGAATTGGGCCCGCGTAGTCGACCCCGCAGTGGGTGAATGGACGCGATATTCGAATGCGGGGCTTAGGAAGGCTCGCCATGAATTGGGTCTCCGCTGCGGCACGTTCCCGTACACATCGGACGCAACGATGGACGTGACTCCGAACTAGATTTCTCGCGCCTAACACCCAATACCTCTCCCGAAGAACGCGAAGCATGAGCTGCACCCCTCCGTGGAGGGTGTCAAGGTGAATATGGGAGATGATAAAATCTCGGAGATTCTTGATTTCGGGAGAGCAATCGAATGGGAGAATGGGAGGTCGGACAGCTGGAGTCCCCCGCCTACGCGGATTATACCGGAAGGGTCAAGGAAGAAAGGGTCGAGTGCACGTAACGGAGAGCTTACGGGAAGCGCATGGCTCGATTGAAGTGGTCGCCACTCCTCTGGAAACGCGCCACGTTGCCCTTGTCGCATCCAGAAGAGATGCGCGTCCGACGCTTCGTCTTGCGACAAATCCGATTCGGAGTTTGCGACTTCGGGGAAACGACATCGGGTTAGAAAACGGCGCACGTACGCGGTTACGCGCAACAGACGCGGCCAGGAGGATATGTGGAGGTGCAGGTCCCACTGTATTCGGCCGTGGTGAACGGCCACCGGTTTTACTCCGGGTTCTGCTTGTTCGGACTAGGACGCGAGGGAGGTTTGTTTCGGCCAGGTGGCCGAATCGGCGATCAACCAGGCCGGACCGTGCCACCACAACTCGAATGCCGCTGGTTTGGACGGAAGGAGGCCGCGGGATGCACAGTCCGCGGGGTTCTCATCCGACGGAAGGTGCCCCCAGCTTGTCACGGGGAGGTTGGTTTGGATGGCAGCAATTCGATTTGCGACGAAGACTTTCAAGGCGAAGGGCGGTTTCTGAAGTCAGCACAGGACGATGGTGGAGTCGCTCCAACAGTGGACGGACGCGATCTCAAACGGAAGTGATCGACGAATGCATTTAAGACAACGCATCAGTAACACCGCCGCACACAATTCGAGTTGAGGAATGGTGAGCGTTTTCACGGGGGCCACCTTTGTTTTCGCGAGAAACTGTTGGTCCCGACGGGGACGTCGTAGCCTTTTCCGAGGCGTCACAAAAGCCGTGAAGGTGAATCCGCCGAGTGTCATTTGTATAACCGGACCATCGTGGTATCGAAAGCGAATTGAGATCGGTCAATTGATTATAAAAGGTGGCCCACCGCGAGACTATCTCATCCGGAAGGGGCTCGTCCCAGCCGACTTTGAGCTTCCACAGCTCTTGAAGGATAATCTTGGGGAGGAGAATGACTGGAGCGAGCCACCCAAGAGGGTCGAAAAGATGCGCGGCGGGGGAGAGAATGCGTCGTTTGGTGGGGTTCTTCCACCGTGGGAGCGACACTGAGATCCGGAACTCGTTCTGTGCCGGACTCCAGTACAGGCCCAACACCTTTAGCTGGGAGTCAAGGTCAAAAGGACGTTCCAGCGCGAACCCATGGTTTGACGGGTCGATTTCATCCAGAATCGTAGACTCGTTGCTGGCCCATTTGCGCAACAATAGTCCGCCTCGAGCTAGGCAATCGGCGGTTTGACGCTGTTTTTCGAAGGCGTGGGTGAGTTCATTCGCGCCCGACATTACATCAGATCACTACAGATTGATCGTCGGGATGAACCAGTATCTGTCGATACATTTGCGCGATGTCAGCGGTGAAAACGTATCTCCACTGGCGCCAACGGAGGATGAGGGACACCAAATCCGTTTATAGTTTGGGGCCAGCAAGGAGGTGGTCGTTGAGCGACTTTCCATTCATGGTTCGCACTGAAGCGTTGAAGACAACGCGGAGTTTGGTGGTGACACTGTCCGCCCTGGTTACGCCGTGGTGTGGAAGGTAAACCGTCTGTCGTTGGAGGAGGGACGGGTCAGCGACGCTCATATGACCGGACTGGAGATAATCCGCCATGAACGCCGTATACTGTTCGCGCAGGTCACCCGATTTGGCGAGTCGCCTTTCAAGCTGGTGGATGGACGATAACGCGATCGAACGAGACTCCCCAATGTCGATCGGAGGGCTTACTCGAAACGGAAGGCGCACCATATACCGTCCGTTGGGCGTTCGGGAGTGGGTCGCGACGAAATGTGCTTCGCACTTTTCCTCCTTCAACGACAATGCGGAAGGGGGGGGGGGGGGGAGGTCCTCCACCTCCCAGAAGCGCTGTAACGTTTCGTTGACCTCGGAAAGACTTGCATGGTGAACGCGTATTGGCGATCGCGATGGTCGAAGGGACGGAGTTGATCTCGAAATAATCCATCCAAAGATCGATTGTTGTGCCAAAAGGATTCCGGCGGAATTTTTACGAATCCCTCCAAGCAGAATCGCCGCGTACAGGTCACCGATCAGCAGATCGATTGGTGCCGAGGAGAACGGGTCCGGGTCTGCCAACGAGAGATCGGTACAAAAGGAAAGCGCTTCTGGAAGGTGGATGCGATCCGGAACATAGGAGGTGATTCGCGGTAAGATCAGCGCACGCTCAAGCACCACGGGTTGGTCGTTGTCGGGAGAGCGAAGCCGGAATTGAACTGCGGTGTTTATTTCGTTGAAGGATTCGCCCCCAATACCAGTGATACGCGCCGAAGTCGCCTCTCTGCGAAGCCGAAGGGCTTGTACGAGAGACCCGGAAATGAAGGTCGCATCCAAACCCTGGTCGAGAAGGGCGCGAACGGTCATCGTTCGCCCTTGATGGGACTCCACCGTCACCCACACGGAGTGACACTCCGAGCAACATGGAGCGAGTCTGATGGTTTGCGTGAACGGATAGGGAGGTGACGGTGTCCGAAAGCGGAGGAGTCTTCGCTACGTCGGGTCGCGGAGACTTTACTGAGTCGGAACGCGGTTGGTCCGCGTGTTGGCCCCTGGCCCGCCCGCGGAAGTAACCCTTTGAGCTTCCGGATGAAGTAAAGTATTGTGTCGTTTATAGCAAATGGTACAGGAAAACGCGCTAGGGCAGTCAGCAGCTGGATGACTGCGACTCAAACAGTTGCAGCACCGAGTTTGCCGACGAACCCACGTGTCATGTTCGGTGGCCTTCATCGCTCGAAATTTACTGCATTGAACAAGCCGGCGAGATTCAGGGCACAAAGGGCAATTTCTGCGGGAGGTCACGCTGTTGTGTGTCCGAACAGTATTTCGCGACTCCGACTTTCGCGATTTGGTTGAGGTCGAGCAGTCTGTCCGTGACGCTCCGGTTGAGGCGACCGAGGGGGCGCCGGCAGCCTCTAACGCACGCACTTGGGTGTCGATGAACGTCGACAGTCGATTAAGAGGCGGGAAGTTCGCTTCCTCTCCGACATGGAGCTCCCATTGGGAGCGGGTTTTCGGATCCATTTTCTGGACGATCCAATGAACCACGAGATTGTTCCAGGAGTCCACTGGTTGATCGAGCTTGCGTAGGGCGTTAAGCGCCTCCGCATAGCCCGCGCGGAGTCGGTTTAAACCGGACAAGCGATCCGATCCCATCGAGGGAAGCGAAAAGAATTGATTTAAATGCGCGGTTACCATCGCGCGATGCCGGTCGTATCGGGCAACCAGGAGACTCCAGGCAACCTCGAAATTCACGTCTGAAAGGGGGACATGGGCGACCAACCTCGCCGCGTCTTCCCGAAGTGCGGACATGAGATAATGGAGTCGCTGCACTCCGGTGAGACTCGGGTTATTTATAATCAGAGAGTTGAATAGATCTCGAAAGGATATCCATTCGGTGACCAGGCCCGAGAAGGTTGGAAGGTCGATCGCCGCTAGTTTGATATGGAGAGGACTCACGTGGACCGCGGTCGGCGTAGTTGGCGTAGACGTCGGTGGTAGCGTTTCCTCGAAGCAGGCCAGTTTCTCGTGGAGATAGTCGTAGGCTACGAAGTAAGAAGCTTCAACCTCTTCAACGAAGCCTTCCTGGAAGAACGGGAGCTCCTCCCGTTCGATGGTGGTCGCCGCGACTTCAATCCTGGAGCAAGCTGTCTGGCATTGGGTCCAGTACGTGTCCAGTAGCTTCAGTCGTCCTCGTAGGGTCGCCTTCGTGCAGTGGGCGTCGCCCAATTATTTCAAATTCCGAACGAAATTGTGGATTAGCTTGGCTGTGCGGTCAAAGGTGGCCATCTCCACCTTGAGATTAATGCGCTCCTCCTGGCTTTTGGCCATCGTCGGTTAGACCAGGCTTCACGAGTCGAGACGGGTGTGGCGGTTGAGGGCGCGGTCGGTTCCGTTTGAATCGGAGCAACGGCTGGCTGTCGGTTGTAGGTGTTCTCGAACAGTGCCGGTCCCGCGGTGTTTCACTCGCGAAATCCGGCTCGAAGGACCACATTTTGTATAGGACTGTTATAGGGGTCGAGAAACTTCGGGAATGGTTTTTCTTTTCTGCTGCACAGTCCAGCCACGTTTATTTTCACCGTCAACAACTCGTACTCGGTGCACTTAGTGCTCAGTAAAATCGCTTTTGAATTTGGAACCGCCTCTGTCTCCTTCTCGATTTGGATGATTAGTGAGTCGCGAGAGCGGAACGATCCTCGAAGCCGCGGGAGCGGTAACCGGCGCCGTGACGTCACGAGCCAATTAGCGCTTGCCATTTGGTCGGTGCGCCAACAATACCCAATAATCCGCTCACGTTAATTCAATTTGGATTGACAGGCCCGGTGCCTCTCGATCCTTCCAGAACGCGAAGAAAAGGAGTTTCCGATTCTCACACCTTCTGAAAGGAAAGCGAGAGACGGAGAATGACAAGAAACCGTTGGCTTCGAGGATCGCTCGCTCCGATACTGAACAATAATAAAAAAACTGAACTGGTAGAACATTTTTAGTCGTTGTTTAAAATGAATACGGAACCTAATCTGTTGTCGACTGTCATAATGTAAAAAAGGAAATTATAAGCATTCTAAACAACAAATAAAAATGATTGAAATGGAATAATTAATAAACGTTTGAATTGGAGGCTTGGAGGCTACGTTAATTTAAATTGTTTTCAAATTTTTCATCATTAACGTAACCTTCAGTTCAAACGTTTATTAATTATTCCATTTCAATCATTTTTATTTGTTTAGAATGCTTAGAATTTCCTTTTTTACATTATGACAGGCGACAAGAGATTAGGTTCCGTATTCATTTTAAACGACTAAAAATGTTCTACCAGTTCAGTTATTTTATTGTGCTATGCCAACGGGGTGCCAAGCTGTTCGTTCACGACCTACGTCAGACCTGGTTTTCGTAGCCCACACTGCAGTCCCTGAGACCGCGCGCTATACGTGCTTGGTTTGGTCGGTGTTTTTTGTTAATAACTCGAAAACCAAGCCTTAACCAACATTTTGGGAAAGGAAAAGGTTATTTAGAATCACCTTAGCAATCATCCCTCTTCGGCTGTCGAGGTAGTCGCGTGACACCCTGTATTATATCCTACTAAATATGAAAGATTTCATCGCGAACGATACATTCCTTGCAGAGTAACATGAAGGAATAGATTTTTTGCTATAACAGTAGTTATTAACAAATTCCATAAATTTTTGCAAGTTGGATCATCGCGGATATACCTCCTACTAAATGTGACAGATTTCATCGCAATCGGTACATTCCCTGCAGCGTAAACGCCGAAAGATATAAATGAAGTATTACGTTTTTTGCGATAAAAGTCGTTAGGAATGAAAAAATATAAAAATTTTTTTTGCGGGACCATTTTGCGGAAACGATTGTACAGTCGCGAAAACGACGAGAGCGTTCACACGCGACACGTTAGTGACTCCGAGAGATGTACTGCTCTCTGTTTTCTCGCTGAGGACGGAACAGGGCTTCTCCACTTTATTCGAGCTCGCAAAAACGTTTCAACGCGTTTTCTTTTATCGCACAGTGGTTGTTGGCGAAATTCCCCAAATTATCGCAGACCGTACGAAGTTGGCAACGAAAGTATTTCGTCAGTGCGTCGTTACCGATAGCGACAGCACCTCTCGGGCCCACTTTGTCCACGCGGTCCCCTCTCCACGCGGAACCGGCACGATCGACACCATGATCGATTCTTGCTCTTCTTGTTCGTACGCTTAACGTGAGAATACGTGTTTCTGACCACGCGAGTTACGATCAAGTACGCCATTTTTGAACACGCGACGCAGTTTTGTTTCTCTGTCCACGCGCGTTTATGTATCTTACGCATTATTATTTGTACATAGTGTAAATAAACTTTGTTAATAATTAATCAAGGTGCGTGTTTCACTTTCCGTCCTCGCTGGCCATGCAATTTCGGTTACATTTGGTCCTTCGAGCCGGATGAGACACGCCCTTCGCGCAACGGTTCGTGACGACGCAGTTTAGTTCACGCGATTCCGTTGAACGCTTTTCAGTTTGTTAGTGTTAAGTGAGCTCGTAGACTCCTTTAGATTTAGTGATTTTGAGACTGTGACTCTGTAGTTTTTTCTGTGACATTTTTTGGTTTCTTTTGTGACATTTTTCAGTTTTTGGTGACATTTTTAGTTTATAATGGACACACAGTGCAACGTTAGTTTAGTGCTCAGAGACGCTTAATTCAAACACTAACGATGCCGAAATCTCGGGACGCCTCGCCTGCCTCTCCAGATGGCTCCGTCTGTCCAGCAGTCCTGCCAAGGCGGATGAAGAAGCGCCTGCTGCGCCACCTCTGCTTGAGGTGCCGGAGGAGCCTACGCAGCCCTCGCAGGTCTCACGCCCACGCTCGCCCGCTCGGCTCTCGTCGGAGTTACAAGTCCGCGCCAAGGTCCAGGAGGAACGCCTGGATACGATGCTCTCGATCGTAGAGGATCTCCAGGCTTCCGCTGCCAAGGAACCTCTTGAGATTCTCCGCTCGGAAATAGAGATCACGAAGACCACGCTTGTGGAGATGCACTTGATGTTTCTTCAGGAGCATCAGGCGCTGAGTCGACTCTGGCCCGTCTCCCAACTGGACCACGAGTATTATAAGTCCAAGGTGGCCTCGCAAGAAGACAAGGTGGTTCTGACCGCGCTCAAAATTGATCGCTCAGTTGGAGCACCGCCTGAGCCCGCCGTCGACAGCGCAGCCCACAACGCCCACGCAACCGTCCACGCCTCGCCGCTCACGTCTGCCTGAGATCGCACTCCCCAAGTTTGAAGGAGAATACAGTAGGTGGCACCAGTTCAAGGCCACCTTTGCCTCAGTGATCCGAGACCGCGACGACCTTACTGATCTTGACCGGTTCCATTATTTGAAGGAAACCGTGTCAGGAAACGCCGCTCAGCTGATTGAGCATCTGCCCACGACAGAAGAGGCCTTCGCCCAAGCGTGGAAACTTCTCGACGAGCGCTACGAGAATAAGCGCCTCAATATTCAGACGCACATGGACAGGATTTATAATTTAAAACCGATGAAGGTCAGGAAGGCGGCCTCGCTCACCAAAATGGCCAACATCATTGGTGAGACGCTTGAAGCCTTGAAGAGCTTCGGGCTCTATGATGAACATAACTGTTTCCTCATCACCACGCTCGTCCGCCTCCTGGACCCCGATACGAGAGAATTCTGGGAGTCGTCGCTGTCCACGCAGACGGAGTTTCCGACCATGAATCAGCTGTCGAAGTTCCTGGTGGCCCGCGCTCGCATGCTGGAGCAGCTCGAACCCCACCCGGATGCCAGGCCTACGCAGACCACTCAGGCAGCCAGCAGGACCTCTCAGCCCACGCCGCAACGCTCTGAGCCTTCGAGGGTGGCAACTCACGCAGCGTCGACCCGGACTACGCCGCCCACGCCCGCCGCTCACGCTGGGTACACCACGGCGCAGAGGGCACGACAGTCCGCTCTCTACCCCTGCGCGAATTGTGAAAGGGACCATTTCCTGGCCACGGGTCCGGCCTTCAGAGACCTCTCGATGTCAGAGCGCGTGAACGTGATAAAGGCACATGCGCTCTGTATAAACTGTCTTGGGCACCACAACTTGCGGAGCTGTCGGACAACGCAGCGGTGCAAGCTGTGTGAGGAACACCATCACACCACCCTGCACGGAGGTGATGTAAGCCGGGTGATGGTGCCTGGGTACCAGACGTCGCAGCCAGCCGCAGCAAGGACCTCGCAAGCCCCGGCTTCCGCACAGACCTCGAAGACCACGCCGTCAACATCAACCGCAAACTGAAGGGTTGGTGCAGTCGTCGACGCCCACGCAGCCTGTTCAGCCCACGCATTAAAGGACCGCTCAGACCACGCACTGAGACCACGCAGACCACGGACCACACTTCTAGCAACGGCACTCGCCAGAGTGCACACTGACCTCGCAACGCAGCAAGTAAGAATTCTCGTTGATTCAGGCTCTGAAGTCTCGCTTATTTCAGAGCCTTTAGTCACTCAGCTTAGACTCAGAAGACAACGCTCCTCATTGGATGTCCACGGAGTTGGTGGAGCAAGGACCTCGCAGACGAATGGAGTGGTCAATATTACCCTCCATTCAAACTACAGGCCGCTCTCAGTCACTGTTCAAGCACACGTGCTTACGAAGGTGACCACTTGCTTACCATCGGACCCACCAGCTCGTCCAATGCTGCCACTGCATCTGGAGAAATTGAACCTCGCAGATCCTGAATTTCTCGTATCCAGACCGGTGGACATCATTCTCGGAGCAGACGCATACGGGCAAGTCATCAAGCCAAACATTATTCTGCACGCTTCATCACCGTTGATCGCTCAACTTTCGATCTTCGGTTGGTTCGTAATCGGACCCCTCGAGGGCTCTCAGACCACTTGCAGGACTTCTCATCAGGTGACGGTCAATAATACCGATCGCCAATTGAGTGAGTTACTCAGCCGCTTCTGGATGCAGGAAGAGCCACCGCAGGACACAGCACCCTTCCTCACACCAGACGAGCAAGAGTACGAAGATCATTTCAAGACCACGCATTCAAGAGACTCCTCAGGAAGATACATCGTGCAACTGCCGCTCAAACTACACCCACGAACACTCGGCAATTCGTATCAGACGGTGCACAATTGTCTTCAGCGGATTCTCAGATGACTCAGCAAGGACGCCCACTACAATCAGCTGTACACCAAGTTCATGCTCGAGTATGAGCAGCTTGGTCATATGGTAAGACTGAACAACGACTCAATAACTAGTCCGTTTCAGTACTTTCTTCCGCATCATGGCGTTCTGAAGTTGGGCAGCACGACCACCGCGTTGCGTGTGGTTTTCAACGGCTCCAGTCCAACTTCATCAGGATACACGCTGAACGATCTTCTACACACCGGTCCAAATCTGATGCTGAATATCGCAGATCTGCTCATCTGGATACGCAGATACAAACACCTGTTTGCAACCGACGTCACGAAGATGTACCGCCAAATCAAGGTGCATCCTGAGGACTGGAGCTTGCAGCAGATACTCTGGCTTGATGACACGCAGAAGGGAACGCAGTATCAGCTGACCACGGTCACGTACGGGACGAAAGCTGCACCGTATCTGGCTGTGCGAACACTCTTGCAACTCGCTGACGACGAAAGGTCGAAATATCCCCTTGCCGTGGGTCCCATAAAAAATGGCAGGTATGTCGATGACATTTTTGGTGGCGCAGATACCGCAGAACAGCAACAGGATGTTGCATGTCAGCTGACGCAGCTTTGCCAAGCGGGTGGATTTCCACTGGCCAAATGGCATTCCACGAGCAAATCGTTGCTAGAAGACCTCGCAATAGATCAGAAGAACGCAGCAATATCATTCGACGACTGCACAACCAAGATTCTCGGAATTAAATGGATTCCACATCAGGACACGTTCAACTTCTCGACCATATCAGCTACGCAACGCACGCAGTTCATGAAACGCCTCATCCTCTCCGAGGTAGCTCAACTCTTTGATCCACTCGGTTTTGTTGCACCTGTAATTATCAGAGCCAAAATTCTCATACAAGAGCTTTGGTTACAGGAACTCGGTTGGGACGACATTCTGCCTTGTCATATCATTCAAAGATGGCTGCTCATCAGGGAAGATCTTACCAGTCTGGCCAGACTTTCCATCCCACGATGGTTCAACACAACGACCACGTCTACAGTTGAACTTCACGGGTTCTCTGATGCCTCAGTCCTCGCAATGGCAGCAGTCGTCTACCTCGTTGTCCACTCACCGTCCACGGGTATCCACACATCTCTGATCTGCTCGAAAACGCGAGTGACACCACTCAAACTTCTGACCATCCCGAGGTTGGAACTTACAGCAGCGCTGCTACTTTCTATACTGATGCGGCATGTTCACGCTACTTTGAACATGACCGTCACTCAGCCATTTTTGTAGACGTACTCAGAAGTCACGCTTGCATGGATCAAGACGCACCCCTCCAAATGGAAGGATTACGTACGCAACAGGGTAATCCAAATCCAGGAGATCACGCAGAACTATCACTGGAGGCATGTACCAGGATCATCGAATCCAGCTGACTGCGCGTCAAGAGGCATGACGACAGACCAGCTACAGCAGCACTCGCTTTGGTGGACGGGACCACCGTGGTTCACGCAATCTTAGAACGCATGGCCCAAGCAGATCAGCGGTGACGCAGATCAGCGGTGACGCAGACGAGCTAGGAGCTCCAGAAGCTCATACTGAGGTTGCACTGCACACGTCCAACGCACTCAAAGAATATTCCTGGCAATTAATTTATAAATATTCTTCTTTCAACAGATTGCTCAGAATAACATCTCTCTGCCTCACATTCATGGACAAGCTGTTCAAACGAACATGACGCTTCGCCCACGCACTTCACCTCAGCAGCTGATATGGAAAGGGCCAAAATCTACTGAATTCAGGCCACGCAGTCCGCCTTCTTCAAGGATGAACTCGCTGCACTTGCCAAAGGAACAACGCTTCCGTCGACGCATCCGTTCACGAGGCTCACCGCTTACCTTGACCATCAAGGAATCGCCAGAGTAGGCGGACGCCTTCAACATTCAGAGCTTTCGCACAAAGGCAAACATCCTGTCATCTTGCCTCGTGATTCAAGATTCTCAGCGCTTCTCATCGACCACGCATATCTTCAGACCATGCATGGAGGTACGCAATCCACTCTTGCCTTTCTCAGACAACGATACTGGATTCTCGGTGGACGAGCTCCAGTGAAGACGCATATCCTGCGGTGCGTAAAGTGTGCTCGGCAGAGGGGGATCCGTGCCCATCAACTGATGGGTCAACTACCTCTTTGTCGAGTCACTCCATCGCGCCCGTTCACGCACACTGGTGTGGACTATGCAGGATCGCTCATGCTGAAGACTTGGAAACGCAGAGGAGCCAAGTTGCAGAAAGGGTGGATTTATGTATTCGCCTGCTTCGCAACCTCAGCCGTACACTTGGAAGTTGTTACCGACTACTCAGCAGACGCATTCATCGCAGCCTACCGTAGATTCGCATCAAGGAGAGGAACTGCAGCCTCCCTCTACTCAGACTGCGGCACCAACTTCCAAGGAGCGGACGCGCAGTTGAAGAAGCAATTCAAAGACAGCACACGCGAAAATCAGGACATCGCAGCTCTACTCGTCAAGGATGGCACGCAGTGGCATTTCAACCCTCCCGCCGCTCCACACATGGGTGGAAAATGGGAGGCGGTGGTCAAGTCTCTCAAATTCCATCTGAAGAGGACGATTGGAGATACTTTATTGACGTACGAAGAATCAATAACATTGCTCGTGCAGATCGAAGCCATCCTCAATTCAAGACCGTTGGAACCACTCAGCGAAGATCCAGACGACGTCTCAGCCCTCTCACCAGGACATTTCCTGATCGGCTCGCAGATCAACGCAATGCCAGAGCCAACGCTTCTCGACGTCGCAGTCAACAGATTGACGAGGTGGCAATTTCTGCAGCAGCGCCTCCAACAATTTTGGAGACTCTAGTCCACGCAGTACCTGCAACGACTCCAAGCCATCTCGAAATGGCATCATCCATCCAACGAAGTCAAGGTAGGCTCTCTTGTTCTCATTACTGATGAACGCTTGCCCCCAGGGAAATAGCCCATGGCCAGGGTTCTCAGTCTGATGCCAGGAAAGGATGGACTGACCAGGGTCGTCAATCTCAAGACGGCCACCACGACGCTCACGCGGCCCATCGCCAAGCTGACTCTTCTTCATCAACCCTCTCAGGACAGCGCGGACACGCAGACCACATCACCGACCAGTCGCTGATGGCCGGGGGGAAATTTTGGCGAAATTCCCCAAATTATCGCAGACCGTACGAAGTTGGCAACAAAAGTATTTTGTCGGTGCGTCGTTACCGATAGCGGCAGCACCTTTCGGGCCTACTTTGTCCACGCGGAACCGGCACGATCGACACCATGATCGATTCTTGCTCTTCTTGTTCGTACGCTTAACGTGAGAATACGTGTTTCTGACCACGCGAGTTACGATCAAGTACGCCATTTTTGAACACGCGACGCAGTTTTGTTTCTCTGTCCACGCGCGTTTATGTATCTTACGCATTATTATTTGTACATAGTGTAAATAAACTTTGTTAATAATTAATCAAGGTGCGTGTTTCACTTTCCGTCCTCGCTGGCCACGCAATTTCGGTTACAGTGGTCAAACGTCACGCATGTGTTGCGACTTCGACGTTTCGCAAAGAACACGTCACCCGAGAACGTTCCTCTCGATGATGACGAGAGAGAGAGAGAGCGTTGTATCGCGCTTCCCGATTAGTCGGGAAGGATCGGATGATCCTAAACAATAGAAAAGGCTCGTTTTCGACGTAGCGCGTTTGTCATCCGCTTTCCTATAGATGGTTGACGGGTGACACTCGCGCGACACGGCGTGTCAAATCTATTAATTACATGCGCACATTTCAGCGGCGTCTATCGGACGCATTTTTACCTACACTCTCAAACACAACAGATATATTCTACAAGATGCAAAAAGTTTCGTTCCGATTGGTCCATACGTCTCGGATTAATCGGCGAACATACATTTAGAAAAAAAAGTCGTTAGGAATGAAAAAATGCAAAATGTTTTTTTAACGGGACCAATCGAGAGACATACTCTACCAGGTGCAAAAGGTTTTGTTCCGAATGGACCATCCGTCTCGGAGTATTCGGCGAACATACATAAAAAAAAAAAAAATACACATCGAATTGAGTATCTTCCTCCTTTTCGAAGTCGGATAAAAACTATTTTGCCTTGCGCACGTGTTGACTCTGTAAGACACAGTACGATAATGGCCGCTCAGCGTTCTTCTTCGCACACAGTTCCACGGTGGTAACCGTAGGAAGTAGACGTGGTTACAAGGAGTAGGTTTTTAAGGAGCAGTTTAGGGAAATAGTTTTCCCGTGGGGATTGGGGTTTTTTGTTAGAAGATTTCCAAGGGGAGTTTGGTTGTGTGAGTTTCCTTTTTAGGGGCTTTTCTATAAAAGCGGGGATAAAAGAGGAAAATTGATAGTAGTAAGGGCGTGGACCCCCCCTGCGACAGTTCACTGTCGCAGGGAGGAGAGGTGAAAAGGACGGTAAAGCTAAGAACAGAAGCAAAAGTGAAGGTAAAGCATCGTGGAAACTGAAGGAACTTAAGTGTGGAAAATAAAGGATTGGAGTGTGAGTTTGAAGCGGAGTATCTAGAAGAAGACGTTGAAGCTAGAGAATTTTTTGAAAATTTGAGTAAGGGAAGGGAGTTGATAGAAGATACCAACATAAATCTGGAGGCAGTGTTGGGGAAAAATGGTAACTATGGAGCGGAAGGAAAGGGAAAAACAAGAGAGTCCCTAGACTCCCTTGGTGAGGGGACTGCGCAGCATGCGGCAATTGGCAACGCCAGCACAAAGGACGCGAGTAGGCAGGAAAGTACGGCGTCACAGTGTTGTAAAGGCGACGCAGAAGCCAAGGTAGGGACGGAAGAGAATAGGAAAGTAAGGAAAAGAGTGGCGGAAGAAGCTGCTTATAAAGGAGAGGAAGGTAAAAAAAGAGATAAAAGAGAAGTCGAGCCTGGACCCGATACTAACAATCCAAATATAGGTAGTACGGGACAGGATAAAGAAACACACCGGGGAGAGCCGATAGCAGAGAACGTGTTGGAAGAGAATAGTGAAAATAAGGAATCGAAAAATAAGGAAGGGAACGTGGAAGAAAGCAGGATTATCAAAAGAAGAACTAGAGGTGAGAATAGAGCTTTTTATGTCGAGGAATTAAAGAGCCGGAAGTACGTGGTAACCATGGTTCTGGGAAAGGAAACTACCAGCAAGTTTAAAAGAAACAATATTATTAAGATATATAAGTTGTGACGGGTTACCGTCTAGACAAAACGGCTTTCGGCGATCAAAAATCTGTAACTTCGGTTCTTTGGAAATATTTTAATGAAATTTTGGGAAGTTTTTGCCTATATTATGGTACTTACGTTGTAACAATATAAATCATATTGAACTACAGGGTGTCAAAATATTCACGTATAAAGTGTAACGCGTTCAATATCCTTCACTTGTTAGACATATTTTATGTCATTTAACAAAAATTTGACTCAAAACTGTTAATAACTATAAGAGAAACGGATTTAATAATTAAAAAATGACAAGATATGTGTTATTTTAATATATTTATTTATATTTATTATGATCTATACCAAATCATTATAGCATATTGCAAGGACGAAATAAAGTTTTGGATGACGAATATACACGTGGAATGCAGTTAACTGGTTAATAATCATATCTGGTACTGTTTTTTTATCATCGTGCGCAGCGGCCAAGGTGGGTGTAATTTCATTCAATCGCCATTTTTTTGAATAAGTGCAAAAACGTGCACCCAATTTTTTCAGCTTCTGATAAAGGGAGGTTCACTCATTCCTGTAGTAATAATTAAACATTCGGCAAGTGCCGGCATTTTTTTTAAATCAAACGCAAAGTTGAAATTTTAGTTAAATGTACTTCGTTTCAATTAGATCCTATTATTTAAAAAGTTGTTAACATTTTAACTTACTTTATGCACTGAATAGAATCTATACTAATCTAGTAAACTTTATAATTCATTTGAATTTTATCTTTCCGGGTAAAATTCATTAGAATCGTACATTAAAGTTACGGGTAATATCATCAGCGTTTCGTTCTGACGAATTTCTACTGACTTTAAGTGCGGACCACGGCAAAACGGAAACAAATATGAAAAAAGGGATTACACTACGTTAAACTACAGTTTATTCTCTATCGATATACGCAAATAGTTTTTCAATTCTCGAATTCACGAAAATCGACTTTTGATCGCGGAAAGCCGTTTTGTCCCACTGTGCGGCGGTGCGACAAGCTTTTTCCTTTCTTAAAACGTAATGGCGTTGTTGTTAACGCGTGCGTTGTTTCCGATGAGTTCGGACGTTCACCAGACTTGACCTCGTCAGCTATATGACGTGTTGCCTCGAGGGTATGCGCGATGTCATACGCAGCTTGAAAGGTAGCTGGCTTTTTTGCGATAATTTCGTCGCACGTATTACGATCTATGATACCATGTAAATGCTGTTCAGTAAACATTCTATCTAGGAAGTATTCATATTCGCAATGTGCTGCACCCTGCTTTAAACGTAACGCAAAATTCGCGATATTCTCGCCTCTTTGTTGTTTACTGAGCCGAAATTTGATGCTTTCCGCGTATTTGTTTTTTGCGCTGTCGAAGTGAGCGATAAGTGGCGCGCGGATCTCTGCATATGTGAAAGTCTCGGGTTCACGCGATGCTACGAGCAACTTTAACGCGTCTTTTAGCTTCACGCTCATGTGCACGCGTGCAAAATTCGTATGTTGACTGTCAGGAATTTTACTTAGCTGTAATGCCCAATCGAAGCGTTTGAAATAATCCTCCACGGTTATACCCTCCAATGATTGAAACTCTCAGATTGCAAATGGCGGATGCCTTGGCCGGTCGACTTACTGCGCACTGCTTGTTTCGTTGGTAACCATAGCGGCGGCACCGGTGATAGATGAGCATGCTTGTTATTGCTTCGAGCAAATCAGGCGGTATTTCCTTGGACATGCTTGTGACTGATGCTACTTCCGTACACTTGTCAATTGCGCGCCAACTGCGTTCCCTTCTCACTTTGTGAAAAAAAATGTCCATTTACATCTAATAAGCACTAATTTGCAACATTCTGACACCAAATGTTATGTCTTAAATTCGTTTATTATACAAAAACCAAAATAATATAGTTATTTACATCTTGAGTACTAATAAGAATGAATGGGTTGTTGCGTGTCCGTTCGCGGAAAATAGGGATATTTGGGGAATTAAGGCGCAGGTACGACAATCCGTGGAGCGCGGAGGCGCTCCGCTCGCAAGGCGCGGAGAATGAAAATTATAAACTATTATCTACTGTTGGTTACGGTTTGAAGTTCGACTCTTTATTAAAATGTCTTGATTACTATTATGTTAAAATGCGCTAACTTGCGACTCGAGAACAACTTGTCTGATTCAAGCTACAAAATCATTTTGCCAGTTCTGGGTTTGGCGGAGGAGATCTTCGCGCGTTGTCGGTCGATGCCCCTTCCTTGGTGGATCCTGGATCCTCCCTCAGGATCATCCCTCGTCCAATGGTGGAGGAGTCCACCCCGTCTCGTATGGGCCCCTTTTCCTGGCTGTGGTCCACCCTCAGGCGCGTGGAAGTGGAGGCGCTCCGCCAAGACGCTAGAACGTTGCAGCGCACATGTGCTACGAGAAAGCGTGGGACCCAGAGAAATTAGGAAACGACAAGACGTTGTACTTGCCAAAAGGCAACTCTTGAGGAAATTTACGATCCTCTTAGAATGCATGAAAAGACAGGATATCGAAAACGACTTCGTAGCTTTTAAGGACCGTTCGTGACTTGGTCGAAAATAACGAATTTGATATGGTCCATCATAAATTAGTCTTTCAGGAATTTTCAAAGTGAAACTATTCCATTCGCTGGATTTCCAGCCTTCTCTCAGCTCGATCACCCACGTTGAGGGGTTTACAATTTAATCTTTGTCTATTTATATAAGCGTACGCACAGATGATGTTTGAATTTCACTCTTAATTTATGACCATCGATACAAAGGTCCTCGAAGAACATTCAAGACATATCGATACAATAGACTATCGATAAATATTTCCATGGCAGTGTCGCCACACCACTCTAAACATATTCACGTGATAACGTTTCACGTTACAGCGTATATCGTTATCGCGAATATGGGACGCCATGACACAAGACTACCAATCGTTTTCTGAAAAATTATCCTAGGTGGCGCGTCCTCCCTATACGCCTTAAGGCGTGTCTCCGTGCATGGGCTGATACACAACAGGAACGAACAGCGGGAGCGAAGGAAACGATCTAGAAATTAGAAATTTCTAGATGTTAGAAATTGAAATCGTTCGACGCTCGAACATTTTACTTGATGGGTTGTCTGGTTGGGCTGGAGCTCGAGCGGCGTGTATTTCTTCTCCTAGATCATCGGGAAAGTGTCCACTGTCCACTTCAGTTAAAGCTACCATTTTGAGTTATTCGCGAAGGTTTTGAATTTTTTTAGCACGGTTTTTATTTTCTTCGCTTAGGATGGATAGTTGTTGGTTAATTCCATTTTCCATTCGTTGAACCTTATCCAAGAGCTGTCGTAACAGATCCTCTTGTCCGGTGGATGGCATTTCGATGGGAGTTAGGGAATTACTCAAGGAATCTGAGCCTTGAGAGGAATAACTGGGTTTTCTTTCACGGTATGTCAAAAAAGCCAGCGTTATCTTTTTTGGTTCTTAGGATCCTTTGTTCCTCACAGTAGGATGGCACTCGTAGTTCCTTCATTGGAGAGTTCCGCAGAATTCTTCGCGTGAAGTTTTCCTCTGTGAAGCACGTGTGGATCCTGGCAGGATCGCCAAAATGTCACGTCAATAATTTGATGTGACTGAAGTAACTGGTCTCAGAAGGTGGTTCGAGACTTTACAACGAATGGTAAAGTTCGCTTAACCTTGTTAGAGATTTTTATTATATATTCTTTACTCGAAGGAATGCTCAAGACCGTCTGTTCTACAATATTTCGAGTTGTTCGGTCCTGTGTCGTAGCTGCTGTGTCATGACTGCATTGTGTATCATAGTTGCGATGGGTCATAGCTGCTGCGGGTCATACCTATTGTGTGTAGAAGATAGCTTCCTATCGGACGCGTCATAACTCAGGTGCGATATTTTCGCGCGCGTTGTTAGATGACCAACACCACTAGTCAAGCATTATAGATTCATCCTCATCCAAACATCGTGATCACGATTCCTAATTCTTACGCATCCTGTACTTTGTACCCTTCTTTAGTCACACTGTTCCTTGACCATGATCCGTACCACTACTCGTCTCCATCAATAGAATATAAAAGCCTACAAGATTATAGAACAACCAGATGTCAGTACCTACTAGTCAAGTACATATCCAATAAAATTTCTAAGAGTACATAGTGGGAAACTTCCAGGACACGCAGTCTCGTAAATCGCCCGTTTTGCCACACAATCAACCAGATTCGTCGTATTAGATAGAATAAAATAGACAACTTACCAAGCTCGATGTAAAACGAGATATGATAACAATAAACTCAACATTTGCTTGGTGAATAGCTGGATGTTGGAAATCTGGGAGGTGAAGAAGAGAGGAGGGCTTTGTCACACGCGCACTACGCGTTCGCGATCGGCCTTTTATTCGGTGTTACAATTAAACGATTTACTAAACGAAATATAATATACTGAACGACGCGACGCGGAAAAGAAAATATGAATTATTAACGACGATATAAGACTGAAAGAGAAAAGATAGCAAATTGAAAAGTATGAAATTTTACATTCACAAGAGTCTTTGACGCGGAAAACAAGAACTGCAATCTCCCGGCACTCTGCCTTTTGCAAGGTCTTTACCGGGCAGCTAATTACTACAATTTTTCACACGGCAACTATTGCTCGACGCGAACACGGGCTCCCCGTCACGTACCTTGCGATTATTCGACGAAGAGTGATTTGCCACAGTCAAGCGATCGACGTCTCAAGGTTCAACCCGCGATCGATACCCCAAAGTGGGAACATCATTTGGCAAATCAGGGTACGTGTCGAAGGGGAAGGCCCACGCGTATTGGGCTGTGTAGGCGCACTTCGTAGTTTCTCATCCCTCCTTGACCTTCCATTTCAGCTGTGTCTAATGTTGTCTGTTTCTTTCTACCCCTCTACTACACGAAATTCGTGCGTCGCAATTCTAATAATTCTGGAATGTTCGAAACGTATTACGACTTGATTTTATTTGAATTCCGTTAGTCGAAGAGGATTTTACAAACGATGTTTTCGGTATTGATAAGAGGTTTAATCACGTTAGATGTTTAATTCGATGTATTGAATGATTATTAAATTATTCCGTCCTTTATTCATATTTTTGCGGCTTGCGTGATAGAAGAGCAATCAATTTATCGTTATCGTTAGCGAATCATTATTTCGGATATATTTCGCATGTTCTTCAATGCATGTATTAAATACTAGATCTGCGTATATTAATTATTAACGATATACATATATTTCAGAACATGGTAATTATGCATAAAAGGACCCCCACCTCCAATGAGCTTGACCTTGACATATGTTGTCGCGATCCGTTCAAAAGTTACGAAGCATTAAAGTTTCCGCTTTTTTTCGGTGTTTATCTGCACGCAGTGTCGTTGATTGGACCAACTTCTGTCGGGACGTAAGTAGAATAAAAAATTATTATATGTCATTCCTAGGAAAAATTGTAAAGTTGCTGCTTTATAATTATACTAGCGATTACCCGCGACTTCGTTCGCATTGCATGCGTATAAATAAACATAAGTTTGTTTAATTTTGTGATTGATCGCCTCTCTCTTCGATTTTTACAATAAAAATCAATATAATACATATGTGTAAATGCGTGAACTGCATAAAATATTTTTGAATATTTGACACCGCGATCGCAGCGCTGTCTGCCGGATCCAATGTAAAACATTCCAAGATCAACAACAACTTATAAATAAAAAATTAATTAAAAATACATTTTGTAGTGGACCGAATTGTGAATCTAAACCATTCTCAAATCCACTTGAACACACACAAAAAATTTCATCAAAATCGATCCAGCCGTTTAAGAGGAGTTCAGTTACATACACACGCACAGAAGAATTATATCTATAAAGATAAGCAGATTATGGCGGCCGAAACCTAAGGAGTATAACGGGTGAACTAAAAAATCAAACTTAATTGAATTCAATGATTTTGAATCTTGACTTGCGTGGCCGGCGGCCTAACGGCGGCCGGGATATTGTTCTGGCTTAACCTAACCTAATTCACTGATTAACAAGTTCACTAATTTAATTTTGTATTAGATTAGAACAGGTTAGGCTAAATCAATATTCCGACCGCCGTGAGGCAGTCGGCCACGCATGCCAAAATTCAAAAAATAACTGCGGTTTCTCGTCTACTACTTTTATAAATAACAACACTATGACCAGCAAGCAATATGTGCATGTTAGAATTTACCAAAAGACACCCACGCCTTTCTCACCAGCCATCGATGGACATCTGCACTGCCCTTTTTCACAATGGTTTCTGCGACCAGTGTCGGTACTATGGCCAAGCGGCGGTTATGTGTATAGGAAAAGGTTGCTTAAAACGCGAAAACGCGAAAAAAACGCGAAACTTTAATACTTCGTAACTTTTGAACGGATCGCGATCGCCAGTTTTTTCAAGGTTACTTAGGGTCACGACCTTAACAACATATGTCAAGGTCAAGCTCATTCGAGGTGGGGGTCCTTTTATGCATAATTACCCAGAACATTCCTACGCTTAACGTTCGCCAGAAGTTCGTTGCCGATGTTTATTGCCCTAGTCGACCTTTGTCTCGAACGTTCTTGAACGTCGGTCGACGATTTCAAACTACAGTGGTTGTCACGCAAACCTCGCACTTCATAGCCATTCAAACAGTTTTATACCGTTCAATTCCAATCGTTTTCGTATTTTATTGCATTCATTCTTTGGTGGAAGGACCGACTGACGCATGCTTTACAGGTATGTAACGTCCCAGAATTAATACGAGTACGCTACTGCACCGACGTGTACGGAGAGCGGTTCCCTATAAGAAGGCGACTCGTATTTTTATAAAGAAGGGATTATAGGTTCGGGTGGCACGCAGTAAAGGAGTGAAATCCAACGTTAATTCCTTTCTCAAAAAATTTATTCAAAAATAGTAATTGGTTGAATTATATAAAAAGGTAAGTAATATAAAAGATAATGAATTAAATAATATAATGATATGATGAATATGATAATTGAGTAATTGATGTATAAAAGTTTACGCCCTGGGTTAGAAATACAAAAAGAAAATAATTATATTAGTAGAGTACAATGGAGTACGCCCTGGATACAAAGAAAATAACAATCGCGTTTGAGCTAGAATGGAATACAATAAAAGAAAATCAAATTATTAATTACAAAGTAATTCGTCCTAAATGAAAATACAAAGAAAAATAATTAATTAATAAACACGACTCTAGATCCGATTATCAAAACTTTAAATTTATAATGTGAATTTATAAAATAATATAATTTAAATAAGATGATCGATTGTCGGAAAATTGGCTAGGATCCGTCCTGACACTGTAGCAGGTAGCTCGAACGGCCGCAGAACGATTTCTAGGTAACTTAGCCGTAGCTGTTAGGCCGCATCCAAGGAGCTTCTGCTTACGCTCGCTCGTTAAGGGCACAGACTCCTTGTGCCATGACCTGTATGCAGTGATGCCAGAACCGTGGGACGTGGGACAAATTTTTACCCTCTCCACGACGTCCCACGACGTCCCAGTGATTCCCCTACCGCAGTTGTTTCATCTAACACAAGCGCGTTGTCCCACGTGTCCGTGTGAGCTCTGCGGGTTTGACAGAGTTCGGCTGCTTTCGTCATTTCTACGTTATCGGCTCGATGTTCAAACCGCTAAAGCACGTGGCAGCAGCATCGACGAATCAACAAAATAATATAATTTCGTCCATGACAATATGGCTGAATTAAGAAACCAGGAGAATCAGTTCGAATCCCTATTTTACGGTTTCAGTTCTGATTCTTAATGCATTAACGTTTTTTTAATACATAAAAATACATGTTTTCTTGTGTACTTATGCTGCTTCGTTGCTTTATGACTAATGACTGATTTTTCTTTTGAATGAAACTTCCACTAGCGTATTGATGAAATTTTTCGATTAAAACAAGATCAAACACGACATAATTTGAATTATAGTTACTTTATATATTTGCATTAGGTTTTAAATAAATAAGTAAATATAATGCAAATTATATCGTGTTTGGTCTCATTTTAATCAGAAGAACCTTACAATTACATTGGTAAAAGTTTCATTTAGCAAAAATGAAAAATAAAAAAGTTATGGTTAAATTAATATTGTCTCACTCAAATGTTTCTTTTCGTGCCCTTTAATTCTCGGACCTCTTTCTCTTTCGCTATTTGTCCTTTTCTACGCTCGCCAGCATTCAAGAACTCGCTCGAGCTATGTCGTTCTGCCAGCATCACATTTTCGTTACCTATTCATCGAATATTTGAGTGTAACGCAAAATCAAGAGAGTCCAGTATAATAACACATTCTATGCTGAAAGAATATACTAAGTTATCTGTCTAAAAAAATTTTAATAAATCTGACAACAGATTTATTTTCGGGCTGCTTTTCTTAAGTAATCAGCATTTTACCAGTCTCCTGTACGCATCGTGTGTAGCAGTTTGTAGCAAACTCAACATGTTTTCGATATTACGTCGAATACACAACCGATCGAAAAATATTAAAAATGCAGGATATTTTGTGCCGTTTTTTATATGCTAAAGGCGATTGACATGAAATAAATGACTAACAATGAATAGTATAATAAAGGTGATCGCTGTTCATCTATTTCCTTTCTACGATGTATTTCTTCCACAAGAGACGGTTTCCTAACAATTTACAGTACAGTAAAACCTGGGTATATGCAAGACGTCCGATCAAACTTCGACACCTCGCTTGAATATGCATATGCAATGTTTTGATTCGATCTCTCTGACTTTTCGTCTACTTTTAACATCAATTTTAGCAAGTAATTACAATTCAAACTATATCGTGTTTGGTATCATTTTAATCAGAAAAATCTGGCCAATGCGCTAGTAAAAATTTCATTTAAAAAAAGTCAAAGATAAAAATGTTTTATAACTGAATTAGTATTAGTCACACTGATATGTTTCGGCTCTTTCCTTTGATCATTGGACCTCTCTCTCTCCTCCATTGCCTGTCCCTTTCTGCGTTCACGCTTGGCTGGCGTCGCGCGTAACCCGAGATTCGACACCTCGCTTGGATCCCAATCTCTCTTGCATATGCATATCCAGATTTTACTGTACTGTAAATTGTTAGGAAACTGTCTCTTGTGGAAGAAATACAGGATTGCCTGGAAATAAGCAAGTGGTCTCTGCTTCGAAATAAGCAACTTTTTTCGAGGCAATCCTATACTACATCGTAGAAAAGAAATAGATGAACAGCGATCACCTTTATTATACTATTCATTGTTGGTCATTTATTTCATTTCGATGGCCCTTGACATATAAAAAGCGGCACAAAATATCCTGGATTTTTAATATTTGTCGATCGGTTGTGTATTCTACATAATATCGAAAATATGTTGAGTTTGCTACAACCTGCTACACACGATCTGTACAGGAGACTGGTAAAATGCTGATTACTTAAGAAAAGCAGCCCGAAAATAAATCTGTTGTCAGATTTATTAAAATTTTTTTAGACAGATAACTTATTGTTAGTATATTCTTTCAGCATAGAATGTGTTATTATGCTGGATTTTCCCGATTCTCCTAAAAGTGTGCGAGGCTGGCAGAACGACACAGCTCGAGCGAGTTCTTGAATGCTGGCGAGCGTAGAAAAGGACAAATAGCGAAAGAGAAAGAGGTCCGAGAATTAAAGGGCACGAAAAGAAACATTTGAGTGAGACAATATTAATTTAACCATAACTTTTTTATTTTTCATTTTTGCTAAATGAAACTTTTACCAATGTAATTGTAAGGTTCTTCTGATTAAAATGAGACCAAACACGATATAATTTGCATTATATTTACTTATTTATTTAAAACCTAATGCAAATATATAAAGTAACTATAATTCAAATTATGTCGTGTTTGATCTTGTTTTAATCGAAAAATTTCATCAATACGCTAGTGGAAGTTTCATTCAAAAGAAAAATCAGTCATTAGTCATTATAAAGCAACGAAGCGAAAGTGCAGCATAAGTACACAAAAAAAATATAAGGTTTATAGCAAGCTTAACATTTTCTATTGTATTATGGTAATCACTATATTATAGTTTTGTTTCCTTGTTGTATTATAGGAAAGTAAAATGTGCAATATCGTATAAGCGTGGACCAGGTGCAATAGTTGCAAGAAACCTGATATGTATATAACAAATTAAATGAGGAATCAAATTGTATCTAATCCATCTTTCATTGTAATGACCATTCAGAGAATAAAATTATAATAGTTGTAAGGAATAAGAAATAAAACTGACAAACCGTTAAAGATTGAAATTTCTTTATATCCTTACAATTTAACCTAACCAATTTTCCTCGTATGTCTTCGAATTTTCGTATTGTAATAGTTAGAATAACTGTAATATCTAATTGAAGAAATTACTTAAATATTAATTAAAAAAATATCAAAGAAAGATGCAGTTCAACTCCTTTTTTTAACTGCTTCCCAAGTTAATGTATTTCATAGTATTAATGTATTAAAAATGTATTTTTATGTATTTAAAAAACGTTAATGCATTAAGAATCAGAACTGAAACCGTAAAATCGGGATTCGAACTGATTCTCCTGGTTTCTTAATTCAGCCATATTGCCATGGACGAAATTATATTATTTTGTCGATTCGTCGATGCTACTGCCACGTGCTTTAGCGGCTTGAGCATCGAGCCGATATCGTAGAAATGACGAGAGCAGCCGAACTCTGCCAAACCCGCAGAGCTCACACGGACACGTGGGACAACGCGCTTGTGTTAGATGAAACAACTGCGGTAGGGGAGTCACTGGGACGTCGTGGGACGTCGTGGAGAGGGTAAAGATTTGTCCCACGTCCCACGGTTCTGGCATCACTGCCTGTATGTATGCACTCACACAATCAACGGAAAGCATGCACGTATACGCCATGCGTGAGAGAGTCACTCGATTTCGTAGATTTCGTTTTTCGTCTCGATAATTGCACAAATGAAATTTTCGCGGGTATAGCACCCACGGGTAGACTTCACCACAGGGTGGTCTGGTCCGTTTGAATGCTAATAAACACCATACGTTGAGAAAAGTGATATTTTCGACACTGTAAGATTGAGACAGACGCTGTTGTAAGCAAACAACATGGCTGCCGAATGCTGCGTTCGGCTGCATTTTAGCAAATATTGAACGATTTAATGGTTTTTTCACCCATAGCACACCAGACCACCCGTCCTTGAACTAGCACAATGTCACTGAAATTCGATTTTTCACAATTTATCACTTCTGGAAGACGTAAAACGAAATTTACGATTTGCACGCATCAGACGTCAAATAGACGGAAGAATAGTTCACTGATTTTCCGACAGAGGCGATGATGGTATATTTGACCACGTTATCATCGGGGTCGATAAAAACAGAAATCAGTCGATAAATGTAAATTCTAATTTGACACCACAAACAGCTACGCGAATATAGTCAGAAGTATGGCATAGTTGCCGCAACGTATTAAGACTTCTGTCACGCTGTTGCCACATCTGTTACAATTGTAACAGGCTCGAGCCGATTTTGATTCCTGCCAGACATAGAAAAGAATAGGGCGCTCGAGAGAGAAAGAGGTTCGAGAATGAAACTGTTAGAAATATGTATCCCGTAGATGGCGTTGCGAGCGGTGTGCTGTGGGGTGATGGTAAAGTAGATCAAGTGCACGATAATGAATCTCTTTCGGTGTAGCGTGTTCTGTTTTACCTACACCTCACTTCATATATTAGTTGAAATTCTATTTTATTGAATTTAATTCAAAACTGATATTCTAATTTTAACCAAACTTAAAGAGATTTTAATAACTTTAAATAATTCATAAATAACAAGAATCAAAAAGATAATCAATCGTTTAGATGAAGGCGTTCTAACGCTAAACACAATAAACTTGGAACTAATCAATTTGAATCACTTTACAATATAACGCAAAAAGTTCACAAGAACTCAAACGCTTTTTAAGAAAAAATCTCACAAGAGAAAACACTGCAAGGAATGCGATTCAGGAAATTACACAGCTCTTTTCTGATTGACGTGTCTCAAAACCGGAGGATGAAGAACAAAAGCAATTCAGGACAACTGAATAAATGTTAAATAAACAATTTGAAATCGAACTCCGGAAGCGGAAACGTATAGGCGACGACGCGACGACGCTACATCATTCCCCCCTTTTAAAAGAAAAAGAAAATGAAATTAAATTAGTTCAAATAAAGTACCTGGTTGACATCAGCGAACCTTACAATCTTTGATCCAGCTGACGTGCGACCAGGGTAAACTCTCAACGGAGAAGTTCCAGAATCGCATGCACTTGCAGCATTTGCACCAGAACTAGACTCTTCAAGCTCTACCAAGGTGTACGCGGGTTTCAGTCTTTCTACTGACACTTGTTCAGTTTTCCCGTTAATGTCAACAGAAAATACTCGATCCGAAATTCTTTCTACAACTCGGTGTGGACCTGTATAAGGTTGCTCGAGCGGGCGCCTCGATCCATCAACACGCAGAAATACATGAGAACAATTATATAAGTCTTTGTGCTGAAAAATTCTTGGCTTCACGTGATGAGCAGTCGGTGTTGGCCGTAACTTTCGCATAAGTCGACGAAACTCTTCCACGAAAATCTGCGGGTCGCTGTCTAATTCTTCCGAATCAAAGAACTCTGCAGGAACCCTCAAAGTCGTGCCATACACAAGTTCGGCAGGAGAACTCTTCAAATCTTCTTTATAAGCCGTCCTTAAACCCAGCAAGACAACTGGAAGAACTTCACTCCAATCCTTGCCCGAATGACATGAAATGGCTACCTTAAGAGAACGATGCCATCTTTCCACGAGACCATTCGCTTGAGGGTGGTAGGCAGTAGTGCGACAGCGCCGGCCGCCGATGAGCTTCACCAGAGCAGCGAAAAGTGCGGCTTCAAACTGCGAACCTCGATCAGTGGTTATTAAACGAGGTGCACCAAACCTTGATATCCAATGCGTGAAAATCGCTTTTGCAACCACATCAGCTGTCGCGTTCATGATCGGAACGGCTTCAGGCCAGCGAGAAAAACGATCGATCATAGTCAAAATGTACCTGTGACCCTGCGAAGGAGGTAGTGGTCCAACAATGTCTACATGAATGTGTGCGAAACGATTGTCCGGCACCGAGACCTTTTCCGCTGCAAACTTGTTATGCCTCTGGATTTTCGCGCGCTGACAAGTCAAACAGGAACGAACCAAGTCTGCAATGTCCTTGTTCAATCCAGGCCACACGAATTTCTCCGAAATGTAGCGCCTCGTGGCTTTAACTCCTGGATGGGACATGTGATGAGCTAGATCAAAAACTCGTTTGCGAAGCGAAACGGGAATATAAGTTCTAATTCCTTGGTCAGAGACATCACAGAACAAAGGTTGATCTGAACCAGTCAAATTGAACCTTCGCAGATTTAGTGCCGATGTGGTGGATTGGAGCAGTGTTTGCAGCTCCTCATCTACTGCTTGTTCACGAGCTATTTCCTCAGTGTCCAATGACAAAGGCGTAATAATTTCATTGATGCGAGATAGCGCGTCTGCAACACAATTTTCTCCACCTGCAACATGGCGAAAATCAGTAGTGAATTCCGAAATATAAGCGAGTTGCCGCGTCTGCTTGGGAGATAATTGATCCATCTTCTTATTAAAAGCGAAAATCAGAGGTTTGTGATCCGTGATCACGTGGAAAGTGCGACCCTCAAGAATATCTTGAAAGTGTTTGATAGCCCTAAACACGGCCAACAGCTCGCGATCGTACGTGCTGTAGCGTTGTTCCGTAGGAGTTAGTTTTCTTGAAAAGAAACTCAAGGGTTTCCAAAAACCGTTCGACTTTTGCTGAAGTGTTGCGCCGACAGCAATGTTTGAGGCGTCAGTTTGTAACGCGAGCTCAGCGTCTGAGTCCGGAAAAACCAACAAAGTAGCTTCGGCCAACTCATCCTTGAGCTGACAGAACGCACGTCTCATCTCGTCAGTCCAAACGATGAGATCTGAGTTTTTTCGTTTCGACCCGGAAATGGCAGCTTGTAAAGGTGCCTGGATAGAAGCAACTCCCCTCAAGAAGCGATTGTAGTAATTGATCATTCCCAAAAATCGTCTTAGAGATTTGACGTCTGACGGTTCAGGATACTCCTTGATCACCTGAACTTTACTAGGAAGAGGAGCGATCCCATTGACGTTGATGCGATGACCAAGAAAATTCACTTCATTCTTGCCCCAGTAGCACTTCTCAGGTTTAATCGCTAAACCGTAGGCCTTTAAACGATTGAAGAGAATTTCCAAATGCTGTCGATGTTCCTCTGGGTTTTTCGAAGCTACAAGAATGTCATCAATGTAAGTAAAGCAAAAATGTAAACCAGCCGTCACCTCATCCATGAAGCGCTGGAATGTTTGAGCTGCATTCCTGAGTCCAAACGTCATGTATGGAAACTCATACAGTCCAAAAGGCGTAATGATCGCAGTTTTGGGAATATCCTCTTTACGAACTGGTACTTGTTGATACGCCCTCATCAAATCAATCGTTGAGAAGATTGTGGTACCATGCAGGAAGTTTGGAAAATCCTGCAGAAATCGAAGAGGATACCTGTCGGGAACTGTAATGTGATTTAAACGTCTGTAATCGCCGCAAGGTCTCCATGTTCCATCCTTCTTCCTAACGAGATGTAAAGGGCTCGCCCAAGGGCTCTTCGAAGTCCTGCAAATCCCTTGTTCAACCATGAATTGGAATTCCTGCTTGGCATCCTTCAGTTTATCCGGCGCCAGTCGACGCGCTTTTGCAGTGATAGGAGGTCCAACCGTCTCTATATAATGTTCTACACTATGTGTAATTTCCGGGGGAACAACCGTTGCCCTAAACAGCTCCGGAAATTTAATTAATAGATCGGCAAAAGGCTCATCACGAGAGAGGCGACTTACTTTGGGAACGCCTTTGGAACAAATCTGACCTGACGATTCCAGAAGAGTTTTACCGTCGATAAGTCTGCGTCGAGAAATGTCCACAATTAAATGATAGTGCGACAACAGGTCAGTGCCAATGATAGCCCTGTTGACATCACAAATTATAAACGACCAATCCAAACGTCGTCGTAGACCGAGGTCGAGACCGATGTGACGCTCTCCATACGTCGGAATCGTCGACCCATTTGCTGCATAGAGTACAAGATTTTGCCTCTTGTGACGATCTTGAAGAGACGCAGGAACTACCGAAACGTCTGCTCCGGTGTCCACTAAAAAATTAATGCCTGATGACTTGTCTCTGACGATGAGGCGACGCTGCTCAGCCCCTGAAATGTCTGTCGCCGAAGACATTGGGGCGACTAGTTTTCCCGGCGCCCCTGGCTGGTCCAATTGCATGGTGGAAAACAATGACGAGCATCCGCTCCGTATTTGGCGTGAAGTCTACAAAGTCCATCACGAGACTTGGAACGTGTCCATCGTTCCTCAGGTCTGCTAGATTTCCGATCTCGTCTACGAAATCTATCATCTCTTCCTGCATCGCGAGCTTCCAATCGACGCAGGCGTGACAGGATCTCCGAGAGTTGTTCACTCAAGTCCGTGGAAATCTTTGAGGTTGCCGCAACGATGTCGACGTTGGATGGGCGAGCATCAGCTACTGCAGCTAAACTTGGGCTGACGATTTCGAAAAGCTTGTCGGCTTGAAGAGCTAACTTTCCCAAATCCATGCCCTCGCTGATTGCTAAAATCACACGGAAGTTTTCAGGCATTTGTTCAAGAAAAAGAGTTTTTAAAATGGATTCACTGCATTGACCGCCTGCAAGGTTTCGTAAACGCTGCAGGTATGACGATGGCTTCTCATCGCCCATGCTGTGGCCCCTTAACAGCCTGCGCAATTTGGATTCGCTCGATTCGTCGAACGACTCTAAAATTCGACGTCGGAGGCTGTCGTATTTGCCAGTTTCCGGAGGACTGAGAATTACGTCTGCAACGACCGGCAAGACGCTGGCATCTAGAACTAGTACCACGTTTCTGAACTTGGTGTCATCAGAAACAATGCGTGACAGAGCAAACGCTGTTTCGACTTGAGAGAACCACAGCAAAGGGTTCTCCTTCCAAAAAGGAGGCAGCTTCACTCTAGACACTGCATTAACTTCCCCTGCTGCTGTTGAAGTTGATTCAGACTTCTCCATCCTGGTCGGTTCGGCAACAGGAAGATCGCTACCGGAAGCAGTGTGATGGTCCGAGACCCTGGTTGGCGAACGTGCAAGCGGCATCCGGTTGAAGAACACGTTGAAATGTCGGTAACCCTACTTCACCGATCACGTCGGGGTCACCAGTTGTGGGGTGATGGTAAAGTAGATCAAGTGCACGATAATGAATCTCTTTCGGTGTAGCGTGTTCTGTTTTACCTACACCTCACTTCATATATTAGTTGAAATTCTATTTTATTGAATTTAATTCAAAACTGATATTCTAATTTTAACCAAACTTAAAGAGATTTTAATAACTTTAAATAATTCATAAATAACAAGAATCAAAAAGATAATCAATCGTTTAGATGAAGGCGTTCTAACGCTAAACACAATAAACTTGGAACTAATCAATTTGAATCACTTTACAATATAACGCAAAAAGTTCACAAGAACTCAAACGCTTTTTAAGAAAAAATCTCACAAGAGAAAACACTGCAAGGAATGCGATTCAGGAAATTACACAGCTCTTTTCTGATTGACGTGTCTCAAAACCGGAGGATGAAGAACAAAAGCAATTCAGGACAACTGAATAAATGTTAAATAAACAATTTGAAATCGAACTCCGGAAGCGGAAACGTATAGGCGACGACGCGACGACGCTACAGTGCGTGTGGAGTGAGGTTGGTAGCATTGTCGCCTGACGATCTAGCATGTATGGTCGATCGGTGGGAAATAAGAACGGTCACTTCGGATATCGATCGGCGCCATTACAAATCCTAAAGTTTTTCTTTTATGTTCATACCAAAGGTTCTATCGACTTTGTGTTATATTTATAATGCGCTATATACCAAAGGATGTATTTTATTTTCTTTTGTCATATAATTAAAGTTCAGAAGTGTTACACAGCAATTATAAAGTTCCTTTTCGTAGCTCGTATTTCTAATAGGTTATGGGCCCAGAGGCACGTGGCGTTGTATAATGGCGGATATACGTTTTTCAATTACAAAGCTGAACAATGCGAATTACGAAATATGGAAAAATAAGGTCGAATTGCTGCTGATTAAGGAGGACCTGTGGCATATTATAAGTGAGGAAAAGCCTGCGAATGCAAATGAAAAATGGCTTAGAGCTGACGGTCAAGCCAGGGCGATCATCGGACTTCTATTGGAAGATGACCAGTTCATACATTTTAAGGGAGCTGTCGATGCCAAGGGAGCGTGGGAAGCACTAAGGAAATACCACCAGAAAGCATCCTTAACAAACCAGGTACACTTGCTTAAAAGAATCATTAACCTAAAGTTAGACGAGAACGGGGACATGGAAAAGTACGTCCATGAGATGTTGAGCCTCGTGGATCGGCTCGCCGCCATGGGGGAGATCTTGAAGGAGAAAATCGTTATATCCATAATGTTGAGTAACCTTCCGGACTCTTTCGGAACACTCATTACGGCATTAGAAACTCGTAATGAAAATGAGTTGACTTTGGAACTCGTCAAGGGGAAATTGGTGAATGAGGCAGCAAGGCGTCGGAATTTGAGAAATGGGACTCAAGAAGAAGAGAAAGTTTTAAAGGTAACTCATAAGAATACATCCGGACCAGGAAAAGCTGCAGGGAAAACTACAGAAAAACCGATTTTGTGCACCTGTTATTTCTGCAAAAAGCCGGGCCATCTGAAGAAAAATTGCATAAAGTATCAGAGGTGGAAGGAAAAGAATCCAAGCAAGTCAAATCAAAAGGCTAGTAGGGTTGTTGGTGAGAAGGTATGCGTGGAATCTACAGGCATTCGCTCTGAAAGCGATGTTTGTTTTCATGTTGACATCAGCAACACATCTTGGAATAAAGATGATTGGTGCATCGACTCTGGTGCAACCAGTCATATGTCAAATAACAGAGATTTCTTCCTTAATTTAGAGAAGTGCAATGATGATAGTGTGAGGCTGGCGAATGGCTCCTGTGCGAAAGTTGAAGGCAGAGGAGATGGACAAATTTGGTGTAAAGACCCTCAAGGAAATCCTCTTGCTGTTCATATAAAGGATGTGCTCTATGTTCCAGATTTGAAGGAGAATTTAATATCTGTCACAAGGTTGACAGAAAAAGGTTATGAGGTTAACTTTACCAAGGGGATGTGTACAGTAAGAGGCAAGGACAAGATTATAATCAAGGGTAAATCGCATGGTGATTTATTTAAATTAAAGAATGTCAATAAGGCCCTCACTGTTACAAGTCAGCATTCCTTAAACTGCCAGCACACATGGCACAGAAAGCTGGGTCATAGGAACTTTGCAGCAATACAGGAAATGGTGTCAAAAGGAACAATAGAGGGAATAAAAATTAAGGACTGCGGTTTGAGACAAGTATGTGACACCTGCGTAAAGGGGAAGATGACCAGAAAACCTTTCCCTCAGAAATCTGACAGTAAATCTGAATCGATATTGGATCTGATACACACGGATGTGTGTGGACCAATGCAGACTAGGACTCCGGGTCAGAAACGTTATGTATTGACTTTAATTGACGATTTCAGCAGATATACGACGATATATCTATTGGGTCATAAATCTGAGACAACTGACAGGATCAAGGATTTTGTACAAGAAGTAAAGATAAAATTTGGTAAAATTCCCAAAGTTTTCAGATCAGACCGAGGTTTAGAGTACGTCAATAAAGAATTAAAGGATTTTTTTCGCAAACCAAGGGATAAAGTGTCAATATACAGTCAGCTACACCCCCGAACAGAACGGCGTGGCAGAAAGAAAGACTCGATCTCTCATGGAGATGGCAAGGTGTCTATTAATTGATGCAGAGCTTGAGCGGAAGTACTGAGGTGAAGCTGTCCATTTTTCCAATTACCTGCAGAATCGACTAACCACCAAAGCTACTGGTACCACCCCAATGGAGAGATGGTGCGGGATAAAGCCCAATCTCAAGGATATGCATGTCTTTGGGTCAAAAGCATATGCGCATGTTCCCAAGGAATTAAGGAAGAAGCTGGACAACAAGGCAAAAGAATACAGGTTCGCAGGATTCGATGAAAATTCTAAAGGGTACCGGCTTCTAGACACAAGCACGGATAAGATCGTGGTTAGCCGTGATGTGAAGTTCACAGAGTCAATTCAAGGTATAAATAAGAAAGTGGATCCACCAAAAGAAGATGAGGACAATGGTTCGATAATAGAATTCGAAAATAAAGAAAACGAAGAGAACACTGAGGATGACGATCATAGAGAAGAAGAGAACACTGAGGATGACGATCATAGAGAAGAAGAGAACATTGAAGATGGCGATCATAGAGAAGAAGAGAACACTGAGGCTGATGATCGCAGAGATGAAGATAGTATTACGTCCAGGAGAGGCCGCGGACGCCCTCGGATCATAAGGACTGGGGGCCGAGGCAGACCGCGAAAAGCGTACTCGGAAGGAGTTAATAGTCAAGAAAATTTTCTGGGGTACGCAAGTGAGATCCCGCTGGACGTTGCTACATCTGGTACAGATGCCGATGAATGGATTGCGGCAATGGTTGACGAAATAAAATCCATGTTAGAAAAGGAGGTTTGGGAATTGGTCGAGCAGCCCGAAGGAAGAAATGTCGTGGGTTGTCGCATGGTGTTGACCAATAAATATGGACAAGATGGAACCATCAATCGGAGGAAAGCCAGATTGGTTGCCCGCGGATTTAGCCAAAGGCCTGGGGTGGATTATAACGAAACTTTCGCGCCTGTAGCGCGTCTCAGTTCGATTCGTTTTGCTGCTGCTCTGGCAGCCCACTACGGAATGAGTATCCACCAAATCGATATAACCACCGCATATTTAAATGGTTTACTAGAAGAGGAGGTGTATATGAAAATGCCCAGGAACATACAGACCCTATTGAGAAAGATTGCGGATTCGGAAGACAGTAGCAATCGGATCAGGGTCGCTGCTAGGAAGATGTTGGGGCAAGTAAAATCCGGTAATAAGGTCTGCAAACTAAAGAAGGCCATATACGGCCTAAAGCAAGCGGGTCTACAGTGGCACGCGAAGTTGGACAAGGAATTAAAACTCTTGGGGTTGAGTTCATCAAACTTCGACCCTTGTGTGTACTATTGTAATAGAGGGGAAGAATTATTACTGGCCGTTGTCTATGTAGATGACATCTTAATACTATGCAGAGATTTGAAGAAAATTGAACACATTAAGAATGGACTAACTAAAGTTTTTCTTTCTGGTAAAGATTTAGGGAATCTAAAATATTGTTTAGGAATCGAGTTTGCACTTGGTAAGGGAAAAGTTAAATTGAGCCAAAAGGGATATATCCAGAAATTACTTGAAAGATTCAACATGGTAGATGCCAATCCAGTTAGGATGCCTTTGGAACCTGGAATGGCGTTGGTTAAGGAAAATTCAGAAACCCAAAGTAAGCAGTATCCCTACCGTGAATTGGTAGGTAGTTTGATGTATCTTGCCGTGGTGTCTAGGCCTGACATAAGCTACGCGGTGAGCTACCTCAGTCAGTTCAATAATTGTTACGGAAGGGCACATTGGGAGGCCGCTAAAAGGGTGCTGAGGTACCTTAAGGGAACTAATGACTATTGTTTAGTTTACCAGTCGGGTGACGGATCATTGACAGGTTACGCGGATGCCGATTGGGGAGGGTGTGTGATTGACCGACGTTCTTTTACCGGTTATGTACTCTATTTTTGCGGAGGTCCTATAACCTGGGAGTCACGCAAGCAACGGACGGTTGCGTTGTCCTCGACTGAGGCTGAGTACACGGCTATTACGGATGCCGCTAAGGAAGTTATTTACCTGTCTAACGCGTTTCAGGAGCTTGGGGTTCAGACTGGGCTCAGTGTGACGGTTTACAATGACAACGCAAGCGCTCTGAAATTGGTTGAAAACCCCGTGTACCATGCGAGAACAAAACATATCGCGATTAGGCATCACTTCTTAAGGGAAATTCTGCGTGAGAAAAAGCTTAACTTTAAGTATCTGCGTACAGAAGATATGGTTGCCGATGTATTAACTAAGGCTTTAAATGGCCCAAAACATGAGAAATTTACCAAAGCGTTAGGTTTAGTTAATTAAGTTTTTTTTTTTTGTATAAAGTATAAGGCAATCTGTGAGTAAATTTCAAAGTTCTCACTTTAAATTTAAGGGGAAGTGTTAGAAATATGTATCCCGTAGATGGCGTTGCGAGCGGTGTGCGTGTGGAGTGAGGTTGGTAGCATTGTCGCCTGACGATCTAGCATGTATGGTCGATCGGTGGGAAATAAAAACGGTCACTTCGGATATCGATCGGCGCCATTACAAATCCTAAAGTTTTTCTTTTATGTTCATACCAAAGGTTCTATCGACTTTGTGTTATATTTATAATGCGCTATATACCAAAGGATGTATTTTATTTTCTTTTGTCATATAATTAAAGTTCAGAAGTGTTACACAGCAATTATAAAGTTCCTTTTCGTAGCTCGTATTTCTAATAGAAACAATACATGTACTAATGTGTGCAACCATCAAACTTTTTTATTCATATTTATAATCATGTTTTTTTCATCAATTAAATTACAGACAGAATACTTGAAATGGTATGCCAGAAAAATGAATTATAAAACTTGCACCATATACAGTGAAAACTCGATAAATGTACATAATTATTGCCGGTCGACTCCGCAACTGTTATGGAATAGGAGAATCATTTTTCAAATTTGATTGCCTAGTCAGTAAACACTGATTAGAAAGAGTCAGTAACTAAAGACGAAAGAGGGACTAAAACCGGGATTTATTGCCTTCGTTTAAATGCCTCGTGTCAATGTGACCATACTAATGCACAGAATAAAGTTTTTTATTTTGTACTTTTTGTTAATAAAAATTTTACTATCATGTGGAGAAGATTTTTCTGATTAAAATGAAGCCAAACACAATATACAGTAAAAGCTGGATATATGCAACAAACATTGGGACCCAGGCGTTGCATATATCCAGTCGAGGTGTCGAATCTGAGCATTTAATGTTGCATATATTCAGCCGGGGTATCGATTCTGGGCTTTTAAACGTTGCATATATCCAGTCTTGGTATCGATTCTGTGTCCGTACAAATCGTTTGTACCGTGCCGCGTTACCTATTCTACGTTCGTACAAATCGTTTGTACCATGCCGCGATACCTATTCTATGTTCGTACACAACACGCGACGTGTTGCATGTTGCATGTTGCGTGTTTGATGTATCTTTGGTGTACGGCCTGCCTTATATATATGTACAGTTTTATTATTATTTTAATAAATAAATATAATTCAAATCATATCGTGTTTGGTACCATTTTAATCAGAAAAATCTCACAAATGCGTTAGTAAAAGTTTCATTAAGAAAAAGTTAAAAATAAAAATGTTTTATCGTTCAATTAGTATTAGTCACACCGATATTACGGTCGGATCATATTACACAGTTTCCTCGCCGAGCGGCTCGGTTCGGCTTAGGGGGATCCCGCCAAGTGGAGGGGATAGCGATATTGCATATATCCAGCCAAACTTTTGTTGCATATATCCAGCTTTTACTGTAAATCAGTCAACATTTAATAGCATAATATTGGGTTAAATGTTGTGCTTGTGAGTCTTTCTCTCTTTGTTTATCCTTCTTACGCTATTCTTTTCTATGTTCGGAAACATCAAAGAACGGCGGATTCGTGGTGCTGGTAGGGATAGAATGAATGAAATAATACACATAACGTAAGTACGCGGCCATAAGACTTATAGGAATGAAAATTACCTGACATAATAATTTCAAGAAGGGAATAAGAAATAAAGAAATTAATAATGAATTTTAATATAATTCTGTCACACTTAGACTGGGACACTCTGTATATGCAGGTACAATTATATTAAAATTCATTATTATATTTCAAATGAAAAAGATTTCAATAACACGTGGCTGGAGTGGCTGTCATGGGAATCGACGATGTAGACGGCGCGGAGAAAGAAGAGGCATTTTTTATATTTATTGATTATATTTCAATCGATAAATATTGTATATTATAGATCAATTTACATGTCTTTATTTTTCATTCCTTTCCTGAAATTATTAATGCCATATAGTTTTTATTCCTATAAGTCTTATAGTCGCGTACGTTATGTGTATTACAGAGTCTCATCGAATCTGTCGTAGCGTGTGACTATATTTACGCCGATCGGCGTTGTTACATTCATGATACTCCTTCTCTCTCTCTCGCGCTGTCCTTTTCTATGTCCGCCAGGAATCAAAATCTCGCTCGGCTCGAGCAAATTCATTTTGCTAGATGGTCACAGATGCGGCAACACCGCGATAGAACTCTCAAATGATGTGATTTGGCAACTATGCCACCTCACTTTCGTTTCTTATTCTGCATAATGACGTTAGATGTCACACCGTCAAATGTCGAATTTCTCAATTATGTGTTTTCACGATTGCCCGATTCTTTCCAATGGCGCTAACATCGATTCGAAGGAGGCCTCGAAGGAGTCTGTGCCCTTAAACTTGGTAGCGAACACTGCAGGACGGTGTTGTCACTCTAGAGCCAGTGTACTAATAGGCTGCATCCGCTTTCGCTCGCTCGTTAAGCTTGGTTGCGAACCAGACACGTGTGAGAACCGCTGCGAACCGGTAGTTGAGCGCTCCGGGTCTATCGTGGAACCTTTGCCGCTTCGCCGACAAAAGAATCTACGCTACTGAATTCTATGCGATAATCGTATCATAGATTCGTGTCGGACTACGATCAGAATCGAAGTGAGCTCGCTCTGCTCTGCACGCCCGTATTTATACCTGAAAACTGCTGACGTAGCAGTTTTTTCTACGTGTACTTTTACTACCGGAAATTTTTAGACTTTGACCTGTGCGTACGTGACTCCGCGTGTATCGCTATCTCTCTCTACATGCTGTTGCTATCTCTTTCTATTAACGCGTGCTCTAAGTCGATCTTTTATCGACGCGGTAGTGTTATCGACGCGACAATTATCGATCTATATTTTTGGAGTGAATTTTTTTGTTAAACATAACTATTAAGGAGGTAGACACGGCACGTGACCTCTCCGATTCGGGACGTCGGTATTACAGCAGTTTTTTCGTTGAGCCTGGTGGAGCCACTTGCGTGGTGTGGTACGAACTTGAAAGGTTTAATTCTCAGCTAGCGTGCGTGCAACACGAACTACAGGGTGATCCTCTCGCTACGCTACCCAAAGGAAGTGCCGCCACAATAGAATGTAGAAGTGACATCCCATTTCTGTCATCGCTTACTTGACCCCTGCAGCGAAGACGGCTGTGTGCGTGAAAATGTGTGTAATGAGCAGAAAAGTCCCATTTAAGCACTGCGGACAACAGAATATTTTCTTAACACATTTTCACGCACACAGTCGTCTTCGCTGCAGGGGCCACCTCGGTCAAATAAGCGATGACAGAAATGGGATGTCGACTTCTACATTCTATTGTGGCGGCACTTCCTTTGGGTAGCGTAGCGAGAGGATCACCCTGTAGGAAGGCAACAGCGCCTCAAGTATTTTTACAAACACATTCAAACGCTCATCTCGCCAGAGGCATCGCGACGATCCGCCTTGTCGTCGGATCGCAAATAACAAGACTGGGTTATTTGGTTGAGAGTTTATTCTTTAATATACAAGCGTTTCTTGTACTCTTAACGTTAAACTAAGACTAACTTTGCTCTTCTAGAGAGCTTGCCTTTATACTTGGCATTGGGGTGTGGTGGTCGAGTAGTAGGGAGGTTTTTCCAGGAAAGGACATTTTTAGGCGGGAAAAGCGCGAGCCGGAGTCACGTACGGGTCCGGTGGCTGGAGTTTTAAAGGAAGTCGTAAATTTTGTGGTTACAAGGTTTTTGGATTTTAGGGTAGGATCGATAATGATCCAATCCCGATAAACTAGTCCCGAATTCCGGGACTGAGAGTGATGTGACAGGGGTTGGAAAAGTTATGTGGGTCCTTTCTCTGAGTTCGGGAAAACAAGGGAAGTCCCTAAAGATGATTATCTTTAAGGGTTACTCGACACCTCCCCCCTACGAAAGGACCTTTGTCTAGGTTCTAGACAAACGGTCGCGGAATGTAGGGTTTAATGCGCTGGGTGCAATTGGAACCGCTGAGTAATCTACATGTAGTGTAGGCGCTTGGTTATTAAAACTGCAATGGTTGTAACAATTGCCTATAAGTGTTCTAATTACGCTAATTATCGCTTTGAATAATCCTATCTTATTAAGGAAGACGAACAGTAGACCAGAGAGTGCCACGTAACCGGCGTAGGAAAGGTATTCGTAAAATTTTTCGGACCAAGTTCTTAGACGCTGCCGATGGAATGTTTTATCGGTTATGTCTTGTAATTCTTCTACTGTTCGTCCGATGGATTGTAAGTCTTCCGCTTCTACATGAGGTTCGTATATTAGATTCGGCGGAATGTCGCTTTCTGTGATGTTCAAATTCGGTGTTCTCGATGCTACGCTCACTATTTGGAAATATTCCGTTTTGTTGTTACCTATAATGTTAACCGGCTTCAAAGTGGCCGAAAGTGATATTCCTTTACAATCCGGCGCTAGTGTTAGCACGAAATTATGAGTAAGGTTTACGTGTCTGGGGATTTTGTCCACGCAGAGAATGTGTAACACTTCCGGTTTCGGGGCGATCCCGATCCATCTGTTTCCTGCTTTCAACTGGATCCAGACGGTGTTTTGAATTCGCGTATACCTGGTTTCGCAATCGCCTGAGTCGTGTTTAGTAAGTATGTTAGTGAGACAGTTGTCTTGAATGCGTGTAGAATAGTCGGGTGCGTACCGCTTTACAATCAGTTGGTCGTTCAGTTTCTTTGCACTAGATACCTCGGTCATGGTAATTGGTGCGAAGACGAGACGAAGCGAGTCTAGAAGAATAAGTCTTTGCTGAGTATTTACTATGGAATGGAACATCCACCCGTGGGTAGGAAGGGAAATAACTTTAACTAAGTTGTAGACTTGTTCTTCCAGTAAAGGGATCTTAATTTCTAGTAATGCGCGTTTGCCATTAAGTGCGATGTTGATCTCGCAAATATCAACTAAAGCCATGTAATACGTTTCTTTAAGAGGAACGGGAAAGTTATCGACATGCTCGTGTCGACGAAGAATGCCGAATAGTCGTTCGGGTGACAATATGTAGGGTTTTATTACTCCGTGTTTGGCATCGAACGTCAGGTCTTCTATGTTTCTAACCTTTTCGCGTAATTTGGCGAGATCTGATTCGAGATCGAAGATTATTTCGTTAATTTGTATGTTCATCTCGTTTGCTTTCGTTAGATCTCGTAGTTTGTTAAATTGCGTGTTTACCATTTCTATCTGGCTATGCGTTTTATTAAAAACTTCGGTATTAGCCTTCAGGGCGTTGAGTATGATACTCGTTTGATTTCGCACATAATGAATCATCTTATCATTGTTAGCGTACAATTTGTCTAATTCATTATTATAATATGCGGCGTCGGTCGTGTCAAGCGTGCCGAAGAGCGTTTTGCTTACTGCTTCTACGAAATCAAAGATTCCCCGCCGGACACGCGAGGAGCTGCTTTCTATACCCGCAGTGTACAGTGCATTGCGTAGCTCTCCCCGAATGTGGTCGAAGTCTTTTAATCGCTTAACAAGTCGGTCGCGCGAAGAACAAGTGAATCGGCTGCCCATCATTTCTTTAATACATAAACCAGTCAACACGCGTTGGTAAAGATCTTCTATATACTTGAGGTCGCCATCGATATGAGCGAAGTCGTACCCGATAACTATTTTCCATTGTTCGTGAAATATCCGGACTACATCTAAATGTTCGAGGAAGATCGTTTCCTGATCGTTCAGAGTGGAGAGATGATATTTTTCGTCGTTGAGTTTGTTTGCGATTACCAAATTCGTAGCCATAATCGTCAGCAAAAGTGGGACAATCATGAATTTCCCGCTATGTCCCATGATCTGAAATTGGTTGTTTAAAAATTTTGACGTTTGTTCTATGGTGAGTGGTTGGTTTTCCATATTCATTTATTCTGACGGAATGATTGTCTATCGTCTCGATGACCTCGAAAGGACCTCGCCATTTTTCTTCTAGTGGTTTAGCATTATAATGTCGTATAAGGACGAGGTTACCTCTATGGATGGGTTCAAGGTGATCGTAGGATGTGGAAGGTTGTTGCGTTTGGAGATTATTAATTGTCTCGATTATTTTGTTTTCGTGCTGTAGCTTAAGGTTGTCGATTTGTTGCTGGAGGGTTAGGTATTCGTCCTGTTCGTCGAGGATGCTGTTAGGTTCGTAACCTAATTGCAATTCGAATGGTGTATATCCCGTGTTACGATTGATCGTGCAGTTATAATTAAGCATGGCTTTTGGTAGAAGGTCCCACGGGTTTTCGGCGGTTTGATAGCATCTAATATATTCTTTTAAAATTACGTGTGATCTCTCGTTCTTGCCGTTTGATTGAAGGTGGTAGACAGACGTAAGGGTATGTCCCGATCTCATGAGATTGCAAAATTCTGTGAATTCTTGCGACGTAAATTCCTTTGCGTTGTCGATGAGTATTTGTTTAGGTTTCCCGAATATTCGTAGCCATGAAGCCCAAACGGCTTGTATAATGGCCGCAGTGGACTTATCCGTTAGAGGTTCGCACATGATGTACCGCGTTAAGTAATCCTGAATTACCAGTATGTATTTGTTTTTCCGTGGGGTCTCGTCTAGCGGTCCTACAATATCTAACGAGATTTTATCGTTCGGTTTCGCGGGAATGTCAGTCGCCTGTGGTATATAAGTCTGTCGCTTCGTGTCTTTATTCCTTTGACAGATTTCGCATTGCTCTATATACTTTTTCACGTCGCGGGTAATATTTGGCCATTCGAACTGCCTGCGGATTTTTTGCAATGTTTTGTCGTAGGCATAGTGCCCGCCGAATAATGAGTCGTGTGCTAGCCTAATTACTTCCTTAATGTCGATAGGGGCTGGTCGGGAAAAGTAAATTTCCAAGTCGCGATTCAGTTTAGATAGAAGAGTGGCGACTTGAGCGTCGTGATTTCTGTCCTGAATTACGTTAATCTTGTCTCCGCTGTTTAATACCTGTGTAAAGGTTTGAAGTTTGAACCTATCGGTTTCGTGAGGGGATAGGTAGGTTTTATCTTTTTCGACTACCTCTGGAGGTGTTTCTGTGTAAATGATGGTGGGGGCATCTTTACGGTAGCCGTGGCGGACGGTAACCTGGGAACGGATTGTAGGTGCCACTGGGACGGCAGGATCCGGTGTTCCTACCAGGTTTTTGATAAAATCATCGTCTTCCGTTGTACTTTGAGGATTGTTAGAGTAGTATGCTAAGTACTTGTCTAGTTCGTCTCCTACAGCGTCTCGTTGTGCGACCCTAATTCTACTTCTGGAAAGTGCGTCGGCGTTAGTATTAATCTTTCCGGGTTTGTAAATTATTTCGTAGTCGTATTCTAGCAATTTTAGACGCCATCGCATCAGCCGAGAGTTCGGGTCTTTAACATTCATTAGCCAAACGAGCGGTCTGTGATCTGTCACGATGGTGAATTTGCGCCCGTACAAATATTGGTGAAAATGTTTCGTTCCCCAGACGATAGCTAATAGTTCCTTTTCCGTAGTGGTATATCGAGTCTCTGCATTATTTAGGATGCGCGACGCGTACGCGACTGGTTTGTCAGAACCGATCGGGCCTAGGGGTAGAACGGCACCGAGCGCGTGATTACTCGCGTCCGTAGTGAGTACGAACGGCTCTTCCCAATTAGGGTATTGTAAAACGGGCTGAGTTGTTAGAGCGTTGCAAAGGTTTTCGAAGGCCATTTGCTGCTCGTTAGTCCAGAGGAATTCAATATCTTTCCTTAATAGTTGGTTAAGCGGCTTGGCTGTTTTAGCGAAATCCTTTACAAACTTTCTGTAATATCCGCACAGTCCTAAGAACTGTTTGATTTCTTTCGCGTTTTTCGGTACCGGGTAGTTTCTAACTTTGTCGATTCTACTAGGATTTGGTTTTACGCCGTCGGCTGATATAACGTGCCCTAAGTATTCTAGTTCCGCCTTCAAATATTCGCACTTGTCCGGTTGGAGCCTCAAACCGCATTGTCGTAAGCGTTCGAACAGGGTTTTTAAGTTTTTATTGTGTTCTTCTAACGTTCGGCCGAAGACAACTATGTCATCGATATATACGAGACAATTGCTGCCGACTAGTCCGCGTAATCCGCGATTCATAACCCTTTGGAACGTAGGGGGCGCGTTTTTTAACCCGAAGGGCATCCATACGAATTCGTAGTGTCCGTCTTTGTCCGAAAAAGCTGTCTTATGTATGTCTTTTTCGTTGATTCCTATCTGGTGAAACCCTGAAGCGAGATCGAAGGCTGAGAAATATTTCGCGTTTCCGAGTTTGTCTAGTATTTCGTCTATGTTAGGGATCGGATACGAATCTTTGATAGTTTTCTCGTTTAATTTTCTGTAATCAATGACTAGTCGCCACTTTCGTTTCCCGGACGCGTCTGATTTTTTCGGCACGATCCATAGCGGGCTGTTATATGGACTGTCGCTGTCCCTAATAATGCCTTTTTCTAAGATGTCCGCTATCTGTCGTTTGATTTCATCTTGGTGGATCGGAGGATATCTATATTGTTTGGTATGTATAGGCGTTTCTTCCGTCGTTTTAATTTCATGTTCCAGGATTGAGGTTTTGGGAAGGTGGTCATTCGGAAGCAGGAAAACGTCGTGGTAGCTAGAGATAATTTCCCATTCCTCGCCCCTACCTTCCGTCAAATGGTCTAAGTGTTTTCTTTTAGTAGTGCTAACCTTTCGTCCGTTTTACTATCGTTATTAATATGGAAAACCAATCGCTCATCGAATTCCTCGGTGGATTCGATTTGAGTTTTTAGGAAATCAGAAAGAATAGGTTGTCCGTTCGCATCGACTTTCGTGATTGCCCCGGTCCCTGATATAAAATTGACGAGTACCGTTTTGTTACTGCAATTATGGCTCGAATTTTTACATCGTTTGGTGATGTTCCCGACCTTAAATTCGTTACACGAAAGAGAGAAGTTATGATCAAACAAAAAGTCCGCTCCTAGTATGCCGTCCTGAATTATAGGCGAATTATCATCTACTACTTGGAATCTATTACATTTCTCATTAAAGGGAATAAGAACCGAATACAAGGTGTCGGTGGTATCGTTCGTAATACCTCTAAGCGTGAGGGGCGCGCCCTTATACAACGTTTCGTTGACTATCTGTTTTTCTTTAATTATAGAGATTTCACTACCTGTATCGATGAGGAAGGTAGTCGGTCGGAGCCCTGGCAATTCCAGTTGAACAAACGGGGAAGAGTCCACGCGATGCTCCTCTGTTGCTGTTGGCCTGGCGTTTCTGATGGTGACCGTCCGTCCGGCGGTTGGGTGTTCGGCGGAGCCCAATGAAAATTTCGTTGTTGTCCGGTTGATCGTCCTGGTTGATCCCTCTGCTTCGTCCGGCACTCCGGTTCCGTGTGCCCTCGTCGTTTGCAACAGTTGCACTCCTTGCTTCTCCAGTCCGGGATTGGGTTCCTGTGGATTTCGGGGCGTTGTTCCCTTGGTCTTCTTGGGTCCCTCGGTAGTTGCCACATCCGCGATTGCTGTTGCATGTATTGCAACTCCATGTCGTACATGCGTGCGGCTTCGAAGGCTTGGTTGAGGGTCTCCAGTTGCTGACTGAACAGGTACTGCGAGATTTCTGGCCTGACATTGCGTCGGAAGCACTGAATGCCTTCCTCGTTGCATATTATCTTCCTTTATGTCAATATACGTTTGTAGTCTTCTCTCGGAGTTTACGGCCGTCAACAATTCGTCTTGTATTTGAGAGAATCGGTGTATGAAGTCGTTTATCGGTTCGTTCGGTCTTTGTTTGCACGAATCACGCTTGGTTTTTAATGCTGACGTATCGACCGTTTTTCCGTACATGAAGCGAATTTTCTCTACTAGCTTCGGTATGGTCGTGATGGTGTCTGGGCGTATCGTTAGGGCGGCGCGTCCTTTTAATTTCTGTGACATGATTGCCAGCAGTAGCAACGCATGCTGGTTTGGATGCAGCATGGAGGAGACTTTGATAACTGTGTTAATGAATATCTCTGTATTGCTGCCGTCGAAATCCGGAATTAACGGTAGGCACTACTTATATTTTTCGATCGCGTAACCCCCAAATGTTTCGTTAGAAGGGGTTGGTTGGATATTTGCTGATGTTTGCCCGGCTGGTCCAGATTCTTCTAATGCTCTAAGTCTATCGGAGACTTGCAGAAGTTTTTCGGCTAATAGATTTATGTCTACTTGGACGCGATTCGGGCTTTGCGCTCTTGACATTGTGTCGTGTGGAGCAGTCACGTAGTCGATAGGAAGGTCGGACAGAGTATCAGTAGAGAGACTTACGTCGGTTTTGCTCAGTCGCCAACGAGTCCACTTGTCGTCCAGCTTGCGTGTCTGTTGAGATCCTCCGGGTTCTTTTCAGGATACTCCAACGATTCCTCTTCGAAGGATATCTAGTTCGGCTAGAAGATTTCCCGTTGGTTGAAGTCCGCAGACAGTATCCCACCGCTGCCACCAATTTATGTCGTCGGATCGCAAATAACAAGACCGGGTTATTTGGTTGAGAGTTTATTCTTTAATATACAAGCGTTTCTCGTACTCTTAACGTTAAACTAAGACTAACTTTGCTCTTCTAGAGAGCTTGCCTTTATACTTGGCATTGAGGTGTGGTGGTCGAGTAGTAGGGAGGTTTTTCCAGGAAAGGGCATTTTTAGGCGGGAAAAGCGCGAGCCGGAGTCACGTACGGGTCCGGTGGCTGGAGTTTTAAAGGAAGTCGTAAATTTTGTGGTTACAAGGTTTTTGGATTTTAGGGTAGGATCGATAATGATCCAATCCCGATAAACTAGTCCCGAATTCCGGGACTGAGAGTGATGTGACAGGGGTTGGAAAAGTTATGTGGGTCCTTTCTCTGAGTTCGGGAAAACAAGGGAAGTCCCTAAAGATGATTATCTTTAAGGGTTACTCGACAGCCCGAAGAACGAAAGCGAAACATTGGCGCGTGGTTAGAGTGAGATGTAGGGTGATCATGCTATCCTTCTTTCAACCTAAATGATAAAATTGTCCCGCTCCGATAAATTCTGACTGACTGAACGCGTGGATTTTATATAGCGCACCGTAGCACCCCTCGCTGCTGAAAAATATATGCCTACTCTGAAGAACCGAAGGAATGTGCAATCTGAGAAATTGTTTAGAAAAAGTTATTAACTTCTTTAAATAAATGTTTTTTAATTAATAAAAATATACAGGATACGTCATGCAATTTCTGACGGTAAGAGTCTTGAATTTGGTAAGAGATAGGAAAAAGCTGTTTATGTAAAAGTTCAATGGTAATATCTATTTTTCTGTGATTTCATTTTCTCCGTGAATGCAACGATGCACTCAAAAAATGCAAATCCACTTTTTATTTAAATGGAATTGCATTTTTTTTTACTTGTGTCAACTCCTTGAAACATTCTGCATAAAAAAGTACTATGGTACTATTAGAACTAATAAATGGAGGGACCTCGCGTCTACATATACAGTAAAAGCTGAATATATGCAACAGAGATTGGGAACCAGACGTTGCATACATCCAGCTGAGATGTCGAATCTCGAATTAGATGCGACGACCAGCCAAGCATGAACGTAGAAAGGGACAGACAGTGGAGGAGAGAGAGAGAGGTCTAATGATCAAAGGAAAGAGCCGAAACGTATCGGTGTGACTAATGCTACTTCAATTATAAAACTTTTTTATTTTTGACTTTTTTTTACTGCAACTTTTACTAGCGCATTGGTGAAATTTTTCTGATTAAAATGATACCAAACACGATATAGTTTGAATGGGGCGAGGTTATGGGGCGCTGTGAAACATCCAGGCGGGCCGCAGTCAAAAATTATTGTTAGCGAAAAGGGACAATCTCAACATTCAGAATGAGAGAAGGACAGCATGACTGTAGTGCGTCTCACTCAGCGTTCGGGCGATGTTGCCTTTTTCGCTTGCCTTCGCAGCACAGTTCGAGTGACGTAATCAAGCTAACGCTTGATTCTGACTACGATTCCAACTCGGCAGCTTTTCTACTTAGACGCCACCTTATAACTACTAGCTGAACTAAATTTGTCACGTGACTTGCTCTGTAGTATCCAGATAATGGCGGAACTCATCTTTGGGATTGCTTTTACGGGAATCGGTTATTCGTCCTTATATGAGAAGATCTTGAGCTGAATAAGGCTCATTCGAAAGAGGAAGGTTCATTGCAGGGCGGTCAACTCACCGTTTGAGTCACAAAACTCTTTTGGTGGCCTAAAAATGCTTCGATTTCGCAACTGCATTTTGTCGATTTTTTCTTCTACTTTCGACACTGATATTATTAAATATGGACCTTCCTCTTTCGAATGAGTCCTCATCCAGCCCTATGTGTTCTCATATAAGGACAAATAACTGATTCCCGTAAACCCATTAATAGGCCCATATTTGTTGGTAATGTCACCTCGCTGCATTACCCGTGTCTACCCCCTTAATTAATACAAGAATTTTTTTAGCTATTAAATATGAATGTAATTGTTAGCGTAGATCAGAATAAAACAAAAATAAATGAATGAACTGTTACAAAATTAATTATATAAAAACGAAAAAAGAAAAAATGTTTTCATAAATAATAATAACTTTTTTTTTATTAATTCCTTTTTGTTGCTATTCCTCTTCTTGTGGGATGTTACAGGTAGGAGAGGTATTTCGCTTGCAAGGTAAAACAAAAATAGTATTTTCCTTGTTCTACGCGGTTAAACTGGGAAATTTTCAACTGCGTCGCAGTGCTTAACTGCGTGGCGAAAGTTGTTTATGATACCTCTCCCTTAACGGTCTCAAATTTCTGTCTTCGTTGCTACGCGGTTTCGACGAGGCGATCGTCCCAAGGAAAGGTTGACTTGTATTATTTGAAAGAAACTAAATATAGCCTCCTTTGTGTGCCTCGCCTGGGATTATCTCCAAGTGCTGCGCACTGACGAAGTACACAAATTCGGTATATTAAACGGTTGAACTATTGAAACTAATAAAAGAAAAGAAAAGAAGAGAATTATTATTTTAATCTCAAACCCCTTTCTCGTGCTCCTCGTGGAGAATACTTTCAAGTGCAGCGCACCGGACGGGAAACGCAAGGTCGGGTTATGGAAAAATTAACCCGAACGTAACAACCGTTAAATTCTGAATAAAATACGTAATATTTTCAGTTATTATAAAAATGTAAATTTTTTTAAAATATCCCAAGAAAATTTTCTTTTTTCAAGAAGAAAGACTTTTTTATAAATTTTCTTAATATAAGATTATAGCGCTCATTGTATCATTAAACTTTTACCTAAAACATTTTTGTCTATCTCTTGCACTTTAAGAGATATACACGAAAAAGTGGGTGTGCCGATTTGACTTTTAGGTTAGTTTTCACATACCGTTATTCTTGCCTTGGATCACTCTATAAACCCACAAAGTTTCATTCAAATCCGTGAGTAAGGGTTCGCGGTGTTCCCTTGTAAGTGCATCGAACTACGAACGCTTAAAAATCCTTTTTTTTGTTTTATTTGCGAGTGCATCGTGTGTGCGTCGAATTACGAACGGTTAAAATACTCTTTTCTGGTGAATGAGTGCATCGTGAGTGCGCCGAGTTACGATGGCTTAAATACAGTAATGCTTCGAAATAAGCAAGTGGTCTCTGCTTCGAAATAAGCAACTCGCTATCCCCTCTTCTTTGTTTGAAGTCGCCCGCAAAGTGAGAGGTACGAGAAATGAGTGAGAGGTCCTTGAAAGCACGAAGCCGATGTTTAGGGTAATAAATTTCACGCTTGACTGAGCAGTGACAGCGGTTAGTAAAAGAAGGATAGAATATATATAATGCTTTCTCAGTCGGGTATATTTGCTTCGAAATAAAGCGTAGTGCGAGAATGAGAGGGCATGCTATATTCTATCCTTGTTCAAAAAATAACATCGCTACTCGGCCGATCACTTTATGATTTGCCGCTACCTCGGATCTCTCACTCGTTTCTCGCGTTCTCTATTGTCCCATTTCGAGAACAAAGTCAAGCCGAATAGCAACCTGCTTCGAAATAAGCAACTGTTCGGTCCCGAGTCACTTGCTTATTTCGAAGCATTACTGTACTTTGACGTAAGAGAGCATAACAGCATTGCTCCGTCCTCCGCCTCCCGGTCTCGCGACTTCGACGAAAACTCCTCGTGAACAGGGTGTCATGACCCCCAGCGTCGTCGAGACGCCATCCGAGGCCACTTAGGACGCCCAGCGGACCTCCTCGACAACAGTCAACGCCATCGGTGGATGCCGACTATCCATCATTCTGGCATACAAATCCGGATCTCTGGTTTTTCCAGGCAGAGGCGTCCTTTCAAGTGCATTGGGTTCGTGGAGACGACAGCCGTTATAACTTGGTGATTTTAATGCTGAACGCAACACGGTTCAACAAGTCGCTGATGTGCTGAGGGCGCCCCCTGTATCCGGGAAATACGATGCGCGCGAGGCGGCCATACTTGATCGGCTGACCGATTCCGCCGCTCGACAGCTTCACAAGCTGCTTACGCAGCTGGAATTGGGGGACTGGAAACCATCGCAGCTCCTCCGCCAAATGCGTTCCCTCGCCGGCAACAGAGTGTCGGATGAGGTTTTAAGGATAAAGTGGCTGGACCCCAACCCGATCAGCGCGCAGTGCTTCCTAAAAATTTTCAAGACGACAAACCTTGAGGAGCTCACTGCCGCTGCTAACGAACTTGTAAATCGTCGACGCCATTTTCATCCGGCCATTGCTCACCGGCGGCTTCAGTAGATCCAGTCGCCGCTGAGCTTTCGGCTTTGCGTCAGACTGTGGCGCAATTGATCGCGCTCACGAGAAAGGGCTTGGAGCGCCGGAATCATGCTGTGGCGCAGCCACGTTTCAGCCGGCAGCCCAGCAGATCGCCGAATCACCAGCGGAGCTGGTCAAGCTCGCCTCGACCTCCGCCAACCATTATACCAAACGTGTGTTGGTACCATCGTCGCCACGGTACGGCTGCTCAGCGGCGCACTCAATCTTGCACTTTCCTGACAACGGCAGTCGTCCAACCTCTTCCTCTGGGAAACCCTTAGAATCGACGTCGTTACAGGCGGCGGACGCCAGCTCCCCTACCGTAGAAAACCGCCTACATGTAACTGACCAGTGTACCTCCATGCGTTTCCTTGTGAACTCCGGCTCAGTGGTTTCTCTACTGCCAAGACGGCGATCGCTAAGAAACTTCAACGTCAGACTCTCGTGCTACATGCGGCAAACGCCTCACTTATTGCGACGTATGGGTGCCATACCATGGTCCTAGACCTGGCACTTCGGCGAGATTTCGCCTGGAGTTTTATCGTTGCAATGTGCAGACGACGATTGTCGGAGCCGATATCCTGGATCCGCTGACAACCCTTTCAGCTCTAGGCACCCTTGTGGCACTGCAGGTCCATTCTATTTCAACGATGGCTCGTGTCGATGTTCCAAAGGATCCCACAGGCCAGCGCTACGCCTGCCTTCTTCATGAATTCGCCGAACTGGCCTCACCATGCAGTACGGAGACGACTTTACCGAACCTCCCCGTTCATCATACAATTGTTACCACCCTTGTGTTTGAACACCCTCGACGACTGACGGAAGAACGACTTAAGGCAGCGAGGGACAAATTTGCTGTCCTCCTCGACAGAGGAATCATCCGACCGTCGTCGAATCAGTGGGCCAGCCCCCTTCATCTGGTCCCTAAGAGCAACGGTGGCTGGCGAGCAACCGGAGATTATCGTCGCCTCAACGCTTGCACAACGCCAGATCGACACCCTCTATCAATCGTTGAGGATTTGTTCCAGGAAAGCCAAGGCCAGGTTTTCAGCACCATTGATCTTCAACGGGCCTTCTATCAAATTCCTATGGCAGAGGACAAAGACAGCCATTACCACGCCTTTCGGTCTCTTCGAGTTCATGGGTATGCCGTTCGATCTCAGGAACTCTGCCCAGACGCTGCGGCGGACCATGGATCACTTCTTACGTGGGCTTCCGTTCGTGAAGTGTTACGTAGATGACCTGATCATAGTTTCTAGGTCACTAAGGAGCATCTCCAGCACCTTAGGCAGCTTTTAGAAACTCTCCGATCGGCCAAGCTTCGTATTAACTTCGAGAAATGCGTTTTTTGCAAACCCCAAGTCATCTACCTCGGCTATCTTGTCTTCGGGGACGGCTTCCAACCTGCTCCTCGCAAAGTCCAGGCAATCGAGGACTTCCCCAGGCCGGAACAACCTGTGGACCTTCGTTGCTTCCTGGGGATGATTAATTACTATCGGCGTTGCATTCCTCACGGTGCAGCTTTACAGGCCCCTTTTCACAACCACCTCAAGGACATTCCGAAACAGGGGACACGACTTGATTGGCATTCTGAGGCGGACATCACCTTCCGACAATGCAAGGCCAGCATCACTAAGGCCGTTAAAACGGCTTTTCTTTCGTCAACGGCCCCGCTGACGCTTAAAACCGACGCTTCAAACACGGGTGTTGGCGCGGCTCTTGAACAACAACAACCCAACGATACGTGAAGACTCTTAGGGTTTTTCTCACGCAAGCTTTCCGAAGCGCGGTAAAGCGCTTACGGCCGGGAGCTCTTGGCCGTTTTTGTTGTAGTCAAATTTTTTGCTCGTATACATGTATGACGGCCATTCTCCGTTTGATAGAGCCTCTCCGCGTCAAACCCGACAATTGGACTACATCCTGCAATTCAACCTCACTTTCAGGCATGTCAGAGGAGCGGACAACGTCGTGGCAGACGTCCTCTCGCGGATCTCAGCAATGGACATACCATCACCCCTCGATGCAACGTTGATCAGGACTGCTCAGGACACGGACCCGGAGCTCCCACATCTCGTAGACAACCGGTTCCGGCTTCGCAGCTTCGACGTGGAAGGGCAGCCGATCTTTTACGATGTCACTGTTGGTGTTATCAGGCCGTATATCCCTGCGGCCCTTTGCCGGGCTGCTTTCGATTTCTTCCATAGATTGGCCCATTCTAGCGGCAGAGATACGGTGCGTCGAGTCGTCGAAAAATACCTGTGGCCTGATATGCGGAAGGACACCCTTCGTTGTTCTCGCCAGTGCGAGCCGTGCCAACGAGCGAAAATCCATCGGTATAACCAGACCGCCCTTGGCACTTTTGCAACGCCAGACAACCGTTTCGACCACATCCACGAAGACCTGGTCAAGCTGCTCCTCGTCCAAGGCTTCCAGTACTGCCTGACAGTCACTGCAAAATATCTTTTCGCGCGACCGATTGGGAGAAATACTTTACAAGACGTAAAAGGTATCATTTCGATTGGTCCATCCATCTCGAAGTAATCGGGGAATATATGTTAAAAAAAAAAAAATATACTGATCGAATTGAGTCGATAGAGTCTCTTTTTTCGAAGCTGGTTAATAAAAATATTTATTTAGTTGAAAAAATCGGTCCCTTTCGGACTACGTAGTGAAATTCTGGATTAAACTTTACTTTACCGGACCCAAAATTTTCGACATTTTTTTTTTAACCTATAGTTTTTGATGCGTAGAATTTTAAAATGCAAGTCTTAACTTTAGGAATCCAATGGTTAAAAAGTTATAAGCGTGTAAAGTTTGACATTTTTAGCCAATTTGCTGCGTTACAGTGACACCATATTGCCTTTTATGTATAACCTGATTGATTCTCGCATAGCCTAGAACTTAACTTCCGCTTACCTTATTTAAAAACATATTGTTGCCATATCGCATGACGGCAAAACCGTCGCCACAGGGATCGCATAATTTTTCGGCAAATTCGTCGTCGTGAAAACGACTCCTCCCCTTCAACCAGACTTTTGCCGGCCACCAATTCGATTCTATTTTCTGGGTATGGGTTCCATCACTAGCTGTATTTAAATTACTCATAAAATTGATGCAGTAGAAGCAATAAGCAAATGCATGGACTGTACCCTCTCTCTCTAACAATAAGATAAATATAAACCTAACTAACTCAGACAGTATTAAATTTACGGTTTGACTAAAGCCGCTAAAGTGGTCGGCACTTAAAACTTGCATTTTTGGATTCTACACACCAAAAACTAAAAATTTGAAAACAATGTCGAAAATTTTGGGTCCGGCAAAATAAAGTTCAACCAAATTCTGTGAAAAGTGATAGTGACTGTGTGGTTGAGTGAGTTCAATGATCCCGTCTGAAGGTCAGCTGTAATATGTTCCCTCTTGGAGTGGTCAGGGTCGGCACAATGACCCAGTGATAACAAACCATTTTCATTGCAACTGGACAAATGGGTAAGTTTTGCTTACGTTATTTTTGAATGCTTTCCAATTTAACACGTTTATTACTTATTCCATTTTAATCCTTTTTTTATTATGTGAAAATTTCTTTTATTTCCAAATCATCTATTCGTTTTTTCATATTTTTTTCAAAAATGATTACAAAGTATTTTTTTTTTAATTCCTATCTGCAACTAATACAACTAATCTACAACTAATAAAAATATTGGATTAGTTCAATTTATTCATTCTACATGAACAACGATTCATTACTTTATTCGTTGTTCATGAGCAATCAATAATTCGATACTATTAAGCTTCAACTGCTCGTCTGAGGCCTGCGACTCCGCCATTTCTTTAAGAACAATTTCCACCGACAACCTAAGCGACTCTACCCGAGTCAGCCCAACAGCGACGGTGTTCTCGTCCCCTGGGATATATTTAATGCAAGTGGTAAATTGAACCACGAATAATAGCTGCCGAACCTGACGGGGGGACGCCTTTTCAGGACGCTGCATGAACGCATAAATGAGAAGCTTGTGATCGGTCAGAACCGCGAAATTTCGACCTTCGATGAAGTATCGAAAATATTTAACCGCTTCGTAAATGGCTGTGAGCTCGCGATCGTATGCGCTATAGTTCCTCCGTGCCGGAGAGAACTTCTGAGAGAAAAATGCAAGAGGCTCCCAACCGGAAATTCTGCTGTTCGAGGACAGCACCCATGGCAAAATCTGAGACGTCCGATACTATTCTCAATTCAGCACCAACTCGAGGGTGTACCAATAAGGCTGCATTCGCCAACGCATCCCTTGTCCTAGCAAAAGCATCTTCCACCTCTCTGGACCACACAATCTCGCGCTTGTCATTCTTTCGCGAATCGCGCAGGCACTCATTTAATAACGCCTGCGTTTGAGCTGCACGAGGAATACTACGTCGGTAGAAATTAACCATTCCCAAAAACCTACAGAGTCCCTCAATGGTTTTTTGTTTAGGAAACCCGACTATCGCTTCTACTCGCGACGGTATTGGCCTAGTGCCATCCCGGTTGACCAGATATCCCAGGAATTCGATTTCAGAGCTCCGCAATCGCTGTAAGACGATTCGAAGGTGCTCCTCATGCTCCTCCTCGTTAGAGGATGCAATCAACACGTCGTCAATATAAGTAAATACGAAGTCTAAATCTCCCAATACACGACTGAGGAATCTCTGAAATGTCTGACCAACTCACCGAGTTGAAGGCGTTCCTGACGACGAGCGTGGCTACGAGGACGACACGCCAGCTGTGCCGGTTGCCGGACTCCGCCTTATCGGCAGCATCCAGGACCACCCGTACGGCGTCGACTGTGGACCTTTCGCGTCTAAAGCCGTATTGCCGATCCGATAGATCGCCCGCCTCCCGGAAAGCTTCTAGGAGGCGGGGGCTTAATCATTTTCTCCAGCAGCTTACCGGCCGTATCCAGCATACATATAGGGCGGTATGCGGACGGACCGGTAAGCTGCCCCTTGCCCTTGCTGATCAGCGCAAGGCGCTGCACTTTCCATCGGGTCGGCCAAAGGCCGGACCCCAGACATGCGTTTAGCATTTCCAGCATCGGTCCTGGTTGAAGCTGAACTGCCAGTTTCACGACCTCTGCTGGGATGCCGTCTGGGCCCGGGGCTTTCCTGTTGCGGAAGGACTGGGCTGCATCCTGCATCTCCTGCATGGTGAAAGGGGGAAACTCCTCCACCTGCAGCCCCGTTGGCTGTCGCGCTCTTGCCGGGTGGTCCGGAAAGAGGGCGTCCACGATCGCCGATGCCTCGTCTGCGGGTAACGCCGCGGGGCCGTTTTGGGCACCAATCTTGCGACGCACAATACGGTACCCTAGACCCCACGGATCACGGTTGACCTCTTCGCGGAGGTCCTCCCAGCAGCGCCGCTGGTTCACGCGAATAGCGTGGTGGAGCTCGCGGCGCTTGGCCCTGTAGGATTCCCACAGGGCCTCTCCATCGGTGGTGCGCTTCGCGCGCTGGGATGCTCTCCGCAGACGATGGCAGTCCCTCTGGAGGTCGGCGATATGGAGCTCGTCTGGCACTGCGTGGCTTTCCGCGGCTCATCGACGCGTCGCACGCCTTATGGATGGCGTCCATGGTTGCGTCGACGAACCGCTCCAGCGATAGCCGGGTCCACGGTCCTCCGTCGGGCTGCGAAATGTTCTGCATCCCGACTTGGAGGGCCTCTTCGAAGACCTCCTTCTTGAGCGTTTGGAGGTTCCACCCTCGAACAGGGGGTGGAACCTTGCTCCGACTTCTTCTCCTGGCTATACGGAAAACCACATACTGGTGGTCACTCCCCGTGTAGTCCTCAATGACTCTCCACTCATCGACACGGGGGGCGACATCCTCAGAAGCCATCGTGATGTCGATGATGGTCTCCTGATAACCAAACCTCCGGAAGGTCGTGGACGACCCTCGGTTGAGGATCTCCAGGTTCCGGCGGGCCGCCAGTTCGACGACCAGCCTTCCCCTGGTGTCCGGTCTGGGCATTCCCCACTCGATCGCCTTCGCGTTGAAGTCCCTTCCGACAACACATCCGCCCTCCATTCCCAGGATGGTGTCTTCGAGGGCTTCAATCTTCTCGCGGAAATCCGCGATGCGGTCGTTAGGGGAGAGGTACACGCTTACCAGCGTCACCCCCTCTCCCTTTACCCAGACAAATCCGGCGCCTGCCCCGTGCGTCTGTACCCGGAATTTGGAAAGATCCGGGATCCAGATCGCAGCAGTTCCCAACGTGTCGGCGAACCACGTTGGTCCTTCTCGAGCGCGGTACGGTTCACTGAGCAGGAGAATATCGATCTCCTGTTCTCACCGCAGCTGCTCGAGAAGGGCGTCCGCGACTCGGCTCCGGTTAAGGTTGCCCTGGAGCATCTTAGCCATTACGTTTCTTGGCTTCGGCTAAAGCGTCGCGGTACGCCTTGCAGACGCCGGACCCTAAAACGTGCTGCAGGTCTGCGCCTTTGAGACCGTGGTCAGCACAGACCGCACACCTCGGGGTCTTCTGACAGCCATTAGCCGCATGCCCCTTATCCCCGCATCGGTAGCAGTTATTCTGCCGATCGGGGCCCCTACAGCCACGTGCCAGGTGCCCGTAGCCCAGGCACCTGAAGCACCTCATGACCGTGGTCCTCTTTCTGGGTCGGGATATGACCATACCGACCCTTAGACGACCGCAGTCCAGGAGTCTGGCCGCCGCCCGCTCCTCGAGCTCAATTATCGCGAGCTTTTGGCCCCGAGCGTTCTCCTTCGTTACGTGTACCCGCATGACTACGGCGGAGTCGCCCAATTCCACCAGCTGTGGTGAGGCAGTCGAGGTCCCTCAGCTCGATTGTCAACTATTACATTCTATTGTGGCGGCACTTCCTTTGATCACCCTATATGTCTAGAAGGGACGGTCGAGGCACGGCAGTTCAAAGGATGCCGCGAGTGAAAAAAGTGAACATGCAATAACGAGAATTTCACTATTAGTAATTTTCAACTTATTTTTATGAAAATTATACCATTGGATTATTGAGATCGTTCTGATTAAAATGAGTCCAAACACGACGTAAATCGGATCATATTTACGTTATCTAATAAATACATAAATCATAATGAATCATGTAGAGTAAATACAGTTCAAATTATATCGTGTTTGGACTGATTTTAATCGGAAAAATGTCAGCTATCCATTGGTGCTACAATTATAAAGGTAAGACGAAAATGACTGAAAATAAAATTTTCTTTACTGCATGTTTACTTTTTCCAGTCGCAGCATCCATTTGATGTACGTCTGTCTTCTTTCTTTTTATTGAATTCATTTTCTGCCCATCTCTACTGAGATTAGGTTTCACTGAACTGAGCTGAACTCGCTGCACTGAGGCATACTAGAAGTTAGCTCCCCACTTGTAAAATTATTAAGATTTGACAATTGTGCTGACTTGTGCTAGGTTTATGCTACATTGTGCTCGAATATTAAAATCGTAATATGAAAAATACGATGGAAAAAAGAAAAAACGATTTTTTAGGTCAGCCCTCCACTTTCCATGTATTTCAATTTTTCCAATTGTGCTAAGTTGTGCTAAAACACCGCTCTTAAAAAATGACTAAAAAAAATCTTACGATAAAAGAGACATTTCTAGTAATATGGAACATATTTAATATTATTATCCGTATGCTTTGTCTGACAAACACAATATTGTATATTTGAGTTGTACTAGATTAGCACAACTTAGCGCAACTTTCGATTCCTCCAGAACATCGATATAAATGGCACTTTACTCTTGTTCCCGATGCGTTGCGCTACAGTTTTCCATCCAAAACATACATTAGCAACCATCTGAGAGACATAATATTGTATATTTGAATTGTACTAGGTTAGCACAACTTACATTCGATTTCTCCAGAACATCGATATAAATGGCACTTCACTCTTGTTCGCGATTCGTCGCGCTACAATTATCCCAAAGCCCATATCTGTTTCCTTTTAAAATGGTATAAATGTACTTTGGCGACAGATTTTTCCCAGTTACAACCCAGTTTTCAACAACATTACTAAATTTTTCATATATACTTCTGAACTTGGTGCAATAGATTGTCCGGAAGAATCCGAAAGAATCTTATATTCCCCTACTAAAATTATATTTAACAGTTTCAACGCGTGTTGAGCCATAGTAGTGAAGCACTAAAATATATATTGAAAAACAATATATTAGAAAAAGTAAAAACTTTCGCAACTGAAACAACTATTTGCAGCGTTACGCTCGTAGGTACGTATTTACATAGAGCATTAGCTGAAAACGAAAGAACAAGGCGAAAGATTCGTGCATCGACGCATCGCGAACAAGAGTAAAGTGACGTTTATATCGATGTTCCGGAGGAATCGAAAGTTGTGCTAATGTAGCACAACTCAAACATACAATATTGTGTTTGTCAAACAAAGCATACGGATAATAATATTAAATATATTCCATATTATTATACTAGAAATATCTTTTTTATCGTAAGATTTTTTTAGTCATTTTTTGAGAGAGATGTTTTAGCACAATGTTAGCACAACTTAGCACAACTTAGCAGAATTGGAAAAATTGAAATACAGTAAAAGCTGGATATATGCAACAAAAGTTTGGCTGGATATATGCAACATCGCTATCCCCTCCACTTGGGGGGATTCCCCTAAGCCGAACCGAGCCTCTCGGCGAGGAAACCGTGTAATATGATCCGACCGTAATATCGGTGTGACTAATACTAATTGAACGATAAAACTTTTTTATTTTTAACTTTTTCTTAATGAAACATTTACTAACGCATTTGTGAGATTTTTCTGATTAAAATGGTACCAAACACGATATGATTTGAATTATATTTATTTATTAAAATAATAATAAAACTGTACATATGTATAAGGCAGGCCGTACACCAAAGATACAAAGATGCAACATGCAACATGCAACACGTCGCATGTTGTGTACGAACGTAGAATAGGTATCGCGGCACAGTACAAACGATTTGTACGAACGTAGAATAGGTATCGCAGCACGGTACAAACGATTTGTACGGACGCAGAATCGACACCAAGACTGGATATATGCAACGTCTGAGTCCCAATGTTTGTTGCATATATCCAGCTTTTACTGTACATGGAAAATGTGGGGCTGGCCTAAAAATCGTGTTTTTCCTTCCTCCATCGTATTTTTCATATTGCGATTTTAATATTCGAGCACAATGTAGCACAAATCTAGCACAAGTCAGCACAATTGCTAACTTCTAGTAGGGGGCTAACTTCTAGTAGGTTGTGCTGAGTGGTAGTGGAAGAGTGTGGCTGCGTTGTGGAAATTCAACCGAGCATTACTGTATGTATAAACAGGGTGTTCGACAACAGGTGGGTAAAATTTTAAGGGGTGATTCTAGGGATCAAAATAAGACGAAAATCAAGAATAACGGAATAGCGTTTGCGACTTTGTTTTTCAGTAATTAACTTTTAAATATTCGAGTAAACAGTGCCTGAAACCTGCAATCCGCCCAGCATCGACGACTGAACGTCAGGTCAGTAGGGGAAGGTACAGTCATAACCAAGAATACCTCGTGCTATTCTGTTTCTCGGTACTGCAGCATTCGGCTTCGATTTTTGGTTATGACTGTACCGACCCCTGCTGACCTGACATTCAGATGTCAGTGCTGGGCGGATTGCAGATTTCAGGCGCTTTTTACTCGAATGTTTAAACGTTAATTACTAGAAAACAAAGCCGCAAACGCTATTTCGTTATTCATGATTTTCGTCTTATTTTGATCCCTAGAATCACCCCTTAAAATTTTGCCCACCTGTTGTCGAACACCCTGTATATTTCTAACCATGCCTCATTAACCGTCATTTTCCTAGTCCGTTCAAATATTTATTCTCCTTACATGTTAATAGGTACTGGGTTACTTTCTGTAATTAATTTATGGGCATACTATAGTACTCAGTTTATTGAAAATTCAATATTGTACCATAGATTACATAGGTAAAATATCCGCGCTATAAGAAATTAGGAATGATATTTAAACTCATATTCTAACATTATATTAATAGTAATAACATGTATTATTCTTTATGTAGTATTAGAATATACATTTAGAATATATATATTTAAAGTTTTGCAATGCCAACAACTCCACAGGCAAGACGAGCTCCAGCATTTCCTGTGGTTTTTGATAACTCATGTCCACCTTTACCAAGATCATCTGGATCAGCATGAACCTGTTATTACATAAAATAAAAACAAGCTATGTTTATATACATGTATATATATACATGTAACATAAAATTTATTAGTTGTATAGTTTACCACAAGAGTTCTGCCAATTATGTTGTTTGGTCCTTGAAGCTGAATAATTTTATCAGTTATATTAACACTAGCAACTCCATCTGCACCTACTTCAATGTTTCCTAAATCTCCAACATGACGTACATCTGAATCAGGACCACCGTGATCTTTTCCTAACGGATTGAAGTGTGGACCAGCACTTGTACATCCTATCAAATTTAACATATATTGTATCAAATATTCAGTCAAATATACAGATAAGAATTATTTGGATTGAAAAAATCAAGCTAAGGTTTATCAATACAATACGATTGGAGTTGACACACAGGTCAACCTTTGATAAAACACAGGTATTAAAGGTCAAATATTAATGTTATATGAAGTTTCTTCTTATTTAAATGACATAAGAAAAATTGTAAACATTTATTGACTATTATTGATAATGTATACATTTTGTCTTCTCAATGAACAAAAATATTTACATATTTACTAATCGACCTCTAAAATTTATTTTTAAATATCATTAAATATCACCTTTATTAAATATCATCAATATATCTACCTAAGACTTATGAAATGTAAATTGTATTTCTGAACTATTTAAAGAAGTTTAATAGAAAATTACTTAGAATAATATACTCTAAAAATATCATACATACCATTAGTGTTATCGCCAAATTCGTGAATATGAAAACCATGCAATCCTTGCTTCAAACCGCATACCTGACCCGTGACCTTCACAGCAGGGCTATTGTCCTATTTAGTAATTAAATTACAAATAATATTAATGAAATAGTATTATAGAATATTACACGAAAACAATTATGGTAAAAGTCGGTTACCGGTTGTTCGAAGTACAGAGTGCCTTTGGCATCTCCTTGAAGAACGCACACGGCTTTAACCATTTTCGAAAACTTCGTATAGTCGAAACGACAGTCGCTACTAAAGTACAGCTCCACAGCAACAACTACCGCTAACCTACAACTTGTAATTATCGTTTTGCTGAATCACGAACGCAAATAAGCTGACGTATTGTACCTCTGGTACTTCAACCGATAAAATGATGACCTTACCGTTCAGATGAAATAATGGCGTATCACCGTATTACAAAAAATTGCGTTGAATGGGCATTGAAGATCATAAACGATGAATGGCAACCTCACCTAGGATTTTATGAAAATAAAAAGAACATTATATGTATATAAATAACTTTTTAATTTAATTTCCATGCTTCACATGTTATTACTACTTTACTTTTTATTAACTGTTTGGTACTTTTTGACAAACTTACATAGTAACATCATTTTAGGAAGTATTAATATTATTATTTTATAAATGATTTTCAATAGACTTATAATATAAAAATTCAGCAAATAATGTTACAATATGGTATATTTAATTTTAATTAAAATAAAAATCATAACTTTGAAAAAATATCCGATTCGTTCTATCGATAATCTTCAATGTATATCGAAAATTCGAGTGTAAGATGACAACTAACAGTAACAGTATTCAAGTTTAGTAGAGAAATTTGGTTATATTGTGACTTACACCGGGGGTGTTTTATTTATAATTAAATATTAAAAATGCCAGGGAAAATAGAGCATCGTTCGGTAACTCCTCTGTTAGCAGCATTTCGAAACATATTACGAGGTGTAAGTAATATTTCAACAATTTACTTAACCATTTCATATTACTTATTTTTTAGAAATTACATAATTTTTTGATTTCTGAAAAAATTGTATTCAAAACGTTTATTATACGTGCCATTAGCAATGCTCATTTAAATGAAGTTACGATTCTGTATGTTGAGTAGTGTACGAAAGCTACTGTGTTATTGATTAACTAAGTGTTAAATATTGTTATTTTAAGTTTTATACAAAACTATAATAGAATAAAGTGTATATATATACGAAAATATAAACATGAATAAAGGAACAGAATAACACATATTATCTGAGAAAAAATGCATATTGTAGAGACCTATTATAGAAGCACTAAGATTTGCGGATTGTCTTGCTGCACGTACTCAACCACCTCCGAATATACCTGGAGGGCCATATCATAAAACTTCAAAGGTGTATTATTTCACACGTGATGCTAGACGTCTTGTTCAACCACCTATAGAAGTGCTTGCACGTAAACAAATAGGAGCAGGGTAATTATATTTGATATTCTGTGTAATCTGTTACTATTATAGTCTAATGTGTAATACTTGTTATATTTATTTCAGGAAAGATGTTTCTACTGAAATGAAACACTGTACACCAGGTAAAATTTATATACCTGATAAATAAAATGTGATAAGATTATTGTGAACTTTGACTGTAGTACATAATAAATATCATAAGATAGATAAGAATTATGTGAATAATAATGTTTTTAAGATATATGTAAATTAATAAAGCGAAGGTTATTTAATTACTTTTCCTTTTAATGTTTAACCGATAACAGTACATACATAATAAATAGAGGAATGTTCTTCATGTACATGTTTTCTGCTCAATAGCAGATATACAGAACAATTTTTTAATTTATAATACATTATCATTACATACATACAAAGCATAATGCTTTCATAAAATTTATGTAAATCTAAGAATAACATTGACACTGAGGAATTTGTACAGATGGCAGATTTTACACTGCTGTATCTAACAATATAGTACACGATGTATGTACTTATTTAACAATCTTTGCAGAAATAACGAATTTCTCTGTTATGAACTAACAATTATAAACAGAAATTAATTGGAAACATTAATTTAATAAGGAATTTGATTTTGATAATACTGTATCATGTCATAAGTTTTCGTACGGAAATTGAGGTAGCTGTTACGTATTACATTGAGCATATAGGCCGCTGCTTCACGATCGGTAGCTGTCGGCACGAATCTACCGCGTAGAAGCTTTATTGTTTGTCCACGGAAACAAGGCAATCCGGTATCAAGCATAAGAGAAACCAGAGAAATAATTGCCTCTTGGTAGGGTCTATAAAACAACATTATAATTTGATTAAAACTTCTGTATAGAATATTAATATAAGAGAAATACATAAATTAGTTAATAGAATATCTCCAAAATTCTATCATGATATATTTACCTTACTGCAAGGAAAGCCTGTACACATAGTTCCATGAACCAACGAAAAGGTGCAGCCTCCATTTTACCGCCCATAACGAGCACCATCTCATCAGTCAGCTTAATATCCGGTTCAAAACCTAAATTACCTCCTGGCGAACTTTCAAACATGAATCCAAAATCGATATGTATAATGTGGCCTTCGGTATCTAACATAATGTTACCATTATGACGATCTTTTATTTGTAAAAGATACGTGATCACACTGTAAGCAGCCATGGATTTCACGAAATTTCGGCGTACGTTCTGAAATTCCTTTGTTGTTTCATCTCCGTAACGTGTTATGAAATACTGGTGCATATCAATATCAGTGGTTCGACCAAGTTGATCACGCGATGTTGCGTTTGGTACGCATTCTATAACACCACACTGAAATAACGGTTCATAGTTTAAAATTCAGTTCAGAGAAAATTGTATACTAAACTTTTTTTCAAAATTAAAATTATTTACCCCCGGTGCTGTAGCTACTACTCTATAGGGGAACAAAAATAAGTTTAAGCCAGCTTTTTCAAATATATTCTTGAAAATACTGATTACTTGTAGTGCCAACATATCTTGTCTAACATCGTCACCAACTTTAAAAATAGCAGCCTGCCACGTTTCTTTATCTGGTTCCCTTTTAATGTCAACTTTCCCATTAGCCGACACCGCTAATGCAATATTTTCTAATTCATTAATTCCATATTTTTGCACTTTAAAACGCGCCAAAAATGGAGCTTTCGCGGCACTGTAAATGATAATTATGTATTAAGTATCAAGATATCAAAACGTATAATAAATAAATAATACCTCTGCATAGGAGTTCCACTATTATAATCAATATCAACAACCATAGCTTCAGGATTAGATGGTAAATAGCAACCAGGTTGTACTTTGATTTGAGATAAAGCTTTCAAGCACGCTGCTTTACGTTCAGGACCTTTAGGAAATTGCCTTATATAACCAGAAATATTTGTAATCTTTTCGAAAAATTCGAATTCCCTTTCATAGAATTGCTTCGCTGGACCAGATAATGATCCTAAAATACTTTTCACTAACGAGTCCAATACATCATACAGAACAAGATCTTTTATTTGTTTATCTTCATCCATGTACATATTTGTATGCATATTCCAAATTAACTGATGTGCCACTACCTGTATAAAATAAATAATAACAATCATATTTTATAACAAGATACTAACTAATAGAGTAGCATTTACAAAATACTATTTTTAGTACTTACTTGAGAACGTTTAGCAATTTTTTTTATAAATTCTATCACATAACCCATAGTATCATGACGTACAGCTTGTACAAGTTGTGGTATATAGAATAGCACGGCATCTGCTGGATAACTACTTAGCACCTCTACTGCATACTGAGCAGAAATTGGATGATGAGGAAACTGACGAGAGAAATAAGCCAATGCTTGAATGGGCGATACTCTCTCCCACGTAAGCATATATACCAACTGAAATACATTGGATTAATAAATTAGGATCTTTTAATTGTACAAAACTGTTAATATTAAAACGTATCTTACTTCAGGTACGTCATTAAGTAATGTTTCTGTTGTAACAAGGTATTGTAAAGCTTCAGGAATATGCATAACCGGTACTGGTTTACTGCGAACGAGTCCACATACTTCTTTGATAATTATATCAGAATTTTTTAGTCGTACTGGTAAAAATACAGCAAAAACAGGACTAATCTCCCACGCGAGACGTGTATATTCACGCCACCGATCATTCATACCTTTAGCACGCCATTCTGCTATACTCGATTCACCTGAAAGTGCAAGCTCCTGTCTTCCACTAGGATTCCTCCATACCTGCAATTGAATCATAATTAACAAGAAATTTTACAGTAAAAATATCAAACATAGGAATTGAACGTACCAATAACATTTCTATTTCAACCGCCAACAGTTCAAGAATTAAATTTCTTTTCTTTATGTAATCTTTTACAAATACATTGGCGTTCATAACTCGTTTACTACGATTACTACGTTTACCCAATGTATTACTACTGGTCGACATTGGGACTGTATTAATCCATACACTTGAAGCTGTTTTGGAATATTCACTATTTGTTGTGTTTAAGGCTGTACTTAAGGAACCAATCGTTTCGCTAGGTCCAAAACCACCAGTCGGGCAGGACTGAGGAGTTGGCATTTCAAATTCACTTTCGTTACCAGTCATCACTAAATATTTTTTATCGCTATGCATAACCTATGATACAAAGGAGAAACTATAAGATGCCAAGGAAAAGTATTCGATTAAAGAGTATCCTTCATTGTGTTTATTCTATTCACCTGCCAGAAACGTATAAGCGTAACTAAATCCTCGCGTAATTGTTCAAGTTCTTGCGTCGGTACTTGACGATCTCTACAGAAATAATCCAAACAATTGCAATACACGCGTTCTCGTAGCACATTTTTGCTCAATGTCCTGAAAATCAAATTCATTGCCTATCCCTTTATTCATTAAGATATAGTGAGTGTTTCATCCTATACGAAACCTTGGTAAGATATCCCCTTGAAGAAGAAGTAGTCCGCAAGAGAGCAATTTAAATCGTACACCAACTGCAGCAACGTGACGACTCATTCCTGGCTCTTCACGAGAAGCACCGACAGTCATGGGTAGCGATCGATGCAGCAGGGTGACAATCATGTCGACTGTTTCTTGGCAACAATATTTAGCAGTTTCAATCAATTCCACGATAAAAGTAACCCAGATATCATGAGGTTTTACTTGTGGAGGATTTGGACCAAGCTTACAGCCCTCGTATACAGCCAATGGACTAACTTCCTCTTCGTCTGGAGCAAACAGACCCATTCTCTTATCAACGGTGTACTGCCATGCAACAAGCATTTCCTGCAAGAAACGTAGCTTGAGATCTGGCCGTACAGTGAGTATCCATTGCCAACATTCAACTGTCGTGGTCATAGCTGCTGGGGTAAATAATTCAATTTGTGAGGAAGCTACTGTGTGAAGCAAACGCCTGTGGATTCCTAAAAACACGAATTATAAATCATATAAATTATTAAAAAAATGGAGAGAATACATACAATATAATCTGCAAGATAAAATGAATCATTCGCAGGTCAAAGTGATTAACCCTATTTTTTGAATTTGTTAAAATTTTAGTACCATAGCACTCAATTGATGTTTAATTTTTTGTATTTTATCAATTTCTTTACATTTTGATTTTTTGAAGTTAATCGATTTGGCTAGTGAACGGTGCACATGATTATTAATTACCAGGCATAGAGATTAACAATGCAGTAGCACGCCAAAGAGCACTACGATGAGCAACGTCGTTTCGAGAACGACAAGCCATCCATACAGCATCGATTAATAGATCAACAACTTTGTTTCTACTTTCTTCAAAAGATATTTCAGAAGTGGAAGATTCAGTTTGCGCTAGTGACAACATTCCTGCTATTTCACCAGCGTATCGTGCTCGTGTCGACATCATCGATAGTAGCCACGAGCTGACTCCTTTTGGACCACGTGGACGTTTGTCTAATGAATTAGTCTAAAATAAATATTTCATTACGTTAATAATTAAAACACTTTAAGAGTTACATATTAGAAGAAATCATGTTACATTAGGTATAACTGAGGTGGGAACAGCTAAATCCACAAATTCAAGCACAGAGTCTGTAGACAAACATAAACCAGAATGATGCTTTAATCCAGAAGAGAGAATCTGATTTACATATTCTTGTAAATGTGATCTGGTGGCTTGGGGTGCCCACTTCATAGCTTCCTGTACTATGCCTTTACATCTTGCAGTGAAATCTTTAACTATGATCTGTATTACAAAATTGAATTTTAATTTCTGAAGGACTTACACTTTCTTTTTAAGTTACAAGTGATTATACCTCTCGTGCCTCAAGTGTGTCCATAAGTTCAATACTGTATAATGTCCCAGGTATTCGCAGAATTGGTGTTTCCTCGTTTGGATCAATTTGTAAGGAGAATGATAAAATCTATAAAAGTTGTTTCATGAAATACATTGATGTATACAGGTAGGATAAATAAAATTCGTACCTGTAATATGTCCAACATACTCCAAAGTACTTTGCAATTCCACAAAAGATGTGGAAAGGCATCTACCAACGCGCTAAGGTATTTATCTGCTATTCGTCTGATCTGCTTATGTACATGATTGAAATGCACCAGAAGAAATTGCGCATGATTTTCGAGTTCCTTCTCGCGTCTCTCATCTTTCGGCTTGCGCTGCATTACATCTTTGAATTTTACAAACACGGAATCAGCGACACAGCATATGCATTGCCACATTCCGCTCTTTTCCTTTTGCAAATCGGTATCGCATAAATATTCCATTATCGGTTGCAAACTTGGCTCAGGACTATTTGCCACTCTTAATGTCTCTAACCAATACACTGATAACAAATAGGTGCATTGGGCAAATTGTAATTTTGTCACGTACTGCGATATGTCGTTGGTCCTATGAAAAAAACTACATCGACTATTGTTCTTTAATGGGAATTTATAAAATAAAAAAGTAAAGGCAACAGTGGTATTTACCGAGTATTCAACTTTAACACTTGACTCCTTAATTCCTGTAATTCGTTTAAAGAAACGCTGTCGTTGCGCACGGCTGAAGTGTATTGCAATTCTCTCATCTCGAGTCGTGCACTGGTTTGAGATATCAGATACGGTGATTTAACAGCGATTTCTTTAACGCCTTCGTACCATTCTGCAGGCCATAATCTGGATGCTTGATCTCCAGCAAAACCCATCACGACACAATAAAGCCAAAAGTCTTTGAAAAGCTTCAAAAGTCTCTTCTGTGGATGCCTGATCGGTGGAAGTCGTCTTACTAATATAGCGATTACAGGAATGAGTACACCCAAATTTCCTGCACTGGTTGCCGCCTTCTAAAATACAATGAATCAATTTAAATCAAGTTCTATAAGATATTACATAATTATTATTCAAACTGTTCATTTTGATTACCGTAACCGTGACATTTGCTTTATCGCTGGCACGTTTACCCTCTAATCCAAGTTGAACAAAAAGTTCGAGCAAGTGAAGCAGTAAATCGTTTAATTCTGTTTCACCTTGTAAATTTGCAGCTATGTTAGCAAGAGCGTTCGTGACTGCTTTAGCTACGTGACAGTACTGTTTACGATCATCGTTCGACGCGTATGTTGCAGTACTCGAACCCAAAGACATAGAGAACATCTGCATGATGCCTTCGTAAATCTGAAAAATTTCAATAATTTCAAAACCCTATTCTTTTGTACAACATGCGAAAATCTTCGCAATTGATTCAGTAATACTGAATCTAATTAATTTTAAACTCAACCTTTGACTCGCATTTTGCGATGATCATGCATCCTAACTGATCGACGATTAGAAAATCAAGATCGCTCGGGGTACGGCAAAATAATTGCTGAAAAAATGGAAATATTGTGCGCATAGTCTTTGGGGTGTCTTTCAATGCAACGGCAACGTGTCCCAACATGATTACTATGTTTTTTGAAATTAATTCGCTATTTGATCTGTCATCAGATTCACTAAAATTATTGAAACAAATAATTCAGCCATGGTAAAAGCTAAGATATAAAATTAAAGAAACTGATTAAGACTGGTATAAATTGTGAAAACTTGTGACAATACCCGTCGCATATATCAGCAGCAAATAATCTATTCGAGACACTAGCGACCAGTGCCGGCACACAATCGGGGTTAACAGAATGGGCTGCTTCTAAAGCAATGCAAAGATTTCCAATAGCTGCATCTCGTAATTTTTCAAAGGCTGTGTGTATCGATGACGTAGTTTGTTTTGGATCATGCAGATCTTTTCCTATAAAAACAAATTTATTTCATTAATTACATGTGATGCAAGATCTTACATTAACTAATCATTTTATATTACCTTTATCAGTTCGTTGACGGTGTAATTTAAGAAGTATAGGTGAGGGTACAACAAGGAAATCTCTGAGATAATATATAGAAGTACTTGCTATGTTGGGAAACTTCTGTGCTAGTTTTCCTAATCCTTCAAGGCAAACCATTAGCAAAGGCATATGCGCCAGCACCAGTTTTGGTCCATGATTAGAGTTAATTTTTTCAACTAAACGACTGCATAAACTATCAGCACCTGCAAGAAATTTCAATTACATAAACATTGTCCACAAATATAAATTAATAATCATAGATGGGTTGAGAAACTCTTGTTAATTCTAAAAAATCCTGCCAGGTAGTGAAGAAATTCGTATGAAAATTAATGTTATACTTCGAAACGTTGTGAAAATGATTTTGCCTACATAAGTAAAAACTCATTGATTGTTCTTTTTTTTTCTTCTTGCAAACAGTTAGAACAAGGTACAAAGATTATACGTTTAGTGGAATAATATTAGACCAACAAGGTTAACGGGAGATCCGCGTTAACTCACTGTTAGGTCATAAGGCGTATTCGTTAGTTAAAACTATTGAAAGTTATCATAGATATAGGATAATCAATCGAAATGCAATATTAGCTAAATTCGAATACCATCGCCAATCAGCATGGAACCGATATCTGCAAATAGCGCAGATATATCATACTGGTTTCTCACTGTAAAAATAACGCAATGATAGATAATCCTACCAATATAGATTTTCATTTAATTTATCATTTTCCTATTCTAATATATTCTATTGCTTTTCGAAAATGTATATAGGCGTTGTTCGACAATTTTAATTTTGCTTACCGGTTTCATCGCCAATCGCCCAAACAAGGAGATCAACGCAAGCAGAATTAGCCATAACATTTACTTTAAATCTATTTACAGTTCGAAAATTAGTATCCATGTCTTCGCGCTCGCTCGCGTCATGTTGACGTGATTGTAATTCCGTCTGGCCGGATAAAAAGAGGCCCTTTACAAATTCTTGCACATCCTTTGTGAAAGGCGCTGGCAAATCCCGTTGATTTTGCAACAATTCTCTTAAAAGGGCAACCATTACTAAATTCATTGTCTCGTTAAATGTTCTATAAGGAAATATCTGCACCTGTCCAGAGTTATAAACCTAAAAAGATTGTAAATAATTAGATAAATATAGTAACAGAATAGTAAGATTTTATCATATAATAGTGAAACTGACTTGTTGAGCTTCTTCGTCAAGAAACATTAAAATCTCTTTAGTAAGTAATTTCTTTGCTAAAGCCAGTACACTTTGCAAATGAACTACACTGAAATGCATCCCAGCTCTCCTTTCAGGACTTTCGTTGCACCTCATTTGAGGGAACTGATTAAAACTTGATCCGTATCTGCTAAAAAAATATGTGACTGGATCGTAAGGTACCGATGTGTATGAATTTAACGATGGTCGTTTGTCACAGGGGTTATCGTGATCTCCGATTAATAGGCTCGGTGCGTTATCGATATTTGGATGAGGATTTAAATTGCCACTTAAAGAGCGTGGAATAATTGGACGAAAGTTTGAAAAACTATATTGTTTCTTATCTGACGTTGCACGTGTTTCTGTGTTTGGTATTGTTAGAGGTGGCGTTGGTTTTGGAAAAATACGACAAAGAAGAGGTGGGTCTGTAGAGGCAAAACGACCCATTGATCGAGCTAGACCGATTAAAACTGGAACTATACATTTGCATAATGACACTGAAAGAAGTAAAAACAAAATTAATATTGTATGGAATCAAATAAAGGAATAATAAGACAAAGTACTTACATTTTGCTTGCATTCCTCTACTCCCATTCTGATCTTTGTATCCCCTTATAAGATTTGTTAACACTGCCAATATTTCTACTTGAGTAGAAATGATTTCTTCGCGCACAGCCTCACATCTGGCTGCCACATCACTAAGCAACGTGTTCAAGCAAAAGCTAAAACGTTCAGCAACAGGGATACGCTCACTGGGTGAACATTTGACCTCGTCCAGCCAAACAGCTTTTGGAAGGCCACGCAGTAAGCGCAGAAGATAAGGCAATATCCGATCTCGATGTTGTAAACCAGATTCCAAAAAATATATTCCCAGGGCAATGGTTGCATCTTGACCTCTTTGATCCAGCCGATATATACCTTGAGCAGATTCTTGTGGGCATAACTTGAATAGTTGCATCACCTATATTAATCAAAATCATATTTAATATTTATTAAAACAAGATTATTTTGTTCTCAATAATTATACAACAATAATAATAACAGAAGTTTAAAAAAAGTTTCTAACTATTTAACTATTATGTTTAATTTAATAATAATTTTGTAGATATGTTTATATCATATTAAAAAGGTATATTAAATATTCACATAATGTATTTTGTAACAAGAATTGTTACTTTATTTAAATTAAATATACATAAAAACAATAATACAAAATAATACATTATTAAAATTAAAAATAAATTGCTATGTTAGTCAATTAATTAGAAAAATCATTTTTCCCAATTTGCATGCATATATGTATGGGTTTGAAATTAAAATCAAATACTATAAATTAAACATAAGAAGAACATTTACCCGACAATTTATTCATGTACAGAAATATAAACGTTTTATGAATTTCAAAAACAGTTCCATAAACTGAGAGTTATGTATAAGACATGTGTCAAAATGCATTTATTTACAAATGTAGTGACATTAATTATTAATTGGAAACGTCTTATTAGTGTATAAGTGAACCAGTAAATTGTCCTTCGAATTATATCATAAGATGACATATCAGGATCAGCTGATACGTCCTTACGATTAACCTAATCCTGATTAAGCAAATGTCAAACGTTGAGCAACGTGTGAATGTGATAAAAATATTCTATTAATATACAATTAGTAATCAGTCTGCTTTAAGTTAGTAAACGTCGACGTACCTTTTCCCATGGGGTAGGTTTGATTGCCGCCAGACATCTAGCTAAATGTTGAACGGCTTTCGAGAAAAACAACCTCTCGTCTGCCACCATTTTCCCCACTGACCACTGTATGTACCAAAGAGTAGATACTTAAGAGTTATTCTTTGACTGTACTTGTACATACATATCCATGTACCCTTCCCGTAAATCGGATCTCCTCTCTTTATTTGAGATATCGATTTCTCGAAGTTCAAGTTCAAATTGGTAGCGCTTTTTTTGTATAATAACCCCGTTAGCTGAACTTTACTTTAGCGGACACAAAATTATCCACTTTTTTCTCCTCAATCTAATAGTTTTCGATGCGTAGAATCCAAAAATGCCGGTTTTAACTGTCGAAATGCAGCGGTTTAAAACTTATGAGCGTGTAAAGTTTGACACTTTTAGTGCATTTGCTACGTTACTGCAACGCCATATTGGTTTCTTGTCCAATGAACGGTGTTGCTAGCTGCAGGCAGCAGGTGCCGACCATTTTAGTAGGTTTAGTCGTTTAGTCAAACCGAAAATTTGATGTTGTCCGAGTTAGTTAGGTTTATATTTATCTTAGAGAGAGAGAGTATAGCCCATACATTTGCTTATTACTTCTACTGTATCAATTTTATGAGTAATTTAAATACAGCTAGTAATGGAATCCGTACCCAACAAAATTTACTGTCCCCTAAAGTTTAACCGTGCCGTTTGGTATTGAAGAGAACTGTAAATCATTTAAATCAACGAAATCAAAAACTCGTTTTTGACACTTGACCGGTCATTTTATAATTTTCAATGAATTTTCGACATAGAATTTTTATTTATCAAAATTTATATTTATTTCAACTATAAACTATTCATGTGCACATCTTTAAATGGCAACTTTTAGTCCATGACAAGTAGTATTCTAATTTTTTACAGTATAAAAGCAAAACTTTCTTTGACAAATTTACATTATTTATATTATATCTTTGCGCAAATTTTATTGAAAATTCTTTGTTCTCATTTTTATTTGTATGTTTGGATATTGATTCTTTAGTTGCTGTAAATAATCTGTATAACTCAGAAAGGGCAACAGCAATATAGAGATATTTGTTTTTCTGATCTGGTCCTTGCATTATTAAATTCCCAGCTTCTTGAACGGCCGATAAAGTTCGTTCATCATGTGGTAACCAATCACACTAAAACAATAATGTTTTTAATGTTTTTAATCTTTAATCAATACATATCGAAAATTTTAACTACCAGATTACTTACACTGATGATATTGTGAACAATAGAAGCTATTGCTGACTCTGCTGTTTCATAAACTGTATTCAGTTTCATGTTATTACAAAGGTCAAGAAAGACAATTGTAGCTTCTATTGGACAACTTAAATAATCCCCATTATAATAATTTGCTATGTATGCATATGTATATATTACGTTCATTATGTTATAATTAATTTTTGAAGAAGCTTTCTACAATAGATGAAACATTATTTCCATTATTTATGATGAAATTATTCTATTTGAAAAACTCATTTTGTATATTACCTGTAATTCATTAAATATTGGAACATCTACTATGGAAGGACGTTGCTTTGTTTGCTCATCATCTTGCTGATCTATATCTTGAACAAGTTTCCTTTTAACATGGTATGTCCACCATGGAATCCACTGAGGCAATAATTTCTCGATTTCACCATTTTTTACTAAAGCTTCAAATTCTTGTCTCTCAGCATCAGTTAATGCAGACCATACTTCATCCGCATTATCCAAATTTACTTCATGTAATCTTTTTCCTAAATCTGGTACCTGGAAACAACCAATAGAGTATATTAAACAGAATTTAGGAAAGAAATATTTGATTAGCATAAATATAGTTTTTTTTTCTACGTCTTCATCATCTGAATCCAGCTGTTCATTTAGCTCTTCTCCTTCTTCTTCTTCTTCTTCATCACCTGCTAAGAAATTAGTGTTTCTTAAATCCTGCTCGTGTACCCTTTTAAGAATTTCAAGCATTTTCTTTCTACTTTCTGGATCGTTTTCTTGAGATTTTAATTCTTCTTGTATACACTGTTTATAAAAACTCTCTGAACATTCTAAATGAGTTTCTGATTTATAACAATCAGTACTACAATATCCTATTTCACATCTTGGACAAGTATATAAACGAGGACGAGTGTTACACCTAAAATTAGAGTAAAATACTATTTGATATTTAATTCTGGACTGTTTATTAACACAAATTTTGAGGTTAGGATCATAAAACGTACAATTTACAAACGTTATCCGGATTCGTTGCACTTGTTCCTGGCTTGTTCATTATTCTGCTATAAATGTATTTAAAATTTTAAACATAAAAACCATTAATATTTATTTATGTATCAGTATAACAGATTTCAAACAGAGTACGTTTTTTACGTCGGATTCTTCGTAACAGTACGATGTATAATAATTTTCAATCTGATTATAAATTCATATATAGAAAAAAAATATTATACTTTAAAATTTCGGGTCTTATGTACAAAATCATTTATTTTTATGCTTTACAAGTAGGTTTGAAATGAATAAATGCAAAACCTAATCTAGAACTAAGATTTTTCCACTAAAATACCACTCTTCAGTCTCTTATATTGGAATTCAGGTTCTTTTCGTTTACTTGTCCAAGCTTTAGTTTCTACTTTTGATAATATCCATTCAGGATCTACAGCAACCTCCTTGCATTTTATATAATTTTCTTCATCATCTATGGTGGTTTCGATTTTCCTTTTTTGAGATTTTTCAACTTCTTTTTCAGTTACTACACATGTAATGGAGGAATTAAGCAATTTAATACCCAAATCATTTCCTTTCTCATTTATAATATCATCTTCAACTTTGTTGTTGTCATCAACAGAGCTAAAAAAAGAGATTGTTATTATACAAATTATGAGTATTCAATATAAACATAATATTATTGAAAATAATGTACTTCTGTAGTATTTCATTCAGTTTCTTTGCAACATAATTTTGAAATGTTGGAGTCACACCAAAATTTGAAAATTCATTCTGTTTTTCCTCCACATTTTTTCTTAGGCTTTTAGCAGGATGTTTACTTTGTTCTATTTTATTTATGAATAAAAGATATTAATTAAATTATATAATAAAGAGTAAAAAGCTATACATACAGTAAGTAAAAGTAAGGTTATAACACTTACTTTGCCCATAAGTGGTTTTAGAAGTTTCAGACTTCTTTGTAGAAAAACTAGTATTTTCAAACAATTTATGATCTGTCGCTTCTTTTAATGCATTTTGTAATTCTTCATCTTCAGAACTACTAAAATCATTCCTGTTTTTTTTCACCGTCATTTTAAATAATTTGATACTGTATATATACATATATGTATGTACTGATATGTACTCTGACGAGGGGAACTACCCAAGTGTTACGCTCACTTATTAATGAAACTTTGCCACCTTGTAGAGCTCGTCGCCCTGAACACGCCTATACCCCCTTTTGGGGGCAGACGGCTAATTGTTTAAAAGATATTAACAATTAAAGTTAGTTACTACTTACATTGAGAAGCATGACAAACTAACACACATAAATGCTTAGCTCCGCGGTAAAACGCTTGACTCACAATCTAACTGTCCACGGTTCAAGTCCATGGTTCCGAACTTTTTTTTTCTTTTTCTTTTTAATGATAATTTGTCTCTTTTTGAATAACTATTACAACTGTGCTATAATCATTGCATTTATTAATAGGTAATTAATTACATGTGCTGAAATTTTTATAGAATTTAAGTTATCTTTTCTATCCAATGCGTACATTAACACCCTTACCGCATTCAAAATTTACTAGCGTTTATTTGTTATTATACACACACAATTAATTTCCATAAAATACGAATATAATTTCTGTCCTATTGTTTTGGATTCTTCACTAATGTCTTCTGCGTCTTCTTCTAATGTTGTAAATATAAATTATAAATTTGCACAGTAGTATAAATGAATGTAACTAAATAAATATAATTAAATAAATTGAACTTGTAAAAACAAATAATAACAAATAAACGCGTGTAAATTCTGAATCCGGTAAGGGTGTTAATGTACGTATTGGATAGAAAAGATAACTTAAATTCTATAAAAATTTCAGCACATGTAATTAATTACCTATTAATAAATGCAATGATTATAGCACAGTTGTAATAGTTATTCAAAAAGAGACAAATTATCATTAAAAAGAAAAAGAAAAAAATAGTTCGGAACCATGGACTTGAACCGTGGTCAGTGAGATTGTGAGTCAAGCGTTTTACCGCGGAGCTAAGCATTTATATGTGTTAGTTTGTCATGCTTCTCAATGTAAGTAGTAACTAACTTTAATTGTTAATATCTTTTAAACAATTAGCCGTCTGCCCCCAAAAGGGGGTATAGGCGTGTTCAGGGCGACGAGCTCTACAAGGTGGCAAAGTTTCATTAATAAGTGAGCGTAACACTTGGGTAGTTCCCCTCGTGAGTTGCATTGAACTTGTCGCAGTGAAGTTGGCTACAAATTTACTAACACATTCACGCCGCGTCGGTTAGTCGATCTCGTCCATCGTCTCACCAACGCAGCGTGGATGTGTTAGTGAATTTGTAGCCAACTTCATTGCGACAAGTTCAATGCAACTCAGTGTACATATGTACATGTATACTGTATAGTATGCATCATAGTGTCCATTCATCTAGTGAAAAAGCATTAAAGGGGAAAGTGCCCCTACCACCGGGTCACGCGCGAGCGTAGAGCCATTATGCCTCGTTCGTATGAGAAATACCTTTGTATTTCAGGAGAAAAGAAATTTTTTCATATAAATGCTTAGTCGGAGACGCGAGGCAGTTCATTCCTCAACGAGTAAAATATATAACCAGCACGATTAGAAACTCGGTTGTCGAAATAATTAATCGCGTCGAGCCTCAGACGCCGAAACTGGCTCCCTTCGCCCTGTAGGATGGTGCACGAAACTGCGAACGTATACTGTGATTCCGTACCGAACCGGAAGCTGCATAAGAGCCTCTCTCTCGCACTATAACTTCCGTCCTTGTTTCACCCCATTTCACTCTGACTCTACGAAATATAAGGGTACGGTCCGTTTTTATTCTGTTGTTTGCAGATGGTAACTGATATAAAAAGGTTTTTGGGACAATTATTGTTGTTCTTAATCCCATTTATCGTTTTCTTTAATCAAAAGCTCATATTTATTAATCCGATTAAATGTTATTATAAACAATTATTTTTTACATTATATTCTTTTAACATTTGTATCTAAAATAGTAATTCACGTTAATTAAGATTGATTACTATTGAATACAAATGATTTTAAAAATTATCTGTTACCTACATGTAGAAAAAGTGGAGAGGAACGAGGGGAATTGGGTATTGAATTGAAGATTTTTATTATAGAGCTGCACCCACGTTTAAGATTTTGGTGGCTCTGAAAAGAGCCGTTTGTTTGGTAGTTTCGTAACTCGCGAATCAGCAATACTTCGCGAGGGAGAGTTACGCAAGTAAACGAGCGAGCATTCATAACAACCTGTTGATCATGCCTACGCTTCGATTTCATTCGCTTTTATCAGATCGGTGTAACAACAAATTATCCGACGGTGATGGGAAACGTTTTTCATCTGTCACGAATGATTTACACTCCTTTCCTTTTTCTGCTTTTGCTTGTGTGTCTAATAAAAAATTTCCTACGTTTGAAACCTCCAATTAATATATACTGTAAGATATTAATAACTTCCAAAACACAATTAATATGCAATGGAACGATTAGAACAGGCCTGGCCAACTCAAATGGTTTCACGGGCCACTTTGATGATGCATAACGTTACAGTGGGCCGTATTTTAGGTAAACATGTTTTTAAAAAATGTAATAAAACGGAACCGAGCGTGTGCGTAGTGGTTTTTTGGTGTTCGCGCAGCAAAGAATAACGAACTGTTGTTTCCGAGAACTCCTAATTCGCTGTTCACGGAGACAAAAGAATTCATTCGTTCATAACTGCATTCAAATGACAGATGAACGTTATCGATGGTTGCCTAATGAAACAGATTCTTTCAGTAACATTTGACGTTCGTGTATATCAAATATAAAACTGGAGTTCGTAGTTGTACTTGCGCATTATAACAGTGACACATGAAAATTTTCATTTATTTAATATTTTTTGTATACATACAATGAGAAACAAAAGTTTCAATAGAAATGTAAAATCGCCCGGCGGGCTGCACAATTTAACGTGGCGGGCCGCGTGTTGGCCAGGCCTGGACTAGAACCTAGTACAACAGTGTCGAACAAACAAAACATGATAACAGAAGCAAAATCGTTCGAGATGCTTCGTGCTTGCACGTGTCGCTCTTTTGACGACCAATAAATGCATAACTACGTCGCATAAAAACAGTAAAACGCAGAAAATGCGCGCGTGCCATTGGCTCGCGAGAATTCTGTTTGTTGGGAAGAACCGTTCCCTCCAATCGCCCCCTCCATCCCCGAAAACAGAAGCTATATTAACGGGTGATTGCACATTAATCAATCAGTCGACCTGTCGAATTTGGGTGAAAGAATTTCGTATACACAACGCATAAGAATAGCAACCTTATACTCGGACACGGGATGAACTACTCAGCAAATAGCTGAGAGGGTGGGGTGTAGCTTCACAACTGTGCGTCGGTGGATTAGGAGATGGCAGCAAGGGGGAGAAGAAGGGCTTAAAAGTCGTTATGGACCACGACAGGTGTCGAAGAAGACTACCGCCGAATAGGACACGGCACTCGCCGGCCAAATTGTTGAAGATCCCTTTCTTCCGGCGACACAAGTCAGGAATCATCTTGATTTGCCGATTTCCGCGTCGACCGCTAGACGCCGCCTCTACAAAGCAGGTTTAAGGTGTTATCGGTCGGCGCGGAAGCCCGTGTGGGCTTCACGTTGCAAGAGCTGACGACGTCGCCGCAAGAATGGAATCGTACAATATCAATCATAGTGTCCGTTCGTCTAGTGAAAAAGCACTGACTTTGGAGTCCAAGTTTAACCGCAGCAAATATCATAAATCTAATTATTTAATAAAAGCGTTAAAGTAATTAACATAATCATCTGATAAAAGCTTTCGAGTATTCAATAATTTAGAATTTCAAGAATTTATTTGAAATTACAAAATACACTAGATGAACGGACACTATGATTGATATTGTATAATTTGGACCGATGAGAAGGTGTTCTCCTCGGCAACCCGATCGTCGAGTCCAGGCATGGCGACCGCCAAGACCGCGGCTTGATCCGGAGTATGTCGTCCATAGCGATCGATAGGAATGGAGAATGTTTAGAAAAGGCAAGCGGTCCGACGCCGTATTGCTAAAAATGTGGACTTTGTTCCTGAAGGATCTGGCCACGGAGTGGGGAAGGCATTGCCTTTTGGTAAGAGGACTGTGATGAACCCCACGGCACTTACCCCAGAACCGTCAATACGATAGGACACTGTGATTTTTAACATATAACAATTGTGAAAACCATAACCGGTCTCCCCTACAAGTTTTAATAAACAATGGCTAGTAAGAAACATTACACAGAAGTAGATAAGAATACATTTTTGGCGATAGTTCTACGTTAAGAAATAAAGAAGACGCATGGCAGGAGATCACAGAACAGTATAACATGTCCGCTGTGATTTATCCAAGGTTTGTAGAATAAAGAATATTATTACGTGAAACTGAGAATGCTTATCGCTATTTGGAATTTGGCACGTTACCTTCCCTGAACCCGCGCGCTACGTGCGCTCGTTTTGGTCAGCGTTTTTGCTTAACAATTTCAAAACGAAGCGACTTACACTCATTCTGGGACACCCTGTAATATAAATTTTATTTTTCAGAGGAATGTTGCCCAACTGAGAAAAATGTGGAGCAACATGAAATCTGCTCAACGAAGTGCGATTATGAAAGAAAAACAATTTCGATTGGCAACAGGGGGAGGTCCTGCAGAATCTGGAGCAGAAATAAATCCAGAAATAGCAGAGATCGTGCCATTCTTGATGAAAAATGCGCCGACTGTTTTGTCATCTAATTTCACAGAGGAAGAGTTGGCGAACAAACGTGATGCCATATTCCATGACGAATACATCTTTGACGATACGATCGAAGTGGATGATAACAATCATAATAGTATAAACACCACTGAGGAAGTTAGTTATATTAAAACCGAAATTAATGATGATGGTCATGAAGAAGATCATTGTGATATTGTTAATCGTTTCCTACAATTGAGAAATGATGAAATTGATGAAATCGTGGAGAGTACGCTGCAGCGTACACAAGACAGCCATTTCCGCCCCTCCAAAAATGGATTACGGTGAGAGGAGATTGAAATTAGAACGCATCAGAAGAACCATGAAAAATGAGGAAGAATTAGCTGATTTAAAACTACGGCACGAAAAATTTAAAAACAAATTAGAAACAGAATTTCTAAAAGCAAAATATGCGTTAGAAATCCGTACTGCATCCGCAACAGCAGAGAAAGCGGAATTAGAATTAAAACAACTGGAAGGTAATAAACATTAAGAACAATGTTCATGAATAATAAAAAATATTTTGTAGGTATGAAAAATTATCTTTTTAATAATTTATTCATATAAAATTTTCTAATTTTATAATACGTTCTAATTTCAGCCTCCTCTCGTCATAATCCATCTTTGGAGCGGCAGAAATGATTGGTCTTCGTCGCTGCGATCCACGATTTCATCAATTTCATCCTTTTGGCATTCTGGGGAATGATTATTAATGGCATAATGACCTTCTTCATGGCCCTCATCATTAATTGCGGTTTCAAAAATTTCGAAAACAGTTTGTTTCCATGGCGTAGTCGAGGTCACCTTAGGTTACATAAATAGGACCATACATTTTTTTTTATTTACCATATTTAGAGAACATCGAGAAGAATTTAAAACACATATTACATAATATTTTTACTAACATATTACTTGATTTACAGAAGTGGCAATGTGAAATATTTAGCTCGATGTCCTCTAAATATGGTAAACAAAAAAGATATATGGTCCTATTTGTAAAACCCAAGGTGACCACGACTTCGCCATGAAAACAAACTGTTTTCGAAATTTTTTTTACTGATATCTATTGTGTACTTCATACCCTGCAGCTCTTGGTTTAAACTATTTTTTGTCAGATGGCTGCAAATGGGTGAAAAATCGTGAGTAACGTTACAGGTAACACCGTGCATACAAATTATGATCAATATCCTCGATATCATCGATAGATATCCTCGATATTCGCAAAGTCCAACTTCATTTTGTACTTTTTTAAAAATAATTTACCATAATTAATCAAACTAAATTGTTCAACACTGCACAATACCACCTTCAAACGTTTGCTTAAGTCTTGAATATCGTCGACTCAAAAACATAACCTCAATGAAGCCAAATAAGAACTCGTTTTCTACAAATAAGGCGGACTTATTCGACTATGAATTCACAAGAACTTAAGACTTTCTTAAGAATCGACTGTGAATCTACAGCGATAAGCATTTACTTTCCTAAGCAAATGCTTAAGCTGATGCTTAAGGCGTTGCTTATTCGGCGACTGTGAATCTGACGGATATCTTAAGCTTATCCTTAAGACCAGCTTAGAAATAAGTTGCGACTGTGAATACCGCCCTATGATTGATACTCTACATATATACAGGGTCTACCATTTATCTCGGAACCTGTGCGCGCGCGAACTCATGAATGTGGCAACAGCGCTAAAATTCGATAGATGCAGCCTCTGCAAACCATTACTGTATGTATGTATGTATTTTATTTTCTTGGGCTCTGCCCAAGATGGCGCTTCAGGGGGCAAGCGCCCCCTATATTGCCTAGTTACATTAAAGCACTAAATACAAACTTATAATCTATATTACAATTTTTACCATACGCCTCTACTTACACACAACACCTTACCTCCTCACCATTCTTTATATAGATACACACATTCGAATCATAACGTTACTGCCCCTCCTGTGCGTTGCTCCATTTCCATTCATACACTTCTTTTAAATGACTTTCCCCAGTTTGTCTAGGAACCTGGAGATGCGTTTAAGGACCCCCAAGTTTCCTCCCATCAACATTTCCTGAACATCCGCCCCTTCATTATATCCCTTTGCAATTAAGAAATTATTAAGCTCTTCTCTGCTTTCTATGAATCTATCACATTCCCACACTACGTGCTTAATAGACTCTAATTCCGCCCCACAGATACAACCTTTCTCTTTTACCAAATTTTTTCTAAATAGCGATTCCCCCAGGTTAAAATGGTTCGCTCTAATTCTGCTCAATCTCACTAAATCTCCCCTATTCATTCCTTTTATGCTATCGAACCATGGTTTCCTTGCCCCCGCATTATTATTCTCAATTGAGAAATATTTTGCCCCTTTAACTTCACCCTTTCTTTTGGCCCTCTCATGGTTTCTGATCCATGCACCCTCCATTATATATCTCAACACATCCCTTTCCACCACCCCATATTCAAACACCTCCTCCCCATTTGTCGCCTCTCCCGCTTTCATATCCGCCCTTTCATTACCCTCGATACCCACATGGCTGGGAATCCAAGCGAATCCTAGTCTGTTACCTGGTGATCTACTCTCCTGCCCAACCCCTTCGTTTCCTTTATATTCTTCTTCCAAAATCATAATTTCTTCTATAATTTCTTGGATCCAGGGATTGTCCCCCGTCCTTCTAGCAAAGCCTTCCAGTTTTTTAAGGGCGCTCGCCGAGTCCGTCAAAATGAGAACTCTTTCCCTTCCCCAATTTAGCCTCGCCTTCTTAACCGCCTGTAATAAAGCAAAAGTTTCCGCCGAAAAAACCGACGTGACTTTATTTAACGACCACGATTCCTCCGACCATTCCCCCGATATTCCCGTAGTTACCACTCCCGCGCCTACCACCTCTGTCAAACCCCTTTTAGACCCATCTGTATAAATTTCTATTACCCCCTTATTATCGCACCTCGGCCAGATTTTGTCCTTGATTTCCTTGATCAATTGCTCGTCTGGGTAATCTTCCTCCTTTCTGCGCTTACCCACTTCCCACTCCACTGTTATTCCACCCCCCTCTATAAAATCGCGCCTTTTATTTAATACTTCCCTTCCAGTATTATTATTCATAACTCTTTCTACTACCCCCTATGTTTTACGCCATGCCCTCACCCACGGATCCCACTCCTCCGAAGGCTCTTCCTCTCTCACCACTAGGGTTCTCGCCAAAGCCTCGTAAACCACCCCCCTACCTTTAATTCTATGTTTCATCACAAATCTTTCTAGCAATACCTCCGCTCTGGATTCCAGGTCCATTATCCCAGCTTCCGTGTTCATTACATTTATAGGGGTGGTTATTCTATACCCCATAGCTGTACGAACCCCCGCATTATGTAACCTCATAATCTTATTCAATGCTCTTTCATTTTCCCAAAAGAAAAGAAACAGGTCATACTCAATCACTGATCTAATCAACCCTTTAAAAAAGATCAGCATTGTACTTGGTTTGACACCCTTCTTAATTCCCGCAATGAACCTCAGAATGTCCAATTTTTTTCTAACTTTATTCGAGACCAATTCTATATGTTTACTGAAACTGAGGGCCCTGTCCAGGGTAATTCCCAAAAAAACGGCCTGCGCTTCCCCCTCCAAGCGTTCTTCTCGTATTCTAAACTCTCCGAACCCCCTATTTCTATCTCTTGCCTTGGAGAAGACTACCACCTTGGATTTGCCTTCTGCCAAACCTAGCCCCAGCTCCTTAAGATTCTCCAACAACGCCCCCACCGCCCCCTCTAGCTTTTCCCTTAATTCGTCTATGTCCTCTCCCGTGATATAGACCACAATATCATCCGCATATAGCAGAACCCTCACCCCCCACCTCTCCATCCCTTTACAAATTTCCGCCGTGTATATATTGTATAACAGTGGGCTTAGGACCGAGCCCTGTGGGAGCCCCCTCTTAATTAGGCCATTAACCCCTTCTAGGAATTTTCGAACACAAGTCGCAGATCTATCCTTCAGCCAATTTACAATAAAGCCCGCCACCCTTTCCGGGCAGTTCCTCTCCTTTAGGAGTGCTTACAATTTATTGTAGTTAACTAAATCATATGCCGATTTTACATCCATAAATGCTGCCACGGTTTCTTTTCTGGCTTCGAAACCTGCCTTAATATCTGTGACCAAGGCCACCAGGTTATCCATAGTGGACCGTCCTTTCATGAAACCACTCTGCCGGTGGTCTACTATCCCCTCTTTATCTACCCATTCACACAATCTTTCTTTTACCAATCTTTCTAAAATTTTACTCATGCAGTTAATCAGGGAGATAGGTCTCAAGGCCTTTTTCCCGGGCTTTTCCAAGAATTTTATAATTACTCTTTTCCACATTTGTGGGATACAGCTATTCTCCCAGATCCAGTTATAAAGTTTCAATAGGCACTTCTTCATTCCGCTATCTAACTTTCTTAGCAGGAGGTATGAAATTCCGTCTTCCCCTGGAGCGAAGGATACCCTAACTGAATCCAGAACCCCCTGCAAATCCCTTTCTTCAAAGCCATCCTGTATACCAACTTGTCCCTGGCTAACATACTCCCTCCCTCGAATCTGACCAGGGGTTTCCAACTCCCCCTGCCCCTCTTTGTCTTGGGTCCCCTCTAAGTCATAGGCAAAGACTTTTCCTATCTCTCGTTCCTCCAGCGAATTTATTTCTTTTTCATTAAGACTGGCGCACCCTGTTTTTCCAATGCCATTCTTAATTTGCTTAATCTTTTGCCAGGCCTCCCTGGAACTAGTGTAACAATCGATTGAAGATGCAAAATCATCCCAAGCTTTAGATTTCTTTTCCTCTATAAGTTTTTTCATTCTTTTTCCTACCTCCCTCAAATTAATCCAATTAGCCTGACTCGGCGTTCTAATAAAGAGTTTTACTGCTTTTCTTCTATCTTTCTTAGCTTCATTGCAATCGTTGTCCCACCACGTCTGCCCCTTAACATTTTTTTGTTTCGCTTTCCCTCTTACATCTTTTCTATTATAACCCTCACCTGTTATAGAGCCACCCGCTTTCCTAATAATATTAATTATTGCCTCCGTGAGGTCCCTACATCTATCGTCTATATTAAAGTTCTCCCATCCCTCTGCATTCCAGTTTTCCATTAAAACCCTCGCTTCTTCCCCTGATACTGTTACGAACGAATCCCAATTTATTTTATCTACCTTAAACTTTCTAGTCGACCCCATCATTTCGTTGGATCTATTTACTTCCTCATCTCCGAACAATAATCCTAACACCTGATGGTCTGACCCCATGGTCTCATTTTCTTCCGTCACCGTTGCCTTTTCCATCGCATAATGCGAACCTATAAAAAGGTCGATATTCGATGGCGGCCTACCCCCAGTTCCTAACCTTGAACTAGTGTTTGTATTGATAACGAACATATCATAGTCCCTAATCACCTCTTCCAACAAGGTGCCCTTTTTGCTATCAACATAACAGTTCCATGTTTTACTTCTAGCATTAAAATCGCCCATTAAGACTGTTTCGACATTGTGTCTTTTATTTTTAAATAATTTGACCCAATCTTCCCTTTCCCACTTCTCTCCTGGCCTTCTATAGACCAGTAGGATATCCCATATACCCTTTTTAGTTTCTACCGAAATCCCTAAAACTTCCCTTCCCGTACCCCTCCAGGTTATATCCTTTCTTATTGTAAACTTTACACTCTCTTCCACTACGAACGCCAAACCCCCACCCTGCCTATCCTCTTTCAAGTCTCCTCTAACTATATTATACCCCGGTATCACGAATCTATCCTTCTTTTTTAGCCATGTTTCTGTTATCCCTAGGATATCAAAATTTTTTATGTTCTCCTTGATCTCACTTAATTTCCCTCTAACACTCCTAGCATTCCAGGTTCCCAGACAAAACTTACCCTTGAGCGTTGAAGTAGCCATTTGGCACAGTTTCAACCCCTCTCTTCCTTTTCTTATAAACTACCCTTCCAAGTTTTGCCTTTCTTCTTTCGCACTTTATCCAACATTCCCTCCCAGCTTTGCGACAGGGGGGCAGTAACAAATCAGACACCTACAAGAAAATACACTTTTAATCTTTATGTTACTCAAGCCAAAATCACATAGTCTACTCTTAAAGTGGGGTTTCCCCTCAACAGATCTCCGCCCCTTAAAGGGGTCCCATGTACACATATCCATAAAATCAATTAAATTGTACAAACTAGTAATACCTTTCCATATCGTTTCTATGTGATCAAGCAGCGATACTATCCGAGGCAAGCCCTCGTCTTCACACAGCCTGCTTTTTCTACAATACTTAACCCATTCTTGGCCTTTTTCCATACTTAAGCTTCTTTCACCTGTAAACGCAACAATAGTCAAAAGACTCAAACCATATGACCACTCATCCCAACGGAACACAAAAATTGGCTCGTATGCTCTCGAAAACAGCCAATCGCAATACCATGTGGAAAAATATCTTTTACAAAAGATAGCTAATATAACCAAAACTATACTAATTATTAATAACATAACTAGACCTACAAATAAACCTAAGCCCCGCATGGCTTTCACATAAAAACCTAACATACGTCCACAAACCACACTCAACCATTCCTTATTGTCCATAACTTTGATCGTCATTAGAGTCCTCTTTGTTTCCACATATTCTCCCCTCGATCCTTCTCATAAGGTCTTCTAACCTTCCTCTTCTATAATCATCTTCTTGGTTTGCCCTTTCTTTTGTCCATCCATACTGCTGGTGGGCTCGAACCGCTATGTCCTCCAGTGCTTGCTCCTGCGCCTCCTTTGCCGCTTTCTGAGCTTCGTATCTCTCCTTTCTCCTTCTCAGCTTTTCCCTCGTCTTCTCCGGGATGGGAACATCCCAATTGGGCCTATGCCTGGTGGTATTCCAATACGCGTATTCCTCTTCCTCTGTCATCTGATCTTCTCTTTTATTATCGTTCAACATTTTTTCAACTTCCTGTTCGTACCCCTTTTCCTTTATCAACTTCATCAGGTCTGACAAGAACTCTTCGTCCCTTTTCTTTTCCAATTGCCCGATGATCCTTTTTTGGGCACGCTGTTCCATCTTACTCATTTTCTTGATGGCGCGTTCCACCGGGAGCCCTTCCCCAAACACGTACTCCGCTTCCTCCGGTGCAGTCCCATCTTCTTCTTGTTGTAGGGGGTCAAACATGTTTGACACATTCATTGTTACACCATGGGCACGGGGCAGCCTATCCTCTACGGCATACTCTTCCTGTCTCAGCCTTCCCCTGCCCCTGCTCCTTCCTCCTGCCTGGCTCCTTCTCACGTTCTCGGAGAAGCTTTCCCATCTTCTTATTCCCACTCTTCCTCCTTCCACCTTCTTCTTAGCCTCCCTCAGCAATTCCAGCTCGTTCTCCATGGGCACTTCCTTTACCTCCCACCACTCGGTTCTTCTCGTTGGCAGCATGGGGTAATCTCTGCTGCCTCCGTCCCTTCCAATGTCTTCCTCGTCCCAATTTTCCCCCAACTGACTTGCTACTATACTCTTAGCTGTTGCGTAAGCAACATTCTTATAAGCCATAACCTTTCTAATTAACTTCTCCCTCTGATGAACCCAACAAGTCTTAGACAGGGATGTATGGTTGCCCCCACAGTTCAGACATACTGGGGTCTTATCACACGTACCATGCTCCCTTCCCAAGCACACAAGGCACTTTTTCAAACTTCTGCATTGCATTTGCACATGGCCGTAAGCAAAATACTTGTAACATTGTTTTACCTGCTCTACATATGGGAAAATACGTAGGGCTACATGGCCCGCGCCAATTTTCAAATCCGTTGGCAGACGGTCCCCTTTCACTGTAACTAATATCGCCACCCCCTCAGTCCAAGCACTTTTACCATCCTTAACTACTTTTTTTTTCATTCTTTCAAATTTAAATTCGCCTTGCCCTGGCATTACGAAATCTTCCAAGTCTTCTATCGAGTCTTCCCATTCGGTGATTACGCCTTTCCTCATTTTCTTCCGTTCTGGGAGAAAAGCCTCGAATCCTGCACCATCCTGCTCCGCCATTTTGAGGATGGCGTTTGCGGCCGCCATATCGCTAAAAGTAAGTTCCGCTTTATTAAAACCCACCATTTTGAGTCCCCGAAGAAAGCGAGACCGCGATCCAAGCATTTTATAGATTTTAACTATATTGTTTCTTTTAAATTTGCTTGTACTCTCCTTCCCAAGTATCATTGTAATCATGTATTCCTTACTTCTCAGCTCTTCTACGTAAAATTGTTTGTTCTCACCTCGCACTCTTCTTCTATTTATTTTTCCTCCTAAGGGTATAGAGTCTTTTTCTGCTATGCCTTCAGTATTCTCACCTTCCGTCGTGCCTTCCGATGATGCCACAGCTTACCGAACCGGTGTGGTCGCTCGTTTTGCACCTACGGGGGGAGTATTATCTACTGCGAGATCTTCACTTTCTTTTCTGTCTCTTTTTGTACCTTCTTCGTTATTCCCCGTCTCTTCCTCTGCCGCCCTTTTCCTTACTTTTCTGAGTTCTTCCAATCCAATCCTTACATTCACCGTACTCTTCAAAGAATGAGCTGTAGGCTCCTTCTTCTTGTTCCCCTTCTTTTTCCCAGGGGTACCACTTTTCTCCTGATCCATCGCCTCCTCACTAGGGGGGGCTGCAAATTCCCTACTCTCCTCTTTACCTTCTTCCACGATCATGCTGGGGTCCCCAGCATCTTCATCCTTACGGTTGGTATCTTTCAACGGTTTTCTACTTCTGTTAAGGATTTCAAAAAATTCCCTAGCCTCGGGATCCTCCTCTAAATATTCAACCTCGAATTCAACCATACTTAGATTGAGTTCTTCCGTCTTTTTTTCTAATTTTCCAGTTCTTTCCCCTTCACTCTTGCTCCTTTTCTTCTTCTCTACACTTTCCTTCTTTATTTTCCTAACGATCCTTATCCCAACATCTCCTCCCTGCGACACTGTCTTGTCGCAGGGAGAAACCGCACCCTCCTTATTCACTTTTCTCTCTTGGGCTCGCCTTCCCAGGAATGAGCGACCCCAAGAGGAAACACTTTTGTACAGGAAAAACCCCCTAAAAAAGTACTAATGAAAACTCAAGTTCCCAGACCAATCCCTCCTTAAAAACTTCCTAATCACGCGTGTCACTTCTCCGTACATCCGTTGTCTACCCAAACCATTACTGAAAGTATAATGTCATGTAGAGAGCTGTAGGGAACGATGTAAAAATCCCTGAAGTTAAGTTGGTAATCGACCGAACTCTGGTCTAAAATTCGATTGGAAATACGAGTATGCACGACGAGCAGTAGAACTTCGAGTCGGCTCGGTTTGGCTCGGCAAAACTCGGGCGCGATCGGCAGAGAGACAAACATACCCGTTTAGGGGCCGCGCGAGATACGTTTGCGCGGGCACCACGGCCACGTCATGGGATTAATAGTACAGTAATGCTCGGTTAAATTTCACTATGTTCGGGAGTCAGCAGTGAAATTATCGCGAGCAGGGTAGCGTTTGTATTCCAAGAATTGACTCGAGCAGAACTTGACAGAGTAAGAGAATAGATACCATAGGAGGAAGCGAGATAGACATACTACGTCTAGCAGCGACGATCGAGGCACGGCACTTCAAAGAGATGCCGCGAGTGAAAAATGTGACCATGCAATAACGAGAATTTCACTATCAGTAATTTCCAACCTATTTTTATGAAAATTATACCACCGGATCATTGAGATTCTTCTGATTAAAATGAGTCCAAACACGACGTAAATCGGATCTTATTTATGTTATCTAATAAATACATAATGAATCACGTAAAGCAGGCCTGTCCAAGTAGGGGAAATTACTCCTAGAACACATGTTTTTGGTCCCCTTCCAACGCTGCTCCTTCAAGTAAGGTGGGACGGTTCCGACTACCGTCTCTCCGTCTTTCCTACCGTCTTTGGTAGTCGGAACCGTCCCATCTTACTTGAAGGAGCAGCGTTGGAAGGGGACCCAAAACATGTGTTCCAGGAGTGGATTCCCCTACTTGGACAGGCCTGACGTAGAGTAAATCATAATGGATCATGTAGAGTAAATATGGTTCAAATTACAGTAAAACCTGGAAAAATGCAACGAAAGAATTGCTTGGATAAGTGCAACATCGCTATCCCCTCCACTTGGGGGGATCTCCCTAGACGAACCGAGCCGCTCAACGAGAAAACCGTGTAATATGATCCGACCGTAATATCGGTGTGACTAATACTAATTGAACGATAAAACTTTTTTATTTTTAACTTTTTCTTAATGAAACTTTTACTAACGCATTTGTGAGATTTTTCTGATTAAAATGGTACCAAACACGATATGATTTGAATTATATTTATTTATTAAAATAATAATAAAACTGTACATATGTATAAGGCAGGCCGTACACCAATGATACATCAAACACGCAACATGCAACATGCAACACGTCGCATGTTGTGTACGAACGTAGAATAGGTATCGCGGCACGGTACAAACGATTTGTACGAACGTAAAATAGATATCGCGGCACGGTACAAATGATTTGTACGGACGCAGAATCGATACCAAGACTGGATATATGCAACGTTTAAATGCCCAGAATCAACACCTCGGATGGATATATGCAACGTCTGGGTCCCAATGTTTGTTGCATATATCCAGCTTTTACTGTACTACAATTTAGGCACTCAGGAAGTGACCTGTATCTGGTTTGAGAGTGCCCAAATTTGCCACAGTTCTTGCATGTTCTTACCCTTTCAATGTCAGGTTCTATGTTCTTGTTGAGAAGTCCATACAATTGTATTTTAGTTGGGAGAGTTGACCCCTCGAAAGTAATAAGGACTGTTTCGCTGGGAACCCAGGAAACCTCTTTGGTGGTAGAATCAACCTGTCTTCTGTCCATCCGCTTGGCCTGGATTATCTTGCATGGGGTTACTGCTAGATCCAGGAGGTCCTCGATTGGATATTCCAAGCTAAAGCCTTTCAGCAAACCTTTCCTTTCTACAGAGTGACGAGGCACAAAGGCCTCCAGACCATGCTCTTGTTACGTCCCGGCGGAAAATTTGAAATTTATCCGCCTTGCGTTCCTTATCAAGCCCTTTTGGGTTACGAGAATCTCTCATGTAAAGGGTGTACAAAGAAGAGTTTGAGCTTAATTCTTTTCAACAGTTTACGTGACCCTCCTTGAAACTATCGTCGCCAGCCATTGTAACATAAGACAGTAATACGCACAAAAACTCGGGTTAGCTCGAGAGAGAGAGAGAGAGAGCCGTAGCAATAACACCAGCGCTACGCAGTTAGCCAGTGCTTCGCATTCCGGGAATTTCCCTTGCTAACTGCGTAGAAACGGAAAAATCGTAATAATTCTTTTGTTGGAAAACCCTTTCTCTCTCTATTGCACAAAACGTCAGCCGGTCCAACAAGGATCATCATTACCTGATTGTAATGATAGTATAAGAGAGTGGATGGATGAAACCGAATTTAAACAATGAAAGTAAGAATTGAGAACCCTTACGAAAGCGAACGTCGCGAACGTTCGACCGCCGTTCGAAAATTAAGGGTCGTTCGAAGCAATAAACACTATTGTATCGAAATTCTAAGAACTGCCTAGCGATAATGGCAAATTTTGAACAAAGGAACGTTCTCGAAGGAACGTTCGCCAGATTTAGAATTGTTTAAAATTCACAGAATGCGAAATGCCGAATTTATCAAGGCGATAGTTTAATGTGCGATAGATTGTTGTAAAATGCATAATTCGCCACGGCATCACAACCACCGTAAGCACATTGTCCGCTTTTAAACATATTAAATCAGGCTATCTTTATTGCAAATCAGGAAAATGTATAATTTTGATCATCATATACGGATGACGGTTTCCTTTATCATAACCTGTATATTTCAAATTCAAATCTTATTCTACAATTAACCAAATCAATAGTTATATCTCAATTAAATGCAATTATACATGTAAAGAGAAATACTGCGTAGTTTCTGAAAACCGTTGAAACTATCATGGCGACGAACAAGAAAAGGAAGGAACACCAAAGAAAGGGGATGAAAGATCTTCGTCTAGCTCGCGCGTCTTAGCCAATCACCGGGCACGCGACACTTCCGAAAACGGGCTACGATTCGCCAAACCGTCCCCTCCAAGGACGATGTTCGCGCGACGGGCCCTTCGGCCATCGATCGCGCACGAAATTTGTTACTCTTGATCGATCAATCGTAAGTACGTGATCGGGAGCCCGTGTGTCCGAGAGACAGAGTTGTTCGGAATTTCGTGATAGATTTCCTCTGCGGTAAAGTCCTCCGCGTAGCGAGGCAGAGTGCCGTGGTAGTTGAAATAATCCGATTCTTAACAAGGACACACAGACGCGCACGTTAAATCTTCCCTCTACCTATCATTTCTTTCTTTTTTTTTTAAACCGTTTGCTCGCGCGTATTCTCGTATTAACTTCACTCCGCGTAAATTATATATATTGATCGTTTCCGTAATAAATCGTAGTTCATAATTCGTTATTCGTTTGTCTCTCGTCGACGTACTCGTCCGTAATAATCCGTTTCCGCCGCGACAAGTGCAGTGATCGACATCTTACCGTTTCTTTGGTGTTCCAGATCATCAAGCTAATACACAGGATCTAGCAAGCGAAAATTATAATCTTGTATTGTATTAAACAGCGTAACGGTAAGTCGTTTCAACTACATTTTTCGATCACGACGTTTATCAATTGGCAAAACGGGCGATCTGGTCCAGCCCTTCGGGGTTACGAGAATTTCTCAGGTCAGATCGTTCCACCGTATCAGGTATCAACTGATTTCAGTATTAATTTTTTTTGTTTATTACAATCTCGAAATTCCAATTTCTCTTTCCCGTCATCAAAAGGGCACCTTAGTCCAGCTCTTTCGAGAGTTACGAGAATTTCTCAGGCTGGGGTGTACCGCGGGCGGAAACCGCCAATTTTATAGTTAAATTTGGAGAGCGAAATTGTGATGATCATTTTTACGTGTCCGGTAATATACTCGTCGGTTTCAGTTGTGATATTAGAGCGCCTTATACAGTCATATTTGGTTAATTAATTTTAAGCATCTTTACATTTGTTCACAATTTTTGCAAAACTGGTATCTTCTCTACTAACAGAATTTCTAAGTTATTACACTCTCAATTTTGGCATTTCACGGTTACCAAATCATCTGATTTTCATTCACAATTAAACCAGTTTCATTTAGTTGAACAGTTTCAATTTATTTCAAACACACCTCACACATTTCAGCCAAACACGCCTACCAACTCACACAGGTTCAAGGAGGGACCCGTACGGGACCAAGCGTTGAACGAACCCAACGAAAGGCTAATAATTATAACTTCTTAACATCTTATCAATTCGTCTTTCGTCTTTTAATTTGTCGAGAGCGTTAACACGCTCGAGACTGGTGGCAGCGATACCAACCATCGCGCTAAAATAGGAAAGCAGGAATTACGGGTTGAATTCCAACCGATTAACTGAAATTTAACCACCTATATCCTCCAATTTTTATCCTTTCCCTTTTACGTTGCGGCATCGCACGCGCAACGTAACACTCTCCTACCTTTGGAGATAAGATCAGCCTGTTTGCCTCCATACCGTTGTTGAACATGGCTTCTGCTTTGTTGAAGCCTCTGGGACGCAGTTGATGAGCTCCTGCCTTCATTGAATGTAGCGCTTTAGCAATTGCTACCATGTTGTGACTCCTACTTTTCTTACAATGCGTTTCAGCTAGGCGAATTTCAACCAAGGCTGGGCCACTGTGAGCCTCAGGGTATATTCTTACAGTAGGAATATTTTGTATGTTATTAGTATTTTTCTTTTTCATATTTTCTTTCTCGTCCCCTACTGGGGAAGGGCACTTTCTTTTGAGCGGTTCCAAAAGGATGCTGTTACCAGGTTTCTTTTTTCTGGGATTAACCACAGTCCACACCACTTCTGCTTCCGTCTCCATTGTGATGCTCTGAACCTCTCCCGGTCCCGCAGGGCCAGGGAGAGGAGAATGCGGGTGTACTCGCAACAGGTTAGCGTGGGTAAGCTAACCTCAAAATTCTGCGAGGACAAATTGCCGTGTGTATTACTTTCTCCAACCCGAAGGGTTCCTTTTTCCTCTTCGCAAAAGCACTTCTTGAGACTCTCCAATTGCCTTTCTTGCGCCAATACTGCGTTTCAGTTAAAAATTTCAAAATCACTCGGATTCACCATTCACCACCCAATGTTCATCGATAGATTTTCCGAGATCTAAAAGATACATTTGTGGCGCCCTCAAACCTCGCGCCATCTAGCGGTCACAGAAGGGAGCAAACCTTCCAACCGCGCCCTCTTTTCTAGGGTGCTTGGGGCCTGACGCCCTCGCTTCAACGCACCCCTATTTTTCCCTTTACTCACTCTGTACTTTTCCGGCAACGCGATCGGAAGTAAAAGACACGCGTCTTTCCTACTTCCATCGCCATCTTCGATATCGCGAGTCTTTGTTAATAAAAAGTATCACAACGTAATCATTTCATCTTGTGTTTTATTTATTCATTGACATTAGTGTGGTGCCCGCGCAATCGCATCTCGCGTGGCCCCTAAACATTCTTATACAATATAAATTATATTATTATTACACTCATATATATTGAGTATAGTAAAACTTGTTTATGACATTATTATACTTAGATTGTATTATTTCTAAAATAGATAAGGAATCAGAATTTTTCGGGATTTTGGATAATTCTGAAATGTTTGTATGTACCATTTGTGGGTCAATCCTGCAGTAGATGTCTAAAAGAAAAAATATAAATTATTAATATACAATATATATTGTATTTTTAAGAATTGATGAGTTTTTATATATTTTGAAAATGTACATACCTGATTTACCAAGACCCAAATTGTAATGTAATGAAATGTAAAACTTTCCCATAGAATTATAGACATTGTTATATAAATAATTATCTCTGTAATTTGTAATGCACCTGATACATATTCAAAAAGGCCACCATGTGGTATTTTATATATCGTGGAATTAATTCCATTATCTTTATTCTTTCGTAAATTTCGAAGAATAAAGTTAGTCTTAAGTTGAGTATATGAGAACAGTATAAAAATCATTCCACACACTAGTTGCAGATACGTTATTCTTTTCCAAGAAAAGTTTCCACTTGAACCTAAATGAAAAATTCAATATCTTAGTAGTATCTGAGAGAAATTTAATCGAACATTGTATCGCTACCTTCAACAAATCCTTTAGATTCACCAATAATGCATATCAAGCTTCCTACATAATGATAAAGTCCAACTATATAATGGGAGATATTCATCATTTTATTACTAAAAATATTTACACATTGTGTTTCATACAATCGTTTCCAACAATGCAAGGTGAAAAGTACAGCAGCTACAAATGTATTTTCTGCTGGTACTAAAAAAAATAGTAGTTAAATAAAGACCTGATTTGTTGAAATAATATTTATAATGACTGTTGAGTATTTGATTTACCTAATGGTTTTCTCAGTTGTCCTAAACACATGTTTAGCATCCATATCACATGTCTAGGGACGTCAGTGTTCCAGAAGTATTTGCAAATAATTAAATACAATACGTAACTGGAAGCTGGTGCAGCAAAAATGTAGAAATGTTTGAACCATCTAAAGTTTCATTGATGTAGTCCATTGAAGTAAATACATTGGTAAATTGTTCATTTGTATTCAGTTGTTGTTAATTAACATAGATCATTGTTAATAAATGTGCTCACCTCTTAGGTACTTCTACTTGTGCAACCATTGGTTGATACTCCTTTGCCGAAAATTTACCGTAGCGGTAAGTACGAGTTATTAAAGTAGGTAGATGCTTCTCCACATAATTCAATAGTAATCCAATAATACCAGTAAGTGTAAAAACCAGGATAAATATAACACGTATAAAATTTATCTGCATTTTATATTTAATTTTGTTCAAATTGTGAAAATATAATATGTTTACACTTAGAACAGTCTTGTACAGTTTATCTGTACCACACAACAGTAATTCTGTCCCACTTTTACATAAACCGGGTTACTGTAACAGTTGAAACATACAGATTATACGTAACTGAATTATGTTCTAATTAATTCTGAAGATTTCAAAGGAACTTCTAAAAATGATACATATACTGGACAATCTCAGAAGTTTTATTTGAGTTACATAAATATTTACACTTGTAGTAGTGAAATTAACTACAATTGTAGTAAAAAATTAATTATCATAGTTTGTAAAAATGGATGGAATTGTTTAACCCCTTGGCCTATGTTTTTCTCGATAGTTGTAGATAGTTTTCAGACACAGCTAACTATTAATTACTTCAATAAAGAAAACTAAAATATCATGCATACATAGCATTCAACGATCCATGACTGAGCAAATTAGAATTAGAATTCAATTCAAAATTCAATCATACTAAAAAATACCAAACAAAAACACATTTGAACTGTAAATTGCGTCATGAGTATGTCACGATATTGTAGGGCAAGGGGTTAATTGGTGTATAGATTTATAAGAAATTAATTCACAATTCTATTATATCAAACTTTAAGTATTATGTACTATAATACTTTTAAAAATGCATGATACATAAATAATTAAAACAATTAAATATTACAATGTCTCAAAATATATCACATTTTAACTTTAATTATAAATAAAATAAGTAACTGCATTGTAACTTATTAATTCGTCTGAATATACACGAACATAGTGTTATATTATATTTGGTGTTTGAAATCTATCATCAACACGAACTTCTATCCTAAAAATTAAGCAATCATTTTGTAAGAAATCGGGTAAATCTCGTATTCGTACGAATTCAGTGTAACCAAAACTACGTTTATTTAATTCACACACTGGTTTTCTAAATGCTTCAAGATCAGGCCTAGATGAAGTTATTTCTCGTATATCCTTCTCTGAATCGTGTGGATTTACCAAAATAAAACACATTGTTCCATTGAATGGCCAATCTAAACCATCATCACTTTCTGATTTCATTATATGTAAAAGCAGTGATAAAAATTCTGGATCTTTAGAAGAAACGTTAATTCTAGCACAAATTTTATAACCGTTAAGACTAGTATAAAAACCAGGACTATAAAACATTTTTAGCGAATCATTCATCATACTACGAAGCTTTTCTTGGAAAGAATGTAATCTCCAAATATAAACACCATTACAACTACGTAAGAACAATTCCTCTTGATTAAATCGTAACGAAGTTTGTAAAGTTGTAAGTTGAGTTTTCTGATTAGAAATCGTTATAGACAATTCTCGGTTTTGCTGTTCCAGTAGTACTATCCGTTCATACAAATTTCTGGAAAAACAAATTAACTTTAAAATAGTTTATAATGATAGAAATATTTCATTCGATGCATATAGAATTTACTTCAACAATTGTTGCCATTCTAATGATGGTTCTGGTTTTTCTAAAGAATTTGCACTTTTAGATGGTGGATCCCATAGTTTAGATTCAGCAACCATTGCGCTAACGTTATTCTGTGAAGTAGATACCTGTGGTAATGCCTTTAACACCATCTACAAAATAAACGAAAACCAAATTGTTAATACCATAATTAATCGCGATTATATAAAATAATAATAAACTAACAGTTAAATGATGGTTTATATTTCTTTCTAAATGTGTATGTAAATTTTCCTCTGTATAAAAAGTCTCTGAGCACCCAACATTTTTAAAGTGACAATGCATAATTTGTGAATCTGGAAGACTTCTTTTATACATGCACTGATTTATGTGTGCTTCCATATCCACCGGAGATAACTTAACTTCGCAACCAAATTGTTGATATGGACACCAAGTACGCTGTTGAGATATTTCTCTACTCGTATACAGATCTCTGAATAAATCACTTTCAGATTTCAATGGTTTACTATCAACTGGACAACAAGCTCCCTCCTTTCTATAAAGTAGAACTTAAATTAATGAATGTAAATTACAGATGTCATGAGTTATATATGGTTTTGTTAATTTGTTACAGTGAAATATAACTTACTGAAGCCAAGTATATATACATTGCGAACAGAATTTATGACCACAAGATGTTAAAACTGGATCACGTAGCCAAGTTAAACAAATAGGACACTCGAATCTAGGCTCAAGGTATTCTTTCACACCATCACCACACTGCACGTAACAGTTAAATCACCAATGCAAAATGAAAAATAAATGCGTTAACACAAAATGGTAAGCAAAACTTTGGAAAATATATTGTAAACACAACGCAATAAAATTCATTTAAATAAAAGTGATATAACTACAATATCGCTGACAACATTTGCTATTGCAAATTTAATACAGTAGTAGATATACGTACGAGAACATTTTCTTCGGCAACTTTATGTTTTGTAAGATCGTCGGAATTTGCCATTATCTGTAAGAATATACATCAATTTAATTTAAACAATTCATCAGTTTTATGTCAAAACTGATGACTGAAATGAAAAAGCCAGAGATGAAGATGTATCAGTAATTTTAAGTTGCAAAATCTGTAACTTACTTGTAATTATAAATAATTAGTATTCATATGGAACCTTTATTTATTTCAAGCTTGAATATTATTTAAAGTTGCATGTAAATTCCTGTATAAAAGAAACATGTATTTTTATTATTGGATTAAAAGATAACGTTATCACACGTTGGTGCCTTTGCTGACAATATAAGCGAGAAAGAAACCAAAAGAAACCAAAAGAAACATTCCTTTCTTCTTCAGCTTTGTTGGGAACCTCGCCTGTATGTATATATGTACATACATATGAGTGCAGTGTCGTGTGAATTTAGCTGTAAACCTGTAATTGCATGTGTAACGTGAAACGTTATCACGTGAAATGTTTAGAGTGGTGTGGCGACACTGCCATGGGAATATTTATCGATAATCTATTGTATGTACTGTTGCGTGTCCGACGCGGAAAATAGGGATATTCGGAGATTTAGGTGCAGGTGTGACAGTCCGTGGAGCGCAGAGGCGCTCCGCTCTCAAGGCGCGGATATACAAAATAGTAAACTGTAATTTTGTTTAGAGTACTTTAATACTTTGTATTTCAATTTAAATCGGAACTTTAAACTTTGCGTTATTAAGGCTTAGACCCTTCTGAGTGAGAACGACTTGTTCGTAACGAGTGACAAAATCATTCTAACAATTCTGCGCTTGGCGGAGGAGATCTTCGCGCGTTGTCGGTCGATGCCCCATCCTTGGTGGATCCTGGATCCTCCCTCAGGATCATCCCTCGTCCAATGGTGGAGGAGTCCACCCCGTCTCGTGTGGGCCCCTTCTCCTGGCTGTGGTCCACCCTCAAGCGCGTGGAAGTGGAGGCGCTCCGCCAAGACGCTAGAATGTTGCAGCGCACATGTGCTACGAGAAAGCGTGGGACCCAGAGAAATTAGGAAACGACAAGACCTTGTACCAGAGTTGCCAAAGCAACTCTCGAGGAAATTTACGACCCTCTCAGAGTGCATGAATAGACAGGATATCGAAAAAGACTTCGTAGCTTTTAAGGACCGTTCGTGACTTGGTCGAAAACAACGAATTGGCTATGGTCTATCATAAATTAGTTTTTTAGGAATTTTCAAAGTGAAACTATTCCATTCTCTGGACTTCCGGCCTTCTCTCAGCTCTATCACCCACGTCGAGGGGTTTACAATTTACTCTTTGTCTATTTATATAAGGGTACGCATAGACGATGTTCGAATTTCGCTCTTAATTTCGCTCTTAATTTATGACCATCGATACAAAGGTCCTCAAAGAACATTCAAGACATATCGATACAATAGACTATCGATAAATATTCCCATGGCAGTGTCGCCACACCACTCTAAACATATTCACGTGATAACGTTTCACGTTACAGTACATATTGTTGCGTGTGGATTTAATGTTCTAGGGATTTTCTTTATAAAAGGCCGAACGTGGGTAAGGTGCCCGTGAAGCGCTGAAGAGCTTTGCTCGTGGCACGGCCTTTAATAAATGAAAACACTTTGCGTTTAAAAGATATTTTTGGTAAATACTTTATTATTTGCTTTTCAAAATCTAGTCGGGTTGAAGCTTTGAATCGTTCTGAGCTTGGCGGTGAAGATCTTCGATCGATGTTGGCTGCCATCCCCTCCTCGCTGGATCCTGAATCCTCCCTCAGGATCATCCCTGGCCCAATGGTGGAGGAGTTCATCCTTGTCCGGAGGCGGTCCCTCTCCCTGGCTTCGGTCCACCCTCAGGCGAGTGGAAGATGGTGGTGCTCCGCCAAGACTCGAGAACGATTCCATGCACACGTGCTAAGAGAAAGCGTGGGATCCAGAGAGAACGAAAGATAAAAAGGTCTCGCGCTAGCGAGCCAAGGCAACCCTTAAGAAAATTTACGACCCTCTGTAAATAAGCAGGATGTCGAAGTGACTTCGACAGTTTCAAGAATCAACATGATTTTCGTTAAGAGTAATGAATTAGATACGGCCCGCAATATATTAGTTTCTTAGAAACTTCAAGTGTGACAGTCTTATTTCTCTGGTTTTCCAACTCTCTCCCAGCACGACCACCCGCGCTGAACGATTTACAATGTCCTTTCCTTTGTTTGTTTATTACTTTGAATTTTGGCTCCTAATTTATGAGCATTGATATAACAATGCAGACATGCTGCAACCATACTCTTATGGCATCGTCGCCATATTACATTTCATTCAATGCTTGTGATTACAAGCTTGCAGCTAAATTCACACGATATTGCACACATACATACAGGCGAGGTTCGCAACAGTATCGATATGTCTTGAATGTTCTTCGAGGACCTTTGTATCGATGGTCATAAATTAAGAGCGAAATTCGAACATCGTCTGTGCGTACGTTTATATAAATAGACAAAGAGTAAATTGTAAACCCCTCGACGTGAGTGATCGAGCTGAGAGAAGGCCGGAAATCCAGAGAATGGAGTAGTTTCACTTCGAAAGTTCTTAAAAGACTATTCTAAAAAAACCATAGCCAATTCGTTGTTTTCGACCAAGTCACGAACGGTCCTTAAAAGCTACGAAGTCTTTTTCGATATCCTGTCTATTCATGCACTCTGAGAGGGTCGTAAATTTCCTCGAGAGTTGCTTTGGCAACTCTGGTACAAGGTCTTGTCGTTTCCTAATTTCTCTGGGTCCCACGCTTTCTCGTAGCACATGTGCGCTGCAACATTCTAGCGTCTTGGCGGAGCGCCTCCACTTCCACGCGCTTGAGGGTGGACCACAGCCAGGAGAAGGGGCCCACACGAGACGGGGTGGACTCCTCCACCATTGGACGAGGGATGATCCTGAGGGAGGATCCAGGATCCACCAAGGAAGGGGCATCGACCAACAACGCGCGAAGATCTCCTCCGCCAAGCGCAAAATCGTTAGAATGATTTTGTCGCTCGTTACAGACAAGTTGTTCTCAAACAGCATTTTTCAAAGGGTTACAATTTCAAAGTTAAAAGGGCAGTTTAAATAAAACTTTTAAAGCATTAAAGCTTAGTAAAGCGAAATAATAGTTTTATTTCCGCGCCTTGCGAGCGGAGCGCCTCCGCGCTCCACGGAGTGTCACACCTGCACCTAAAATCCCTAAACATCCCTATTTTCCGCGACACACGTGTTGCGTGTCCGTTCGCGGACAATAGGGATTTCTGGGGATTTAAGGCGTAGGTCAGGCCACAGCCGAATATGAGCCGACTCTAGTATTGTAAGCGTCTACTAAGTTGAGACTCGAGGTGTGAAACGCTCCGCCTAATCCTCACCTCGAACCCTCGTCTAGTAGTAGTAGTAGTAGTAGTAGTAGTAGTTTCTACTAGTAGTTGTAACCTAGAGAGCGAATAGCGAGAATGCGTGTGGGTCAACTGTATAAGTGTGCGTGTCTAAGTCTGGCCCATCTAGTTCCGACCAATCAGACCCAATTCCACAGCCGACTCTAGTACTAGCCGTGCTGAAGTAAAAATGGCAACACCGCGAGAGTCCGGTCTGAATATATCAACACCTACCCTACTCTATCTGCCTCCCGGACTCCCAGACTCTCAGCCAATCAACGTCGTCAGACTCCCGACACTCTCTGGACTTCACATAACCTCTTTGGTTTCGATCCAATCATTTCGCTTGTTTCAAGGTTTTTATTAACTTATATACACGTTTATCAATTCTTAAATGTTTCAATTTGATCCAAAGATGGTTTCATTTTGCTTCATACCTAAATTTTCTTGAAACCACTGTAAATATTTCAAATATCATGCTTCACAACACCAAACTACTGTGAGAGTACACAAAATATATATCACATTTATAACAATTTTATACTACCACATCACTTCTATTTGCCATAGTTGCAACGTTTATATATTGTTTATACATAATTAACACAAAATAGTGTATATTACTACAGCTTTTAATTAAAAAGGACGTTAATTACAATTCCGAGCACAGGACTCTGTTTTTGAAAATAGGACTCCCGATTGTCACGTGAGCGGTGTTGCCACGTTGTTCAGCATGGCTAGTACTAGAGTCGGCTGTGCCAATTCCTTAGGAGTCTCAACTTAGCAGACGCGTACAGTACTAGCCGTGCTGAAGTAAAAATGGCAACACCGCGGGAGTCCGGTCTGAATATATCAACACCTACCCTACTCTATCTGCCTCCCGGACTCCCAGACTCTCAGCCAATCAACGTCGTCAGACTCCCGACTACTCTCTGGACTTTACATAACCTCTTTGGTTTCGTTCCAATAATTTCGCTTGTTTCAAGGTTTTTATTAACTTATATACACGTTCATCAATTCTTAAATGTTTCAATTTGATTCAAAGATGGTTTCATTTTGCTTCATACCTTTTTCTTGAAACCACTGTAAATATTTCAAATATCATGCTTCACAACACCAAACTACTTCGAGAGTACACAAAATATATATCACATTTATAACAATTTTATACTACCACATCATTTCTACTTGCCATAGTTGCAACGTTTATGTATTGTTTATACATAATTAACACAAAATAGTGTATATTACTACAGCTTTTAATTAAAAGAGACGTTAATTACAATTCCGAGCACAGGACTCTGTTTTTGAAAATAGGACTCCCGATTGTCACGTGGGCGGTGTTGCCACGTTGTTCAGCATGGCTAGTACTAGAGTCGGCTGTGGTCAGGCCTGTCCAAGTAGGAGAAATTACTCCTGGAACACATGTTTTTGGTCCCCTTCCAATGCTGCTCCTTCAAGTAAGGTGGGACGGTTCCGACTACTGTCTCTCCGTCTTTCCTACCGTCTTTGGTAGTCGGAACCGTCCCATCTTACTTGAAGGAGCAGCGTTGGAAGGGGACCCAAAACATGTGTTCCAGGAGTGGATTCCCCTACTTGGACAGGCCTGCCCTAGGCGAACCGAGACGCTCCACCAGGAAGCCGTGTAATATGATCCGAATCGTAATATCGGTGTGACTAATAGTAATTCAACGATAAAACATTTTTATTTTTAACTTTATTCCATGTTTGATTGTGAGTCGAGCAACACACGGTGCGATTGATAGCAAAAATTGTAAAAGTAACTAAGTCGCGGTATTTTCAGTGTTAGATTTGTATACCACGAAAAAATAAATATCTAAAATTACCACAATAGTACATACAAATTTGTCCACTGCTTGACACAGTCTGCGACCTTTCAGAATATTCGGGGTCTGTTTTCTGTTATAAAGTCTTGCCATAAAACTTTGAAAAAGAAAGGACAGTCAATGATGGGTCATGATGGGGTATGTGCGGGCAATGACGCATTCAGAATTTGTTCTTGGAGGGAGCTAAGCTGAACGAATAAAACTATTTTTAATACAAAAAACAGTGTTATTAATATGTGACATAAACAGTAACACTAATTTAATTAGGAACAGATTTTGGAAAATTTTCTGTTGTTCTCCTTCCTTTTTCTTTGGGGGATGCTAGAGCCCCTTAGCTCCCCCTTGAGTGCGCCAGTGTCAGCGCGGGGTATGCAAGGACGCGAACTTACAAACGTTTGGGACGTTCGACTCTGTTCACCACATGGCAGAATAAGGGAATATATTAAGCGCTTAGTATGTCATTCTCTGTTAAAAATGCCCACTTCCGCTACCTGTGAAAAAGGTAAAAATGCCCACCTGTTAACAGTATGCTAAGAGACGAATCTCTGTTAACAGTTAAATGATATTTTTGGTTTAAGAACCATTATTTTATAAATATAACAATAATTTTCGAATTATTTTTTATTCAATTCTTCTATTTTTTTCTCACAATGTTAGGGACCAAATATTCTTATTTTTCATATATTTATTTAATATCGATTATTACAATAATTGTATTATTGTATTATAATAAAAATGTAATCCAATTATAAGGTAAAATATAATTGTTTTCCAAGCAGCACCGACGATATCATTATTGTACTGTGACAAAGCCAAATCATCTCGTTGGTGGTACAACAGTTTTTTTCGGCGGTACAATGGGTAATATCACTATTCTACATTATCCATCATTCCTATTTACCGATCGCACCCCAGGCCCACTGGGCCCATTTGGCGTGCCGCACTTTAACACAGGGGTTGGCAGTCTTTAACAGTATCTCGTCGGTGGTGTGGTCCGGGCACCGGTTTACCTGTGGCAAACGGGGCTCTGGCTGTGGACGTTAAGCGCCTGGTGCGTGTAACTGGGACCACTCAGGTTAGCTTGATAAAGTAAATGCGTCCTAGAGCAAAACTCCTTAAGCCGAGTATCCACCTGTATCCAACGCCCGTATCGTATCACCGTTCCGAACCCTTTTGAATAGGCAGGCGTTGCCCCGTTGCATGCAACGGCATGCTGTGGCTCGGACAACATTTCTTCGTTTCTTGATAAAAACGGTTAGGCAATAGGACTGGGCCACTACAGGCGAGGAGTTTCGTTTCGCTGTGTGCCGTTCCAAAGGAACGGAGGCAACGGACCCATCCGAAAAATTTCTTGGTTCTTTGCCGTTCCATCGAAGGAAAGGTTCATGCGTTTACACTTGACATAGCGTTTCGTGCCGTTACTTGGGTTTCAATTTATTTGAAATCTTGCGGTATTATTGGATTCATTTCAAAATCGATGAAATTATTTATGAACTTAATCTAATTTAATTTAGACAAATTTTATCGTTTAAATGTATTGAAACAGATCAATTATCTTCGGCGATACGCTGTTCATAAAACAGCAATGTTAATAATCAGCTGTGTCATTATTGAAAAAGGACAATGTTAATTTTGTAGAGATTTTTCCGTTGCCGAGTATCCGAAGTTCTATTGGGCTGTGATACGGAGGTGAAGGAACGGGCCGATCCGAAAATTGTCGGTTTTTTGCCGTTCAAAGGATAGGTTCGGAGACCACTTGAAACGTAAAAGCAACATACCCAGGCGAAGGCCCGAAATGCTATGTCAAGTGTAAACATGACTCTTGAGGCACGAGATCTGGAATCTGGAATCGGATATATCAGTGAGATAATACTAATGCAACGACTGAACTTTGTTATTTTTCATTTTTTTCTTATAAAACTGTTACCAAGATATTTGTGACGTTTTTCTGATTAAAATGATACCAAATACGATATGGTTTGGACAATTCTTATTTATAATAGTATTTCCTACAGTGTGATTCTCTTGCTACGCAAGACAAAAGCCGTGCCGCATAATGGAACCCCTGCTGTTTGGAAAATTGGAAATGATTTTTATTACATCTGAAAGTTAAAGGAGTAAATTTAGGAATCGGTTTATAACTTAGAAACATAAAATAGGGAAAAAATATGTTATTATGACAGGGTTTCGAGTTTACTTAATCCGTTTATTACTCGAAGAGGTCATCGTTTATTACCCTTGTTGCTTTCATTGGACTGGTACTACCTGTGTACCATGCAAATTCGGTACCTCCACGCGGACTAGGAGGTACCTTCGCGTTTGCAAAACGCAACCAATCAGAAAAATTACAAATTTACCCCCGACGACGAATTTTAACCAATACAGGAAGTGGAAGTTTCTACACCGAAACCCCCACCACGATTAGGAAGTTATATATTTCTCATCAATACGGAGAAAGATTAGTTGCCGTTTACACTGCAGTCACCATGGATTTTAGTAAGGCAGAAATTCTCACCTTAATTGAAGTGTACCGATCCAAGAGTGTGTTGTGGGACCCCAAAAACTGCGATTATTTTAATAAATTAAAAAAAGAAGATGCGTGGGAGGAATTAAGCGCAGAAATAGAAAAACCTAAAGCAATATGTAAAAAAAAAATAGAATACCTCCTCGCAGGTTTGAGGAGGGAAAAGTTGAAAATAAAAAGAAGTGTTGGCACCGGAAAGGGTAAGTACTTTTTATCACACATTCATGAATTGAAAGTTAGAAATATTTGGTACTTTATACAGTATTACACATCAGAAAACAGTGCGGCTCAATTTAACTTTCTATCGTTATTTTGTTTGTAGGAACACAAGAAGTATATAAAAGCCAATGGTTTGCATTCGAAAGTATGCAATTCCTATGGGATAAAAATAAATCTAGGAGGACATTAAGTACGGTACGCAAACCTTCAATTATTTTTTCATTTTTTCCACAATTCATAAAAGCATACTTTATTAGCAACAAATTAGAAACAATACTTGTTTTCAGATGGAAGATGAAGTACAAATCGTAAGTCCAGAGGCGGTAGAAGATGAGGTGACAGAGCAGTCATATATGGGGCAGAATGTAGAGATGCTTGGGGGAAGTTGTACAGTATTAATTTTATTTCTGTAAGTCATAAACCGATTCCCAAAATTCCTCTTTTAACTTGCAGATGTAATAAAAGTTGTACAGTACTAATTGTAAGCGACGGACTCCTATAGTAAAGAAACAGCATGCAGCAAATCGAAACTTCTCGCCTATAGGAGTTTCTTTCAAGAAACGAAGAACTATTGTCCGAGCCGTAGCCTGCCGTGGCATGGAACGAGGCAACGCCTGCCTATTCAAAAGGTTCGGAACGGTGATACGATACGGGCGTTGGATACAGGTGGATACTCGGCTTTACACGCCGACAAAAAGTCTAGCGTTGGGTCTTCCGTACCTGAATACGATGATTTGAAACACATGAGTTGACAGTTTTTCCACTCCCCGCCACCTGGGTGGTGATGGTTGCTGGGGAGTGGATAGTTAAGTGCATATACCCAAACGGGTGAGGTGGCATGTTCGCGCTTGTCCTCGGACGGCCGAATTTACATTAAACTGTTCGGTATGAATCCACTGTTGGTAATTGCGTGCTCTTCTTACCTTCACCTCACTTCACGCATATGATCGTACTTGACTAAATCGCAAAGATCTCGGAACAGATCAATGAATTAAAATCAAGCTTTTAGAGTTAATACAACACAATAATATTTAACAACAACAAGATCAACCAAAGATATTACAGCCGAAAAGGGGAAGGCGTACAAACGCGTAACACAACTAACTTGGAATTAAACAGTTTAAATGAAACACAAAACAGGTATAACTCAAAAGTTCATGTGAACACTAAACACACTTTAAAAGGAAACTCAACAAGAGAAAATACAGCAAGGGATGCGATTCGGAAATTCTCACGGCTCGGATTTTAAACGACGCGTTTCAATGCCAGAGGATGAAGGAGACAATTGCAAATCAGGACAACTGAATAAAAATTGCTTTTTTCCCTGTACTAACGCATTTGTGAGATTTTTCTGATTAAAATGGTACCAAACACGATATGATTTGAATTATATTTCTTTATTAAAATAATAATAAAACTGTACACCAAAGATACATCAAACACGCAACATGCAACATGCAACACGTCGCATGTTGTGTACGAACTTAGAATAGGTATCGCGGCTGAATACAAACGATGTGTACAGAATCGACACCTCGACTGGATATATGCAACGTTTAAATGCCCAGAATCGACACCTCGGCTAGATATATGAAACATTAAATGCCCAGAATCGACACCTCGGTTGGATATATGCAACGTTTAAATGCCCAGAATCGACACCTCGGCTGGATATATACAACGTTTGATACCCGAGCCGACACCGCAACCGGTTTTCATTTCCAATCCTCTTACTAATGCGTTAGTAAAAGTTTCAGTAAAAAAAAGTAAAAAATAAAAAAGTTTTATAGTTGAATTAGTATTAGTCACACCGATACGTTTCGGCTCTTTCCTTTGATCATCGGACCCCTCTCTTTACGCCACTGTCTGTCCTCTTCTATGTTCACGCTTGGCTGCTCGTCGCGTGTAACCCGAGATTCGACTGGATATATGCAACGTCTGGGTCCCAATGTTTGTTGCATATATCCAGCTTTTACTGTATGTAACTATCGTAGCATCCGTGTGTCATTTAGGTGTATGCGAAGAGTGATGTAGAATAGTACGCCGTTAGTTGGATGCGATAACTGAGGTGGCGCTGAAATCAGTTTCTGTTCGGCCTAATTTTCGACGAAACGTTGACTGTTTTACCAACGCGGAATTCGGAGTTCGGCCTCGACGCTATTTTTAGTTGGTAACCCTAGTTGGTAGAAGACGCGCTAAAAGGCGAAGGTGATTTCCCATTCCAAGAAGAAATGCCAAAGAAGTAAGACGTGATACACTCGTATAAATATTGTGGAATAAAGAGACAAGTTCTTGTGCAATCAGTGGAATAGTTTAATTATTGCTCCTCTCTTTCTTATTGACGAACTGAGCTCCCCACACGCCTTCGATTCTTGCGCCATCTATCGGTACCAAGAGGAAGCAAATTCTTCAACCGCGCCCTCTTTTCTAGGGTGCTCTGGGCCTGACGCCCTCGTCTCGATGCACCCCCATTCTACTCTGTTGTACGCGACCGGAAGTTTAAAAGGCACGCGTCCTTCACCTTCATCGCTATTTTTAACCGACTTCGAAAAGGAGGAGGTTACTCAATTCGATCAATATATGTTTTTTTTTTTTTATTTTTTTATTTTCTGTGTGTGTTCACCGATTACTCCGAGATGGATGGACCAATCGGAACGAAACCTTTTGCATCTTGTAGAATATGTCTTCCGGTTGGTCCCATTAAAAAAAAATTTTTCGTTTTTTCATTGTTATTGCAAAATACAGGAAGTTTTTAATCTCAAGATTGGACGATTTCAATGACCTAAAATATGTTGTTGGGGGCATGATTCTGAACAACTTTTTCATTATGCATAATAACGAAAAGTTTTAGTTTCCGAGATATTCGTGAAAAACTATTGTTGCTACTACATTGAATTCTACGTATTCCTACGTGTCTGTACCGGTGAATGAGTCAACATGCAATCGCCGATTCTCTACAGTTTCTATATACATATGTATATACTCTGCAAGGCATGTACCGATTGCGATGAAACCTTTCGCATTTAATAAAAGATATTTCCGCGATGATCCCACTTGCAAAAATGTATGGAACTTGTTATCGTTAAAAACTATCGTTATTGCAATTAACCAATAAGGACGGTAAACCACCTTACGACATCCTACAAATACTGCTCCATGACGTCGCTGTGATGCCCGCGCAACCGCATCTCGCGCGGCCCCCTAAATATTTAACGAGTGAAATCTAAAAATCTAAATTTTGAGACGTGGAATCCACCGAGTGTAAAACTGAGCGTTTTTAGCGTATTTTACAGGTTATTTCGACGCCATATTGACTTCTATCTGTAATATGATTGGTCTGTAGAAATGAGTATTAAAAATACTCTCGACTTCCGCTTACCTTATTTATAAAGCATAGTATCTTCTGATGACTTTTATCATTGATTCCATCAAATCAATTTCATTTTTACGGCAGAACCTACGCCACAGGTACAACAGTTCCTATCAAATCCGAGGGGATATTGTTTATAAAAAAAAAAAACTAACCTTAGGTATACCGGATGTGCTCTACAAGTCAATATGGCGTCGAAATGACTTGAATGAGCTAAAAACGCTCAGTTTTACACATGCATAACTTCTGAACTGGTGGATTCCGCGCCTTAAAACTTGGATTTTTACATTCCACTCGTTAAATACTTCAAGAAGATAACAAAAAGGCAGTAATTTTTGGGCCCCTGAAGAAAAGTTCAGCCTCAAGCTTTAATGTTTACATCCGATCTTAATTAGTTTTCAAGATATAACGTTTACTTACCGATTTTCAACGGAGACATCTCGGTCGAGTAGCAAGTAGTAAAGGCGGCAAGTGGTCTACTGCTCCGACCATTTGTGTATAATTGTTTACGCGGGATGATTTGAATTAACATTTACTTTGCTTTCGATACTTTTTAATTGTATACTCAATTTTATAATATTTAATAATTGAAAATTATATGATTTTGTTTCTAAATTATTTTTAATATCAATATTGTTAAAATTGGAATTTGGAGAATTTCTTCTTCTCCTACATCGCCCTTTTTCCTAGGGAAGCCTACTTTATTCGATACTGTGCATACATACATACATACATTGTATATAGTATATTAGTATTAGTGTTTCCAATATACTCTCGCAGAACAGAGTATTGCAAAGTATACTTGGTCGTTTCGTATGAATACAGATGTAATATTTTCAGAATACTTGATACATAAAATTATAATGATTTTATTTTGTACAAAAATCAATATTGCTAGGAATAATAATACGCATAAACAACCAACATTTGTACTATAATATATATGATACTCTATAGTAAATCAAGGTATTGTGGCAATTTTTGTACACGTATGTAAGTATGATATAAAATACGTGGAAACGATTTAAATATTACGAAAAACTACATAAATGTTTAATTTAATTAAAAAATGGACATTGAAACTGAGAATGTTATAAATCTCGTTTTTCCTGACGGTATACCAGGTAAGATGTTCAAATACTGTTATGATCAATATGACATTCCAATGTGTCAGTATTACTAAATATAATAAATTGTTTATTTCATCTAAGTTTTAAAATGATGTTTGATTACAATTATACATGTATATATTTATTTTCAATAGAATCATGGAAAGAAAGTCCAGATTTTTACCAATACTTATCAAAGCTTGGTGGTTATGACGTTGATCAACTCAGTAAGTCAGTTTATTATCCTTCAAGATTTTATTTCATTTAATAAATTAATATTTGCATTTTCTAGATAAAGAACCTGACCATTTGGAGGATGAAAAAACTTTAGTGTTACAAACTACACAAGAACTTGCATTTTCAAATTATAAAACCTTTATTCAAACTGCAGAAAGTTCCAGGGAAATATTTAAACAAGTAGTAACAAAATACATATCAATGATTTTAATAATCTCATTAGTCTATTTATTAATATAAAAATATATGTTTCAAGTTTAATGAGACTGAAAATCGACTTAATGGACTTGTACAAAAAATACCCAAATTCGTGGAGAGGTGCCAATCATTTTGTGATACTTCAAAAGATATAAATACACATAGAAGAATAAATAGTTTAACATTAACAAGAAATGCAGAGTTGCTTGAAGTGCTTGAAATGCCTCAATTAATGGAATCCTGTTTAAGAAGTAATCAGTACAATGAAGCATTGGAATTGTCTCAATATGCACGTCAATTAGGAACTAAGCATGGCGATATCCCAATCATATCGGTAGGATTTGCTATAAAACAAAATGTGCAGCATAAAATGTACTTCACTTTGTTTATTAACAATATAGTCCATAGTGGCAGAAATTGAAAACAGTTGGTCAGGCATGGTAGGACAAGTTGTTAGATCATTGAGAGAAGATTTACCACTTCCGAGATGTTTACAACTTGTAGGATTACTAAGATCAATGGATGCCTTTACGGAATCAGAATTAAGGATCAAATTTCTACAAGCACGTGATAGTTGGCTTCAAAATCTTTTAACTGCTATACCTAAAGATGATCGTAAGTTAATTTTACATTACACTAATCTGTTGTATGTACAAGTTATTAGTAGTTAATGGGATTTTTTTTAGCTAATCTTCATGTTACAAAAACAATAGAACTATCCAGGATACATTTGTTTAATACAATAACACAGTATAGAGCTATGTTTAATGATGATGAACTTATAATACCAGGAAGAGATCCAACAGTAAATGAATGTGCTATATTTTATCATTGGCTTGAAGAAAAGGTACGTGGAATATATAAACTTTCTAACATAATATACTTTTAAAAGAATAAAATATATTTATTCTTTTTTAGATATCTCAGTTTTTAATAACTTTAGAACAAGATTTACCTGGTGTGACATCTATAGATTCCATTTTGGGCCAATGTACATATTTTGGTTTATCATTTGGTAGAGTAGGTGCTGATTTTACTGGGCGAATGTCTGATATATTTGTACGTGTTATTGGAGAAAAATTCGAGTGTAATGTTCATAAAACAACCAAAAAATTTGAAAAAGATATGGAATCATTTACGTTAATTAATAAATCACAAAAGACTAATGTTAAAATGACTACTGCAATTAAATCAGTAAGTAAATGATTATATTGTACATTTTTGTTTTGTACGCGTATTTAAAAAAATTTATTTGAATAAAAATTGTTTTTTTTTCAGGAGAATCCACCAGAACAGTTGGTAGAATTCTATCCATTAGCTGAATATTGTAATGGTCTTATATTAGCTTTTAATGAAATACGACTTTGTCCACCAGTGGCACTTTCTGTTTTTTGTACAAATATTTTACAGGAGTCTTTACACACTGTGACAAAATCAATATTACTTTTTTATAAACAAGAACAGCAAGTAAGGTCCTTTTATATATCTTTTTTAATTTCTTTGATTAAATGGTTTCATACTTAATATAACATATGTACTTCATAGGCTTTTACAGCTTCGGAAAGAGAGAATATGCTTAGATTTACAGAAAGTTTAAGTGACCAACTAATTCCTTACGTACAGTATTGCATTCATGCTATTTTTCCACCAAGTCAAATTGCAGTTCACTTAGGCATTACAGAGAATTTATTACAAAAAGAGGTATACAAAACGTTTGATATACAATACATTATATATAAAAATAGTTATAATATATAGATATTACGTACATTTCTTACAGGGAATAACATATTTAAATAGTAAGAGTATATTAGAACCATTAGCTCCTTTATTACCAATTCCAAAAAATCTAAAAGATTCTTCGTCGGTCACTTCATCAGTTACCGTTTCTACTGTACAATCACTGATGTTACCAGAAAGTTCGAATGAAGTGTCATCGGCATCTGAAAATACAGAAACAAACGCAACTGCAATACAGTTAGAAAAAATGAAAATATCTGGATCACATTCGTCTGCAGGGCAAAACACTGAATCTCCTGATTCACAACAGGAAAACGTAGCATCAACTGAGGATACAAAGACGGATGCAAGTAGCTCAAGTAATAATACTTTAAATCAAAATAGATAATTATAAATTTTTATTTCTTTATGAGTTGTTACATACAAAAATATTGTAAATAAAGGAAAAAATAATTTTTTAAATTAAGTATATTTATTGAAGTGTATCTTTTCCTTTTATGATAACTTTATACCTGTCTTGTAACACCTCTGCCATCTAAAAAGACTGCCATCCTCTGACCGAAGTAAAGTTGGCGCGGAATATTAATATTTCTTAACAATTTATGTCTTAAAAAATTGCTCCCTTGGAATCTAAAATTGCTCCAGTCGCAAACATTATATTTAATGAGATATTCGCAAATAAAAAAGCAGAAATTTGTTATCTGCAAAATAGATAGTAAATGATCTTTTTACAAAGATATTATGGCACCAAAAAATTGCTCCCGATTTGTTTTATAAGATTCAATGGTCAGATATATCAATAACAATTTATTAACAAAGAGCAATTGAAAATAAATGTTGTTGCGTATCTGCCGGTAAATTATGTCATAAATGACCCTGAATGACCCTTGAGTATTTCCACCGAGTGAAAGTAAATGTCAGCAACATCTATCGCTTGTATGTAAGTAAGTACCTATAGGTGGAGCCAAACCCGACTGTCATGTATGACGTCATAGCCTACCTATACAATGTATGCAACAACATTATTTCAATTGCTCCTTGTTAATAATTTGCTATTAAAATATCTGACCATTGGATATTATAAAAGAAATCAGGAGCAATGTTATGATACCATAATATTTTTATGAAAAGATCATTTACTACCTATCTATGAAAAAATAAATCTTATATCGTTGATTTATGAATATCTAATCGAATATAAGATTTGCAATGGGAGCAATCTTAGATTCGGAAAGAGCAAATTAAAAGCAATTGTTTGTGCTAGAAATTATTAAGAAATGTTAATATTCCGTTTGAGCCTTAACGTTAAAAATTATATGTATGTATATTTAAGTATTTACATACTATCCACCGATGAACAAAAGTCTCGCGGGGGGCTCAGGGGCAAAGGGGGAACCTCGTTCGCTCCGCCAGTTCCCCACCATTTGACGCTTTCGCAACGTCAACGTTTGGGTTGTGACGTCGTACGCTTCATAGGCGCAGGATTTCTGTATTTACGAGGGTCGGGTTTTCTGACCTACCGTTATAACCTACCGTTAATCATTTCGTACTTTATTTAATATATTTAATATATCATTTCGTACTTAAAAAAAACCCAAGTGGTTTAGTTAAATTTCGAAAAAATTATTCTGTTTTAAAGCATATACCACTACTTTTCCGATTTACTGTATGTCTACGCTAATGCTCGCCTCGCAGTATTTCACTCAGTCTCGATATGTCTCATCGACTTTCTTCGTCATATGGTCTGAATTAGTGTGCGTGATCGTTTTACCAAAAATGTGTGTGAAATAAGGCGTCTCCCTTCCATTCTGACCAATCAGATTTGCGGCCTTCTCATGAGACTTTTGTTCATCGGTGCACAGATATACATAGCTTTGAAAATACATTTACATATTTAGAAATCATAATACAATACAGTGAGTATAATAAATATAATGTAATGTAATGTATTATATGATTGTTTTGGCCCGATCGCTGATTGGAAGCCGGAATGTCGGAACTACTCAGCGCAGAGTGCGGAACGTAAGTACAATAAAACCTGGATAAATGCAACGAAAGAATGCTTGGATAAGTGCAACATCGCTATCCCCTCCACTTGGGGGGATCCCCCTAGACGAACCGAGCCGCTCGACGAGAAAACCGTGTAATATGATCCGACCGTAATATCGGTGTGACTAATACTAATTGAACGATAAAACTTTTTTATTTTTAACTTTTTCTTAATGAAACTTTTACTAACGCATTTGTGAGATTTTTCTGATTAAAATGATACCAAACACGATATAGTTTGAATTATGTTTATAAACAATAGTAATAGAATAAACAACATAGAATTGACACCACGACTGAATATAAATGATGTCGGCTGAATATAAAAGATGTGTACGGACACAGAATCGACACCTCGCTTGGATAAATGCAACATTAAATGCCCAGAATCGCTACCTTGCCTGGATAAATGAAACCTTTGAAACCAGAGCCGACACCGCGACTGGTTTTGATTTCGATCTTTGTTGCTTTTCGCCAACCTTTAACATCAATTTTAGCAAGTAATTATAATTGAAACTATATCGTGTTTGGTACCATTTTAGTCAGAAAAATTTCACCAACGCGTTAGTAAAAGTTTCAGTAAAAAAAAGTCAAAAATAAAAAAGTTTTATAGTTGAATTAGTATTAGTCACACCGATACGTTTCGGCTCTTTCCTTTCATCATCGGACCTCTCTCTTTCCGCCACTGTCTGTCCCTTTCTACGTTCACGCTTGGCTGGTCGTCGTGTGTAATCCGAGATTCGACACCTCGCTTGGATAAATGCAACCACTGGGTCCCAATCTTAGTTGCATTTATCCAGGTTTTACTGTACTTTGCCGCGGATTCTGAGTTCCGGGCAAAGACGAGTTATGTTAGGTGAAAATAAATGATCTTTTTCACAAAACTTTGTTAATGTAAATTACACTTTATTTCACGAGACAAATAATGATGACGAAACAATACAGCGTACGAACAGGGACGCGAACGCGTTTAGATTTGCCACACGCGGCTAGAACTAGTAGCAGCGATACTACTACTACTACTACTACTACTACTACTACTACTACTAACATATAACATATTAAATAAAATTTCTATCTTTTCTAAGGATAAATTTTACGTTACGTCGTCGTATTGATGTGTAACAACGACGACGACGATGTAACGTAACAAAAGAATGCAAAACTGAACGCATCGAAAAATGTAAAATAAAAAATTTGTTAAAATGAAAATGTTGGTCAAATCAAAAATAATGAAAACATCTGCATATCTACAATATTATTTCCTTTTTTAAATATTTCAACGTTAAAAATTATATGTACATATGTATAAGCGACAGATGTCGCTGACATTTACTTTTACTCGGTGGATATATTCAACGGTCGTTTATGACGTCATAATTTACCAGCAGATAGACAGCAACATTTATTTTCAATGATATATCTGACCACTGAATCTTATAAAACAAATCAGGAGCAATTTTTTGGTGCCATAATATCTTTGTAATAAAATCATTTACTATCTATTTGGAAGATAACAAATTTCTGCTATTTTATTTGCGAATATCTCATTAAATATAATGTTTGCGACTGGAGCAATTTTAAATTCCGAGGGAGCAAATGGGGAGCAATTTTTTAACATATAAATTGTTAAGAAATATTAATATTCCGTGCCAACTTTACTTCGATAGATATAACTCCCATAAAGCCTTGTCTACACTCGTAGACAAAATCGTGCGACTGTCTATAGACAAATCGAGAACTTTGTCTATAGCACCGACGAGATAATTATTGTACTGTGGCAAAGCTAAATCATCTCATTGGTGGTATAACAGTTTTTTTTCGGCGGTACAATGGGTAATATCACTATTCTACATTATCCATCATTCCTATTTACCGATCGTACCTCAGGCCCACTGGGCCCACTTGGCGTACCGAACTTTAACACAGGGGTTGGCAGTCTTTAACAGTATCTCGTCGGTGGTATAAATAAACATAAGTTTGTTTAATTTTGTGATTGATCGCCTCTCTCTTCGATTTTCACAATTAAATTCAGTATAATATATATGTGTAAGTGCGTGAACTGCATAAACGGACTATAAAAAAGTTGCCTCATTAGCGCCTGATTTTTACAGTTTTTCTAAATTTACACGAGAATTCTGAATATTTCCAGAATAAAAAGAAGTCTAAATTATTACTCTATAAATTCTGAATCTGTCAATGAAAGTCTCGTTAAAATCGGTTTAGGACACGGGTAATGCAGCGAGGTGACATTACCGGCAAAAATGGGCCTAAAAAGGAGTCCGGGATTTTTCGCTTTTCGTCCTTATATGAGAATATTTGAGGCTGGGTGAGGGCTCATTCGAAAGAGAAAGGTTCAATGCAGCGCGCTCTGGTCATCGTTTGAATCACAAGACTCTTTTAGTGATCTAAAAATACTTGGATTCTGCAGGTGTATTTTATCGTATTTTTGCTAGTACTTTGGACACTCATATTATTAGATATTAACAAAATCTCGTTGAATCATGACTAGAGCGCGCTGCATTGAACCTTTCTCTTTCGAATGAGCCCTCACCGAGCCTCAAATATTCTCATATAAGGACGAAAAACAAAAAATCCCGGACCCCTTTTTAGGCCCATTTTTGTCGGTAATGTCACCTCGCTGCATTACCCGTGTCTATCCCCTTAAACAGACAGATAGACAGACAAAAATTTTGCAAAAACGTGTTTGGGTTTTAGCAAGGTGCGAAAAACCATATATGAGTTAAAAAAATCCATTATATCGAAATCACAGACAGACACTTCAATTTTATTTATATGTATATGTATAGATGAAAATAATAAGGGAGCTATGTATGTAGCCCTTGGATCATGAGACAAGAATTTACACTGCTTGTCTATCTTATACTTCAACGCCCACGGTTATAACAGTAACAATGGAGTAACATTTAAACCCAAAAAAAAAGAGACTTTGTTTTAATCAGTCACTAAAACTCAGCTTTCAACGTTTTTGATCAATAATTTTGTTCATTTATATTAAAAATAAACATTTATGTTTAGAAAAGGTTTACTCTCTTTCCTCCTGGCAATTAAAAAATTTATTTCAGTGCCATGATGAATAAAAAGAAGTGTATTGAACATATTAAACTTGACTATAATTATATCGACGATACCTTGCATTCCTCCTCACTTTCTTTGCGATGGAATGGCCTGGATAAGAGCAGTTGTACAAGACCTTTCAAAACACCAGTCCATAATTTCTTAGATTGCAATCCTTTAAATTCATATCTGTGAAAATATTTAAAAGAATAGATTATCCATGAAATAGTTTTTGAAACAGACTAATCGTCAGAAATGCAAGACTGTTTGCCGTTATTCTAAAGCTTTCTTATTTGAAAACCATTTACAACACTTTTCCTGAAGTATCCTATACACGTATATCGTTCATCATCACTGACATCCTAACGTAGCAGTGAAATTGACGACTTGTACGTACGTTTACATTTCTCAAAGAGGATCCGTATCTTCAGGGGACGATTAACGTTCCATGGTAATCAAACAGGTGTATCAAGTGATTCATGATCGACAAAAAAGTTCCATGTGTTCCTCTACTGCTCCAGTAATGCATAATTACGAGAAACTACGGCTAAATGATTCATAACGGATTATACATTTTGTTTTTATGCTTGTTTTTATTATGAATGCAATAAAACCATCATTTGTGAATATGTTTAATATGCAAACCGAATTTCTAAATCTTATGAATATTCTTTTATACAGTTTATGAAATATTTTAGTTAAAATTTGTAAAACTTACATCCCTTTGAATACTTTTGTACAATTTACTTTTCCCACTTTTTAGCCATTATAAAATTACAGAACAACTTAACAAAGGTAATTTGTAAAGAAATTCAAAACTTTCTTCTTTAACTTTCATCCACAGTGAGAGCCGTCCAAATTTCCGTCTCGATTTAAACAATAAAAAAATTTCTCTCGTTCACGAAATTAGTTCAACGTCGAGAGGTAAAAAATAGAGGCAAAAAGAATATACGAGTTAGTAATTGTCGGGACAATAAAAAGACGAACGTTTCTAATTGGCACGAAAGACGATCGAGTAAGGAAGAAACATACCCGATCGCCGAGAGTAACTTTCGTTAGTGAGAGCGATATTCATCTGTTTAAGAGCTGCCAGTTTCCATTCGTTCATTTGCGATCCTAACGATAAGTGTATTCCCCTTCTTCGATGGCAATCGTCAACGATCACTTTCTTCTGGGTTCCTTCGAAGGATTTACTCGGCTGATGCAGTGCGAGGATTACTCGTCAGCCTCCTCTTCGTCTTTTCTTCCATCGCATGAGATATTTTCTTGAAGAAGAAGAACGACGCATCCTTTCCTACGAAAAATTCTCCACTTTCTTTACAACAGTATGTGTGTATAGTTATTCATGTATAGTAATGAAGAATAGAAAAATCATTGGATTGATAGATGCTGAGACGTGTTTAACCTTGTTGAACATGAAGAGTGAGATATGGTGAAGTAAATGAAGTGCTGAGGGTTGTATACATGGTGTGTTTCGTTCAGTGGAAATGAATCTTCGTGCTGGACTGGCGATCGTTCTTTTCCTTCTTGCGGAGGTCGACAGTGCGATGCTGATGATCCCGAGGGAGAACCATTCTGGTAAGTTACCATTGTTCAAGGGTTAATCATTGCATGATGTTGTCTCAAGCTTTTCCCGCCTAAATAGTGACTTACTATCAAACGAATAAATTGACAGACTATTTATAAAATCGGTAGAATATTAGTTAATTTATAAAATCAACAGGTTATTCGATTATCCGTGAAAAAAACAAGTAGGTGGGAAACTTGAGTTTTTCAATAACAGCCTGCGGATGTCCAGCAGCATCGCACAGGCAACCACGGGCGGCCCTATTGGAAAGTAGCAGGGTCAATTCTACCCTCGATGGAAGAAAAATTGTCGCGACCACAACTGGTCGAATATTCAATGGTAAACCAAGTAAGAGAGGATCCTGGCCATGGCAGGTTTCTCTTCAGCTGCTCCATCCGAAGCTAGGATTTATCGGTCACTGGTGCGGTGGTGTTCTCATTGAACCTAGCTGGGTCGTCACGGCCGCTCATTGCATTCATAAGTGAGTTTCACTTTTCATTCAACATGTGTACGCTTCGTAATGAGACGAAGAGAAGCATTTAAAGGTGTTACCTGAAACGTACTGCAATTGACTAATTAATAAAAATAAAGAGAAGATAATAACTTGAAAACTTATATACAATTGCAATGAGTATTTGTTTCAACATACAAATAAACAGCAGCTGTAGTAGGTCACCTGAAATGTAGTGCAGTTGACTAATTAATCAAAATAAAGAGAGGACAATAACTTGAAAGCTTATATACAATTATAATTAGTATTTGTTTCAACTTATATCAATTGGTGCCTTATGAATAACAGTTGTAAGACAATGGAGGTCATCTGAAATATAGTGCAATTGATTAATTAATAAAAATAAAGAGAAGATGATAATTTGAAAGCTAATATACAATTATAATGAGCATTTGTCTCAACCTATTGATAAACATATTTAATATTGATGTCACAGTGAACTTTTCAACTTGCCAATTGGTGCTTTATGGACAGCAGTTGTAGGAGAATGGGAGTTGGATTCCGGTGGAAGAGGTTCGGCTAGATTACCTGTTGAACGAGTGATCCTCCACGAAAGATTTAATAATTATATGCACGATATTGGTACATAAATCTTCTTTTACCTTGCATCCATATTGACATTCCACTTATTGCTCATAACTAAAGATATTAAAGAAATATAATTTACAGCTTTGATGAAACTCGCTAGGCCAGCTCCTTTATCCAAGGTGGTGCGAACGATTTGCTTACCAGATCCAGAAGAAGAGCTTGCGAAAGGCCAGTGTATCGCTTCTGGTTGGGGTCGCTATGGACCCTCCCAATCACTTTCTACATCGCTTTTAGAAGCCTCGGTACCATTGCTCGATCTTGAGAAATGCACGCAAGCTTATGGGAAATCGGTACCACTTCGAAGCGGCCATCTTTGTGCTGGTCACACCGATGGCTCTTCCGGAAGTTGTGTAGTAAGTACCGAAAAAGACGTTTATACATTCGGTGGTCATCAGAATCCACTCAACTAGATTAGAACTTATACAATTTCTAGGTAATGGATTCTGGCTAACTATTGATGGGATTAGTTGAAGTGATCGATCCTTGTGCTAGAAAATCAACATAAAAATCATTTATTCCCTTGTTTTGTTAGGGTGATTCAGGAGGACCATTGCAGTGTCGTCGTGCAGACGGTGTCTGGCAATTGGCAGGCGTCACCTCCTTCGGATCAGGATGTGCCAGACCAGGCTTTCCTGACGTATACACTAGGATACAGTACTACGTGAAGTGGATAAGGAAGATCATGAAGAGTCATAGCAACGATGATGACGACGACGCGCAATTTTTATAATTCATCAAAATCCACCAGTTAGAAAATATATATATATAACTCCTGTCACCTAGAAGATTTCCAACAAATTATTTATTATCACTTCTAGATCAATACTGAAGAAGTGATCTTTAGTAAAGATATTTAAAAAAAGGCATTAGAAACGTGATACAAAACCTGTTGCATATCTCGACTAGAAAATAAAGAAAGTCTGGATATTGTAGTATACAGAAGAATATCCATCCGTTATAATAGAAATGGAGAATACAGAAGAAGTAACTTTGATGAAAAATATTATTTGCCAGAGGCTAAGGTATACATATATCTGGCTGGATATCTTCTTCCTGTTCTCGATACACGTGGAAATATCTGCATTTAAATGAGTCTCATGGTTGCAATCGTCGAAACTGCGTTTCGCGTCCTCTTTTTCTTCATCTACGTTACGCAACCCTCTTGCGATTGTGCGTAGCGATTGCATCTTCTCTAGAGGATGAAATTAGAAATATCGATTTACCAGGACACACATAGAACGTATTGTGGCAAGTAGTAGAGGCAGAGTACACAATTGATGCCTAGTAGCATCCATTAATTAGTTTAATACGAACCACTCAGCATACCGAAAGCATACTCTGATCGAGTTTCGTTTGCAGACATGTTTGCTAGCTCAACCGAATCTTTGTTACCTTGATCATGTTGTTTTCAGAGAATTGGTGAATCTTTAGTGCTGTTATTTAGCTAGTCAAGTTTTTGTACCTACAAAATGAAATTCAGTATCAATAAAGAAAATTTAATAGAAAAAATGGATTATTTTATTATGTTGAATAATAATTACCTTGAATTTATAGACAGAAGAAGAAGAAGGTTCGTATGAGAAGGTGGTGAATGACCACTGGACACCAATATGTTAGGCAAATTGGTGTATACTTTGGCGAGATGTTCCAGATGGACGAGGAAGAAACTTATCCATCAGCGACAGCACATTGGTAAACTTTGACAAGCAAACTTCAGCCTTTCAGAGACGAATTAAATTCGGTTACTGAATTTTCTGAAAATCAATTGAAATACAATTGAAATAGCGACAAATTCCATATTTATGTTTATAAACATTTTTTGTCCCTCAATTCTTCTATTCAATTATTTTCCACAAAATGAGTTAACTCTCACAATTATCCTACTCCACTTGATTAGCAGTTAACTAATTACATTAGACGCCTAATATAACGTTACCGTGTAACAGGTGTGCTTGTCAGTGCACATGTTCGACCAAATATTCAACCGATGTTTATGCCGTCTGATTAACCCGTAAATTGCATGAAATGAAATTTTCCCCGCGATATTTTGCACATCCTGACATGGGAAAAACAATAAAAAAAACCTACAGAGGAAACGTTTTGGAGGCCGCGTGAAAATAAAGTCATATCTTCTAACGTAATTTTACTCTCAACTATGAAATCGCTCTGTTGACGACATTAATTATTTCCATTTGTGCCATTAGTTGATTAAGCATGGTAATCTCATGGGAGAGTATAATAGGTGCGCCCTTTAACGTTAAGGATTACTGAATACTCTACTGGTTTCTGTGAAGCTATATAGCTTCAATGTACAATATACAGTGTCCCACCTTAAGTGTTATAATTCCGTTATTCCGTTACTATTAATGATACAAAAAATTGCACGGTAAAAGGGAGCCTATGTTTTGGCCGAAGTGCAAAATCTTTTGCATTGTTAGTTTAAGAGATATGATGGTCAAGTTTCGTTTTTCAAATGGAACTATATATTTTTTTTTACTTCATGTGATAGTGCTTCTCAAGACGAATTTATTAAGCTTCAATGTATACACTCGATTTTAATTAGTTTTCAAGATATGTATAACGTTTACAAATTTCCCGATTTTCAGTAGATGCGTCTCGGTTTGAGTAGCAAGTCGTAAAAGCGGCCCCATTGTTGCGGTTATTCTTTGGGTCTGCCGTTCCTAGCGTAGACCCCCCCGCTATGACACTTACCGCAACAATAGGGCCGCTTTTACAATTTGCCACTCAAACCGAGACACATCTACTGAAAATCGGGAAATTTGTAAACGTTGTATCTTGAAAACTAATTAAAATCGAGTGTATACATTAAAGCTTAATAAATTCGTCTTGAGAAGCACTATCACATGAACTAAAAAAACATAGGCCCCCCCCCCCCCTTTTATCGTGCAATTCCCTTATCAACAATTTTTTGTATCATTAATAGTTACGGAATAACGGAATTATAACACTTAAGCTGGGACACCCTCCCTGTATGTATATTGTATATTGTGTATTGAAAAATACTGAAGATTTTAGATTTCGTGTTATAACACTAAGAATGCAATTATAGATTAATGAGTGCTATTTGTTTTATCTAACAGAATTCCTTTATGAAGATGGCTAGAATCTTCAGATCAATTTACTTGGCCCTTCAATCGCTTCCAATACACCCTTACACAGTACGTAATACGTACTCATCATACATGGGTGTATAATGGAGGGTTGTTAAATTAAGAAGGGTTGCTCGCATGCATCACTTTCCATTCTAATCAATCAACAATCTACTTCCATCTAGTTTCCTCAACTTTCTAAATAATCATTTCATTTAATTAGGTACTATACTCTTTAATAACTTCTTAAACCGCTAAATCTAACTTACAATTAGACTTAATTTCTTTTCTATCTACATTTAAATTATACTATCTATCAATCCTATACTTAAAAATATATACTTAGAAATAAAGTTGAAGAAGGAATGGTATATTAAAAACAGTTAAAATGAACGCAAGAAGAGTCTCGTTAAAACACCCACGCTTCAAGAACCGCCTACAGGGACGTGACATGCGCGAACCACAAAGAGGCACCGCTTCCATGCGAACAGGGAGAGTGCGCGTTCCTGATCAGTAGCACACTTTCATCGTGACGAGGAAAGTGAGCGAATGTCGGGCCGATCGTTTCCTTCGAGGTTCGTCCACGTTGTTCGAAGGAAAGCCAAAGAGCCAGGGAGATCCATCGCGAGGAGACGCCGAGAGAAAGGGAGAAACCTAGCTCGCGAAGAATTGTTTCTTTTTGCATAAAGACGAGCGAGTGGGGTGCTCGTTAAGGATCGAATCGTCCGAGAAAGTGGCAGCGATTCAACCAGAAGGATGAATTACACGGTGCATGACCCTTTGTGACGTTCATCTTGAAACGAATACACGGATGTATTTGTACCTGACGATCTATTGATCTCTTCTACCTTATAATTGATTTTGAAAGGTAACAATTTTTGGACGAGGTAAACGATGAGCGACGGGGTCGCGTGTTCCTTCACGAGAGGAGGATGAAGGCGGATGAATCACTGAGAGGGCTGCGACGTTTTCAGTGAAAGGGGAGAGACGATCGAACGGACGAAAGGGAGCAAAGCTTTGTTCGAAGTAAGAACGCAGTATGTTATGGACTCGTAGAAGTGACTCACACGTTTCTTCACAAGGGAATAATATTTTATGGGTGTAGAATATTTATACCATTATTCGTTCAATGATATACATCATATAACCATAATAAACTGAATTTTCATTTGGAAACAGTATACAGATTTTACTACGTTTTTTAATATTTAAAAGTATATGAACAAATGTGTGAGTTATTACATTTACTGCTTTATTTAGGGGTTGAATTGATTCAAGATGGCTTTCAAGGTAGCTGTTGTTAATTTGGATATTATTTGATAGATGATTCGATAAGAAATTAAATTAATCAGTAATCATTCTCGCTAATATGAAAATTATAATCTTAAATCAATTATTTTATACAATTTATGAATCGCCCTGTATACAAGATTTTACAAATTAATGCGTGAGTTTACCACATGGAAATTAATACAATAAAAACATAACAGCAACGAGTCTTCTCTCTCGCGATCAGTTTCACGCTTTCTTGCGTCGCTATAGAACTATACATATTTTACGATATCGATTCACTCTACGTGCTTAGAACTTGCTATGCATCATGAATTAAGTAAATCGATATCAGTTCCATCGTGAATCAATTCTGAACGACAAATTTTAATATACATACATACATACATACATACATAAAAATAAGTCAGCGATTTCTAATTGTCTGAGATTAACCTTTCCACTTGTTGAGAATTGACTGAAAATCAAATTTTTAAATATGTAAACTTGACCTCCAATTCTATGTAGTTATCAAAATGTATAATCTTCTAAATAATGCCGCTGTTTCACGCTCAGTTTCCTGCCTTTTCACTCGAATGCCAAAGAGACTTAAAAAACGCAGCAACGCGGTTAGCAGTAATATACACAACAAAATATGTCCAGCATGCGATCGAGTGAAACGTTCATTTCCGTTCTGAAACAGGTTTAACCGATCCTCTAAAAGGCCGTGATGAGTAGAAACAACGAGAACGGTATATCCTTGGCGACACCTCCGGCGATTCACGTTGGTCCTATCGTCAATCCAGGTACCAACGAGACGATATCGATCGTGATACCGTTATCAGCACAATTAGCCACAGTTACCAGTCAAAAGATCGAGAAATCTTGCAAGGACTGCAACAAAGATACGAAACACTCGTCTAATACCGTTTCATCCCGTCCAAGAAATGACAAGACAAAGGGATGTCCTTATTCTGGTTGCATTAGGTATGGCAGAGC